>NC_083282.1:71054220-71741720 GCF_963506605.1 Zootoca vivipara
CACCTCTCACTATATGAACCAACCCAGACTCTGAGATCATCACCAGGGGCCCTTCTTTGTATGCCCCACCCCAGAGAGTCTAGAGGGTGGAAACAGTGACTCCCCTTTGTGAATACTCTCCCCAGGGAAGCTTACCTAGAGCCTTCCTTAGGTGCCAGGGGAAAGCATTCCTCTTCTCTTATTGTGATCATTGGGTGAAGGGTAGTATGGAAATGTAATAAATAAATAAAAAATATAAATAAATAAATATCCTGGATAGAATAGAGATAAAGCCTCCCTATACACAGACACAGAGCTGATATGTATTATCTACTGTCAAGCCTGAGATCAGGCAAATCTATTTGAATCATTTGTTTTTGTTTAGTCGTTTAGTCGTGTCCGACTCTTCGTGACCCCATGGACTCATTTATGCTTACTTATATTTGACGTCCAAAACCACGGTCAAGTTCAATGTGTGGAGTTGGGGGCAGGAGAGAAGCTGACAATAACAAGCTTAGAATCTCTAGAGAGCAAGACTAAAATAAGCATGCTAAGTAAGATATATATATATATATATATATATATATAGTCAGATAATTAGATCAGAAAAAAGAGTGCTGTTTACATGAGGTTATACAAACCTAGACCTACACACAGAGATAATTAATATGGCTAATTGAGCCATGAATAATGATAATGAGGGTTCTATACTTCCAAATGAGTAACCAGAAAGTTGCCAACCAACTGGGGGGGGGGGGATAAACAGCATGGCCATTTACAGTATAAATATATTTCTCTCCTGCCAACTGCTAGTGAAGGAAAGTTAGTTCCTCTCTCTCCTACCATCATTACCTCCTTTCCCTCCCACCTCCAAAATGATATTTTTATCTAAAGTATTTCTATTTTTTTAATTAAAAAAGTACATGCATCCATTGAGAATGAAAGAAAGTCGTTGGTTATTAGCACATGCAATTTAACGTGTCCAGTGGTGGCAAAGAAGAGGAAGCGATGGTAGGTGAAAATGACAGCTGCTAAAATTGCTCCCCCTCCCTGGGGGGGGGGAGATGTTGCAGGCAGGCCACGTGCTCTCCCCATGCACAGGAGGGGCATGATGATGCCGCCCGCGTCACAGGAAGCCCCCGGCTGCGTCACGCTCCACGGCCGACCAATCCAGTTCACCAGGGGCATGGCTTGGGCCATTTAAGCAGCCGCCCATCTGCCCCTCCTCTTTAAGGGTATTCTGTTGAATGGATCCGGGGATGTGGATCTTGTCTGAAGCCCGAGTATGGGCTAGGGCCATGCCACGACCCCAACGATGACCCTCAGTCGATGTACATCAACAGGGCTTCTCCTACTGGTGGTTGACCCTTACTAGACTACCTGCATGGTGGACAGGAGTCAGATACAGTCGGTTCAATTCCAGTGCCTAAGACAATACCACTCACATTCTGTAACCAATAAAGTTGTGGCCTTAATTATCCCATTAACCCCAAATACTGGTGTCTGTGTGTTTAATTATTCAACAAATGGGGGGGGGGCTTGAAGAGTAACTCACCTACACTTTTTCATCCAGCCCACTCTGGGATGGTGGTAATAATTGAGCGAGGAGCAGCAAGAGGAAGCAGCTGAGGCAGGTGGCAAGGAATAGAACTTCCTAAGACAAAAATGGGGTACCGGCAGAGAGACACTGCAGTGGATGCGGAACCAGCTCATATCTCAGCAGCTGTTGCTTTTGGTAATCTTTTGAATGCTTTTAAATACCTGGTTTTAACTGATTTTTAATCAAGAATTTTCATGTTGCATTTTATATTTTTGTAAACCGTTTAGAGGGCTTTTTATTACAATTGAGTGGTACACACATGTTTAAAAAATAAACAAGGTGCAAAAATATTCAGAGGCGCCACAGACGTTCTCACAGGTAACTTTCACATTTTTTAAAAAATAAAAATTTGATGATGTACTAACAGAAACTGGTTTGGTTTCACTAACATAGAAGAGTCTATAGGTGGCAAGTCTACCTAATAACTGGCTTACTCAGTTGAAATAGTAATTTGCTTGTAATTTCTTAAAATGCCATGCATTCCAGTAAGTGCTGGAATCTTCTATTTAACTGATTTGTTAGAGCTAATTTTCAGTGCCACTGAAGTCAATTATGGAGTTAACACTGACATTAACTGAATCATAATTAAGCATTTACACTTGCATTTCATCACATAATATATTAAAATAAAGCTATGATCTCAAGAAACTGCAACAGGTCCACTTGCTGATAGTCTTTATCTTGCACAGTATACAGATGAGCTGCCTGCTCTTGTTCTGAAAATGCTATCTTAATTATCCTTAATTGTCCTCCTCAATAATTAATTCTAAACGTATTTTAAGCAATGTTATTTACTACAGGAATTAAAACTGAGTTAGCCAGGTCACTATAATAAAAAATACCCCTCTGAAAGGCCTCTAATTTATAAAAACTTTGGAAGAATGTCAGGCTAGTAGCTGAATCTATTGCATTGTTCTTGGGTGTCCAATGAAATGGGTATTCTAGGGATCTATCCCCTCCAAAATGCAAGGAAGACATGCTAGAGAACCTGCTAAAATGCTTGCTTTGCTTTCCATTTCATTGAGAGACAGCTGCAGCACTTTCTCTGAAAATGAGTAAAGCACAACAAGAGACAGAGCAAAACAAACTAGCAAAGCGCTGGCAAGGCAAAGCACACTGCGATTCCAAGTCTACCATCAGTAATTTCAAAGTGGGGTACCAATTTTGAAAGGATGAAATTCAAGGCTCAATCTAGATCCTGTATTTTAGCTGCTGAATCATCCATCTAAGGGGGCATTGCATAAATGATACTTTTTCCCTACATTAGTAAAGTGGAAAGCAGATGAATCTCATGCACACAATCTCATGTGTAAAGAATATGCAAATATATTTTATAGACACTGAGAATCAACTTCCACCAGCAATTTCCCAATGTAAGTACAAGTGATAAAACAGACATATGTACAATCTTTACAGATGGCCGGGTACCCCATACCCCCGTTCCCCGATACTCATAGGGAAAACATGTGTGAAGTGTTCGTATAAATTGCACTTAATGCTCTTCTATAGATATAGTCAGCTTTTCAATGATGCAATAAAACAGCTGTATGCATGAAAACAGGACCTTCTCATTACTGATAGGGATGTTTCCAACCACAAGATCATAGAATCATAGAGTTGGAGGGGACCCCAAGGGTCATCTCATCCACTCTCCTGCAAGACAGGAATCTCATACAAAGCACCCATGACTGTTGGCCATCCAACCTCTGCTTAAAAACCTCCAAGGAAGGAGGTTCCACCTCCCCAGGGAGTTACCTGTAGTTCCATTGTCTAACAGCTCTTAATGTCAAAAAGTTCTTCCTGACTGATTTCAGTAGATACTGGCTGCCACTTTAAGAAAACAATTCGATCTTGGTCCAAAGCACTTTGGAAGCTGGCAAACTTCATTTGGGGACTAAGTCCACTTCAAGAAAAAACATAGCTTTGTTCTCCTCTTCCATTCACTATTGAGGAATTCTTAAAAAGCTGTAACTCTGCTTTCTCTTTTGATGGAAGCAAAATCAAGCCTGTGAAACTACAGGAGAACTCTGTGGTAGGGACCCATGTTTTCCCCACCCCAAATCATCCATGGTTGGCTGCCTAAGCTGCTTCTACTTCTTGTAACAGGGGGTGGGGAGGGAAGCGTGAGAGCAAGAGAAAGACATCCCTCTTGCACTAGCCTTGCCTGCCCCTTGAATGTTGCTGCCTGCATAGGAGCATGAACATGTTGCTAGTGGTGTAGTGTCTTGGATCTTCTCCCTTGCTCAGTTGCTCCCTGCAATGCAGGTGGATGGTTTAGCCAGGATCCACTGCCAAACATTACTATGTTTTGCTGCTTCTGCCCACTAATAGTGAAGCCAGCCTCAGGGTGGAAGGGAGGGAGACCTGTAGCAGCTGCATGTCATCATGTTGGTGCTGACCTTTAAAGCATGTTGGTACTGAGCTTTAAAGCCCCAAACGGCCTCTGTCCAGTATACCTGAAGGAGCGTCTCCACCCCCATCATTCTGCCCAGACACTGAGGTCCAGTGCTGAGGGCCTTCTGGCGGTTCCCTCACTATGAGAAGCCAAGTTACAGGGAACCAGGCAGAGGGCCTTCTCGGTAGTGGCACCCGCCCTGTGGAACACCCTCCCACCAGATGTCAAAGAGAAAAACAGCTACCAGACTTTTAGAAGACATCTGAAGGCAGCCCTGTTTAGGGAAGCTTTTAATGTTTAATAGATTATTGCATTTAAATGTTCTGTTCTGTTGGAAGCCCCCCAGAGTGGCTGGGGAAACTCAGCCAGATGGGTGGGGTATAAATAAATTATTATTATTATTATTATTATTATTATTATTATTATCACTGTTCTTGTCTCCAATGATGATATTGTATTTCATAGTGTTGTGGCGAGAACTCAAACAGGAATTTCTGGCCTCAAATGACATATCCTATGTCCTAAAAGTAGAAAGGAAATTATTTAAATAGGAGTTACTTTCAACTAAGATTGTGGCAAATTCCCCCTGCTTTATGATAGGATATACACACTTGTATGCTTGATCTAGTTCACAATACAAAAAATATATGTGTATTTGTCGTAGCCCCACTTAGTAGGTCATTTCAACATAATGGCTAATCCATCACTTAGAAACAATAACAAGACATGAAAACAGGGATGCTAGAAATGATGACTAGTCAAGTAGACAAATCCCTGTATAAAACATTTGGATTCATGTCAATAATGGAATGATTTGGCTGCTTAGCAGGAATATGCAATTTCCTTTTATAGTCAGCCATGGCAGAATAGCAGCCAGATATATATTTCAAGAGAAACTAAGTAATCTTAGAAATTACTGATTAGTGCACATCATTAGATCTATAGAGAACTGAAGAAAGATTAGGTAAAACCGCTTCTGAAAATTAGCCTCTGTGATACATTACATTCTGATACCAGCCCAATCAACAATGGGTGTCACACTGAAAATGCCAAATGAAGCCTTAGAGGAAAGCATTATTCCAGCAGGTGCCTCTCCTCCATACAAAAGCCTACAAATCTTTATTGCTTTAAATTAACAATATCTCCACACACCCATAAATCCTGCTAGTGGCAGAAACTGCAAGATGTGATTAAAACTAGGGGCAACAGCTCAGAGAACAGAGCAAAATGTGGCCAAGGGACAAATTCTCATAAGGAAATGCTGATTGGTATCAAGCAAGACAGTGGGAAAGCAAGAGCTCCGAACAGAAGACTAGAGCCACAATTATTCTATCAATCATGATGGAAACTCCATGGGGACCTCAAATGCTAAGTGCACCTCTCTAAAAATATATTTTATAGGCCCCATCCCACTGCGTAACATGAGAAGCAATTACATGACCTGATGAAATGTTGTAATACAGTTGTGCAGCATCAAATCTGCAGACACACAGCTCAGGACATGAACAAGGGTCTTCTGTCTATTACCCAAATGAACAAACTTGTCACTCCATAGTTTTAAGCGTTGGCACTATCAAAATAGGTGGACTCCAATCTCAGCATACAGACCACCAGTACCCTAATTTATTTCTTATCCAACTTATGTAATACAGAAAGCGGCGACTATTGACAGTCACCTATGGACAGATTTGCAGACAACATCATTCTGGCGGTAATTATGGATATTAAGGTTTTGTAATAGAATCATAGAATCATAGAGTTGGAAGAGACCACAATGGCCATCCAGTCCTGGGGTATTAGCCACCCCTCCCAATTTGGTGTCATCTGCAAACTTGCTCAGGATGCCCTCAAGTCCATCATCCAAGTCATTGATAAAGATGTTGAATAAGACTGGGCCCAAGACAGAACCCTGTGGCACCCTACTAGTAACTAGTAATAAAGGTGTACCGAACATTCATGTGGTGGTTATTTAAACCATTCAAGGGGGATAAGGGAAAAATTAATAAGTTTCCAAAAACTACTGGCTGGATCAATGGGTGGGGGAGTAGTGATTCAACAACAACAAAAACCCATCAGATTGGTATTTAGTGATAATTTAGTGATAATTTGCTACAGGAGAAACCTAGAAGAGAAATTCCTTCTTGGGCTTTTTTTCTGTGCTAGCACACAGGCTATGTGGGGGATGGATGAATCATATGAATTATGATTGGAGTTATCTTTGGTCACCTTGTGATGCCAATTAAAACATTTTTATTCTCCAAGGATTTTGCTGAGATATTTTGTCAGATGTTGCTGCAACAATTTGTCAGGGTAGGATTGTTGTTGTGGACATTGTATTGTGTTTTATTGTAAATTGTTTGTTTTAATTTTGTTGTTGTTGTTGTTGTTGTTTGGTCGTTTAGTCGTGTCCGACTCTTCGTGACCCCATGGACCATGTTTAGTTTTCTGTTTCCCTATTCTGGAATCACAAAGGTGATGGATGAAAGGATATGCATCTAAGTAATAAAATAAATATTTTTACATACATTTAAACTTCAAATGCTTCTTTAAAGTTTACAGGCTTTACGTTTTGCATGTCTTTGCTATTTTCACTCCACTGTTTACAATTTCCCCTCTCTGCATCTGCATGCATTATACCTACAGAGGGTAACGTTTCATGCATCTGAGCAAGTGGACATTAGTCCATGGAATCTTATTATATAATCAATTAAATAGTTTTTATGGTGCCAACAAAATTCTTCATTGTTTCAAATGGTACAATATTAGCTCTTCAAGAAAGTGTGACCATCTAGTCCTTAGAATTATGACAAAATAATCTTTGCAAATAATATGACACAATAATATTTAGTCTAAGACTAAATAGACCCTTGCTGGAGCTTCCTGAATAGGCCCTTTTCACACTGTAACCTGTAAAAGCCTATTAAAAACACCCCACTAAAATGTGAAATAAAAACTTCCATGCCAAGTAAATATTTAAGAGTGACAAAATGTATTGCTATGCTGGCTGGGAACTTCAAGGTGAGGGTACATGAACCAGAGCTTGTAATGCTAAATGAGGCTGGATCGAAAATCTATGTGAGCACACAAATATCCCTGCCTGTGTGAAAACTATGGATGGCATTCACCTCACCAACCCCATCATGGGAAGACGTGCACAAGGACTTCTGCTTGCACAATGAGGCTTATCCCCCTTTTCTTTCACCTACCTCCTGAAATTGGCTCAGGGGGCTGAGAAAAAAAACCCCAGAACAGCAAATGGTGAGGGGATGTATTATTCTGCCTGGCAAGCTTGAATGTTTGCACAGATAGAATGGCTGGAAGTGTGTGACGCTTAATTCTACCCAAAAGAAACAATAGCATATGTCACAGTGGAAGTAGCATTGCAGTGTATATCAAAGGCAGCCCATACGGAAAGCAAGTTGAAAATGCTGAACAATTATGAGTAAACATTCTCTCTCCCTCCCTCTTCCTCTCTCCTGCACACAGACAGAAACAAATCCAGCTGGTATATTTCCCCAGAATCCTTCCTCTCCTGTCAACAACCCATGTGGTTTATCACTTTTTTCCCCATATTACAAAACTTTATTGTGACAAAAAGCCCTTATGTTCCAGCACAGGTGGGATTAACATTAATATATTCTGAAAACAATTTGCCAAGACAACAGCGGCTTCCTCTTTTCTGACATAGATCTCTTCAAAGGCATGATTCCACATTTTTAAGTATGGCATCCTTCTGCTGAGATGGTTAACACTCCACCACAACACAGGCATAATGCTGTGGTCATGCTGCACAAAACCCATCAAATAATTTCTAACTTCACTTTCTCTGTAATCTCAGTCCCCCAGTCCCTTGTTGTGATATTGTTGCACTGGCAACACCCATGCAGGCAATTCTTCTTTCACGCAAAATTTAGCTGTGTATAATTAGCATTCACTCTGAATTATATTTTTGTCTTATCAGCTATAGAAACTATGCAAAGTGATTCCTCTGATTCAGGATTAGAAGCTACTTGCTGTAATATGATAGAGAGCACAGATCTTTCATCTCTAGGAGAACTAAGCCTGCCGTTTACAAGCTGCTAACAATTTCATCATTACAATTAATCCTTCTATATATTCCACAGACATGGTTAAAGCCTCAAGTCTTTGATAGTTGCTTGGTCAAACTCTATAGGAAGTCTCTAAAACTGCAACTGGTAATATCTGAAACTTTAAAGATATTTGTTCTCTCTCTTTTTCATTATATATATGGAAAGTGCTCTTTAATCCTTACACTGAGTGCAGTACAAGGATGCATTTAAATTTCACTGAAATAAATGGGAATTCAATCTAGCCTTGGTGGGGGGGGGTGGAGGGGGAGGGATCTGGAATGTGTAAAACTCTGTTCTCTCCTTCGAGGCAGAAGTTAATGAGTCCCTGAAGATCTTCTCCAAAGCTGGCTCTGGAAATTTAGCCGGCAACTCTGCTTTTGTATTCTAAATCAGGTAGATTACTCAGAGGCAAGTGGATGTGTGCAGGATCCTACTGTGAGATAATGCACCTTTTCCATCCCCTATGGCCTATGCTCTATAATTTATCAAACTGCCTTCAATAGGGTGGCAACCTTTGGTCAGGCAAAACACAGGACAGGTCAGGCAAACTAAAGGACAGCCTGGGATGGGGATTGGGTGGCATACACACTCTCATGAGACCAAATCCCCCCCCCCCCCGTTGTTGAAGAGGGTTCCCTGCATTCAGCCTCCCACCCACTCCTTAACCCCCACCCCACTGGCTCCCCTCTTCCCCTCGACACATGTAGACAGGCTGGCTTCCACAGGCAACTTGAGCCTCAGTTCCAGCCTTCCGCCCATGCTGGCGTCAGAAGAGACTCAAGCATGGAGGGGGGGGGAGGCAGGAGAGGTCTGGTTGAGGTGATGGAGGGGGCCAAGCAGTGGTGGACCCCACCATGCTAGAGTGGTGGGCAGAAGCTGAGGAGGAGCACCAGCGAGAGGAAAGGAAAGAAGGGGGTGAAGGAGGAAGAGGAGGTCACTCCTTCCCCCTTCTCTCTCTCTATTGTTGCTTGCACCAGGCTGGGCTCCTGGGCTTGCACCAACAGCAACACAATTGCCATTTTGGGCCAGCTGAGCTCAAATACGGGGGGGGGGCATCCTGTTTGAAGTCCAAATGGGACACTTTTGTCCAAAAATGGGGTGATCCCATTTTTTCTAGGAAAAAGGTAGACAGTCTCCAACCACCAGGGGTAACATCAATGGTGACAAGTTCACAGCACCTGCAAGTTTCCACCCTTCGCTCCCCTGAACAGCCCTAAGAGAGAGTGTCTGGAATGATAACATGTGATGCAGATAGCATACTCATCTGCCCTGCCCTGCTTCACATGTTTCCTTGACTCTTTATCGTAACGTTTGAAAAGGCCTGTAGTACGAAAGCTTTCTACACTGAGAGCAGAGTAAACATTACCCAACCAAGTTTGTATAGGCACCTTCTCAATAGCCGCAGGGCAAATAACAAGCCAAAAGCTGCTGTAACACATGATGGACTTCTTCCATTGGATTTGAAATGTTAACGGAGCTTTTTTCAGAAAAGAATGGGAACATTAGAGGCTCTTGTTTATTAGTTCCAAGGGGTGAGGGATGTCAGCACTGTTTCACGTATTGCTTTACTAACTTTAGTTTTATGACTATTACCTGCTGTTAATGTTTCATAGTCTCCTCTCAGCATTCACTTTAAGTTATTGTCCAAGGGCTTTCTCTCCCTCCCCCCATCTTCCTCTTTTTAACACTTTAATAATCAGCAGCCAGAATTTTCTGAATTGGAGTATTTATGCTGGCAATTCTTACATGACATTTCTATGGCACGCACTGTAAACATGATGTGTCTGTTACTGGCTATCTCCTTGAACCTTCAAATCTTTTATTTTATTTTAGAGATGAAAAAGATTCACATATTTTTATTACGACTTTCACTAGAGGACTGCACAGGGCTACAAGGCATCTTATTTCAAGCCCAGCATTGGTGGCAATGTTTGCGTGAAATTACACATTGTATGAGCCAAAGTTGAAGGAAGTCAGCTAAAGTTTCACCAGGTTTCAGCCATTCATTTCAAACCATGATGTGGGAAATTGGAGTCTTGATAAAATGTGCATGAATGGGAAGGGGATCTGCGGAGCCAATCTAGCTTAGTCTTGCCCAATATGTTGCAAATATATACAATCTCCATATCCTTATCTTGGTACTGTGGGCACTTTCTAAAAGTTATTTGACTGCCCTGGTGCACAGTATCCCAGATTCATCATTTTTGAAGGTAAGGTTTATACAAATCTGTAGTCAGTTTCTCAACTGATCTATCAATGTCCAATCTATCCTTCTTCCCTCACCTTGGGGTCATCTTGATTTCTTTCTAGATGTCTACAGAGCTGAGAGAGAGAGAGATGGCCTTCTGCCTACAGGCTACTTACTAATAATTTTGTGACTCAACTTGCCTTGAGATTTGGAGAGTATGGAAAAGAGAACTCTAACCACCTGCCCTCCAGTAGAATTATAGTATCTTCCCTTACCCTATTAGGTCAGTGCTTCCCAACTCTATTGTTCCTTTTTTTTACTTTTGTTGAAATTCATTTGCAAAATGGAATTTTACACTGCTGTAAATGAGTAACAAGCTTAAAGTGTAAAGACAGAGGATGCAGAAAAGATGGAATTAACAAGCCATTCTATTTCATGAATCTATCATTGTTCCCCGTTAGATTTACTCTGAATCCCAACACAGCTTCAGAGGATGCTTTCATTCTTTGATAAAGTGGAAAATAGCATTGGATTAGAGGAATTGTATCTCATTTCCCAGTGTAAATTAAGTGAATTAGATGGAAGATGTGCTGCTCTAATTGTGAAGCTTATTACGGATCTCAGATATATTAGAACTGAATGCTTCACTTTGTTTGCGCTTTTCAAGGGGAGAGAAATCAAGACATGCCAGAGCCATCTCACAGCCAGTATTGGTAAAAGCAGTACTTGAAGTGAGAGCTTGAGGATGGAGAAATGCAAAACCAACCTCAGTTATTGTTTGATCAAATTTGCAAAAGTAGGTGAACTTTTGACATAGATTCCACTGCTCTGCTTTGAAAGAAAAGAACTGAAAAGAAATGTCAAATTGAAAGGGATGGTGCATGACTCCATAAGCAAAACTAATTATATCTAGTCAATGAGTCATTTTATTCACATGCACAGAACTTCATCTTTGCAAACATTTTATTCTCCTACTTTTTTAACAGCAGAACATTAGCCGTACAAAAAAAAATGAGAGTTGTAAAAGCATCTTCTCATAGAAAGCTGTGCCTATCTGAAAACTGTTAAAAGGAGAGTAGGTATCAATCTTGCCAGCTATTTTTTCTGAATTGTGTTGGCTAGTTTGCAACAACAACCCCTATTCAAAAGCTAACCTACAAACACTGATGAGAACATATGTGGGAGGGGAGGAAAGTCTTGGATTAAACTGAAAGAAACTTTTGCTTGAACAAAAACAAAACAAAACCCTGAAAACAACCTTATAACAAATGTTAAGGGAAAGTTCAGTGTTGTTGTGTACTTCGGTAGCTAGGCAGGTGGTGGAAAAGGGCTTAATATTTCTGTAAGACATGTCTTCACCTGCCATTTTGACAAATGGCCTTGGCCTACTCAAACTATATAGCTGATTCATAGCAAAAAGGAAATAAGAAAGAAATTGAGCAACTTAAGATGGCACACATTATTTGTATATACAGGAATTTATGATATGTGTTGTGAAACATGGCCAAAAAAAATAAATAAATCACAGTATCCTTTATAGTTTGTTTCCAAACTATAGTTTGTTTCCATTATTCATTCATTTATTTTTATAATCTTCATACATTGAACATTCAGGACTTTTCTCCACCTATGCGCAGAACTTGGTGGTAAAAGAGAGACTTTTTGAGTAATCACTCATATTAACATCTTGTTAGTGGGGCTTATGAGCAGGTGGCCTGTATAGTTAAAGCTATGGTTTCCCCAGTAGTGATGTATGGAAGTGAGAGCTGGACCATAAAAAAGGCTGATCGCCAAAGAATTGATGCTTTTGAATTATGGTGCTGGAGGAGACTCTTGAGAGTCCCATGGACTGCAAGAAGATCAAACCTATCCATTCTGCAGGAAATCAGCCCTGAGTGCTCACTGGAAGGACAGATCGTGAAGTTGAGGCTCCAATACTTTGGCCACCTCATGAGAAGAGAAGAATCCTTGGAAAAGACCTTGATGTTGGGAAAGATTGAGGGCACAAGGAGAATGGGACGACAGAGGACAAGATGGTTGGACAGTGTTCTCGAAGCTACCAACATGAGTCTGACCAAACTGCAGGAGGCAGTACAAGACAGGAGTGCCTGGTGTGCTCTGGTCCACGGGGTCATGAAGAGTCGGACATGACTAAATGACTAAACAACATGAGCAGCTGGAGGAAATAAGCTTTGAGAAACCTAGGAGTTCATGTGGGAATATATATCTGGTGGTGATACTTAATATTCAAGGAAGGCTCCAGAAGACCAGTTATGTTCACAAGACTAATATTTATTTATTTATTTATTTATTTATTTATTTATTTATTTATTGGGGGGGGCAGGCAGGCAAAGCCTTGCAATCTCCCCTCCAAGATGCCTTATCCACCAAAGTTGTGACGGTTGTTATGAGGAAGGCAAAAAACCCAGGTGTATAGTTGACTCAAAGGGCAAATTCCTCCCTGGTTCTGAATATGGCCCATCATAACCCATAGCAAGGTCATTAAACTCATCCTACCCTGGAATGAGTAGGATACAGCCTAACAATAGGGGGAAAGGGTGGGAGATCCGATGAACTCCAAGTGTTCAGCGTACTGCTGGCATTCTCTTTAAAAACCCTGGGAGAAGCCCACCCCAAGAGTGTGTGCCCACCTACTGGCACTGCTACCATTGGCAAATTGTACCTGGGTCAGATTCAACTTATTTAGCCACGATACTGCAATGCCACCATGCTGTAAACCATCAATGGTAAGCATAACTGTTGCACAAGAAGAAACATTTTCCTTAGTACATACCAGCCATTAAGTTCTGATGATACAATTACAATTAATTTAATATAAATAAATTTGTGTAAGAGAGAGGGCTTGCAGAGAGCAGCCCACTCTGCTTACTTCCATCAGATGGGAGAGCAGCAGCAAGAGCATCAAGGCAGGAAGGAGGTTCCAGGGCTCTAGCAGCATACTGGAGCCTCAACTGCAGTTGGGAAGCAGAGAAGAAGGGGTGGAGCCAGCTGCATCAGAGGGTGGAAAGGAGAGGGAAGAATCAGCGGCAGCTGAGGAGAAAGGTTTGACACAATGGGGATCCCGTAGCGCCAGTAGGAGGGGCATTTTGGGGAGCAGTCTTAATGGCTGGGTCAGAGCCCGCCAGAGGCTATCGCGGGCTTCTGCCCCATGCAGAGCAGACATGATTTGAGACATCTCACCACTGTATATAGCATGCACAATAAAACTCTGAAAATCCAGAGGAGGTGTGGAATGCTTACTCGGGAGTAGCCAACACCCATCTGTGACAGTAATAATGGCATTTTTAATTATTTATTTCATTTCATTTAGGAGCCCCTTCCCATGAAATAGTCTGAAGCAATTTAGCAATAATTAAATTGCAATTAATCATAAACCAACTGATTAATCAATTATAAGGCATGGGACTAATCAACTAGATTCTTCCCATCAGTTATTACCCATATTTATAATAGATAAAGAATGGCCGAAGCGGTGATATATTAGGTGTTAATAGCTTTCTTTCACTTACAAACTGAATTGGTTGTTGCTCCTGGGGTACTGTATATTGATTGACATAAGTAAATGCATTTAAGTGAAGTGAGTTAATTTAGAAGAAATAATAAGGATGGAAGCCAAACAAGTGGATTAATTAGCAAAATACAGTAAGTTAAATTAATTGATAGGAGAAGAATATAATTATGGTAGAAGCTGGTTAATTTGTTTTGAAGTAATTATGGCAAAAGCGATTAACTTGTTTTGAATTTAAGGAATTAAATTGAAATTTACATGTACCGGTAGGAAATTAACTTTAATCTGAATGACTATCAAGTAATTCATTTTGAAATTAAAACATATAGAATTAATGGATAAAAATATAAAGATGCAATATAAGTTTAAGAAGGGAAGAAACACAAATATAGCAATAGTTAAAGAAATTTAGGACAGACTTGCCATTAAACAGATGGCAGAACTTCTCAGTAAGGACTTTTGTTCTTAGAGAGTTAAAATTAATTAGGAAGTAAAATTTCTGAAGTAGAGAAGAAAATAATAGCTTTAGAAAATGAGATAATGGCTTATAAGGACAAATATGAAGAGATAAACTAAAGACATCACACAGAGCAATGAAGCATTATACAAAAAAGTTATAAAACCCTAAAAAGGCTATCACTAAAATATAGTGTGGGTACACACACACACACGAAGAAAATATGAAAGCCCACAAGTTACCATTAGTTCATCTTCATTTCTGTAAATCTTCTATTTCTGATTGCCAACTTTTTTATTATTATTATGCTCTGCTTCAGCACTCTTTACATCATCTGTAAAGAGGAGAAACTGCCTTATATTTAATCCATCTAATTCAGTATTATCTACACTGACTGCCAGAGCTCTCCAAGATTTTAGACAGAGGACATTCCCAGCCCTACCTGGAGATGCCAAAGATCAAACCTGGGACTTTCTGCAGGCAAAACCTTGATTTGTAGATACGAGAGGTATTCTTAGGGTGAGCTTGCATAGAAATTTGATTTGGCCACCTGATTTGCATGTACCATGCAACACTACTGCATAGTTAAGGTTAACTGCCCTTCCCTGCATACCACAAACTGCACAGAACAGCAGAATAAGTACATAAAATGCAGTCCGCACAAAGGAAGCATGATAAAACCCTAGCACAACGTTGCCCCTTATTTTCCACAGGTCGGTTTTCTCACTTCTGGTTTATAGGATTCCATATTTCCCCCCTGCACATTCAATATAAGGAAGAGTTACATAGTTAAAGTAAGTTCAAATTTTATAATAAAATCATAAACAAGACAATGGTTTATGACAACTGAAGAGGAGAGTATGGGGGGGGGAGAGAGACAAGCAGAAGGCAAGCAGACTTCTTGATGAAACAAAGCAAGTCTTTTGAAGAAAACCTGTCAATGAGGGGATGAGGTGGATTTATTAGATCTCCACAACCTGTGTCTCTGATGTTGATGGCTAGATAGGTAGGTTACAGTGTCACATGGCCCCTCTTGGGGTTCCACCAAGACAGATGTTGCAAGATCTGCCACGGTGCACAGGAAACTACTGCTGCTACCAATCAGCAAAAAGCCATGAAACAAGATGTGTTGGGCCAGGACACTAGGACCTTGGGATCCAAAGCTTTGTGGGTTCACAGTGAGATCCATTCCTTGGGTCCCTCAGCTCTACCAGCCTAGAGCTGGTGCAGCACAAAACTTGTGAAAAACTGTATCTCCACCTTTTGCCCTCGCCATCACAAGCATCACAGATTTGGGTAAGGTCCACCACTCTGCTGCTCCTAGCCAAGGTTTTGCATTCCTATGCCCACTATTTATGTGACATGCTAGAGGGCCTCTCCAGCTGAACAACACAGAAGGATGCACAAACACCAGATAGGAGGGAAAGGAGGAATCCTCATCTTTCCTTTGCTTGTGTGTGCCACTACTGTTTCCACTGTGCACTCAGGTAAAGGCTGAAGGGAAAGAGGAGTGTGGTAGTTTGGTGGGAAGCCAGGAATTTTCCTTTGGCTTAGATTTTATCTGAGTTTGAGAAGAATTTTGGAGCTTTAACAACTTGGCTGTGGTTTGCGGCAGGCTTTTCAGTTCATTTCTAAGCCTTACTTGGAAGAACCTTCTCAACATCCCTACTTTTAACCAAAGAGGAATAATTAACATTGATCAAATAAATATGAAAGGAAGTTCATACAAACAAATAACATTTGGAAGAACTACCTAGTGTTGTTGATTTTCATAATTGGGACATTCCTTCATGTGTGTAGATAGTTCCCTACCCTTAAGTTCATAACTTTATTGCTCTGTGTCTTATTCAGTTTTCTCATTCTTGTACTTATCTAATTTTCAAGCCTATAAAATTGTTGCATTAAACTGGATTTACCTGTCACTTTTCCCCATTTATTATTTCTCTTTCCTTCCATTATTCATCAGTTACGTATTTATTTTAAAAATCCTTAACTGATTAATTTGTTCTGTTTCCTTAATCTCCAGGCTCAGAAATATCAATTACAGTGCTGTTTAATGCTCATGAGGTAAGCATGATGGCTTTTCCATTCTTATCTGGCTTAGAGCTGAAGAGGAATTGCTGTCCTGCCCTCATCCACCTATTACATCCAACCACCATCTTCAAACCCCCTCCTATTCCACCCAAATCTAAGTGCTGCTCCTGCTCTGATGGCAGCTATTAGGAAGAAGGAAATGAGGTAAGTGCATTCCTTGTCTGGGGAAGTGGGTACTGCTACGTGACATGTCTGGCACAAATTACCTATCACCCATCTCCCATTCACAAAATAGGGGGGAAATGTTTTCTTCTGCCTGCCCCCCCCCCCCCGGCCACCCTCCCACCCAGGCAAAGGGAAATAGTATATTAATAAAATGATATTTTAAATGACAATAATCAATATGCCCCTAAAATTGAGTGTGTGCCCCTTAAAGGCATGAGTATCCGCCAGTGTTTTGTAAAAAGATATGCTGGCGATCAATTGCAGTCTGTGCCAATGTATACATTATACCACACCTATCAAGGATTTGTTGAATCATGATAGCTGGGCTAACCAAGTTACAAGGATGCATAAGTGACACTCGGCAAAGCTGCGAAGCTTACTGTGGAGTGGATTAATATAATCCCAAATGGCACCGGTTTCCTTTCAAAAGGAAGGTTCTTTGCACTAGTAAGTAGTTTGGCCTAGCTTTAGTTGTGGCTCATATTCTTAGTGCCGCGTTCTGCTCCGACTCGTCTATCATATGTTATTAAATCCATTTCAGCTTTCTGCAAGAGCAAGCTGCTAATCTCCCACAGGTACTGGCGATTTACACTCAACAAGCACTATGCAGAAAAGGGAGGGGAGATAATGTCCATGGGGAGGGAACCCATGAAAACTGTGAAATGTGTAATTTCAGGTCAATTTGAGCTTAAGCAGCTCCATCAGCCGCTATGCTACCTGTTTACAAGGAGGGAAGCGATCAGGGCAGTGAAGTTTAGAACGTTTAGCTATGGAAGCAATTAGAAACTTTTGGCTGTGTGGCACTTTTCCTTTTGCACAGAAGAAAAGGATGCTAGCCTATACTGTAAGCTGCTGAAATAGCAAGTCACTGGAGGGATTCATAACAAAAGTTCTGTACATGAATTTGTCTGGATTGATTATGCAGTTTAAGACGCAACAACCTACTAGGTTGGCAGCTAAGAGCCTAAGGCAGAATTTTTCATAAAGTTTCAGGAACAGAGAGTTCCTTTACCCTCCACTTCCTACTGCTCCTGCCCACAGTGGAGAGAAAGACAAGTACAGTGGTACCTCGGGTTACAAACGCTTCAGGTTACAAACTTCGCTAACCCAGAAATAGTACCTCAGGTTAAGAACTTTGCTTCAGGATGAGAACAGAAATTGTGCTCTGGCATCATGATGGCAGCAGGAGGCCCCATTAGCTAAAGTGGTACCTCAGGTTAAGAACAGTTTCAGGTTAAGAACGAACGTCCAGAACGAATTAAGTTCTGTCTACCACTGTAACCTGAACTGAGACAGCAGCAATTGCTTATAGTTGCAAACTGGGGGGGGGGGGAGCAGTCACTGTGCTGCACTCCCAGTGAGATTTATTGTCACAGGCCTGAAGACCTGACTTGAAAGGCCCCAAACATGAAACCATCACACTCAATATAGGGCAAGGGTATACAGGATCAAGTATACTTGGTGTTGTTCATCAAGCCTACCATCTTGAATTGTGCCCAGACAGTATGTGGAGTCAGTAGAGCCTTCAGAACACTACAGACAACTCTCCATTTGTGCATTCTGAGCATTTGCACATATCATGTGATGCCAGGAATTGGGCAAGTTCAAGTAAGAATCTTTATTCACAGCCACGGCTTGAATTTATGCCACAGCTGCAAAGGAAGAATCGGGAATACACTCGGAGTGTGCTCCTTTGCAGTGAAACACTGGCACTTTTTGGATTTGGTGCCTTTTCTGTTATCCTGCACCAATATTTCATTTTGTAGGTTCAAGTCTAGGTGGGCAGAAGAAAGAGAAAGGAGAAGGGAATGGAATCCCTAAGGCCCCATCCCAAGGGGTGGACAGTCCAGATTCCATAGGAGGCTGACTTCCTCATACAGTACTGAAGAATTAGATGTTCTGCCATTTGTGGGTAATTCTGAAGACCCTAATGAAGTCATTCTGTGAATAAGATAAGGAAGGGACAAGTGTCTCACCCAGTAGCAGCATGGGGGCATGGTCTCCTGACCCACCCTACCCATGTAGCAGCCAGTGATTCTCCAGGGTAGTGAGGGAACACATGACTTAATGGCAAAGTAGAACATGCTTTATTGACCCCAGGACTGTAGCAACACCAGAGGCAAGTGTGCAATTTCCTCTCAGAGCAAGATGTTGCATAGAAAATATAGTGAAACTGCACTGAAAGGGGCTTAACTCCCTGCCTCTCAAACAAGTTTAGCTTGTGCTGATGTTTCTTTTAACTTGAAGTTGGATGAAGGGGGAAATACACTCTGGAAAGAAGGGACCACACATTTGTGATTGATTGATACATGGCTATGTCTCCACTAATAGACATAGCTGATCTTTGAGAAGGGCAGTATCTCAATAATAGAGCGTGTGCTTTTCATGCAGAATGTGTCAGGTTCAACCCCTGGCATATCCAAGTAGCCCTGGCAAGAATAGATTTGATATCCCACTTTATCACTACCCAAAGGAGTCTCAAAGCGGCTAACATTCTCCTTTCCCTTCCTCTCCCACAACAAACACTCTGTGAGGTGAGTGAGGCTGAGAGACTTCAGAGAAGTGTGACTAGCCCAAGGTCAACCAGCAGCTGCATGTGGAGGAGCGGGGACGCGAATACGGTTCCCCAGATTATGAGTCTACTGCTCTTAACCACTACACCACATTGGCGAGAACTCTTTACTGAAATCCTGGAGAGCCATTGCCAGTCAGTGAAAACAATACTGACTTAGATGGATCAACAGTTTGATTTGGCACAAGGCAGCTTTCTACATTCCTAACAGGGAGGTTTAGTCTCAGTTGTTTGTGACTAGCAGTCACATAAAAATTGCTACTAAAATACGTTAAGTGAAAGCTGGCTCTATAAAATACAAAGCAATAGCTTGTTCTTTCTGATGAACGGACCACTTAATTCTGTGTGCCAAATGGAAGAGTAAGCAACAGGGCACCTGAACTTGACTGTACTTCTGCTTTTAAACTACTGTTTGAAAAATCCCTCAAGGAAGCTAAGTTTAAAAAGACAAAACCCAAAGCTTTCCATTATTTCTACTGCCTGGTCTGATTTAGAAAACACCCGGGAGTGAGGCCTTTTAGCCCTGACCATGTGCCAGCTCAAAGAGGCATTTTTCAGAATGCTTTCTCTGACGATTCCAATTTGCCTGAACACACTTTGAACAGGCCTGCAGCCTCTGAAGCACAACTGCTTAAAAACATCTGACAGGCTTGCAGTGGCTGTGAAAACCCTGCCACTGTTTCAGAAATAATTCAGCTGAGGAAAGTATCAACTGGCTGCTTAATGGCCATATTCTCCCCTCCCCACTAACCTGCTACTAAAAATAGGTATATCAAATATATGTGCATATATGAAAATCAGATTAGTTCCTTGACAGACTGGTTGAGCACCCTGGAAAAAAACTTGATTCTACATTCAAAAGGAGCTTCAGCCAGTTCTGAAGCTGGCTTTTTAAAGTCGATTATTAGTCAGTAAGACCTCCTGACAAAATACAAAATGCAGATTTCAAGCGCTGCATTCTACCTTAAGATAAGCATTTTAATTTCATTCTGAAAAACCTGTATGAATCATGTGTTACGTGTACTGCTATGCTCATGTCTCCTGCTGAAAACAGAGTGTCTTATTCATAATTTGTCAGATTCTGCTAGCTAAAACTTAACATTCAAATCCCTGTTCTGCTTTGTGATTAATGAATACAATATTTGCTTGTATCACGGGAAAATCTGATGCAGTGGAAAGAGTGCCATATTGACTTTGGGCTAGAACTAGATACTATTATTTAGCTTAAGATTCCCTCACAGGGTAGCTGCTGATATGTATATATGATAAGAAATGAGAAGCATTTTGTGAGCCTCCCCCGCTCCCTCAAGTGTTGAATTTTTAAGGTACTTCACAATGAGGAAGAATCCTGAAATTTAGTACATGGCAAAATGATTTCAGGAAAAAGCTAAACATAAGGTTCATTCTTCTCCTGTACCAACTGTGGCCCTGAAGTGTAACCTACAATGGTTGTTTTCAACTCATTCAAACCAGGAATCTGGTTGAAATGGGCTTTGAAGGGCATCAAAATACAGGGCAAGCCTTACCTACTCAACCACACATTGTTAAGTTCACAGACACTTAAAAGGTAAAGGTAAAGGACCCCGACAGTTAAGTCCAGTCGTGAACGAATCTGGGGTTGCGGCGCTCATCTCGCTTTACTGGCCGAGGGAGCTGGCATTTGCCTGCAGACAGTTTTTCCCGTGGCCAGCATGACTAAACCACTTCTGGCGAAACCAGAGCAGCGCACGGAAACACCATGTGATTGATTATGTGGTTTACCTGGGCCCCCCACAATATTTTATTCAAGTTGGCACCCCTGCAACACACTCAAAGTACAGTGGTACCTCGGGTTACAAACGCTTTGGGTTTCAAATGCTTCAGGTAACAGACTCCGCTAACCCGGAAGTATTACCTCGGGTTAAGAAATTTACTTCAGGATGAGAACAGGAAATCACACAATGGCAGTGGCGGCAGCGGGAGGCCCCATTAGCTAAAGTGGCACCTCAGGTTAAGAACAGTTTCAGGTTAAGAACGGACCTCCAGAACAAATTAAGTTCTTCACCCGGGGTACCACTGTACAATGCAACTGAAGGTGCAATCCTACACATGTCTACCACTTTCCTGTGAGCAAATTCCATTGCACTCCATGGGGTTTGCTTCCATGGAGACATGCATTCAGGCAGGCTTGCACCATGAAAGTAAAAGAAGAAGTAAAAAAAGAGAGAAGTGGAGGCAATGGTAGAGAATAATATATGTAGATAGATGATAGGTAGATGATAGATAGATGACACACACACACAGCCCTTCACCTCCACAGCTTCCTATCACTTGAGTGCTTCAGCCCCCTTTTGCTGCCTGTAGTAGTATGGGAAAGACAAACCCTCTCTCCCCCTTTGGTGGGAGGGTGGCAGAGCGCCAGAGAAGAAGTGAGACGAGAGACTCTGGGCAAAAAGGGACACCTGTCCCTTTAAAGCAGTCATACTGTTGTAGAATAGTAAATGTCCCTATTTTCCGCGAAACGTTGGAAGGTATGATAATGTTATTCCATACTCTATCAATAAATATATATTTTTTTGGAATTAAACTTTCTCTGCTCTGTGCCTGAAGACTTGGAAAAAACCCTTAGTGTCCTAAATGCAGTGAGTGGGACTGTGGAACTGAAATGCTGTAGATGTCACTGCCTGCGGAGAGGGGATATAGAGGAAGCTGAACAGTCCTTGTGGACAGGAAAACAAAAGCCAGAACGTGGTGGGAAGGCATGTCTCATTCTAGTCACTTTCTGTCCATTAGCTCCTATGGCAGCCAGTCCCGTGCTTGGCCAAAGGGACACATTCAGGCAAAAGTGAAAAATATATCTATTTGACTACTGTAGGTCTTCGGATCTTAAACTGATGTTGACTCTGGAGCAAATCATGCAGATTATGTATTGCTGCTGTTAACATGCATTTTGTATCGATAAGCCTTTGGCCCCATTTGTTCTAATCTGTTCCATCAGCTTTTATTTGTTTTAGTTACATTTCCTATAAAAATGTTTTGTATTTTGCATTTTACTGTGGATTCTACTGTTGCTAGCTGCCATGAACACCACTGGGTAGAAGGCGGGATACAAATTTAACTAAATTATAAACAAATGCAAATGCGCAGCTTTCCAACAAAAAGAAAAAGTGTAAATGAATCTGCTTAAATCTGTCAAATTATGTCAATTCCATGTTTCAGCTCCTTCCGCAGTTTAGGGGCTGTTGCATTCAAGAAAGCTTTATTGTTTCAAAATGTACCAAGCACATTGTCTGAAATACATCTCCTGGGTTGCTGCTACAATAGAAATATCTTTACAGCAGTAAAAACACTCCAACAGATTTCAGAGCTTACAAAAATTCTTCTATCACAGTGCAGTGGTTTTTGTGAAAAACAGAACAGATAAAGAGCCACTTTGCATGATATTTAAATAAATCTTGACCTTACTACTCTAGCTATCTATTGAGTTATTGGTCCCTAAATCCCTCCCCTATTTATTTTCTTTATTTAACACAGACCTTATAGCCAATGAAGATTGAGTCTCATTTTTCCTCTCATGCTCATGGGTTTGGAATCCAGAACATTCATCTGCAAATGTCCATGCCCAAGTGAGGTACCCACTTCCAATCACTTGGACCTTGCTGCCCATGGCTGCTGGAAATGTGGAATGAGATATGGATTGTTAAAACATTATAGGTGTGCTTCCCTTGTTCTTTCTAAATTTTGAGCAGGGAAGAGGACCAGTCATGAAGCTCTTTTCAGCATTATTCCCTTGATGATGCAAAAGTGGAAGGAAAGGAAGGCATCTAATAAAAACCACTAGTGCTTGGTTCACACGATGAAATAAGATGCCACATGGCATAAATTTTCATTGTCTATATATGAAGCGCTTGAGTGGCTTAAGAAGTTATGACTCTAAAACCTCATTCATTTGAAATCCCATTATCTTTCCTCTGATCTGAGTAATGACTGATGTCTGGTTAACATATCCCATTTGATGTGAGGGTGGTTTGCCTGAATCACTCATCTATGCATGTAGGGTGAAGATCAAGTTCAAACCACCACTCCAACTGGGGCAGTAGTCCTCATGCACTGCCAAGAACTTCCATGAATGACTGTAACATTCAACATTTATGCATGCATAAAATCTGATACCCATAGGCTCAGTTTGTGCAGCCAATTTATTCCAGATATACAATCTGTGAGTCAACCATCCAGCTAAAGTCTGGGAAATATCAGCATATTGTTGGGTTTAGCCAAGATGGAAAAGCCACCATGAAGTGTATGTATGAAGAACCTTGCTTCTCCATGTGCCTTTGCCTGTCAATTTCTGTCTTCTAAAGACAGACTTAAAGCCATCCAACATGTAGCACATGCCAGATCTCATTGCGTGAAACAGTCCTGCTCAAAATACAGGGTTACTGTGAGAAAACTGAGGATGGAGGTTAGTTTCAAGTGTCCTAAAGGTGAGGTGAACTGATCACCTGAAAGAGGATATGCAGAGCTGGAAAAGGTCCAGGAATGAACAAGCCAAATAATCAATGTACTGGAGCAACTCCCCAGTGAGGAAAGTTTATAACATGCTGAGCTTTTTTTTGCTTAGGAAGAAGGTAAGGGGGATGATTTCTATAACATTACGAATGGTGTAGAGAATATAGACAAAAACATATTTTTTCCCTCTCTCCTAATACTAGAACCGAGGGCCATCCAATGAAGCTTAATCTTGAAATATTCAAGACACATAGTTCATAGTTAAACTATGGAATTCACTCTCAAAAGAGGTAGTAATGACCACCCACTTGGCCATTACTTAAAAAAGAGTAACACATTTGTGGAAGCTAAGGCTATGAGTGGCTACAAGTCATGATGGCCATATTGTACTTCCAATGCTGGAAGCAAAGGTGGGTCTTTGGTCTGATCCAGCAGGGTTCATCAGATGTTCCAAAAGTCTTTATGTGAGTAGATTTGATTTTTTCCCCCTCTGGGCAATTAAATACAAGTGACAATGAACGTATTTTTGAACACGGAAGATAAAGTGGCAGATTTGTTTCCAAACAAGATATGTTTCATAAATTTCCACAAAGCGTTGGCAGTCCTTTAACATGTTTTTGTCTGTGTCTTTGCAATTCCCCTTGGCAATCCCATTTGACAGCTCTATTTTATTTTTATAAATGTTTTATTGAAAGATCTTTGAGCAAAATATAGAATGCAGCGAGTTTGCATGGTGATTTAAAACCAATGCACATACATCTGTGATTGAGTGCTAGTTGGAATACTATTTGCCATTTGAAAGCAAACCAACTTTCAAACGGCTTTAATATACTGTTAAAACTAAATATTGCAAAATACCTGAGAAAAATCAATGAGCAACATATTCTCACACATGGTTTGCATTTGCACCTATGTTTTAGTCTCCAGCATTCCTACAACTGCTGTAAAATCTCATTGTCTTCTGTAGTATCTGTATGCAGAGTTCCACTGATATTTAGCCACATTTTTTGTCCTTTCTGTCTCCCTGGTTTGGTCTGAAATGACACTTTCCTTTGCACCAAATACTGTGGCTGTTCAACAGGTGATGCAAGGAGCTTGAATGCACAGAGATTTGGGGCAGGACACAAAGCATGCCAAACCCAGATGATACAGGCAGGCAAAGAGCAGATTGATGTATGATGGCGTCCATGAAAATTTATCACTTGGCTCTGTAATACAGCCATTCATCACTAGTTTCAGCAACAAACTCTGGGATCATTGTCACTGATATTAACTCTGGGCATGGGTGCTTTCACATGTCCTTTAACACTGCAGGTGAATATAGAGCAGGCATCCCCAAACTTCGGCCCTCCAGATGTTTTGGACTACAATTCCCATCATCCCTGACAACTGGTCCTGTTAGCTAGGGATCATGGGGGTTGTAGTCCAAAACATCTGGAGGGCCGTAGTTTGGGGGTACCTGATATAGAGACACATTTGTATACTCACACTCCAATTATCACAAAAGTCACTGCTTCATATCCACCACACTCTCTCCAGCAACATCTAGTGGGTATTGTCTGTTGTGGGCCAACACCCACACATAAGCAATAATGCATTTCAATGCATTGTTTTTATATATTATTGATTACAGTATTGGCCACTAGATGACCCAACTCTACAATTCTGTGATTTTATGTGTCCTCCAGCTGTTTTGGACTGCAACCCCACCCACTTCAGCCAGCATGTCCAATGTATCTTGAGGAAAGCAGGCTGGGAAAGACTGGTATACACATCAAATCCAGTCATTGGCCAGCCTATGTTCTGAGATAACATTGGTGGGAGTGGGAGGAATATTGAGCCCAGCAGGGCACAAACTGGTAGCATGCATTCATTCTTCAATCTGGGTGTATGGTAGATATGCCAGCCCCCAAACTGAGATAGGCCATTGAAGCACTGCCCTAATATTCCTTACAGGGAGCACATCTCTTGGGAAGTCCAGCAATGAACAACCTGTGTCAGAGATGCAAGAGAACAGGCAAGCGGTATTGCTATGGGGAAAGTCAAAGAACCTCACATTGAAAAGGCCAACTGCTGGTAAAATTACATCATTGTCAGCTGGGGACTAGTCAATGTCCCAAGCAAAGAATGAATTCTTAAAATGAGGGAGGGTGGCCAGGAAAGTCAGTAAGAGCAATGGCCAAAGTCACATGGGGGCCCAAATGGTGTCAAAGGAGTGCCTCCCACAAGATTCAGGCTGATGCACCACCTATGACCATTTCTAGAGGAAGATTCCTTTCAAGAGTAATCTATTCTCTGGTAATGTGGGTTCACCATCATGGTGAGCACGATTTGCGGTGGGGGCTTAGCAAACCACTCCTGGGTTCCAAAGGTGGGGGCATGAGTGGTCACTCGGCTGTTGCTGGGCAAATTTGGATGTTGCAATTTGATGGGTATAAAAGCCAAAAAGAGAGGTTTCTCTTTCTCTTTGGCTGCGTTTTCGGATCCCCACCTTCCCTCCGCTGTTTTTAGGCCTCTGTGTTGACATTGCTGTGCCTCTCATGGGGTCGCCTGTATTCAGGGGCCTGGTAGGAATTTTCCCATTTGGCTGATTGGCTGGTGCCATCTGGTTTTTGCCTACTGCATAGCAAATAGTCACAACTTGTAAGGTTGGCAGTTAGGCATTGGTTATTGGTTGTATATGGGGTCTGTTGACTTCGTTGGCCCCTTGTGTTAATGCCTGAGTTAGGGGAAATTCTGGTCAGGAATACAGGGGCTCTATGCAGTGTCCATAACCCCGGTAGGGGACCAGCAACACGCATGAGCCCCTGGGAGCCTGAGGGGAGAGGGGAGAGCCTATTGGACCCGACTCCCTGTCTCTCCCTGTAGGGTTTCCCCTTGTTGACAAGGCGAGTTTATTTCTGTCCTTAGGTGACAGTTGGAGAACCAATGCCTACACAACCACTCACGTGTTTGATATTGTATTTCAATAAAAGTTGTGGCCAAATTCATGCCAAAAACCATTAAACAAAAATTCTGTCTATGGTGTGAGTTATTTGAGGGGTGGTTTTGGGGACCTCCACACGCAACGTCCCATTTGGTCTGTGTGTGACTACCATGGAAGAATTCCATGTTGTCTATGTGGGGCTTTCCTTGAACTAGCACTGAATGCAGCTCCCTGGATGTTAACTGGCACAGAGTTTGGTACCATATCCACCAGCTTTGAAGGAACTGCACTGACTGTCTAGACATTTCTGAGTCAATGTGAGGTGCGAATGCAGACTTGGGACCCAAATACCCAAGGGAATCTTTCTCCATATAGGCACCTGCCTGCAAATTAAGATAAATCAACCAACCAATCATTTTATTTCTATGCTGCCTTTCCAAAGTTAAAACCATGCTCAAGGTGGCTTACAACATATTAAAAAAAATGCCTAACTACAACCATAACAAAATTAGTCCTTGCATCTGATGCCAATGTCATCAACGTCTTTAAGTTGACTTTAAGGCGACTAAAGATGGGCCTCTTTGCTGGGCCTGAACTGTCATGCCAGTTGCTATTTGTTTTTATTTATTTATTTATTGAATTTATATACTGCCCTATACCCAGATGTCTCAGGGAGGTTCACAGAACAAAATCAAAATATAAAACTACAAAATATATAATCAAAATAAAAACAACAACCCAATAATGCCCCCTTGCTATTTTTTTATCACTTACTGTTCCATGAAATTTATTAACTTGAACAGACAGAAAAGAAGCAGAACACTCATATTTCATCTCCTCCTCGCCATCGTTTTCAATGCAGTCCTCAATACTGCCTACGCAAAAGTAATTATCATGGAGTTCAATGGGACTTACACAGACATCTGTATTAGATCACATCCTTAGAAATTTAAGTGCCAGAATCTTGGGGGAGGGAACTGAAATAGCTATATGTATATGCTGTATCCATGCATGTGTATGTACGCTAACAAAATTTGTTTAAAACATCCCCATTTCACTAGTGTTTTACCCAGAACAGGTACATGAAAATAGAGACTGTCCTCCGTTACAGCATGCCATTTGCATCCTGTGAACATTCTTTGCTAAAAATTATGTTCAAAGTTTACTTGTCCCACCTGCTTCTTGTTTATGGAAGTATTGAACACATGCTCTCTCTCTCTCTCTCTCTCTCTCTCTCTCTCTCTCTCTCTCTCACACACACACACACACACACACACACACAAAGAGTCAGAGGCCAATTTCAGCCACACAAAAATATCCTGAGTGCCCTGCTTTCAACTTAGCCACAGAAGGATTACGGATTTGTGAAATGAAAGGATAAGCTTTCAGAAGTTTATCCCTTTCTCAACCCTCTTCTGCTGCTATTTGTGCTCAAAATATATACTTCACTGCTTTGTGTGTGTATAATTGTGTGTAGGAAAGGAGGTAAGCACTTTTTATTAGTTGCTATAACTCCCATTTGTGTGTGTAGAACTAGACTGAGCAGAAGTGAAAGAGAGGCTGGCTTGGCTGAAAATGTAGGGCAAAGATTTATTAACAACTTACCTAGTGCATTTCTATGAAGCCCAAGTGATAAGGCACTTGGGAAGGAATTTATTGGCTCTGGTGCACAGAAATCTATTTTGCAAATGCAATCGGTCAATAGGATTTTCAGCACTTCCAAAATAAATGGACAAAAAGAATGCTGACTGAATATCTGATGTCATTCCCAGACAGTGGTACCTCATTTCCCATTGAAATCCTAGCCAGCACCACCGTTCTTTGGTCAAAGTGTGCTGCATAAGCTAACACTGATAATTGAATATCTTGACCTTAATGACTTCTGAAAGCATCTTTAAAGTGGATTTCACATAAATTGCACGTTACGAACCTGCACGTTCCTTTTTGATTTGTACGCCGCCACCTCTGCACTTAATATAATAGCTGTATGCAGGCTCTTCAAATCAATACCATCTCTTGAGACACCCATAGTAGCCACATGAAAGGGAAAGTGCCACATGAAAGCGTTTGCTCCACGAAATTCTATCTGATACAAGTTAATTACTTCTTCAGATTAATTTATCAATGAATCACACTATCCTCTACCTCTTTGATAGCAAGGAAGCCTGTAATGCTAAACTTCCACAGTCAAAGGGGGGAAATGGGGTGTGTGTGAGAGAGATGCTCTGCATTGGACATCAAAGAACATGAGTGATGAAAATGCATATACCTTATCCCATATTAAGAACTGAGACTCCTCAGTAACAATCAATCCAACAGCAGCAAGACAATTCCAGTCAGTCAAAGCAAGTTTCACTTGCTTCTTGGCAGCCTTCAGTGCATTAAATTTATCAGGGATGTGAAAGAGCGATTATCAACAAAGCATTAGCTTAAAGCAAATTAATCAGCTTTCAATTCAGCTTATGTTACTTGGAAGCTTGGTGTTCAGGGGGCACTCTGCTAAGCTTCTATAGTTTTCATAAGACTATGCTTAACACACAAAATGTAATATGTGCATCCTTGATAGAGTTTGGAATGGATTCTTCATAGCATTGTCATTTGCATTTTTTTAAAAAAATCAGGAAAGAATACAAATGTGCAATTTATACACAAAATAAGCTGATGTTGCTTAGTCCATTTGCATCTTTGTGCATTGTCTTGTCACATTACCTTTTAAATGGGGGAAAATCAAGCATTGGGGAGATCAATAAATCCTGGGAGTTATTTACACAACAATTAATATGCACATCACACTAATACGGAGTTGGCAGCTAGCCTTCAGTAGATTTTGCTTCTTAGAAGATTGTGGGCAAAAACATTAAAAATAAAACAAACAAACAAAAACCACAAACTCTCCCTTCTCTGGCTTACGTCCAGGAACAGAGGCTATCTCTCTTTTTTTGCACAGCATCATAGTAACCATATCCATGCTGATATAGGCTGCAACCTAACATGCAGCCTGCTCCAGAATTCTTCAAAGCGAGCAGCTGCATACTGAATAATAATAATAATAATAATTTATTATTTGTACCCCACCCATCTGGCTGGGTCTTCCCAGCCACTCTGGGCGGCTTCCAACAAATACCAAAATACATTAAAATATCACAGATTAAAAACTTCCCTAAACAGGGCTGCCTCTAGGTGTTTTCTAAATGTCAGGTAGTTGTTTATCTCCTTGACAGGGCGAGTG
This sequence comes from Zootoca vivipara, assembly GCF_963506605.1. Taxonomy (NCBI): domain Eukaryota; kingdom Metazoa; phylum Chordata; class Lepidosauria; order Squamata; family Lacertidae; genus Zootoca; species Zootoca vivipara. The sequence continues at coordinate 71,083,934 of NC_083282.1, forward strand.
CCACTACTGAAAAGGCCCTCTGCCTGGTTCCCTGTAGCTTTGCTTCTCGCAGTGAGGGAACCGCAGGAAGGCCCTCTGATTATAGCGGAGGGTGACTGGATTCATTTGGGTCACCCACAACCACCCCAATCAGCTGCAGTCATTACATGCATATAGTGTGCTTTTGCATTGTGTGAGTCTCATTGGAAAAAGCATTTTAAGAAGTCAACGCATTCAAGTTGCAGCCTGGATCATAACCCGTTTTGAAGAGTCACAGTGCAAGTTTATCTATTACAATAGCTGGTGAGTCATCATAGATTATTTGCTGCCTCTTTCCCACCTAGGCACGACAGTCCATCTGAGAAAGAATAAGAATCAGTGATCCATGTAACAGAATGTTGTGTTTGCTGTGAGAAGATTCTTCCTGCAATGCTTCAGAGAACTGTAAGCTTGGGGGGGGGGGGCGGGCGGATTAAGGCGACATAACATATATGGTTCCTGCCTGGTTGAGATATCCAAACCTAGCTAGATGGAAACATGAGATCTGCTCTGTACAGTGTACAGTATGTGCCCATTCATTGAGCTTTGGCTGCATGCACGAAGCCATCAGGTTACAAAGGGCAGATTGAAGCACTTTCCCACCTTATTCATTCATTTCTTATTGAGTATGCCAAAGTTGACATAGTAAGCAATACACTGATTAGGAATTTTGATAACACATCAAAACTGGCACCAGCGGATTTGACAGTCAATTAACATTAATGCTGAACCACAGCAATAATTTAGTTTTAAACTGCTTTGTTAATTTGAACAACAAAACACACTTATGCACACTAGCATAGCTGTGTCACTTGCCAGTTATGACATGCATTTTTTTTTTTTTAAAAAAGATGTACACAAACGACTTTTTTGGGGGGGGGGACTCATTCTACTTTGAAAAACAAAATCTCTTATCTAAATATGATTAGGGATAGTTATCTTCCTGCCCCCGCACGACAAGCATTTGTTTTAAAAACGCTATACAACCGAGACTGAACAATCTAGTTCAATCAATTAATAGTGTTTTTATTTGGTTTTAAGCAAACAGTATATTTTTTTTACATGAGAGTGATCTCAAGAGCACATCTAATAAGCCTGTAAAAGTTTGAGCACTTGGTATCTATTCTCAAAGTAGAAAGAAAAAAGGAGGCAGATGGAGGGAATCCCCCACAGCAGAGATTTAAAGACAGAACAGGGCTTTAAAAGAAAGAAATGAACAGGTTGGTGCTCACAATGATTGTTAAGACTGAAGCTGAAGCTGGAAGCTACACTAAGGAAATATGAATGAAAATTTCTGTTAGATGCCACCTCCAACTGTCCCGTTTGATATCCTCACTGAAGACTTTCTGCTCCACTTCTGCTGTGCTCAATGCCAAATGAGAGCAAAAGCCCTCATTCATCAGTGTTAAGAAATCCTTCCTTTCATCCCCCATTCTTGAAGAATGATCCAAGAAGCCGCATTGCATTACTGCCCTTTCTGCCCTACAAGTCAAAGCATGTCAGGGACTGGCAGGGTTCTGTGGAATGGGCAGAAGAGGTAGCTGGGCCAGGGACTGATCCAGGGGATAGTGATTGATGGGGTTTTGTGCCTCTGGTTAGCAGGAGTCAGAGCTGGAGGATGAGGGGGGATGAGGGGCATGACATGCCAGGAGCTGAGGGAGAGACGCTGCCTGAAAAGGGGGGGTTCCCTCTGCTCCTTCCCCCGCTGTCCCCCCAGGACCAGCAGGGGTCTGAAGAGGCAGGCAAAGTGATAGCTTCTGCATCAAAAGAGTCACAGGTTGCATGCGCTTATGTCGTCAGGTGAGGGTTATTAGGGTGGTGGCCTGGCTACCTCTTGCTCCAACAATTCAGCTCACAGCATAAGACCAGGGAGGGCAGCAGCTGCCTAGCTACCAGAAGCATGTGGGTCTGTGCAGCTCTAGCGCTACTACTGTAAGTTTGTGCTTTGTCAATAAAGAATTAAACTGCCAACCATTTGTCCTCCTTGGGCTGCGTGTGCTCAGGACATAGCATGGGCTAGAAAAGAGGGAGAGTCATCCAGGCTTTTAACAGGAAACATACAGTATTTCCGCGAATCTAATGCATCATCGAATCTAATGCACACCTCAATTTTCAAAACCTTGAAACCAAAAAAGTATTTGCTGGTGAATGTCAATGCACCATCAAATCTAATGTGTGCATATTAGATTCATGTAAATACGGCGGTTTACTTGGCAGAACATATTTGTCTGTAGAAGGCCCCAAGTTGCTTCTCTAGGTCCTAGCATCTCCAGTTTTTGTTTTTTAAAAAGGATGGGGCAAGTGATGTGGAAGACCTCTTCCCAAGACTGTGGAGAGCCCTGCTGTCAGTCAGAGTAGATAATACTGTTGTGGAGAACCGTTGGCCCTCCAGGTGTTGCTGAACAATACCCAGAAACTATGGACCATGGCTAGGAATGATGGGAGTTGTGGTTCAGCAACATCTGGAGGGCCAAAGGTTCCCCACAGCTGGTCTAGGTGGGGAAACAGCCTGACCTTCTATAAGGCAGCCTCTGATGTTGATCATAGGAATAATAATTCTTCTCTCCTTCCAGTCAGCGCTGGAACACAATGCAGGTAGACTTCCTGAGTTGTGCTTTGAGTCACCACATCACATTGCAGAAAGAGCTGCCAGATTGCCTAGGATGTGATGGAGCACTTGGTGATGAGTGTTTTAGCAAGATGCAAGAACATGGTTTAGGTAAGAATTGTCAACATTCATTTTGTTCTCTCTCCCTCTCTCTCTCTCTCCTCTCTCCTCTCTCCTCTCTCTCTCTTCAGGTTTTGAGACAAAAACAACCACAAAAGTTACCTGGTTTCCTCAGGACCTGTGCTAGTTAGAATGGAAGAGAATGACGGCTGATTTGCTTAAAGCCTCCCTAGTAATTTTCACTTAAGAGGAAAGAAGACACCCAGGAAAAGTGCAGTTAATTGTACCCCTGAGTGGGATAATTGGGAAAAATTGTGCTGCTTCTGATTTTCTGTGCCAGTTCAACAGTCTTAAAAGTGCATATAACATTCCTTAGACAGAACTAGGTAATGGGAAGGAGTAAAACATAGGTTCCTTATGCAATTGTAAAATAAGTTTGTGGGCAAAATTGGTTTTTAAAAATACCACACACACACCCTCAAAGCATAGCTGCCAAGTTATCCCTTTTTTAAAGGGATTTTCCCTTATGCTGAATAGGCTTCCTCGCAAGAAAAGGGAAAACTTGGCAGCTATGCCTCAAAGTAAAACATTTTTTTTCTCCTGTCTATATTCATATTGAAATACATTAATATTTCACATAGCAGTGTGTTACTGTGTGTAGATTCATCTCCATATCAATGGCAAAGGGGCACAAAAGCAGACAACAAATCAATCACTCATTAGCACTCCAAAAATCACAGTTGAATGAAGGAGTTTTAATCAAGCACTCTACGTAAGCAACCAATAGCCTGTGCTTAAGGGTTCTCCAACTTTGGCCATAATGGAATCATAGACATTAGGCAGGCTAATAGGCCTTTCAGCCCAGTCTGCTGGCCCAAAGTTACTGTTATGCACCAAACCAGCTCTCAAAATAAGCTATCATAACATTAATGGAGACTCTCCTACATGTCTGCATACATGTCCGCTGCCATTTCCTTCACTGTTCCCTGTCTCTTGAGCCTGTCAATATCTTGTCAGTTTCGCTGATTCCAGTTTCCTTTGCCCTGGAGAAAGTCAATCCTCTCCAGGGAAATCAACAGTATCAGGGGAAAGCTTTTCAATTTCATGGATGCCTCACCAAGTGTTGGGTTGGGAGTTTGTTTAAATAAAGTGTGTGTGTGTGTGCTGTTTTGCGTACATATTTTGAGGAAAAATAAAAACTAAGGTGGTGAAATTGTGAAATTGTCATTTTAATTGGAGACTGCTCATCTGGTACCTACTATCTTTTTAGCACCAGATTTAAACATGTTGTTGTTGTTGTTACCGGTATGCTGTTTTAATAACGGTTTGCATTTTCACTGGCCCTACTTTTTATTTGCTTTTAATATCCTCTTCTCATATGCTGCTGTTTTGCCATTATTATCGTGCTTGAAGATTATAGTTTGGTGCCCTTAATTCTTTGGATTTGTTACCTGTCCTAGGAGCCCCTTTGGGGTTATATTTCATATAAATTTATGAAACAAACAAACAAACAAATGTACAATAAGAGGAGAGGAGAGGCTCAAAGGCACTTTAAGGCTGCAATCCCACACTTACTCAGATGGATTTGCTCCAGAGTAGGCATGTACATGATTGAGCTGTAAATGGCACATGCAAAGTCTTTCAAATATTTATTTCTTTGTATAGAGTTTCTCTTCTCTCCAGAAAGCAAAAACAATGCAGTGCAGAGTACTTTGTTAATACTAGGTTTCTCTTGACAGTTCAAAATTCATTTGGATTTCAGAACATACACACTTGCTTCAAAATTATATAGCACACTTTCATCTGTTAAGTCTCCCACATGTGCCTTTCAATAGCTAACACCTTAAAGGCAGAATCATGGGTCATCTTTCATTTGGAGCGGTGCACACACGAGACAATGTTATACATTATGACACTTTTAACTTCAAAGCCTAGTCTTACTGGTTTTCTGAAAGATTTTCCCTGCAATTCTTCAACTACTCTCCACAGAGTACTTCTGGCTTTCTGGGCTGAGTTCAAATGACTTCATCATGGCTTGAGGGCTTTCAGACCCAATTATGGGATTATTCTGCAGTAAATGGTTTAAGCTCCTAGAAAGGCTTCTGAAGATGGGATTTAAGTATTTTCAAAATCCCAGCCACAATCAGCATAATTAATAGGCTTTCTCCAATTTGACTTAAACAAATCATTCCGTGAGTTAGCATTTATCAATATCACTACCTAGGATATGGAAATTGTTGGGACCACCAAAAAGGCTTTGAAAGCAATAAACAGCAAACTGATTTTAAAAATGTGTGAAATCTTTTTTGAGGAGCCACCCTAAGTAATATCTGGGCACTAGAAGGGTGGGACAATCTTCAGGTTATCCCGACTGACCCATCTAATTCAAAGCAAATCATTTTATATCACACCAAATTGACTGGAATGCTATCTGAACCTCTTTTCCCCTGTCTATATTCATTTATTTATTTCCACCGCTTTTAATTTAAAAAAGAACAAAACCTTCCAAAGGAGTATACGGAGATATAAAGCTTTTAAGACCAATCAAAAATCACAAGACGGAATACAACGGGAGCAAAGCTAACCAGATAAATCAAGAGCTGCTGTGAAAAGAGAGGATTTTAGCTCCCTTTGTAAAGACAGTTAGTGAAGGGGCTATAGAAACTTCCCAGGGGAAGAAGTTCCAGAGTATTGTGATCACATTGAGAAAGACTCTGCTTCTTATGATGTACCAATCTAGGGGTTCCTAAATGGCTTGTGACCAGGGGTGGTGCACCTGATGAGGCAAGACAGCAACTGCAACCCCACTCTGCTGTGCCGCTCACCCCTCGACCTGCACCCCTGGCACTGCCGCTGTGCCACCTGCCTCCAACAACACTGCTTCCTCACCACCCACATACGATGGTACTGCCATACCACCTCCACCACAGGCTTTGGTGCTGATATGCAGTGGAGGCAGCAGGATAGGTGGGGCACCTGTGGGGGGGGCAGTGCCTCAGTGGCTTCTGCCACCCGAGGAGGCTGCTTCACCCTGCTTCGTGGGTGGGCTGGGCCTGCTTGCGACATGGGTATTTGAAGCACTGCCTTTCTGCTGCATTAGCCTGTCCATCAATTGTGGTCTTTATTCAAGCCACTGCTTCAAGTCCACCACCAGGACTGCTGCAGTTGGTGGTGATATGTAACAGGGGCTTTTTGCGTGCAGTGCCCTAGTAACAGAACTCACACCCATGGTTTTTGGCTAATTAAACTTTCTATAGCCTTTTAAACCAGGCATAGGCAAACTCCGGCCCTCCAGATGTTTTGGAACTACAACTCCCATCATCCCTAGCTAACAGAACCAGTGGTCAGGGATGATGGGAATTGTAGTCTCAAGCAGAAATTGTTTTAGGAATCAAAGCTGTTATTACTGTCAAGGTTCATTGACTACAAATAATTGTACTTCTGTCCTCTCAGTCCTCCTACTCGGGTTTTAAGCAGCTACTTTCCCACAATTTCTCTTCTCATATGAAGCTATAAATACCAAAAAATGCAAGAAAAGCTTACAGCAAATTGCATCTACTTTAATGTGCTTAGGTAACCCCCAATTTAGTCTAAAAGAGACCTAACATGATTTTAATTATTGCTTGAGTTCTCATAACCATACTTCCAGCCCATTTTGCATAAATAAATAAATAAATGATTGAGAACAGATGGCAATGTTATTTAATGTATATCTTAAATAATTCTTCCTCTCCTCTCCACCCCTGCCAGCAAAATGTTCCATGGAAGTGATATAATTTTAATGAGGTGTTTGGCGCTTTCATTTATCAGTTTGTAGGAAAAGCTTCTTGTATTAAAATAAACCATTACAATATTCAGACTGACCTTATTAAAAATACTGGATCTAATTTTAACCTAAATGAAAACGGCTCCTCCTAAGGCTTCCTTTAAAGAACAAGGCAGGCATTTGTTGGCTAACTAAATTTGCAATCCTTTCTGCAAAGAGGGAAATAAAATGCTAATTGGTCAAAAGTGATATACACTTGGAGCTTGGAGGCAGATTAGCGACCTTCTTGCATTTAGCTACTTGAGATAACAGGAACTGATAACTCTAAGAATTAAAGGAGAAAGTCTACTAGGCTACCTTAAATGCAATTAACTTAGCCCTGGCTTTCTTGACATTTGTCCATATGTCACACATTTTAAAAATATATTTCCTATAGGGAGTATAATTCTTATCTGAAAGTCATGGGGGGGGGGTATTGCAATGGATGCACTGATCCTACACGTTAAAATAAATGTTTATGCATGGAAAGCCCAGTAGTGTCCCATCAAAAGCTCAAGGCACCCAGAGCACCTGCAGGACCTTGGAGAGTTCCCAGTTTCCTACCAGAAGCTTTATGAGCACCAGTGCTGGCTGGTTAAAGCAGGCATCCCCAAACTTCGACCCTCCAGATGTTTTGGACTACAATTCCCATCATCCCTGACCACTGGTCCTGTTAGCTAGGGATCATGGGAGTTGTAGGCCAAAACATCTGGAGGGCCGCAGTTTGGGGATGCCTGGGTTAAAGGGTCTTCGGCTTCTTTCGCAGCGCCTTTGTGGGGCCAGGGAGACTAGGGAACTGTAGATTACTCCTTCTCTGAATTAGAGGAGGGTGGCAAGAATGTGTCATTTGCTTAGGAGGCTCCTGAAGATGATTCTGCCAATTCTTCCTTCAAGGACAGAGCTGAAGTCTTACCATCACCTGAGTCATTCAGAGCATGGCTTCTGGGCTGCAGGTCATGGCAGTGTCCATAAGATAACCACATAGTTACGTGTGTGTGTGTAGGTTGCCAGACTATATAAGTTGCCCAACTTACCCTGACACATCAACATGTAGCAGGATGGAAACGAGAGAGAAATCTTAATTGTGCCTTTAATATTGATGTGTGAAGTAATAATGAGTGCCCTTAATCATGTGCAGAGTGTCTTTCCTCCACTCCCACATAATTATAGTTTAATAGCATGATCTACATCACCACGTTTCCCAAACTATGTACATGGTTGGGTGCTCAGTGGATTGCCAAACTTTTGTTGCTGTTGATTTTACTTGTGGATCAGTAATGTGGTTGTGCAGAAGTTGTAAAGCATGACATCTGAGAGGACTGGGGGATAAATATCCACAGTGTACTCTTCTCGATGTGCTGGCTGCACCACTGAGACTGTACTATAGATGGAACTGGGTGGCCATGAAATTCTTGGTTTCAGTACTGAATCACTGTTGTCTACAATTGTAGTGCGGACAAAGCAGCAGTTTCAATTATATTCTGAACTATGTATTTTGAATTACACGTTTGAATTACAGCTATGTGAAAGTGGGTTTTTTTTGGGGGGGGCACATTCTGAATGAGTAGCCACAGCTATTTTAGAAGGGTTAATTTAATTCATAAGTCACCTCTTATTGCTCTCTTTTATATACCCCTAATAATAATAATAATAATAATAATCTGTGTTGCAGCCAGTATTGACATAAGAATCGACAGAATCTGATTTGGGAAAGGTTTCCAATCTAATTTTAACTTATGCTTAGATCAACATTCAAGGTTTTTTTTTCTACAGAAGACAAACAGTCCCATATCTGAAAATATTTGTGCATAAACAAATGGAAGAGCAGATCACTTGCATTAAGTATCTGCTACTTACTTTCTTGTATTAAATCCCAGAGTCGCTATTTTGGACTGTGCTTGGGGGGCGGGGCTGTTGGAGAGACAAGGCAGCTACTAATGTCCTACTGTTTATTTGAAAATATACCAACATCATTCATGTTTTCACATACTATTCCTCCTATAGAGTACTGCAAAAAAGAACTACTTTTTATTGTTAGCATAAAACATAAAAAGTACATTCTGTAAGAAAATCCCAGGGCTATTCTTTCCCTCAGATGTCCCTCAAGTTGCTAAAAAGAATATTGCCTTCCCATGGCTAAACCTGCTGATCTTGAGAAACATGGCAATAAATGGGTAATGTCTTTCAATGGAATTGCAGGTCTCAGAAAAAGTTAACATGGAACAAGAAGACCTCAGAGATTTACAGAAACTGCCACTATAAAAGAATCACTGTCTCCCCTTATCAAAAGCTTTCAGCTGGACTCGAGAATGAATAGAAGCTAGAACTTAGTGATAAATTGTATAAGAATTGTTTCCAACAGCACAATCCATATTTTGCAAGTAGGGCAAGAAGAAATGAAATTGTTTGTACCTTGACATTTGTGCAATGCTATACTTGAGGGGACTATTCTGGGGTGAAAACATGTATTCAGATTATGCCTCAAAGCATAAAGGTTGCAGATAACCTTTATGATTACTTTGTTGCTACTAGTGATGTGCCTTCAGAAGCAGTAAAGTGAAAACTGCTGGGTCTAGAATGGGGAGACCTGAGTTCAAATCCTAACACAATCATAAAGTTTACTGAGAGATCATCATGGCCCGGGATTTCATCCTAACCTCTCAGAGTTATTTTGAAGACAGAATGAGATTGACCTAGGAATGGGGCTTTGATCTTCGTGGACAAGTGGTATGATAGAATTGTGATAGACGATAGATAGGCAGGCATTTAAGCAAGACACTGGTATATAATCTTTCTTAGTACACATGCTGACACCTTTCCAGGATTTTTCACTACAACTCCCATCAGCCCTAGGAAATAGAATGTGCTGGCTGGGACTAATGAGAATTATGGTCCAAAAAACAATGGAAAGGCATCAGTTTGGGGGAAAGCTGACATAAATTATATCATAACTCTTACTTGTGAACCCTGGTGTCATGGATTGGCTGGATGCAGCTGCGGAACCCCCGAGAGAAGAAGGTTGAGAGTTTGTAAACCAATGTACAGTGTTAAATTTTTGACATGTTGTCCACTAAGATAAATCCTTCTGTATGCTCCTGGACACCAACCAAAGATGAAATCTTGCACTCCAGATATTTAGCCCCTTTTCAAGCTGTTGCCTAAATTAACATCATGCAATGGAAAGTTAACTAGCAAACAATGGATACTACAGTTTTAAATCATGGTAGCTGGTTCTGCTTGTTTGAGGATATGTAGCCTTTACATTTGAGCCAAAGTCAGCAGCAAAAAACCCACCCTACCTCCCTTATGGTACCCCTTTTTCCACTTTCCTCTTTCCACTTTTGGCAGGATGAAGAGTCAGCCCGGATAAGACAGAAGCACTACACATGCTACTAAGTGCTGACCAGCTCCCCTGCTTTTGATGTACAAGCGATCATTTGAAAGCTAAACTTTTAAATGTTTAGTTTAGTTTGCTCTCTACAAGAGACTATGTAGTATTTGACTGAAAGATCAATTCTTTCTTTCTCCCTTGCAAAATGCATTTTGAAGTAGTAATAAAAGTTAGAATGTCTGATATCATTACAATTGTGTGTGCACATAATGATAATGGTTGGAAATGACAGGCATCAAAAGTTTTGGCAATTTTATTTTCTCTCTCTCTATATATATAGTCTAATGGTAAGAAAGGAAAGGGAAAGAAATTCAATCCAACATGCAGACTAAGCCACAAAACTTGAAAAAAAGGATGGTATAATTGTCACTAACTAAATAAGGGTTATATTTTAGGGTTGCCATATTTCAAAAAGTAAAAAACCTGGAGCTTTTTGAGGCATTTTCATCATGATTATTGCCCTATTTCCAACAAAATAATCCAGGATGTCATTTTCAGAGGCAAATTCCAGGACATTTCCTGGAAAATCAGGGCTTATGGCAGCCCTATTATATTTCTTCTAAACTAAACATTATTTCATTGTTTCACATTAAGCCCAACATGATGTTTTGCTTCTATCAATTTCGCTGCCAACAAATTTCAGGCCTGACCACTGGTTCTGTAGTACAAAACTGTGACTAGTCAACATTAAAAAAAATTTAAAAATCCAACATCTCCTTTGTTAACATATTTTGTGGTTAGCCTCTATAGTAGTGGACTTCTTTTCAGACTGGCTTGTTGTGGTGGTACAACAGAATTGCCATTGCCCACCATAGTCTTGAAATAGGTTTTGCAATGCTTCAAGAACCTGCTAAAAACTGAGCAGAGAGCAGAGCCAGATGAAAAACAACCCATACTTGAGTACAATGGCTGTTCTTTGACTCCAGTTCTTTGATAGTTATTGTGGGCCCACAGCCTTAAGCTATGGGGCACATCCAGTGTGCTGGCACTAGGAATGGAGGGGAGAGGAGAGAGAAATGTTTGCATTTAAAGACAAACCTGCATAATAAGTGCAATTTCAAAATTCACACTGCTCTGGATTTTGCAATGCAGTTATCCAGCCTAGTAATGTGTACAGAAATGCTTATGTTAGCAACTGTGTGCCCCCTGCAAAATGCATAGATAAATGAAAATAATATCCAAAAATGCATTTGGGGGGGGGGTGTTGCTTGTAGAAATGTGCATATGAGAAAAATCCACGCTGAATGCTAATGAATTTTAATGAGGACATTTTTTAAAAAAAGTGATGTGGAAATATGGAGTGCTGAACAGGGCCGCTGTGGCGTTTCACCTCTAGAGGGCCTAGAAGGGGTTAAGTTGCCAGGGAGGGAAACGACCAATGGGAGCTCTCCAGCCAGAAGCAGGGTGTATATAGAGAGAGGGAGATGAGGAGGAGGAGGGAGAGTTAGATGAGAAGAGATTGATATAGTTGAGAGGAGCTGGTGTGAAGAATAGAGCTGGTTAATATTGTGGTGGCTGTTAAATAGCGAGATAGACAGGATATAGGAGTTTAGTGATAATTTTTATTAGTATTATTTAGAGGTAATAGGCCGGTAAATCATATTTAGAGGTATTAGGCCGGTATAGGAACCATCTGTGATTTTGGAAACCGTTTAAGCTTTGTACAGTAACCAACACGCATAAGAGTTCAATAAACTATTCTGTTTTATTTTACTATATCCTGGTCTGAAGTGTGTGAGTGATTGAGAGTATTTGTTTGTCGTTGGCACAACACCAATAGACCGTCAAACGTCCGGGGGTGTTGTGCAGGTCAGTGTGACCGCGACATAAACTGGTGGCAGCGTCGGGATCCGATTTATCACGCTGTAAAAGTGACAGCATCGGGTTCGAATTAGAACACTAGTACCAATAGGGACAACATTACACCTGGAGGGGAGGATAATCTGAGGAATAATTATCTAACCTGGGGGTGTGAGTGTGTGGTTCTGAGGTACTGAGAAGAAGCTGTAACAACAAGAGAAGAGAACTCAAAAGCTGTTCTGGTTGTGGGTTAGATTCAGAGTCAGTGGAAGTTAGCTAAAGGGTGAGAGAGAAAACCCCTAGCTGAACTTTGTGACAGGAATCTTGAAGAGCCTAGCCAGAGGAACAGAAACTGAGAGGAAATTTCTCTAGAGTTGTTAAGCTTAATAGAAATTCTCACAATATGCCAGCTAAGAAAAGTAAACCAGTTGTGAGGGAAACCTCTGTTGAAAGAACCCAGGAGGAAAATGGGTCTTTACAAATTGAAGAGCCTAGAGTTGAAACAGTTAGTGAAACCCCATCTGAGGGGAGGGTTCCACAAATGTCTGAGGAATTTGAGAGGTGGAAATTAGAGAAGGAATATCAGTTGAGAGAAAAAGAAATGAGATTACAAGCTGAAGAAAGAGAAAAGGAAAGACAATTAAGAGAAAGAGAAAAAGAAATAGAATTGAGAGAAAGAAATGCAATTTCAAATTGAAATGAAAAAACTAGAACTAACAGCTCAGGAAAACCAAAATAATAGCAATAACACTAATTCCCAAACACAGGGGAAAATAGATTTGAAACGTTTCCCTGAATTTAAGGAGAAGGATAACCCAGAAGCTTTTCTAATATCATTTGAGAGAGCCTGTAATGATTTTCAAGTAAAAGATGAGGAGAAAATGATCATTTTAAGGGCTAGAATTAGTGGAAAGTTAGCTGAAATTTATGCTAATATGCCAGAAGAGCAAGCAAACGACTTTGAATTATTTAAACAAATAACTTTTACCCATTTCGGAATTACCTCAGAACAGCTAAGAAAGAGGTTCCGAAGTGTGACAAAAGGGAAGGAGGAAACATATGCTCAACTGGGCACCAAGATTTCACATTACCTCACCAAGTGGCTAGAAACAGAGAAAGCCAGTACCACATCACAAATAAAAGAAGTGTTTGCTTTAGAACAATTTTATGAAACTATACACGGCCAATTAAGATATCTAATAAAAGAGAAACACCCTAGAACCCTTCAAGAAGCTGCTAATTTAGCTGATCAGATAAATGAAATACGGGACCATAGATTTGATGATCCAAGTTTTGGCGGGAAACTGTGGGGGACTCCCAAAAGCAAATCCCAGGCAGTGAAGGGAAACCTTTCCTCAGAGACTGAGAAAGGAAACAGAACCCAAGGCAGCACTAGTAGTACAAATGAAGAGAAGGGGAGGAAAAATCATTACACAAATCCTAAAGAAGTAAAATGTTGGGAGTGCAATCAATTTGGCCATAAGAGTTTTCACTGTAAAAATAAGCAGGATAAAGCTCCCTGTGTTAGCCCTCAGAAGCAAGCTTATTGTGTCCAGTCAGCTGAGGCAAGTCAAGCTAGCCCAGTCACCACGACGACAGCAGCCCCACTCAGGCCTCATGCTGTGGCAGTTGAAGACACAGTAGCTCATTGCTATACCATTAAATATGAAAATCAGTTGTTGAAGAATGCTGGGGAATTTATTGGGATTGAGGGGACGCAAGTTATTGCGATTCGGGATTCAGGATCTCAGGTGACAATTGTTCACGCCGATCTAGTCTGTCCCTCTAAAATAATCCCTGGAAAATTGATGAGATTAAAAGGAATTTCTAAACAGCCAGTGGTGCTGGAAGTCGCACGGCTTCAAATTCAGTACCAGAATTGGTCAGGAGAATGGGAAGTGGCAATATCTGAAGAGATTCCCTCTGCCGTGTTAATAGGATGGGATCTCATAGAGCATGTACAGAGTTCTTTTGTATTAACACGTAATAAAGTGAGTCAGCAGTCACCTCATGCTGAGGAGATTGCTACTGTTGCCAATGAAGCTAGAGCTGAGGAACTAAACTGTGAGGGGGAAAATGAAGCCCTGTTGGTTCCTATTATAAGAAAACAAAAACCTAGCTTTGCTCAGAAACAACAAGAAGATTCTGAGTTGTTAAATTGTTTTGAGGCAGCCAATCCTCTAACACCTGAAAGCCCTGAAAAGTTTGGCTTGAGCAAGAGACTTTTAGATAGGGAAGTTCAAGCTACACAAGCCAGGGAAGGAAAAGAAATGTTTATAGAACCTGTGATTGCGAACCAAACCTTTAGTTTGGCTAAAAAGCAAAATGAAGACACTGAGAGGCTGCCACATGATTTATTGTTAATGCAAATTACTCAGAACCCAGAAGTAATAATTAGCCCACCAAGTTCTTTAGGGAATACCTTTACTAACACCAGTGATGCAAAGGAAAACAACTTGCTTTATCAAGGCTGGGGAAAAGTAGATAAAACTAGTCTGAGTCAAGTTGCAGTAAAAGGGCATGAAGAAGTTAAAGTGGGGGGAGAAAAAGATTCCAAGTTAGAGAGTGATCCTTGTCTCTCAGGTCCCACACAAGAGCTTCCTAATGTCGCACAATCTCACAAGAGTTGTATGGATAGGAACAACTTATCATACCATGTTCCTGGTTCAGCGAAAATATTACATATGAATGAGAGCAGTTCGAATACTTCTGACAAACCCAGACGGGTACAGTTTAACCGTGCTCCAGGAAAACTCAATAGGTCAAGATCCGTGCCTAGAGATTGTTTCACTTCAGTAACTGACACAATTATTCTATCAAATACAAGTCTGAATTGTTATGATACTCAGTGGCAGAAGGACCTGTGGCATGTAAGCAAAGTCCAAAATAGCTGCAATATTACTCAAGTGCCAGCTGAGAAAGCAGAGTATGTGATCAGGAAGTCTATTAGTTCCAAAGAAACCAGAGGGGCCAAACCTATAGTTTTTAAGGAAACAACTGAAGAACCTAACTTAAGTAATACAGAAGGAAATAACCAAATTGGTGCCAAAAAAAGAAAGCTGACTGTGCAATGTGGGTCAGTTAAGTGCAATAAAATATCTGTTGCAGCTGAAGTAAAAGTAACAGAATTAGAAATCTTGAAAAGTGAGAATTTGTCAGAACAACCTAGGGAAGATATTGAGAAATCAGATGATGCAGCTATCCCTAAGATGTTTAGAAGAGCGAGGAAGCGAAAGGCTGGAAAACAAGCCATAGTTAAAGAAAAAGCAGAGACAACCACCATGGCAGTGCCTGTCAATCCAAAGACAAGTCTTAACCGAGGGATGCCAGTTGTGTCTGCAGCAAAGATTCCAAGACCCAGAGGCAGACTAAAAGTATGCCCACCTGAGAGGAATGCTATTCGCGAGGGAGACAAGAGTGAAAGAGAGATCGGTTGTGAGCGTCCACGAGCTTACGCCAGAAAAGAAAACCCAGTTGACACCCACAGAAAGTCATCTCATAGATCAAGTGCGTCGCCAACGTCTGGATCCGACAAGAGTGACAGCGGTACCTCTGTTATCCGAAATTTGGACTGACAATCTACCCAGGAGACCGGAGGAAGAAGACCAAGGGGACATTTTAAAAACAAAAAAAGTTTGTTTTATGCATTTAGAAGTGGTATGTATATGTGTACATTTGGATGGGAGGAGGTAAAGGTAAAAGTATAAATGTTGTATTTTGAACTATTGTTGTTTGAACAGGAGAGTAACTGTAAGAAGTTAACCCTCCTGTTTCAAACTTAATTAAGGGGGGAGGTATGTGGCGTTTCACCTCTAGAGGGCCTAGAAGGGGTTAAGTTGCCAGGGAGGGAAACGACCAATGGGAGCTCTCCAGCCAGAAGCAGGGTGTATATAGAGAGAGGGAGATGAGGAGGAGGAGGGAGAGTTAGATGAGAAGAGATTGATATAGTTGAGAGGAGCTGGTGTGAAGAATAGAGCTGGTTAATATTGTGGTGGCTGTTAAATAGCGAGATAGACAGGATATAGTGTTAGGAGTTTAGTGATAATTTTTATTAGTATTATTTAGAGGTAATAGGCCGGTAAATCATATTTAGAGGTATTAGGCCGGTATAGGAACCATCTGTGATTTTGGAAACCGTTTAAGCTTTGTACAGTAACCAACACGCATAAGAGTTCAATAAACTATTCTGTTTTATTTTACTATATCCTGGTCTGAAGTGTGTGAGTGATTGAGAGTATTTGTTTGTCGTTGGCACAACACCAATAGACCGTCAAACGTCCGGGGGTGTTGTGCAGGTCAGTGTGACCGCGACAGCCGCCGTGATGCGAACTATCCCTCCGCCGCCCCCCCCCCCTGTTTCCAAGCATGCGACTGGCGGGCGCTGCACACAGCGTGGTGCCTGTCTGGCGGCCCGGCACCCTGATGCCCTGTGCCACCCAGCCTTGTCTTAGGGCTGGCCCTGGTACTGAAGTTAATATTGGAATGAGAAACTTAGAAAAAGGGGAAGTGGACAGATTCATCCATTACTAGCATGCACACGTTAAGTGCATTTAAATCTGGTGTGGGCACATGGGGACATAAATTCTTCATTCATGGCTTCTGTCGCATATAAATTAGGCCTGAAACCTGGTGGGAGTGAGGAAGCCAGACAGCCCCAAATCCCACAGCCCTGTCACAGTACATTGCATTCTGACTATGCTCCCCTCCACAACTCCATTTATTCCTGAACACTTTACAGTAAAGCTACCCAAATCAAGGAAATCTGAGGAATATGCAAAGCTTCTTGCCTCATATACTTCTCTCCTTGTGTTCCTAATTCTATGGAGTGTCTCAGAATAGGTACTCATCCATGTCATATGCTGAAAAGCCAGAGAAAAGTGATGAAAGTTAATTATAGAAGTTATAGCTTTGGGGTAGAGAAAGAAAAGTCAGATGCTCAAGGTTACCAATTTGGTCTTTCTTTTGTTACATTTCCACATGTAGCCAAAGTAGTCCTATGACTTTTAGAAGAAGATAGGAAATGGTTTTGCCTCAAAATTGATTCCCACTATTGGCCCAGCTAGCTCAATAATGTCTTCACTGACTGGCAGACTCCAGAGTTTCAGGCAGGAGTATTTCCTAAACTTTAAAGGGACCCCTGACCGTTAAGTCCAGTCACGGACGACTCTGGAGTTGCGGCGCTCATCTCGCTTTATTGGCAGAGGGAGCCGGCGTACAGCTTCCAGGTCATGTGGCCAGCATGACTAAGCTGCTTCTGGTGAACCAGAGCAGCACATGGAAATGCTGTTTACCTTCCCGCTGTAGCGGCACCTATTTATCTACCTGCACTTTGACGTGCTTTCGAACTGCTAGGTTGGCAGGAGCTGGGACCAAGCAACGGGAGCTCACCCTATCGCGGGGATTTGAACCACTGACCTTCTGATCGGCAAGCCCCAGGCTCATTGGTTTAACCCACAGCGCCACATGCGTCCTTATACTTTAGACACAGTGAAAACCTCTGCTTACCGTCCTTCCATTCCATTCCATCACAGTAATTCCATTTTAAAAGGAGCTACTTTTAAAACAGAGTTGGGGAAATCATCCTTCTTGGCCTAGATCCAAACATATTTTCTTGGAATAGGATCCCACAGAATTTTATTGAATCAATTGCTTCCAAAGGAGAATGCTTTGAACACAGCCACTGGCTGCAATCCACAAAACAATTACTCAGAAACCATGCTCAGGATGTCTCTCTGGTGTGTGTGGAGGTAGTTGCACCTCCTCACCTCACTGTCATAGAATAATTTCCCTGTCTATTTCATAATATGTGGCTAATCTTCATTCACTATTCCCATGTTCCACTATGTTTCCACCAAGACTAGCAGAGGGAGAAAAACAATTAATAAGCACTTTGTACAGCACTTGCACATAAGTCCTCATAGCTCTTCAAATGCATTATCTGGATGCAATCCTTATAATAACCTTATAATTAGTAATATTATCTCCCATTTTGCAGAGAGAAGGGGACTGAAACTGGGAGAGAGCAGCTTGCCAAAGAGCGCCTAGCAAGTCCATTGCAGAAGCACAATTAAAAATGAATAATTCAGGATCCACAACTTATTCAATTGGCCATTATGCTGCACCAGCTCTCCTAATACTCCTCAAGGTTACAACTCATAGGAACAAAGGAAGCTATTTTATATTGAGTCAGCCCATTGGTTCATCTATCTCAGTATTATCCACACTGACAAGTAGCAGCTTTGCAGGACATTGAGCAGGAGGCATTCCCAGCCCTACCTGGAGATGCTGGGATTGAACGAGGGATCTGCCCAATAAAAAGCAGGTGCGCTATCACTAAGCTAGACTTTACTAGACCTCTAGTAACCTAGTCCATAGATCCTGAATAATCTTTCTTCTTGACAACGTTGTTTTGTTTCTGTTATTCATTACCTTTTTATCTTTCTCTCTCACCAAAACACTTAAATCGGATGCCTGGTGTGGCGAGGTTACCCGGTAAAGGCCCCCAGACGTTTCACGGTCTATTGACCCAGTACCTCCCTCGCCTATATTCTTCCTTGCTGCCACCAACCAGTAAGTCTGCGTACTGGTACACATATATTGGATTCCAGTCAGGTGAAAGGTAAACCAATCAATTAAGTTTAATTAGGCGATGATCTTAGAAGCATATAAATTTTTCACGGTTTCTCAGGTACTTTTGCTTAAACTTAACCTTTAGTATTAGCCCCCCCCCCATTTCCTCCCTGACTGAAGTTCCCTTCTTATTACTCTCTCAGATTCAGCACCACAGCTCACCTCACTAGCTTCTCTAACCCTCTATCTATCTCAAATCCTCTCCACCTCACTCATCAACTACCCCCTTCTGACTGACTGCTTCTCCCTATATACCCCTGCTTCTGCCTGGAGAGCTCCTATTGGCTATTCACCTCCCATACAACTTAACTCTTGCTGGTCCCCTAGAGGTGAAATGCCTCACCTGGTTTTCCACTTATTGGAACTTTGAGAGTTGTTGGTGAGCAAAGGGTATGGGGTTTTTTTTTGCAAACGTGTTGAGGGTTATAGACAACTGGTGGGAAAACAGATCTACACAAGGACACATATATAGAGTGAAGTTTCTGCAGAATGATGGATGGCAATGTTCAGTGAAGCAGTTCTATTGCTAACCTACATTTCTATTGTCTTTGGGGGGTTACAGACATAGATACTGTAGACAGGTAGGTAGGTAGGTAGATGATAGAGTGTAAAACATAAAGAGCAATTGGAAACCAGGTCCAATGAGATAATCACATGTACTGTATTACAGGGATGGGAAAAGTACAAACTAACATTCTTGGAATCTGCCTTCAACAGTATAGAAAAATGTATTGTATATGACCTACTGTCAGTAAAGAGACACCAATTCACCAAAACTTTGGATGAATCATCATATTTATATGATAAATTACTTATAAATAATGTTGCTAGCAGCTTCCAAGAGGTTCTGCAAAATTCAAAGGGAAAATGAGATCAGAGAGGTATTACAAAAAGTTTATATCTGCTATTATGGGGGAAAGAAAGAAACAGAAAAAGCAACGCAGGCCTGCTGAGGAACAAACAATTTGCATATTGTGTACCGTTGTGCAATTTAATATTAGCTTCAGGCTACCAAATAGGGCAGTAAAGCACACACTAAGTCTGATTTACGGGATCTAAGGATGGATAACCCAAGAATTTTCTGCTATTTGCATTTGTTTCAAATGCATACACACACACTTCCTGCGGCAGACTTACTAGAAAATACCATGAAAACAAACAAGGTTATGATGTGCCTGAAGAAAAGGCAAAGGGATGTATAGGGCAAGTGCAAGAAAGCTTAAATCTAATAGGACACACCAGTTTATTGTGCCCTGCTCTGTAAGCTCCTCCCATCAGAGGGTTAACTACTATAATACTTACTGCATAAAGCCCAATTTGTATCCCAGACATTTTGCTAGTAACAGAACTACCGTAGTGATAGCAATGTCATATCCCATGAAGGTTCCTCCCTTCATATGTCAGATCACATAAAGGTTCCTCCCTTCATCTACCCTATACTACGAGTACATGGCTCTAAACTAATTTGTTCCAGAATATTTATTGCTCTAAATGCCTGTCAATATCAGAGGATCAAGGACAGAATGAGGTCTGCAGTGCAGGCAAAGAACATGAGACAAATAACCAGGGAAGCTTAAGAAAAGGAATTCCTCCATTCAAGGCAGACAGACCAAAGACAAGTCCCAAAGAGGATGGAGAAGGAAAGAGGGTGGGGGGACAGGTGGTCCATGGGCAGCCAGGGACAGACGGTCAAGTTGTTGTGGTTACCAGCATTAAATATGTCTCTTGCAACTTTGTTTTGTAGAGGCTCCTGTTAGGCTGATACCTGTAAAACCTGAAGATTCTTAAGGGAAGTGTTCCATATTGTATCTCATTCTTTAACTAAGAGCTACTTGTCAGTGACGTGTAGCCAAAATGGCTAATGTGTACACACACACACACACACACACACACACACACACACACACACACTGCATATGACATGAAAACCACACATACAGAACATACCCGTATATACTCAAGTATAAGCCGACCCAAATATAAGCCGAGGCACCTAATTTTACCACAAAAAACTGGGAGGACTCATTGACTTGAGTATAAGCCGGTTCACCACACCGCAAACCGGAGGAGGAGGAAGGAGCAGCCTGAAAGGTCTGCTTTCAGGCTGCTCGTTCCTCCTCCACCGCCTTTGCCACTATTGGAAATGCGCTCGGGTGGGATCCTCACTCGCTTGGGGGGGGGGGCTTTTCCAGTATAAAGAATGTGCTGAAAAAGTCAATTTATACATGAGTATATATGGTATATACCAAGCACTAGCCACATATACAGCACATGCTCACATATGTACACTTGCCACACAATCAGACAGACACATATTCGCAGAGACCTTTCTCTTCTGCTAATTGGGAATGGGTTCTCAACAGCTTTTTTTCTTCCCCTTGGCAGTGCTGCCATGGGATTTAAAAAATGAAAAGCAAAGCCCTATTCTTACCTTAGAAAGGTTTCTCTTCTGCCTCTGACAGGCCATCTGTGCTAAAAGGATCACCCTTCCTGTTTCCTCGGCCTTAAGGTCTTCTTGCTAGGGCGTCGCACCATGCTGTTCTTGAGCCCTAAGACCTTAGTGCAAGGGGTGCCATGCCAGAGGATGTCTTCTTCTAAGGTAAGAAGATGTGCCAGATTTTGGCAGAGGGTTGGTGGGCTATGAAAAGCTGCTTTTCAGGCACAGATATGCTGAAACAATGCTTGTATTTTATGCAAAACCTGAAGGCCACTCTTCACATTAAGATTTTAAGATGTGGCCATGTTTCTGCCCCTATCCCCCTTACAAGGTGCTTCCTTCCCTAAAATCATAATGGGCAACATATTTCTATCCATCACCAATTACCTGCATGAGAAATCTATCAAGTTCCAAAGGGCTAAAGATGTGATAACCTACACATTTAAGTTCCTGAATAAAATTTGCCTTATTTTATTTTATTTTATTGGTCCATGATGACCAAAATGATAGTTGAGGGCATGTTACTTTTATCCAATAGTGAGCCTTTCATTCAAATTATCACTTTCATGTTCCTGGGTAAAATTCAAACAGGCATGTTTCAAAATTATGCTGCTGCATAGTCATTTAAAAACCTCTATCACCTGCTCACAAAGCCAAGACAGTTTATGCTAATTCCTAAATTAATCTTCTCCATATACTCATCTCAGTTGTTGCGCTAATCTGTCAGGCAAGGGAATAATGATGCAATATCGAGCTCATCAGACCTGGAAGAAGATGAGGAAAAAGTGATAGCTAGCTCCATAGGAAAGTACAGTAGCAACGAGAGTAGATTTTGATTCTTTCACTATGTGGACTACCCTTCACATTTTTTTCCATGGAACACATTCCTTTGATTAATCTTTCGACATGGGTATAGCTCAGAAGGGCACAACCATGCATTTAAAAAATCAATGTGGAAAACGGCTTGACTTGTTCTAATCAGAAACATGACGGTTGTCAGAGGCAGCTCTAAGTAATAGTTTGGCTTCCAAAAACCCCAAGCACTTTACTTTAAACAAGCCTTTACAACCTCATTTGCAGCATTAAAAGAGTGGAGAAGGGGGGAAATGGCTTAGGGTGAATAGCTCAATTGAAATAAAAAGTACAACTGAGCATAATCAAGCCCCATTCTACTTCCACTGTTGAACGCTGCCAGTGAAGACGAAAGTCTAGATTTTCGCTCGCCTCTGGGCAATTAGGTATATTTAAAATTTCTATGCAACTCATTCACACCTTTCTTGGATCAACAGGCTGCCCTTACATTTCATGTGCTGAACTCTGCTTGTATGTTGTATCAATGCCGAACCTTTGCAGAAGACCCATCAACATTACTGAATGAAAGCTGAGCAATTTACCACCTTTATCTTTCTTAGCATAGCTGTTAGACGCTCTCTTAGGCAGAGAAATCCTAAGCTCCTGGAGAGGGTAGCTGAGGAGCTGCTGGATGCTGGGAGTTCAAAGGTGGAGAAGAAGATCTATCAAAAGAGGCCTACCTAGTTACAGAGGCAGAAAGATCCGCCACGATGGCAGATGGCAGAGCAGCAGAGGGTGAAAGGGGACAAATTAAGGAAGTCATTGGAACTGCAGGATCCAAAGCCTTCTAGTTCCCATGATATATCCCCTAAAAGGAAGGGAAACCATTGTGCCAGTGTGGTGTAGTGGTTAAGAGAAACCCCCCTCCCATCAGAAGCAGCCCGTCTCCAAGCAGTCATGAGAGCGAGGGGACTGAGTCAGGAAACGGAGAAGGAGGGCTCTGGCAGCACGGGAGAGCCCCTGCTCCGTAGGCAGGAAGAGAGAGAGGTGGAAAGAGTGGACAGGAATAGGGCAGACAGAAGACCCGTACCTCCAACACCGGAACTGAGGAAGAGAAGGAAAGGGAGGCGCTTCTCAGTACCGAGGCTTTTATGCTGGTCAAGAATGCGGAAGAATTTAGTGCAGGAATCTGACTCGAGCGGGTAGACATGAAATGAGCAATCAGTTACACTGTAAATAATGTGCACCAATAAAAACGTCTGAAAGACAAGCATGTGGACTGTTGTTACTCAATAGTAGTCACAACAAACCCTGACACCGGCGTTCCCCCGTATCTCTACGTCTCCCATTTTTCTCCCTTATGTTCTCCTGCCGGTGGCCTTTGCCCATCTATGGGCACTGAAAATGGCCACTGCCGGCATCGAAAGTCACGTCTACGCATGTCCGGAAGTGCGTAGACGCGACTTCCAGTGTCGGCGGCGGCCATTTTTGGTGTCCATTGTTGCGCAAAGCGACACCGGAAGATGCGTCTACACCACTTCCAGTGTTGCGCGGCTGCCGGTCCCGGATTCTGCAGTCCAGGACTTGGCAGGTATGGGTCCAATGTTCTGACTCAGTATAAGGCAGAAACCATTGGGAGGTGGAATGAAAAAGAAAGGCCAAGTACAAAAAAAGAGGTAAATGTAAAGCTAAATGAAAAATGCAACCCCTCCATCTTGGATGGCTCTAGCCCAGCAGGGTGGTGTTTCTTCTGCCATAGGATTGCTCCGTCATTATACTGACTTATAATACTGGTATTCATAAATGAAACATACAGGCAACAACCTGTATGTTTGATTGGCACGTGACCGCCGATGCACACGCCATTTCTAGCATCGAAAGGGGGTGTAACAAGGGTGGAATGGGGCGGGGCAGGCTTACACGCACTTCACTGGTGTGCGTGATGACCTGGAATACAACCCCCGCACAAACAGAGAGTTGCCTATAATTACTTTGCTTGCTTCCCTTGTACAGAAGGGCTCTGTAGGGCTCACTGAACAGCCAATGCACTTCCAATTTGCCTGTTTTACATAAAATGTTTCCTACTGAGGGATGGCTCGCCACCACCATCTCTGACTACATACAAATTAAAGTTAGCACGTTTGTTAGCTCCAGTCTGAAACTCAAAATTAAGTGATAACACTGTGTAAATGGAAGATATGCTACCAAGGAGACCTGGCTGAATCTCTGAGCTGCCAGCTGCAGCTAAAGAAGTGTAAACACAGTATCAAATTATCCTTGGGGATTTTTGTCTTAAAAAAAAAAGAAAAGAACCTCTCCTTAATGGCTTTACAAAAGGTGATTTGCACCATTTGAAACTGTGGACATCTTTCCTCCGCGTTCAGGATGTGTAATCCAAATGCTGAGAAGATGAATAGCGAATTGATTGCTGTTGTTAATTGAGGATGAATGAGTAAAGAAAAAAATCAGAATCAATAGTTAAAAAACAATAATCCCATAGAGCAGGCCATATACTAACAATGGAATTCAAAAAGAGAAATGTAAAAGTTTTCATGGGGGAAGAGGAGAGATTAAGTGCTCAGAATATTCTCAAGATGTGACAGAAATGGAATGTGCTCACCCTTCTCAGTGAAGTGCATTTTATTCATGTCCAGAAAGCAAACTATTTATAATTAAGTTACAGGTAGGTAGCCGTGTTGGTCTGAGTCGAAGCAAAATAAAAAAATTCCTTCAGTAGCACCTTAAAGACCAACTAAGTTTATATTTTGGTATGAGCTTTCGTGTGCATGCACACTTCTTCAGATACACTGTACACTGTATCTGAAGAAGTGTGCATGCACACGAAAGCTCATACCAAAATATAAACTTAGTTGGTCTTTAAGGTGCTACTGAAGGAATTTTTTTATTTATAATTAAGCACATGGTAACTCATGGGAACAGAATTACTACCATTAGATCTGACTCTCATTGTTTCCTATTCATTAGTTTAGATAAAGGAAAACCACATTCTAAATAGGAACAAAATCTGTCAATTTCAGTTTTCAACAGTGTCTGCAAAAAAATATCTAAGGGTTGTTTTTTTGTTTTGTTTTACAGAAAGGTCTGCATGGAGCTCCATACACACACCTTTTATACACAATTATGCCAGTATATGCACAGAGAGTGGCCTGACAGCCCCTGCAGCTTTATCTGTGGATCTGATCAGGAAATGGCTATGTTCCAGTTTGCATATTGTTTCAGAAACTACAAATGAATTTAGGTTCACCTAAAAATGAGAACTGAATCAGATTTCTCTCCCATCCCTAGGAGAGTCTCTGCTTGTCTGATTACTGTTTGCGCTGCATGTGTGGTATGTGTGCACATGGTCTACATGTGTTGTCTATACATGTAGGTACACATGTGTATACCACTAATACATGGCCTTTGAATGGATGGCTTACTGTCAATGCGGCCTTCCTCCTGAAAAATGTAGCTACTTCATTCTAATTAATAGTATATAAATCTGCTATGGGAGTCTTTTGGCTTGGCTAAAGAGAGTAGTACAGTGCTATAAATGAACAGGAATAATCAGTTGAGACACAAATTATTGCCCTACTATTTTTCAAAAGACGTGTAAATTCACCTTGAACTTTCAGAATCTGGTGTGACACAAATTGAAGTGAATGAGTAAAATAAAATTATGTTCTGCTCCCTTCTTCCCTCTCCCTATTATTTCAAGGTCATTCCCAGCACTGGACTGCAACAGTCTGTGGCACAGTGGGGCAGTGTGTCTGGCTGTTAACCAGAAGATTGGTGGTTCAAGCCCACCCAGGGACAGCTGTGGGCAGGATTCCTGCATTGGAGGGGGGTTGGACTACAACACTACAAATATATAATTCTATGATGTAACACTTAACTGCAATGACCAAATAAAAGCAGACATAAAGGAACAGTTCTCCCTTCCCCAAATCAACTAACAGCAGAGCTGTCCTTAGATGTGTGAATTATTTCAGGAACATTATATCCTTTATGGAAGCTTAAACACACATACATGTGCGCACACAGAGGCGGAATGGAGCAACCTCATTGCACAGCACATCAAATCCATGATTTACTTCTCATAGCAAACCATACATTCATATTCAACTGGCTGAGTCACATTTCTTGAAGCTGAAAATATAATACTATAGCAGTCAACCCTGGGGGATAAACTCTCATTGCTGTTGCTTAATCTGTGTGGAAAGCAGTGTGGAAAGAGGTTTCATGAAAATGTGGAGGGCCTTATTTATTACTACTACTACTACTACTACTACTACCGTCTTTCCCACATTTTAAGACACCGTCTTATCACTTTTTTTCCTCAAAAAAACACTGGGTGGCTTATTTTCAGGGAATGTCTTACCGGTATTTTTATTACATCAGGAGCAGTGCCCCTCTTGCTCCCTGTCTCCCTGCGGGGCAGGACTCTTGACTGAAAGAAAATGACGGGCAACAGCCACCACCAAGCTCCATGAGAGGGAGTCTGAGGGAAGGGAGGTGTGTGCATCGCTGGCCCAGCCCTCTCTCCCCGGCCCTGGGATGTTCGTGAGGGAGGGAAGGAGCTCCTCCGAAGGGCTGCTCTCTCTCTCTCCCCTCCCAGGTGGGGACTCACTTAATAGCAATCTGCTACACTGGAGCTTCTTAAATTTAAACCAGTACAGTATAATGGAATCTATTTGTGTGATGCAGTCGTAGCAGTAGCCTATACTAAAGCAAATAAGGATCTCTACCAGCCAGCCAACTGCCCAAGACTTAAGAGCGAAAGTTCCAACAATGTAGCACTTTGTAGCACTGATAGCAAAGAGGCTACCGGCTGAGATACTGTACAAAACAAAGAAGCCAGCTGAGCAGCAATTAAGATGGTAAATGGTAGCAATTAAGTAGCAATTGAGCCAGCAGAAAGCGGGGTGAGATAATCTGCTGGTCCTAACAACCCGTCCGTGTTTCTCTTACCCACAAAATGTTAACTTTTGTGTAGGGTGTAGGGCAGTGTTTAGCAGCTCCTAAACAGCGAGAAGGGGAAAGTCCTTAATCCCCAAGGCAAGGACTGCGCCACCGGCAGCGATCCCGGTACCGGTACAAATCCTTAAAGGGGAAGCTCTACAGACAAGCAATGGAAAGAAAAAAGAATCCTCACTTTTTAAAAGGCTATTAAAAGGGGGAAAGGTGGGGGGAAGCGAGAGGTGGGCTGTGTGTGTGTGTGAGAGAGAGAGAGAGGCGGGGGGGGGAGAGAGAGACGCGCACACAGAGTCTCTCCCTAAAGGGGAAGGCAGCGTCTTCAATCGCCCCTCTTTTTTCCCTCGTGCTTTCATCTTCTCCCCACCGCAAATGCCACTTTTCTCCTCTTCACCAAGCAAGCAGAGCTCACACAGCCTAGCTAAAAAAAAATATTTTGGAATCCTTTTACAGGTATTTTAAAAAATGCTTACAGAAACAGGAGGGGGAATCACGAGGCTGCAGGAACGGCTCTACGGTGCATTTTTACAAGCTTTTAAAAGAAATACGTGTCTTTGGAGCGACAGTAAAATGGGGAGAGATTTTTATGGGGGAGAGTTGGCTGGCGGGAGGGGGGAAGGGTCTATCACTATGTCTTATTTTCGGGTTATGGCTTATATCGCGCAACTGCTTAGAAATCCTGCTATGTCTTATATTATGGCTACGACTTAAAAAGGGGGAAACACGGTACTATTACAGTCAAACCTTGGTTGTTGAACATAATCCATTCTGGAAGTGTGTTCAGCTTCCGAAATGTTCGACAACCGAGGAGAGGCTTCCGATTGGCTGCAGGAGCTTCCTGCACTCAAGCGGAAGCTGCATTGCACGTTCGGCTTCTGAAAAACGTTCAAAAACCGGAACACTTACTTCCGGGTTTTTGGCATTCGGGAGC
The DNA here is from genome assembly GCF_963506605.1 of Zootoca vivipara. Lineage (NCBI taxonomy): Eukaryota > Metazoa > Chordata > Lepidosauria > Squamata > Lacertidae > Zootoca > Zootoca vivipara. The sequence goes on from NC_083282.1 coordinate 71,111,380, forward strand.
CGAAATGTATGGTAATGGAGGCATTCGGGAGCCGAGGTTTGATGGTACTCATGAAGTAAAATCTATCTAACTAGCATCCTTATTTCCAATTGGGGGGATCATATAAGCAGTGATAAATGGATCAGTGTCTATTTCCAGTCAATGTCAAATTTGCATAAATCTGTCCTGTCCTGTATTAGTTTGCATTTTTAAAAGTCCATATAAAAATGTTATTTAAATATTGTTTCATCACAAAATAAACACTTAGTAGTATGCCTTGAGCAACTAACAAAGTCGTTTTATGACTTTTTATGACTTTGTTTTGTTATGGGTTACTGGGAATTTTAAGCCTGTGAGGGGTAAACCATAGTTGCCAGAATTATTTGAGGGAAAGAATGTGCTTTACAGGTGTAGTGTACATGCAGCCCAGATTTCATGTGTTTTAAAATGTTATGCTTTCTCAAACAATTATATCTTCCCTATTCCATTTTTAAAGAAAGGATACAATCCAACAAACAAAGTAGTTAACAAAGCAACACTTCATTATGCATTTAAAATGCATAATGATCCCCAAATTGAACATAATCGTAAAAATTCAACAATATTTACATAAGAAACCCAAAACAAAACGAAATGAAACAGAATGCCAATGAAAAAAAGAAGCTGAAGATCTTTCTGAAGAGTCATGTCATGTCTCTACCAGCTTCCTACCAGCTTGACACACCTTGCTTGCCAATGCATTTCACTGGGTGAGTCCTGCAACAGAAAATGGGCAGCCCTGACAGTAGCCAGCTGTGTCTCATCAGACTGAAGGATCAGGAGAATTTCCTTAGATAATTATTGAACATGTGAGAAAAAAAATGGTCCTTAGGAAACACAGAGGCCAAACCCCTGAGGGCTTTAAAGGTAAATACCAGCATATTGATTTGTGTCTGGAAAGTAAGAAGCATAGCTGCCAAGTATATCCCTTTTTTTAAGGGATTTTCCCTTATGCTGAATAGGCTTCCTCGTGAGAAAAGGGAAAACTTGGCAGCTATGGTAAGAAGTGGAGGGAGGGAGAGAGTGGGGAGAGAGAGAGAGAGAGAGAGAGAGAGGGAGGGAGGGAGGGAGAGAGAGACTCCACATGCAATTTGGAAATTCTTGAGTGAAGAGAGTGTAAACTCCATTCTAACATTTAAATAGAAGTTCAGTGGTCATGAAGTACCTATGAAGAAAGGTTGTAATCTTTAACAGATTGTTAAATTAATCATTTTAGAACTTTATCAACAAATAAATTAATTAGTCAGTAGGTGTGCTTATTTTTTAAAAAACCTATTACTTTTAAACAATTGCTTATAAAACTGCCTATTTCACACACCCTTTCTCTCTTTCATAACAAATAATATCTCTTCTAAGGTGATGCACGCTTTTATGACGTGTTAAATAGATAGATCAATTCAGATCAGTAGATGCAGATAAATAGATTAATTAACTAAAACCCATAAGGTGATACAGTGGTACCTCGGGTTACAAACTTAATTCGTTCCACAGGTCCATTCTTAACCCGAAACCATTCTTAACCTGAGGCGTGCTTTCACTAATGGCAAAGTTCGCAACCCGAAGTACTAGGTCCAGGTTAGTGGAGTTTGTAACCCAAAGTGTTTGTAACCCAAAGTGTTTGTAACCTGAAGCACCACTGTATTCAATGGTGACTGTCCACTGATGGAATCAGTAGTAAAGGAGGAAGACAATTTCCAGCAATCCTTCTGTAGTGTTTGTCTTAATCTGTTGCAGAGGGTGGGAACCTTTCTGAGAAAAATAAAATAAAAGGGTATGGGGTACTGCAGGAGAATTGCCAAAAATTACCTCCATCTCTATTCCACCGACAGTTTTAGTGGTAAGTCACCTTAGATATTACCCACACAATTAATCAATAGAATTTTCTTTAATCAAGTTGCAGCCCCAATTCAAAAAACATTTGAAATTGGCTTCAGTTTCTTGGCACTATGCTGATTGTTAATTTCCCTCCAATTGTGACCATCTTGTTTTACATCTTCTCCAAAGTGAACATATTTTCCCCCTTTCACATCCATTGTCATGTATTTCATGCAGGATTTTATTCAATAAAAGAAAAGGAACATTTTGCATCCATCCTGCCTTTGAGCACACATTTGAATTCAAGCACTTGGGTGAATTGAGCTTGCCTTGATCTACAGATTTAGAGATGAGACTGTCAATTGACCTAGTCTTCAATTACAAACTAATATAATGTATATCCAAACACATCAGTGCAATTTAATAAGCAGCTCTTTGGGATTAGGCAATTCCAATTTGCTTTCATTTCAAATTCTGTGCAAGCACATCATTACAAATTTGATATTACCCTCACCAAATTAGGTCTTTTCCGAAGCACTGATCCATACAATTACAAAGGGACAAGAGTACTTCATTAGACTAACCTTGCATCAAGCTCTCACAAATTTACCTGATCAATAAGAGGATGGAAACAAAGAAAAGTAAGTCTTGGCAAAATAATACTTGACCTGCACTTAATTATCTTGACCCCCCCTTAAAAAAAACAAAACCAGCAGTGTCTACCACAACAGTTTCTCCACCTCCCCATCTGTTTACTCTCAACATCAAATCTATCCATGCCTTGATTCCTGGGTGTCCATTCATCACTGTTTACAGCTCACATTAAAGCATTACAGTTACAGCAACGATTCTGAACAATGGCCAGCTCATGCCTTCTCTATCTAAGGATAGATGTCCGCAGATACTTTCACTCAGAAGCTAGTCTTTTTATACACGAAGGATTTTCCAACATCTTCTCCATGGATAGATTCAGGTGCTTCAAATATACAATGTACTGTTTTAAGGCTTATCACACAATAGCTGTAACTATAAAGCTTTTAGCTCCTACACTCCTTCAGCCAAGTGGAAATCTGTGAATGCAGTGATATTCTTTATCTTGGTCAAGGATGGAATTCCTATCTCTTCAAACCAGTACCCTTATCTAATCTAAAAATAAAAATAAAACCATCCCAGGGAGCAATATAGTACAATATAGCACAATTTGCAAAGGGGTTGGGGTGTCAATCTGTTGTAGAAATAACACAATGGAAATCCATCTAGCTGACAGAAATTTTGAAGGCAGAAAGGCACCTGGGAAATTCTTTGGAAACCTCCATTCTGGAGCAATATATCAAGTAGAATCAAAGAAATGTAGAATTGTAAGGGACCCCAAGGGTCAAATAGTCCAACCCTTTGAAATACAGGAAACACAGCTAAAGAATCCCTGGTAGATGGCCATCCAAACTCTGTTTAATAACTGCCAGTGAAGGAGAGTCCACCACCTTTCATGGGAGTTCCTTCCACTTTGAACCAGCTCTTACCATCTGAAAGATCTTCCTAGGGATGTTCAGAATCTCATTTCTTGTAGTTCGAATCCATTGGTTCAGGTCCTACTCTATGGAACAGCAGGAAACAAGCTTCCTTCATCTTCCATATGACAGCCCTTCAGATATCTGGAGATGGCTGTACCATAACTTCAGTCTGTGTCTCAAAGCCATGCCAAGCTCTCTTTCATGCATGTTTTTTAATTAATGAAGTTTTCACATTGTGGTAGTTTACCTCTGGACAATATTTCAGGGTTCTTTTCTGCACATATTTGATAAATATCAGTAACATTAATAATAAATAAACATTGTTATTTGTTGGTAATATTTTTTTAAAAAAATTCAATTCTAAAATTATCCTCAACATTTCTAAACTGCACCTTCACCTAGAACGTGGATTCCAGGATGATGTCCGTAAAAATCTAAGATCAACACAATATTTAAAATGTATTTTAAAAAGTAAAGTAACTTAATAAAATCTAATAATCTAATTATGGTCAGCAAGTACTTTCTGATCATGTTCATGAGACTGAAATTCATGGACTGATATTTGTTGGGAGGTGTTTTTCCCCTCTTAAATGTTTTAATATTGGACTCATTGATCCACTGTCAGAGCTCTGTATCCTGCGCAGGTGCTGAAGACAATACACATGTGTACACACAAACTTCATGAGCTGCCACTTACCTTTCACTATTAATTCTGCATAGTTTGAAACTCCTGATCCACCATCTGAGCGGATGACACATCGGTATTTACTGATGCTGCGCTGAGAAGTGTCAGCTACGCTGACAGTAGCAGAAAAACGTCTATGGTTGACGACTCTGGTGACCATTAAAGCTGTGTCTCTGCCATTCCACTGCTGCCAAATCAACCGGGGTGGAGGGGAGAGAGAAAATATGATATGATCATGAAAGAATATCATTTAATTCATTTATGCTTCAGTCTTCATCATTTTTTACTCATACACAAAATTCAGGGAAATCTTCCCCTAAATAATTTTCTACTGAGAAATTAGCAAGGCTCAATAGTTCTACTGAGACATGTAATCCTTGTCTTAAATGGTTTGTAAAAAAAAAAGCCACTATAAACAAATGCTGCAACAACAGACAGTTCATTTACGAAAACCAGAATAGTTTCTATTCCCCCTCCATTAGTGGGACCTTTCAATCAGCTCATGAAAACATTGAATGAGAACTCTAACACCCCCTTTCCTGACATAAAGAGGGGCTGTAAGAGCATGTAGTGGAATATATACATATTGATCAGAAGTAAGTGCCACTATAGAGGTTATTCCCAGATAGTTGTGTGGTTGTCTGGGAATAGACCACATCAGATGCAGTAAAATACAATGAGACATATTTCTGAGTTAACACTTTAATTTTTTCTGGGCATGGATGTGTAAAGTAGCCTTCAAGGAAGCATAGAATTCAACAGAATGTTCCATTACCTGCTAATCAATCCCCATTTTTCAGGAACCTATAATTTGGGACATGCCATATCATAAGGTAATCTGCCCTGTGTTAATAGATAAGACATAAAGTATGTATTTTCAGCTATTATGAAGCAAAAGTGTACATATGTTTTGGGCAGAACCAGCTCTTAACATGAGCAGCGCCTAAGAATACCAAAGCTGCCAACCGAACCATCTTATGATTGAGATTTGGAGGGTATGTGGCCAATTACTCTAAGATGATTCTACATGTCTGGAGGGTGGCAACACCCAAACGGGCCTCTATTTAGCAGCCAGACAAAAACTTTCCTCATAACCAGGTCTTTAACTATCTGTGACCTTTTAAAAAGTGGGTGGGATGTTTTTAATATATCCCTCCTTGTTTTTAATATATCTATGTGGGGGACTGGTTGATTGGTAGGTTGGTTGTAAGTCACTTTGGGTTGCCTTGGCCAAGATAAAGCAACAAACAAATGTAACAAACAAACAAACACACAAACAAACAAACAAACAGCAATAGCACATAAATTCTCGCTTCCAGAGAGAAGATGCTTCTTATATTCATTATTATTTTTAGAGTCCCTGCTTCTTCTTTTTCTAGTATTTTTAGCAAGATTGGTGGGAATGTGTTCACACAGATACTGCTTATTTGCTCAATGTTGTGAAATGCATCTTTAACTTCTCACAATACATTTTTTAAGAAAAACCACGTAAATGTAATGCATTTAATAATGTGTTCATAACAGTTGCTTATTCTAATGTCTTCATCCTACTAACTTTCAAAGTGGTTCCGATTGAATTAATTGAAGTCTTAATCTGGCATAAGTAATGTTAATGATTTGTAATTAACTTCTTTAGGATTGCAGTAATCAAGTTCGTTCGTAAAGTAAACAACAACAACAACACTATAGATAACAAGAGTTTCAATCTGCACATTCTGGCCAGAAGCTTGCCTGAATTTTGTTCCATTATGTCCTGTGACCTTGCATGGCCTTATGAAAGATAGAAGAATGGTGGTGACCTTTATTGCCTTTAAGTCCTTTTAGGAAATTCACAGTAATTCTTACTCTTCCAACAGTTCCTTAATATTTGTGTTGTATGTTAATTATCTGGGAAACTAACACGAAAAAGAGGAGCTGCTCTCAGGGCTGGATTCTGTTGCAGGAAACAAAGATGATTGCCTAGGTGTGGTGATGCTGAACTTAGATAATGCTTGTCATAGGCTGCTTACTCAAGATTGCTCAAGACAGTTGAAAGAAAAAATGGAAACCCTGATGTTCACGGACAGCACAACATAATTTTTTTTATTTTTAAGCTGTGCCCAACACTGTATGAGTGGAAGGCAACCTTGGGTTTTGGTTCTCTCCCCTTTTCTTCTGCCCAGACTCTTGTGCTCCTCAAAAAGTCTGCCCAGAGGGTCAGGGGACATATCAAGCCTTATATAGTGGTACCTCTGGTTACAAACGCTTCTGGTTACGAACGCTTCAGGTTACGAGCTCTGCTAACCCGGAAGTAGCTGCTCCTGGTTTGTGAACTTTGCCCCATGATGAGAACGGAAATTGCACATCGGAGGCGTGCGTGCAGCGGGAGGCCCCATTAGCAAAAGCACGCATCAGGATAAGTATGGTTTCAGCTTAAGAACAGACCTCCGGAACAAATTAAGTAACCAGAGGTACCACTGTAGCATTGAATGGGCTGCAGTGGGAAGAAAGATTCTCCCAAACTTGGGAAGATGACACTTCTGATTCCAGCTTCCCCCTGCAGTTCCATACAACACAACCACAATGTTCAGTAGGTCCCACTGACCACCCAGAGATGCTTGTAAAGAGAACAAACAGCTGGGGGGTGGGGAATGGAAACAAGTATTATTCAAGCTACTTTCTGCTGACACGATGTTGGGTATGATCCATCGTTTCCAGGAAAATTTACATCAGTTTCATTTGCAACATATGGTGCAATTGTGAGTTCATAGCGATCAGAGCCATACATAATTGTATTATCTGACAGGGATTAATCTTCCATACATATCATGGATTGAATCTGTTGAATGGGCTACGAATGCAACAGAAATAAGGTGTTTGGGAAATGAATAAAAGGAGAGAGCAACAAATACATTTCTAATGTTGACAGTGGATATTTGGTTTAGTACAGGGGTGGTTAATTAAGCTATGGCTCTCCAGATATAGTAGCACTCCAGTAGCACCAGCCAGCATGTCCAATAGTCAGAGATAATGGCAGCTGTGGACCAAACATCTGGAAAACCACAGGGTTGGGTGCCTACTGGTCTAGGAACAGCCCTGGTTCTTCTGGAAATTATTGTCATGCCAATTATGCAGCATTAGCCTATGGCTAGCTAATTAAATAATCTATAGCTTTTTAAACTATTTATTTCATAAATAAAAATAAAAATAATAACATTTCTCTAGCACAGTCAAGTATATAATGAAAGGGTAGTGCAAAGAATGAAAATTTACTTTGGTTTAACTTTATGGGCATTCAAACAACAATCTTCAAAATTTCAACATATTTTGCACATGTGTGTTCAATGTTTTTCAACAACCATGAATACTAGAAACTCTATCTTTGAAGACTCCTGTCTTCCTTTCAACGTGACACATCCTTCCTCTTCTACACTATTCATTTGTCAACTTTTAATGTCCTGCTTTTCTTTTGTCTTCCCAGCCTTTGAACCAAGCTTCTAATTTGCCAAACTCTGAATTCTTTTTTCTTTTTTTCTTTTTCTTTTGCAAATGGACTAAATTAGGAAAAGGGGATGCATTTATACAAGGGTAGTTAATTTCTATAAATGTGCCCAATTGATTAATGTTCCCAACATATTCAGCTAAATATTTTTTCCATGCACAAATCTGAGACAATGAGGTATTAAGTTGGTTTTGCTGGTTTTGCACAAAGGGAAATGCTCTGTCAAGGAATGCAGAAGAGTATCATTCCACTCACTGAAAGGAACAGGGAAACCCTGGAAAGTATGGCGCTCTATTTGTGTTTTGTGGTCTTCGAAAATAGGAAGCTCAATTTGCGCTTTGGAGTCTCTGAAAAATAACACATCAAGTCTCAATCTACTTTACCTGTAGCCACAGTTTGTCATGTTGAGACCACTTTCCTCCAGCAATGCATTGGAACGTTGCATTCTGTCCAACATTAACCTCCACGTTCTGGAGCCGCAGGAAGTGAGGAGCTTTTCCTAACAAAAATGCAAAATATTATCTGGGTAGAGCTTCACAGTTCATATGTATGCTATGGGAACCAGCCATTCTTAACAAGGATATCTGGTTTCCCACAGAACAAACTACTCATCATAGCAATGTTGAGTTTGGGGTTTGTTTTAAATACTACAGTATGGCTTTCAGCTAACGATACGAAAACAAAAGCACCAGCCATCTCAGCACAGATAATGTGCTATAAATAACACTTCTGCACCAAAAGGATTCAACATTCCCCAATAATAAATTTCAGCTAATATACGGTGGAAGCAAATAGCAAATTTCTTCTGTGGAAGGATGTAAATATATAAGACATATAACATAATATGTACGAAATCAATGAATATATCAATGAAAAGTAGGCAAAGGAAAACCGAGCCAAGATATTTTTTACTAAGCGGCCTGGGTTCCTACTCACAGATAGCTAACAACAGCAACTTGATATGGTCCAACCCTATTAAAATATTACCATTACCAAATTCCATTGAACTCAATGGGGCCTACATTCAAGTAAGCACACAGAGCATAGAGGCTTTATATATGGAGTCCTCAATGTGGTGCTCATGGACACCCTCAGATAACCCTACAGTGGTGCCCACCGAGGCCCTCTGCCCATCCCAATATTATATATTTAAAGAGATTAATTGCCATCTTTGTTGTTTGAGGGGTTGCTGCCTTTTATTGCAGGAGTGTTCCTGGCTTTTTTGCATGTTTTATTTCTTTTGCATTGCATTGCTTTGCCTGGTTTGGGGGAGGAAAGGCCCTGAGCATCACCATTTTCCTTCTGTAAAATGGCTATTTTGTGGAGAGGCACTACCAAGGTGGCAGCAGGTCCAACTCCCAAAGAGCACAACACAATGAATTCTTTAGAGACAGGATCTGCTGTGCCTGTGGATCGTGACACCTGAGACACCTCACCTTGCCTCATGAGTGGGCCAGCTATGCAGCTATGCAATCAGATCATTGCTGAAGCACTGGCACAGGGAGGGTTTAACTTTTTCCTCCAAGCCCCTTTTCTGCTATTTGCTATAATGGGGTGGGGTGGGGGGACATAATGGGCAGCTCCTATCAGCCTCAGCCACCATGATCAATTAAAAGTAAAGGGACCCCTGACAGTTAAGTCCAGTCGCAAACAACTATTGGGTTGTGGTGCTTATCTCATCTAACTTTACAGGCTGAGGGAGCTGGCGTTTGTCCGCTCTGCAGACAGTTTTTCTGGGTCATGTGGCCAGCATGACTAAGCCGCTTCTGGCAAACCAGACAGGGGCGTAGCCAGGATCAAAACTAGGGGGGGGGCAAGCCATGGTCGTTCAGGGGCGGGGCCAAGGCACGGGAGGGGCCACGAAGTGGGGATGTGGGCGGGGCTACAGGGCCAGTGGGCCCAATGACATTGTGGCGGCAGCGGCCACCTTGTGCTTCTGGGGCTGGCAGCGTTGGCAGCTACCCTGCTTGGCTGGAGAGGATGGGAGGGTCGGGCAGGCGAGAGGGGGTGGCAGCGCGGGCGAGGGCGAGGCAAGGCACGGCCGCAGCCACGACGGCTCCAAGGCGTTGCTGCATATCAGCATATTTCAACCATGTTGTGGGTTCAAGCCCCACCTTAGGAAAAAATTCCTGCATTGCAGGGGGTTGGACTAGATGACCCTTGTGGTCCCTTCCGACTACAATTCTATGATTCTATTGATATATTACCATAGCATATGCATCATTCTGCTTTCTTGAATTGTCCTACTCCTAGGCATAGCAGCCAACTCCTAGAGGCCTAGGTGCCTCTCCCCTCCCCCCCCAATTACTGGTAAATACCGTATTTGAAAGAGTCACCCCCCCATGTTGATGGGCTTTCTATGTGGGGCTTATCTGCCCCCCCCCCAGTATTTTATTAAGGATGGAAGAGGGAGGGAAGGAAGGAAGAAATAGAGAGAGGGATAACTCATATTTACGGGTGTCTCTGGGTGACGCTGTGATGCTGGAACTCTGCAGCAAGAGGACAGGAGGGTCGGGCAGGCGAGAGAGGGTGGCAGGGCGGGCGAGGGCGAGGCAAGGCATGGCCGCAGTCACAACAGCTCCGAGGCATTGCTGCATATCAGCATAATATTTCAACCATGTCTTGGGTTCAAGCCCCACCTTAGGAAAAAATTCCTGAATTGCAGGGGGTTGGACTAGACGATCCTTGTGGTCCCTTCCAACTACAATTCTATGATTCTATTGATATATTACCATAGCATATGCATCATTCTGCTTTCTTGAATTGTCCTACTCCTAGGCATAGCAGCCAACTCCTAGAGGCCTAGGTGCCTCTCCCCTCCCCCCCCCAATTACTGGTAAATACCGTATTTGAAAGAGTCACCCCCCCATGTTGATGGGCTTTCTATGTGGGGCTTATCCGCCCCCCCCCCAGTATTTTATTAAGGATGGAAGAGGGAGGGAAGGAAGGAAGAAATAGAGAGAGGGATAACTCATATTTACGGGTGTCTCTGGGTGACGCTGTGATGCTGGAACTCTGCAGCAAGAGGAGTCTTGTAAGCAGCTTTCTCTCTGCTTGATTTACAGCAGGCACGTCCAACAGGTAGATTGTGATCTACCAGTAGATCACTGGATGTCTGTGGTAGATCACTGGTAGGTCACTGGCACCCCTAAAAAAAGCTCACCCAAAATGTTCCTCCTCCCTAAAAAAAGTTGAACTATGACCTGAAGCCCTAAACAAAAATGGGCCTCCCTCCTAAAAGAAGCTCAGCAAGTTTGACCTAAACCCCAAAAAACAGTGCTTCCCTTCCTTAAAAAAACTCAACAGCTTTGACCTGAACCCCCCAAAAGGGGGTAGATCACTCCCAGTTTTTAACTCTGTGAGTAGATCAGAGTCTCTTGGGAGGTGGCCACCCCTGATTTACAGTATACAGATGCAGGAAGAGGGGCAGGCTGGAACACCTGTGCTTTTTATAAACATCACTGTGTCTGTCAAAGCTACAGCCCCCCCTTTCTTATTCACTTCCTTTTAGCCTTGCAGAGCCACCTTAGTCAAATTGAATCCTCTGCACCCTCATTAAATCGTCAATAGAACTCTTAATGTGATTCCTGAATGCTCATTAACAACTCCCACTCAAGAACAATAGGGTGAATTGGTCAGCTATCGAAACTTGCCTGGGGATATCTGCTCCATTGTCTTAACTGCTTAACTTCTGGTAGCCACTTTGCTTTATTTATTTGATGTGTTTTTGTTACAGCTGTGTGTGTCCCCCCCCCCCCCCCAGCAAGCGGAGACTTAGCTGCTCTTGCTAAAGCAAAGCCCTTTCCACTTCAGTTTTTGGAGGGGAAAAGTGCTGGTTATGGTCTGTAAAATACATTAATTTTTTGCTTCTAGGGGGGGCAGCTGCCCCCTCCTGCTCCCCTGCCTACGCCCATGAAACCAGAGCAACGCACAGAAATGCCATTTACCTTCCCGCCAGAGCTATACCTATTAATCTACTTGCACTTTTTGACGTGCTTTCGAACTGCTAGGTTGGCAGGAGCTGGGACCGAGCAACGGGAGCTTACCCCGCCACGGGGATTTGAACCACTGACCTTTTGATCAGCAAGCCCAAGGCTCAGTGGTTTAGACCACAGCGCCACCCGTGTCCCTACCATGATCAATTATCATGGATAATAATGAGGAGTCTATCAACGTACGGAGGACCATAGCTTTGCAGGCTCTGTCACAGTGAAAGGCCAGCTACAATTTGGTGAGCAGTATCACTTGGCCAGCAGAGTCAAAGAGAGTTATGCCATCCCTTTCAGCTGGCTGGTAGTTTATCCATGTCACAATTTATTGATGTACTGGCTGTTGCCTGAGACAGGGTCATTCATCTGTCACCTGAAATGGAGAAGCCTTGATATAAAACAATACTGCTTTTGCAGTATTGCAGAATTTTTAGAGCAAACCGTTGTGACAGTTGGTACTTTCCATTCCTTTTAGCTTTAGTGTATCAAAATGGGCTTTTTTAATTGATGGCAACCGTACTGCTACTGAGTCCTCTACAGTTTTTAAAAGGAACAAAAGGAAAGGAAAGGAAAGGAAAGGAAAGGAAAGGAAAAATGGTTGATGACTTTGAGTTCAAGCACAACCACAATTATTATTATTATTATTATTATTATTATTATTATTATTATTATTATTATTAATACAGTGCCCGTGCCCATCTGGCTGGGTTTCCCCAGCCACTCTGGACAGCTCCCAACAGAATATAAAAAATACGATAAAACATCAAACATTGAAAACTTCCCTAAACAGGGCTGCCTTCAGATGTCTTCTAAAAGTCAGGTAGTTGTTTATTTCCTTGACATCTGATGGGAGGGTGTTCCATGGGGGGGCACTATAGAGAAGGCCCTCTGCCTGGTCCCTGTAACCTCACTTCTCGCAGGGAGGAAACCTCCAGAAGGCCCTCTCAATAGTATAGTACCCGATACTCAAAAGGTCAGAAAAGCTTCTAAAGAGAATACTCTAATGAGTCAAACTAATTCTCTTCTAGCTAGCAATGCTGGCGAAGCAAGTATTAAAAGAAACCGCAACAGCACTCTATTTTGGGGGGGAACATAAATGCCTTATATATGCTGTCCCTAACAACATTGCTGGAATAGTCCTGTGCCTTCCTCAGTCAACTTTACATTTTATATCATTTATTTCTTTTAGCATTTAAAATTGTAGACTGTGTTGGGTGACTGGCAGAAAGCCGGGATATAAATGTAATAAACAGATAAATATAAAGCATGAACAGAAATTAGAAAGCACCTTTGGATCCCAATCTTCCATGTTTATCCCTTTTAAGTCACGCAAGTCTCTAAAAGAATCTTACATAGTTTTTGCCTGTTGAAATTAGAAGGACTTAAATATGCTTCATTGTGACTGCACTGGCCCAAGTATTAAGCTTTCTGTTGGCTTCTAGATGCCAGGCAGGTACCATGAGCACAAAAAATGGCCCTAGTGTTACCTTTGAATTAATCCTGGATTTGGGGAAGTTTGTATCTGAATGTTATGAGTTGGACATCTGTAGCAACAAATGGATACAAATTCCTAATTGAATGTTTCCATGGATAAAACGGGTGGTACAAAATACAACAGCCGGGGGGATGTAGTGAAACAATCTTATGACTTATTCTATACTCTATACTTCACAGTATGAATTGAGTGCTTTGAAAGGGATACATATTCTTTAAATTCTTTCACTGAGCCACTGAAAAGATTTACATTCCTTTAAAGAAAGTATACTCCAGGGCATTTATTCCAGAGTGAATGTTGCACTAATTTGCTTAGTTGTGTGCACATGAAAGAACCTCCCCCACATCCCAAAATTCCCCCTTTAACTTACTTCTATAAGATACCATCAGAACCCTGCAATTCTTCTCCTTCAATGGCCTGAATCAGCGCTAACAATCAGGGCTTTATATCTCCTTAATAACGGACTAGAATTTTGGCACTAGCTGCACATTTGTAGCAGTTCTGCCTGTTGCACAACTTGATAAATTATGTATTTATTCAGGGTTGATTGCTTCCACTCTGTAAGCATTTGGAAAGGATAAAAGAAGATGTTTCAGAACTGATTGAATTGGGCGAATTACTCCTCTTGATGCAAGGCCGAGTGTAACACATTACTACGGTTAGGAAGGAAAAGGGGGGGGGGGAGTATGCTTACTGCATGGATGGGCAAGAACTCTGACTTCATCCACAGCTATGTACCCAGGGTGTCCCTTCAACGATACCGATTCAAATATCACCTGAAATACAACAGGGGGAAAACAAGCTGCTTAAGTAAGCTGTCCGAAAGGATCTCTCGCCTATTCTTTCTCGCATAGCTGAAGCTGAAAACGTTCAAAATCCAGGGACAGAGATTCACAACTCAACCTATTGATTGCTTTCATAAGCTAGCCAATCTAACCCCTCAAAGGTTTATTCATTAATGCGAAGTGAAGAAAAATACACACATTGTCCTGTTCCAATATGTCTCCACTGAACATAATGTTGGAAAATATATATCATACTTATACTTGGGAAAAGTTTTTGGGGGGGAGGGGAACACACCGATTTGCTCTTAAGAGTAAGCATAAGCATGAAGCCAGGTTAAATGTTAATAAAAACAGATAAAGACCAAGGATTTCAGTGCCAGAACTAACAGCACAATCCTAACCATGTCTACTCATGAACAGGGCCTATTGAATTCAATGGGGCTTACTCCCTGGGATTAGGCTGCAGTCTCTGTGTTATAAGAAACTCGCAAACAAAATTGCTTCCCTGTAAATTCTCCTCCTGTTTCATTGGAAATGCCGAAGCTCATAGTATAGTTATGTTGAGTCATTATGTACTGCATGCAACACTTGGGGAGGGAAACTCCACACTGGGCACACCTTTAGATAAACTACCTGAGCTGTATTGGGCATGCAGAACATGTCACTATCCATCTGTCCGTAGGTTAGGTTGACAAAGTTAATTAGTGAAGATAATAGTGCCATGTCAGGTATGCAGAAATATGCAGCTTGTTTGGAATGATAAAGGGCAAGATCTGGTCAATCCATATTCATTATTAGGAGATATATGAAATATATCATAAATTTGACAATTTTATGTTTCACCATGTATGTGATGTATGTACATATGCAATGCATTTATTATACTTATTCAGTATATTTATAGGTAACTAATATTTTTAAAATAATGCTGAATTTATAAAGTTATCTGTAAGATAATATTGTGTGTGTGTGTGTGTGTGTGTGTGTGTGTGTGTGTGTCTGTGTCTGTGTCTGTGTTGGTACTCACTAGAACAGAGTACTATCTCCAATTTGATTTCAATAGCAGCTCCCATCTAGCTGCACCATAAATAGAGTACAGTACCTCACAGAAGGTGGCTTTGCTGTTGTTGAACCATGGGATAAATAAAAATGGCACACCTCCCCCCCCCCCGGATGCCCAATTCCTTGCCTTCTTCACCTTTTAGAGGCATTCAGCTCACAGCAATGGAGGAAAGTTTGCCAATTAACCTTGTGAAAAACTTCTTAAAAACATTAACATTTCCAAGTTAATTTATTTATAAATATTCTGTGTTTGGAATTAGATTTTTTAAAAATAATAATAACAACGAAGCCCTTTCAGTTTAAAATGAAACTGTGTCACCTTCCTCATTTATTTCATTTATAATCTTTCACTGTTCTGTCAAAATATAATTATGCTTAAAGGATTAATAATCAGAAATGAAATGAATGTATTTCTCATTTCTAATTCATATGCATATGCCTAATTAAAAAAAAGTATTTGATGTAACACACAATATTTCTTTCCATTTAGGCAAGTTTTCAAAGATATTACTGCGAGTATTAAGTTGTTGCAAGTGATTTATGTAATATGCAGCATTAGTCATTCCTTGGGACTTTGGGATGTCCCAACATAGCTGAGTCGTGACTTTGACATCCAATCTGGGACAATGTGAAAATTCATGGCAAAACCAAAAGAACTAGAGAGAAGATGAAAAGAGTAGCCTAAGGTGAACCATATTAAGGGAATATGCTGACCATAGAAGAAAAACACTGAAATCTCATCTACCTCAAATGATTAAATATCATCGGTGTCAGGGCTTACAAGAACTCAGTACTTGCTAGCCAGATCTGTTGCATATGTTGCTTTTTGACACCTTAAAGCAGGCATCCCCAAACTTCAGCCCTACAGATGTTTTGGACTACAATTCCCATCTTCCCCGACCACTGGTCCTGTTAGCTAGGGATCATGGGAGTTGTAGGCCAAAACATCTACAGGGCCGCAGTTTGGGGATGCCTGCCTTAAAGAAATTCTGCTACTGGACAGCACTGGTGACTGGGCTTTTGGTGGCTACTGGTGTTCATTCTGTATGGAAAGGGCTGAATTCTATTCTGTTTATATCATCTTGTTTTATAACTTTTTTCAAAAAATGAATTTTGTATTTTAGCATTGTAAGTTGCTTTGGGATGCCTCTAGATGTTTGAAGTTTTACACACACACGCGCACGCGCACACACACACACACACACACACACACACTCTAAATAGCAAGCCATATTTATTTCATGTGGAATACACAATGCATGTAATTTTCAATTAGTATTAACTACACTAGAGAAGACCTTTGTATTGAGCTGACCAATCAGGATATTAGATAGCAGCTCTCATTAGGTTAGTGCAGCATAGCTGCCAAGTTATCCCTTTTTTAAAGGGATTTTCCCTTATGCTGAATAGGCTTCCTCGCGAGAAAAGGGAAAACTTGGCAGCTATGTAGTGCAGGCATCCCCAAACTCGGCCCTCCAGATGTTTTGGGACTACAACTCCCACCATCCCTAGCTAATAGGACCAGTGGTCAGGGACAATGGGAATTATAGTCCCAAAACATCTGGAGGGCTGAGTTTGGGGGTGCCTGGGATAGTCAATGCATGAAATGTATCAGATGTGTGTATATTTAAGAAATGATATCCACACAGTGGGTCATAGCTCCAGATACAGGAGGTAGAAGGGATGAAATCAAGGGGAGAGGAATTGTTGGATGTAGAAAGTCCTGCCTCTTATCCGTCTTTGCAGAGGACAGCCTCTTCACTGTCAAGAACATAACAGTGGTCAGCTATGTGCCAAACCAGATGTGATGTTAACTGCACAAATCCTATTCATGTCCAACTTATTTCATTGGCACAAATGGGAGCTCTAATGTAAACAGCTGCTTCAGAGATGCCATTTTTGTCAGGATCATGTCAGAGAAAGAGCTAAACACACTTTCTCCATCTGCCCCCCACATCCTCAAGAATACTCAGTTTTGACTATGGCTACTATTTTCATGACATGTCTCTCCATATACCAGTACTTTCCATCAAGGCTTCTGTAAGTGTACTTCTCCACATTCCCCATATAATTATCTGTATTGGGGCAAGGGGCTAAATTTGACCACTCCTACTCCCGGGGTCTCCATGCTTCAATTGTACTCAGTACCCCTCAATGGTGAGGAAAATGTCAGCTAAGTGTTTCTGCTGCAAAACAACAACAACAACAACAACAACAACAACAACAACAACAACAACACCATGATAAAAGTTTGTTAAAGCTGAAATTTGTATTAGCAACAAACTTGCAAGTGTGTTCATATGTAAATTCAGGTGTCTGGTGAAGCAAGCAAACACGTGAATTACATTTCTAGCATTTATCTTAGTTTTCACAGGAATGCAAACATTCCTTGACTTGCATTGGGACAAATCCGATAAAATACTATGGCTGCTCTCTTCCAAATCAGAGTGTGATTCTGAGTACTACTATCTGTTATTCAATGAGGGTCAAAACAGACCATATCGATAGTTATCTGTAGTATCTGGGGGAAAGGGGAAGTGGTTATTATCACAGAATAGATAGGATATGATATGATATAATCACAAAATATGTGATGCAACTTTTTAGGGATGGGGGAATCTCAAACACACCTGATAGAAGTGTGGCCAGAATGTGCTGATTGCAAGTTCTACCTTCACCCAGCCTTCTGTAACAATCCCAGACACATTCCAGATAGGGTTGCCTTGAGGTCCACCATTAACCTTCACATAAACATTCAACGATCCAGGGCTGGAGCGGTCTCGACTGGACAGGTAGTAATGGAAGTCAATACAGTGTGTGTCATTTTCCTTCAAGGTTGGTAGAAGCAAATGAGCTTTTTGCCCAGACGCTCTCCCAGAGCTGTTCACCATCATGAAGGAGCCTGGAGATAAATGTGAAACAAAGAGAGGGACAACAGCAGAGAAAAATAAGGTCAGTGGTTTCCTTCTCTTCCCCTGGAACAATAGCATGATGAAGAGCCAATAATTCTAAACAATCTGCCCAGCAGTCAGAAAACAAAACAGGTATTCATCTCAAAGAACTGAAAACCTATTATTTTATGCCAACACTTATCTGAAAAAGACAAGAAGACATCAAAATTACAGGAGCTGCAAATAAATTTGCACCCACTGCCTCCACCATCACTTAAAGAGGATTATTTATTACTGTTTTCAAATTTTCTACCCTGGATTTCAAATTGTCTGACAGTAAAATATTCACACCAAGCATGAAGTGCATACACATTGTACAAACCTCTTGCCAAGTGGCCAGGCTCTCCCAGTGGCATTTCCAAGCAGTATGAAGCTGACAGCCTTTATAACACAACTAAATTTATTGGTTTGTATTGTGCCAATGTATTATAATACATCCCTGGAAAAGAGCAAGGCACAGTGGCACTCAAAGGAGTGTGATTCCTCCACCAGACAGCAGCAATTAGCTGCTGAGCAGGTCATGGGTTACTGTGGGGTTTCACCAGCTTAAAATATTGAGCAGGCCAGGGCCGTCTTAAGGTCATCAGGCGCCCTGGTGCAGGGATCCCTCGGGTGCCCCCCCCCCACTCTTAAAAAAAGGGAAACTCTTACCTGGCGTGCTGGGCGGCAGGAGCCTCACGGCGGCCCCTGCACCTCACAGGAGGGCTGCGCTGTGCCGAAGGCCGCCTGCCACTCCGATGCCGCTGGATTGAGTGGGGGAGGGGGCGCCGCTGCTCCGTGCGGCCTTCCTCCCTTCTCCCAGCGGAGCGGGGTGCCTGGGCAGGCCGGGCCACGACGGGTTCCTTCCCGCCAACAGGGCGCTGTGTTTCATTGGTAGAGGTGCTGCCTTGTAGCGTCACCTCTACCAATGAAACACAGCGCCAGGGTGAGGGATGACCCTGGCGCTGCAGAGCGGAACAGGGTCCTAGTGCCCCTGTTCCGCTCGCTTCCCTCCCTGCTCTCGCGGTGCGGCTGGTGGAGGGAAAAGGGAGGCTGCCGCGAAGCTCCCCCACCTGCTGGGGCGCCCCTCAGCGCCCCCAGCGCCCCCTGATCACCCAGGCGCCACGGTGCATTGCGCCACTAGAGTCAATGGGCGAGCTGGGCCTGGGGTTTCACCAGCTTAAGGTGTAGAAAAGAGAGCCTTAGACTAAATGGCTACCTTGACACTCCCTCTGTTTGAATTCCTTATATTTTAATCACATTTGTAGCCCATTTCACAACTCTGGTGTGCCATTTGAATGCATGACTTTTCTCTGTAATTAAGGATTATCAATTTGTGCATGTCCCCGTAATTTAGAATTGTCAATTTGTACATGTCTCTGATCTAATCACTCAAATGAACACAATTTAAGTGGGCATCACTTAAATTGTGTTTAAGTGATTTTTGTTACTCATGAATTAAAGAAAGAAAGGAAAGCTAACACAATGTGGGCCACCCAGGGAAGTGTTACTTGTTTTACAATCAAATATTAACTTCTAGTTCTGCTTGGTTTCATTTTAGCCCATTAAGTTGCCTATAAACAAGGTCCTAGCATGTAGATAACATTTTCTTAATGGATGTGGAACCACAGTCCCACTTTCCAACATGAAAATTCCTCCTAAGGTTCATGACCTAACAAGGACCCCAGCCTAGAAACCGCAAGGGTTACACCAGCAGCATTCCCTCCTCTGGATTTTATACTCTGTGACATACTATAGCATCCATCTTCAGCCCAAGATTTAGAGACTAGATGCTGTAACAGCTGCTGAGACTCTGATCAACAAAAACTCAATTCCAGTGTGTCACACAGATAGCACTGCTGTAGCACAGCAAGAAGGGAAATGATTCATGCTGAAAAGTATTGCCATTTGTAAAACAACCTTTTAAGAACAGCTATTTTAAGAACCTCAAAGCAAGAGAAGTTCACCAAATCCAATCCCTTGCCTTGACTTTGTCTCTTCTTTGTGACGGTGTGTTCGCTAATGCATTTTAAAAAAAAAAAAGCCCATTATACTTATTGTGCAAGGTATTCCTGGATCCTGTAAAAAGCAGCCACCAGATTGGGATTTAGGTTTCACACCTCCCGGCAGTCAACAGGTAACATTGCAAGGGAGCAAAAAATAAAATAAAATAAAATAAAGAACAGGAAGCTGCCATATTATCTCCTTCCTGCTCCTTCCTTTTCCAGTTTTTAAATAACAAGCCAGAAAACGAGGAGATTCAGTATCAGAAGAGCATGGGAGATGGCTTTTAACAGGAGAGGTTGCCTTAAAAATTCATTGTGACACTCTGGTAGGAAAGGTAAAGTATGATGGAGCGTATATTGGCAAAAAAAAAAAGTGGTGAGGTGCCACAGAACAAACAGCTGCTGACAGCCCGAGTGGGCTCTGGTGGCAGCTTTTATGGGATCCAGGAATACCTTTCGCAGTAAGTTTAGCAGACTTTTCTGGAGACCCCATAAAAGCACTTGTGAATGGATCTCTGATGGTGCAAGAGGAGCCATTGACAGGGATGTGAGCAAAGTCTGCCCCACAGCATCACTGGTAGGGCAAGTATCATTAGTCGTAGCATCTTGACAACAGCATTAAGATGATAGCTTGATGGGGTAGGATGGAGGACACAGTTGAGAAAATTTTGGTTATGGTTTTTTTCCTGAAGATAATGTAATTGTCTGCTTGAGTGTTTGAGGCCTCCTAGACGAATCAACTGGCAAAAAGGAAAGAGAAGGCCCTTCTTGTATGTGATCATGAAGCTGTGATCTTAGAAGGCTGATAGGCTCACATAAAAGTCTCCTCTTGTTTGATGCAGAGGCAATCAGTATGTTGTTGAGGTAAAGAAAAGGTAATATGGACTGAAGATGTGTGTGTGTGTGTGTGTGTGTGTGTGTGTGTGTGTGTGTGTGAAACAAAGGCTACCACTACCTTGGTGAATGCTCTCCAGGCTGAGGCCAGGCCAAACCACATTGCTTTGTATTGCGTGCCCAGGCAGACACCCCCCCGACCCCAGATGACACCCAGGTGGAATAATGAGTCATGACAACGTGCTATGGGATTAAACTTGGCAACAACTTTATTAATTTTTCAGATGTAGGAAGACCTTGGCTTAGGCATTGGGCGTTTATCCCTCCCAGTCCCCAGCTGGGGATCTGGGGCACATCAGGGTTAATCAGTCTGTCTGGGGTTTGGGCTGGCTCTGGCAGACATATGTTTAAGCAGAGAGCCCGTCCGCCCCCCATTTCGCTGCAACACAGGGGAGTGCACTGACAACCTTTCAGCGTATGGCCAATGACTCCCCTCAACACAACCCCTTTAATGGGGAACCCTGGGATCGCTGCTGGAGGGGGGGCGTGTGTCACCCAAGGAGTCCGCCCAAGGCCAGAAACCACCAAAGCTGTGACGTTTTGCTACGGGGAAGGTGAAGCCGGCCAATGTTGGGATCCATCGCCTAGGGCCTTCTGGCGGTTCCCTCACTGCGAGAAGCAAAGCTACAGGGAACCAGGCAGAGGGCCTTCTTGGTAGTGGTGCCCGTCCTGTGGAACGCCCTCCCATCAGAGGTCAAGGAGATAAACAACTACCTGACGTTTAGAAAATACCTAAAGGCAGCCCTGTTTAGGGAAGTTTTTAATCTGTGATATTTTAATGTATTTTGGTATTTGTTGGAAGCCGCCCAGAGTGGCGGGGGAAACCCAGCCAGATGGGCGGGGCATAGAAGAAGAAGAAGAAGAAGAAGAAGAAGAAGAAGAAGAAGAAGAAGAAGAAGAAGAAGAAGAAGAAGAAGAAAAAGAATGCAGGGAAATTCCTTCCCGGTCCTACAACAGCAACCCTCAATGACTGTAGCAGCGCCCACATACCTGTAAATAAGCCTAAACTAAGGGAGGGTAGGGCGGGAGAAGCAATAAAAGGCCTAAACTAAGGGAGGGTAGGGCGGGAGAAGCTCTGGACCCGACTGAGGTAGGTTACACCCCCTATTGTACCAGGTGGGCCCCTTACCTGGTCAACTCCCCTGTCTACGCCTTTCCAGCTGCAATTGGTTCTCAGAGTTGATGCCAGAATGAGGGGAGCTCATGGGCCCACTTGATCTAGCTCTGAGATGATCTAGCCCTAGAGATGGGGCAGGAGAAGCTGGAAAGCTGGGAAGACCTGCCATAACAGGTGCTGCTCCTGAACGATGGTGGGGAAGGCTGGAGTCAAAACTTGGGTAGAAGGAGAACTAGCTGTAATATTGTCTATTGCATTTATGGGCTGTAATTTTGCTGCTGCAATTTGCTCCTGGTGGGAGAGTGTGCATTTCTTCTGTGCCTTTCCATTTAAGCTCAGGAAAAGAAGCTGTTTGAACAATAGTCGATCATTAGGTGATTGTTAGCAAAAAAAAAAAAAAAAAAAAAACACCACGGAAAACTGTCTAACCTCCCACTGAGAGCTAATGACTAGAGGTTTGAAAAGCTTTACCTATACTGAGCAAAAAGCTTGGGGGGGGGGAATCCAGAGGCTACTATAGATGAAGTCAGCAATGCAAAGGACAATACAGAGTCTAAAGCAGGCATCCCCAAACTGCGGCCCTCCAGATGTTTTGGCCTACAACTCCCATGATCCCTAGCTAACAGGACCAGTGGTTGGGGAAGATGGGAATTGTAGTCCAAAACATCTGGAGGGCCATAGTTTGGGGATGCCTGGTCTAAAGAGACTGTAGAGAAGGAAACCAACAACTGAATAGGCCTCAAGAAATCAGTGTGAAAACACCAGAGCGGGGAAAGGAGTGCTGAGAATAACTAAAAATGAGGCTAAACACACAGAGAAATTCAACAAAAGGCAAAAGAAACAAGGAAATAACCAGTTTGGAAGGACAACACCAGGAGTCTCATGAAACGACCACTTTCTGCGAGGCAAAGTTAAAAAAAAATGAAGAAGGAAGGAGCTGAGATGGAAGCTTCTGGTTTAAATTCTTCATTATATATATATTTTTGCAAGCTTGCAATGTTGCCTATTGGATGTCAGGTGGCACCACACCTAAGTCTCAACCTGGCTGCAGCTTTTACCAGGTCTCCAGAATTGGGTGGGGGTCATAATTCTACTCCAATAAAACTTTATCTGAGACACGGGCCAGGGGTAGACCTGGATCTTTCAGATTTCAGCAGCACCCTATGCAAGGCTACAATTTGGTGCCCCCTCAGCTCCTGACTTCTACTCAATTCACTAAGTCATAGTTGCAATGCCCTGCAGTGCCCCCTAGACCAGGCATCCCCAAACTTGGCCCTCCAGATGTTTTGGAACTACAATCCCCATCATCCCTGACCACTGGTCCTGTTAGCTAGGAATGATGGGAGTTGTAGTCCCAAAACATCTGGAGGGCCAAGTTTGGGGATGCCTGCCCTAGACTCAGTACCCAGTTCAATGGAACTGATCACACTGCCCTAAACCCAACTCTGCACTGGCCGCATTCAGACATTGCAGGCTGTGCCCCTCCTTCTCTAGCACAGATGCAAGGAGAAGCTCAGAAGCTTTCGCTTCTGTTTTTGCTTAACCATCCACAGCTTGTTGTGTTGTCCAAACTGGCAAACTGTGATGGATGTTCATTATGGTCCATTTTGGGGAAAGGGGGAAAAACCAATTTGAAATTGTTGGTTTGTTTATGTCTCACTAAACTTAAAGTTTAAAGTAATGGCCACTATGTTCTGTTCCAAGCTCTGTTGTCTGATTGCCTCCCTTTTGTTCCCACACTTTGTCTGCCATTATCCACCTTGGGTGGATCTACACACAGGGAAAAACACACACTATAAATAAGTCAGAAATTAAAACATAATAAGAAAAGAAAAAAACTACCAGTATGTAAAAATGCTATAGAAAGGTTTTGTGCTCTCTGGTGCCATCTGGTGTTACATGCTTATAACGCATTCGAATCACTGTACAGTGGTACCTCAGGTTACAGACGCTTCAGGTTACAGACTCCGCTAACCTAGAAATAGTACCTCGGGTTAAGAACTTTGCTTCAGGATGAGAACAGAAACCGTGCAGCAGCAGCAGGAGGCCCCATTAACTAAAGTGGTACCTCAGGTTAAGAACAGTTTCAGGTTAAGAATGGACCTCCAGAATGAACTAAGTTTGTAACCCAAGGTACCACTGTATTGGCAAACGTAGCTGAGTCTCTTAACTGTCTATAGCTGCTAAGATGGCCAATGCTGGCAATCATAGACAGGAATCCTGTACCAACCTGACTGGCTCCCACCCTGAATTGAAAGGAAAGAAGGGAAGGAGGGTATCCTATCCTCGAAGGTCCCAAGCAACTGAACATGGACATGCAACCTACAACCTAATTGAATCAGATCAACACCCTGCTGCTTATTAAGTGATCAATTCCAAGGATGTTAAATCACCTTGTGATGCTCCACCTAGCATCATCTAGCATGTATTCCCCTCTTGTTAAAGAAAATAACCTTGATCATCATCATCACCACCATCATTATTATTTTACCTGCCCTTCACCCTAAGGTCCCAGGGTGGTTTACAATATTAAAAACAGAGTAAGCAATGGGTAGCTGGTGGTGAGGGGGCAAACCTGTTCTTTGCTGTGTACTGAATAAATAGGTACTTGTTTAGTCGTTTAGTCGTGTCCGACTCTTCGTGACCCCATGGACCAGAGCATGCCAGGCACTCCTGTCTTCCACTGCCTCCCGCAGTTTGGTCAGACTCATGTTCGTAGCTTCGAAAACACTGTCCAACCATCTCATCCTCTGTTGTCCCCTTCTCCTTGTGCCCTCCATCTTTCCCAACATCTGGGTCTTTTCCAGGGAGTCTACTCTTCTCATGAGGTGGCCAAAGTATTGGAGCCTCATCTTCATGATCTGTCCTTCCAGTGAGCACTCAGGGCTGATTTCCTTAAGAATGGATAGGCTTGATCTTCTTGCAGTCCATGGGACTCTCAAGAGTCTTTTCCAGCACCATAATTCAAATAGGTACTATACAGGTTCAAAACCGTCTTTATTCTTCGTGCGCCTGAGCACTCTAATATGCCTCATTAGTTTCTTCATAAGGGTTGTATTCTACAGTCTGTCCCACCATGCTGCTAGAGTTATATTTGTAGCTGTTTTCCAATAACCCATACACACAGTTGACCTTCTCTCTTAGTCTCTCTCTCTCTCTCTCTCTCTCTCTCTCTCTCTCTCTCTCTCTCTCACACACACACACACACACACACACACACACACACACACACACACAAATACAACTATGGGAAGCCACAGAAGCATATTTTGAGAAAGGCATTTAAAATTCTCCCTTTCATGGCTGCAGCGATGTGACAAAAAAAACCACTCCTCTCTAGCAATAAAAATAATGAGAACTGTTGGTTTAATTCTCTTTAGAAGATCTGCTTTGTGGATGTGTGCACACATGCCTTGAGGGAAACCAGCAAAAGTAATAAGAGATTGGGAGAGGGGGGCAAAGAAAGAGAAGAAAGAATATCTATTTCAGCAGTCAGGCATAGTAATTTTTAATCAAATGCAGCCCTCTTGACATTCTCAGTTCCGATGCAGCTGCCAAGTCATGCTACAAAAGTTATCTCTCTGCTGGCCCCCATGCAGTTCACAGAAGATTGAATCTGGGAAAGCTTGCCTCACTAGTAACCTATTGAAGTTAGTGTTCCCCCCCTTTTCTTTTGTATGCCATGTTGCAGCAGTGTGACGGACACCCAGATGAGCCGGTTAAACATTCTGATCATTTTTGATCAATGCGCAGCCATATGTAGTAGGTTTAGAGAAGGAGACACTGGCGGCATTTGCCCAAATAAGCTTTTCCACTGCTTTACGATTACACACAACAGAAATGTGTGTGACTCTCCCTGTTTTAAAATGGATTGTGCCAAATAGAGACACAATGGGCAGCAGAAATGGAGATGAGAGAGAATGAGTGTGCATACTTGCATACAAAGAGAACACTCGGGGTGTGGAGGAAAAGCATGTGAAGTTTTGCTTGATCTCCTAACCACCTACACCGCATCTTTTAGACAAGAGAAAATATGCAGATTCTCAAGAGAAGAGCCCAGCTAAACAGAAAGGCATGAATGAGCTTACCACATCATATAGATGCTTGGCCAAAGTCCAAATCACATATTCCAGGACTTTGGGAGCAGTTTTACAGCAAGCAAAGTACTCTGGGAGCAGTCTGCATTCAGATTTGAAAAAACAATCTGGAGCAGACACCATCTTAAGAAAAATCTTTATCTGTACTTTTTTTAGCCTTTGGGAACTTTTAAATCCCCCAAATTACTATTTTATATGCTTTTATACCATATTTTTGCTAGTTTTATACTGTCTTTTTATTTTAAAGATTTTCTTTATTGTTTTTATGTTGTACTGTAATATTTTTTAAAATATTACATTATTAGCTAATGTTTTAAGTCTTCTTCTTCTTTGGAGATCACTCGCGTAGCCGAGTAAGATTGTCTTCCATAAACACAGTTTTAACAATGAGTCCGTAAGTGACTGTGGAGGGCAATTCTGGATCCACATGCCCTTCCACAGTGGGGACATTGGTTTCCGGGTGGGAGTGGATCACGGTGTGGATTTGCCAAGCGTGTCTTCCTCTTAGCACGTTCCTCCCTTGCGTCCTGAGTTCGAGTGTCTTCAAAGCCCATGACACCTTTGGTAAAGGCTGTTCTCCAACTGGAGCGCTCGCAGGCCAGTGTTTCCCAGTTGTCAGTGTTTATACTACATTTTTTTAAAGATTTGCCTTGAGACAGTCTTTAAACCTCTTTTGTTGACCACCAGCTTTATGCTTTCCATTTTTAAGTTTGGAATAGAGTAGTTGCTTTGGAAGATGATCATCAGGCATCCGCACGACATGACCAGTCCAACAAAGTTGATGTTGAAGAACACTGGTGATCTTTTCTTCTTCCAGTACACTGATATTAGTTTGCGTGTCTTCCCAAGTGATGTGTAAAAATTTTTGGAGACACCATTGATGGAATCTTTCAAGGAGTTGGAAACGGTGTTTATAAGTGGTCCATGTTTCACAAGCATACAGTAAGGTTGGTAGTAAATATGTTGTGAATCAAAATCCCAAAGTTAAAATATCCTGCAGAATGATTTAAGATCCAGTGAAAATAACTTCTGTTTCTAGCAGATAAGTTGGGGTTCAGAGTTAAATATTCAGCTCTGAATTTTGCCATTTATGATATCTTGGGTTCTTTCGGAGGAAGGGATATAAATTTAATCTCTAAATCAATCAATCAACATCCTAAATACATAAACCTTAAATTCACTGCCATGGCCTGTGGCTGTTAACTGAAAGCCTTGTGTGTTGCCACACAAACTAAATAAAAAGTGATATTCAAACTTACATTTACTCACAATTCTTGATTTTATGTGATGCTCACAAAAAGACAACAAAGGCTTAATTAACAATATCACTTTGTCCTAAGGTATAATATATTACCAGCTCCATGTGATGCAAAGCATCCTATCACCGTAGGGAGCCAAAATAAAAGCAATGCATGTTTCTGAGAATGCTGGAAAACAATTTCCTGCATAGTGGCTAAGAGACCAAGCTGTGGAAAATCAGCAAGTCCCCAGTACAAATATCACCAATGCCATTTACCCACTTGCCACTTACAATGAATGATGCTAATCATGTTGGGATGCGGGTAGCGCTGTGGTGCTGTGGCCTAAACCACTGAGTCTCTTGGGCTTGCTGATCAGGTTGGTGGTTCAAATCCCCATGATGGAGTGAGCTCCCGTTGCTCAGTCCCAGCTCCTGCCAACCTAGCAGTTCAAAAGCTTGCCACTGCAAGTAGATAAATAGGTACTGCTGTGGTGGGAAGGTAAACGGCATATCTGTGCGCTCTGGTTACCATCACAGTGTTCCATTGCACCAGAAGCGGCTTAGTCATGCTGGCCACATGACCCAGAAAGCTGTCTGTGGACAAACGGCGGCTCCCTTAGCCTGAAAGCAAGATGAGTGCCGCAACCACATAGTCACCTTTGACTACATACCAAAATGTTAACAGAAATTCATACTAAAATTTTGTGAATCGATTGGTGGAATTGGCACTCTTAGAAATACCACATAATTCCTGTTCTGCATTTATAAGAACTCACTCATTTAGTGTGGCAGCATCTATGCTTTGAAACACCCTGCCTATTGATATCAAGAAGGCACTGTGTGAGACTAGGGTGTGTGTGTGTGTGTGTGTGTGTAATTTAGAAAAGTGTTTTTATTGCACTGTGTTATGAAAAACCTTCAATAAAAATGACAATATCAAGCAAGTGCCTTCATGTTACTCTTTTTGGCATCTGCTAAAAACATTCTGGTTTAGACTATCCTATCCAGATGCTTAGAAATGCTGAGGGAATTTTAATCTGTTTTGGTATTTTAACTTTTGTGTGTTTTATAGTATTGTAAATTTTTCTCGATTTGAGGGTTGGCTTTGAGGGTTGTTGGTTTTTTTTTTTTTTACAACCAAGCAATGTATACCTTTTAGGAAAATGAAATGAAGAAAAATGAAATTAAATGCTGAATCATTTTCATGAGGATTTTTTAAAAATGTGAATTCCAGCAGAAATGTGGAGAACTGAATTTAAGATTCAACCCTCCACCACCACCTAAAATATGGAGGGTAATAGTACTGATTTAATATACAGTGGTACCTCGGTTTACAAACACAATTGGTTCCGGAAGTCTGTACTTAACCTGAAGCGTACTTAACCTGAAGCGAACTTTCCCATTGAAAGTAATGGAAAGTGGATTAATCCATTCCAGATGGGTCCACAGAGTACTTAAACTGAAGCGTACTTAACCTGAAGTAAACTTTCCCATTGAAAGTAATGGAAAGTGGATTAATCTGTTCCAGACGGGTCTGCGGATTACTCAACCTGAAGCGTACTTAACCCGAGGTATAAGTGTAATTGCTTCCGGAAGTCCGTACTTAACCTGAAGCGTACTTAACCTGAAGTGAACTTTCCCATTGAAAGTAATGGAAAGTGGATTAATCCATTCCAGACAGGTTTGCGGAGTACTTAAACTGAAAATACTCAAACCGAGGTGTACTTAAACTGAGGTATGACTGTACCATCTTTTGTCCTCTTACTGAGGCAAGCAAGAAGCATTGCCACGGTTTGAGAACACATTCCAATCAGACAAGAGGATGCGGCCTAGAGAGAGGGACTTGGGGGAAGTCACATGGGCCATGTAGAGAGACTTGGAGCGCTGCATTCATACACCCTTGAAACTGGCCTGAACCTAGCCCACTACTAAGAACATAAAGAAGGATCAGGCAGCGGCATAGCTAGCCACTTGGGTGCCAGGTGCAGGGGCGTGTCCTGCAGCCAGGGGCGGGGCAATCCACCTGTGGGGGCGGTGCGATCTGCCCATGGGGATAGGGCGAGCCTCTCTGCCGCCTCCCCCTCAGCTGTAGGGCAGCTGAGGGAGAGGAAATAGGCAGGCACAAGTTCTACACTGCCTGCAGGTGCCTAAGCCACCACATCATTCCTAAAAAGTTTCGTGAACCCTTAAAAAAAAAAATCCTCATTTTGTCAGATACACCCAAGTGATGACACCCGGAGTGGACCGTAACCCC
Organism: Zootoca vivipara; assembly: GCF_963506605.1. Lineage (NCBI taxonomy): Eukaryota > Metazoa > Chordata > Lepidosauria > Squamata > Lacertidae > Zootoca > Zootoca vivipara. The sequence goes on from NC_083282.1 coordinate 71,140,759, forward strand.
CGCCCCCTTCTCCGCCACTGGGATCAGGCCAATGACCCATCTAGTTCAGCATTCTGTTCTTACAATAGCCACCCAGATCCCCGTGAGAAACCCACAAGCAGGACTCAAGCACAAAAGATCATTCCCCTCCTGTGGTTCCCAGCGACTGATATTCCAAAGTATTATAGCCTCTGACCATGGAGGCAGACCAGAGCCATCATGTTCTGATCATGCATGCAGGATTGGTTCAGAAGTTGTGAACATGCATAAGTGAGAGAGTCAGTGTAGGCATCCCATTCCCATTCCCAAATGCATTCAGACAATATGGCCATATTGTTGAATGGGACTGTTGGGCAAACATGCCTTTTAAATTGCAGCCACAAAAGAAAACTTTGCCCCAACTTGAATGGTTATAAACAATCATTTTGCTGCTGTTAAGAATCACCTGAAGTTCATTCTATCTGAATGAAGAAAGGAACTGGAGAATAACATCAAATATTATTTCTCTTCATATTTCCAGCACTGCTCATTTTCTGGAACACTGCCAACCTTATATCTTTGTTTTAGCATTTTCCGCCCTAAATTAAACATTCATCCATCCATATTGCCATTTGCTATTTTCATCTTCAAATTTGCAAACATGTCAGGGCTACAGACAATATAATCCTACAGCTGAGGAAAGGAGATATTTTGCATGTTGTGAAAGGCCAGGGTTTTTGTACTTATTAATGTAGACACAGGGGCACATGGTCTTTCAAGCAAGTTGATATCAAGTCTGCCTGATTTATGTGGTTTGATCAACAGGTTAGCGTAATTAATATTTGTTGCTCCCAGTTTCATCGATATTTTTTAAAATAGTTTTTAATATATGCTTAGATCATCAGGATTCAGCAAAACATGAATTCTTTTAAATATATATACTAAAAAAGGAGAAGCCTAAACTGGTCCTTGCATTGCTACAGTTATGGAACATATCACTAAAATTGGGGGATTAAACCACGAAGTGCTCCCTAGATGCTCATAAATTTCATTCCCTCCCTCCCTGATGCATAATGATGCCTTGATAAGCCTCCTATTATTGATGCATCTGCAACATATATCCTCTTTTCAGAGCCGAAATCGTACTTGGTAGCAGATGGTGCCTATTGTGTTTACACATCAGCACTTTATGATTGCATTTTCTCATGTCTACAGTAAAAAGAGAGCCATAATTGAGTTTTTAATGGCTTTGCACATTGTTCATTAAGATTACATGACTGTGTTCCTGCAGATGACAGCTGAAGAAATGAACCACCAAGAAGGACCCCTCGTGACCAGCTCAGTTGAGACTGCTTCGGTATCACCTTTCAGCTGCCACACAGCTTAAAAGCTAAATCATTATAGACACCAGAGTACCAAATGCACATTTAACAGGATGCAGGTGAAATGACTGGCACACCTAATTTCCAGCACCTAAAAACTATTGTAATAATAATAATAATAATAATTTATTTATACCCCGCCCATCTGGCTGAGTTTCCCCAGCCACTCTGGGTGTCTTCCGACAAAATATTAAAATACAGTCATGTTGCGTCCGCTTCAGGTTACGTCTTTTCAAGTTGCGTCCCACGGCAACCCAGAAGTACCGGAATGGTTACTTCTGGGTTTTGCCGCTCACACATGCACAGAATCGCTAAATCCCGCTGCGCGCATGTGCAGATGTGGCGCTTCTGGATGAGAATGCTTCGAGTTGCGGACGTGCCTCTGGGACAGATTACGTCCGCAACTCAAGGTTCCACTGTGAATAATTCATCAAATATTAAAAGCTTCCCTAAACAGGGCTGCCTTCAAATGTCTTCTAAAAGTCAGATAGCTGTTAATTTATTTGACATCTGATAGGAGGGTGTTCCATGGGGCGGGCGCCACTACCAAGAAGGCCCTCTGCCTGGTTCCCTGTAACTTCACTTCTCGCAATCAGGGAACTGCCAGAAGGCCCTCGGAGCTGGACCTCAGTGTCTGGGCAGAACGATGGGGGTGGTGATGCTCCTTCAGGTATACTGGGCTGAGGTTCTTTAGGGCTTTAAAGGTCAGCACCAACACTTTGAATTATGCTCCGATCAATTAGGGCAGTGGGGAACCTCAGGAATAGGGGCCAAATGCAGCCCCCCAGGTCTCTCTGTCTTTGGCCCTCTAAATGCGCCCCAGACCACACTCTGTCTTCTCAGGTCACACACCTCACTGATTCTGCTTGGAGCACAAATGTTTTTGCCTGGCTGAAATGTGTCCTTGAACTACCAATAATCCCTCTTGCTTCCCTAGATGGATAATATAGGGGTAGGTGGGTGCAGAAAGTAGCCTACAGTACAAAAGTTACTGCTCCATTTACTTTTGCCTCTGCCCCACCCACTACTAGCATGTGCCCCTTGCAAGGTGGTCAGAAGGGAATGCATCCCCTGGGCTGAAAAAAGAACCCCCCTAATGTTGAATTACAGGGTGGGGGGACCATTTTAATGAGTAATTTCAAACTTTGGTGTGCTTGAAGGTACCTCCCCTTTGCTCCGTAAAGAAGCTAATCAATAGACTCGTGTCAGAAAAACACACGGATACTATTCTCAAATGATAAAAACAAAACAAACCCCAACACACAAATCTGCTTACTGAAGGGCCTACACAATTTATCATCCAAACAGGAACACTGCATTGGCAATGCTTTGTGATAAAACAGAGGACAAAGAGAACCTGTTCATTTCATTTTTTATTAGAAATATAATAAAGAAGAAATGAAATGATTGCTCAAGTGGAAACAGCAATAAATTACATTAACAAAAATGTTCTTTCAACAGTGCAGTTAATTTGGGGTGATGATGGCAATGCCAAAAAAGCCTTCTTTGGCAATTCTTAAATGATGGTGTCAGAAGAATTCCCCAAGGTATTTTCAGTGGGTAATGGTCATTGAGTGCAAGCATATAGAAATAAAAGAGCAGACCAATTAGAGCAGGTCAAACTATGGAACCTATAATGATAGCCAAAATTGATAGAAATTTGTTGTCCAAAGAATATTTGACATTAAGGATTCATGCTGATTTGCTTAGAGGCTGCTAAGAAATCTTCCTGTTAATCATTTAGTTCCACACTTTTCAAAGTTCCCCATCACTTTCCTAACTGCAAAACATCTGTTTACTTCATTTTATGCTTTAATCTACTTCCACTGGCCACACTGGTTCACATGGTAGATTTTGTGTCCACAAAACTACTGGGGAAAGTATAGCAAATGGAACTGTAACCACTCAGTTCACACCAGTTCTGTAGGCAGATAACTTGATACCTATTTCCTTTCTTCCACACAGCCAGATTGGAGAGGGTCTACTGTTCCTGCCGGTTGGATTAGGATAGGAATTACTAAAGCAAGACAACTCCAGTAAGCAGTTTTGCCTTTCACCAAGCAGGGTAAGATCAGAAGAAAATCCCCACTGCATCAGACCAGAGCCCCATCTTGTTTAGCATAAGTGCAGCTGAATTCTCTCCCCCCCCCCCAACCTTGAATTCCAGCAACCAATACATCAACTGATATGCTGCTTATCATTTTCGTGATTGGATAATGTGTGGCTTAATGGGTCCGCAATGTTCCAACATTTTATGTTTCTACCCTCAACAGGTGTAATCATTGACAACCTTTAGAGAAGAGAGAGGTTTTAATTGCAAACATAAACATGACAACGCAGCTTCGAAACAATGGAATTTCCCATTAAAATATATGGATGCCTCCATGACCCCAACATTTGAGGCAATGGATTTAGCAATGTAGCAAACAAGCAAATGAAAATGAAGAGGAGGAATCGAGCACCTCACTTAAGGCAATTGTTCCATCAGGGAAAGCATTTCAGCCTCCCAGATGGATTGCTCCTTCCTCTCTTTCCCCTGCACACTGCTTTGGGATCTCTTTCGACCCCCTGTTCCCTAGCCAATCACAAGAGGTGCATGGGGGAGGGGAGGAGCCCCACTGCGCAACTAAAATATACCAAAACACATGAATCAAAATAATGGTGGTGGTGATGCCAGACAAGAGTCAGGATAGAAAACTTATTCCTAGTACCCAGAGTCACTGGTCACTGTTACAACTGCTTCAAGTTCTATGAGATTTTGGGGCACATGGGCTGAAATGTTGCTCTTCTGATACATCTTTGCAAACTCCACCCTTCCTAAAGGCAGATACTGGACAGGGTCAAGATCTGCCAAATTGCAAACTGAGGAACTGAGGAAACAAGAGATGTGTTCATATTTAATTTACTTACTCAAACTGTTGCAATCTTGCTCTACTGCACTGAATTAAATGTTTATATACATTTATATACAGTTTATACAGTGCCGGATTTATGTATAAGCTGAACAAGCTATAGCTTAGAGCCCCATTCTTTTGGGAGCCCAAATTTTTTTAAAAGAAAAAAAAACATTTCCTAAATAATATAAGATAAAAAAACAAATAAAATAAAACCTACATACAGCAACAGTGTTTTGTGTTGTGTAGGCTCCTTTGATGTAAGTAATGAGCCCCGCCTGCTAGCCTGCTCCCTAAAATATCACTGGTTTGCTCATTTCTATATATAGGGTGCGTACATTCTGCATGTGCAAATGGCTTTAGATACCTATGGTATTAGGTCCATAAATTACCATATATTCAACACACACAAAACGGCAACAATTTGTTGTTGACAAAGGACAGCTGGACATATAAAGGGCCCCATTACCTTCAGTAGCTTAGGGCCTCATCAAACCTAAATCGGGCCCTGAGCTTATATACATTCTCTGGGTTACCAGAGAAATCCACCTCCACTTACACTAGGCTCGTGAGGTAACAGAAATGTTAGATTAAGCAGAGGGTGTCCTCCCCCCCTCCCCAGTTTTCCTGGCTGAGCTGACTTCCCTTTGACCCTTACCTCCCCCTTCTACTGAGCAAATGTGCAGGTGGACAGAGAAGCAATGGTTGGGCTGCCCACTCATGGTAGCCTGTGGTAAGCCCAGAAATAAGGTGTTCCAAGGGCAAGGAGGGCTGAGTCAGCCCTGGATCCTGGAGCTGATGCAGCTATTACGGTATGTAAGGACCAGGAAAGACCATCCTGCTGCCCAACTCACCACCATGGCCATTGTGAGAATCAGGGCTGCAATGCAAAAGTCTCCATAAATCCTGCTGATGAGAGGGAGTTTAGATTGTGCCCTCGGTCCTAGTTGTTGTTGTTGTTCAGATGAAAGACCTCTAAATATGCACAGTGCTCATTTAAAAAAGTTTCACAATACTGGATTTTTATTTTTATTTTAAAGCTTACAGGTCCAAAATCATGCATGGTAAAGAACCCTATTGATTGCGTTCAAAAACATTTCAGGAGCCCTCGGGGGTAACACCAGCCGCGCGAACAGTAGACCTCTTTTTAAAAAGAACATTGAATCATTTCAAAAGGCAATCACAAAATTGCTTGACTTCGTAGCAGTTTGCACACTCAAAAGCATCCTTTTAAAAATGTGCAGCTTCACAGACTGCTGTTCTTCAGGTCCCTTAGAAGGTCTGAACTAAGGAATTCAGGCTTACCCCACAGCTTCATAATTGCAACCCACACATGGTCTTTTGAGATGCCCCTGATTGAGCAACAGCTGATTGCAGGCATTTTCAATGGCTTTGCAAGCCTGGTCACTGGTCAATCACAGGTATTACCAAGCTAGGTGCTGGTTTTAAAAGGCCTCTGACAGCTAAATAATAGCATTGTTAAATCATCAGCATCTTTCGCTGGCTTCCAGCCAACTGATAATTTGAGATAGAATGAAAGAATGGATGTCTTCTGGTAGGGAGGAGGTCTGCCTGCACAGTAGGAAAAAGCAAACTAAAAGTGGGCAGGTGTAGCATCAGAGCAAGTTGGTCCACTGGCAAATAAGATAAAGGCACGCACCTCAAAAACAGTAATAATACTGTACACAACATACTGGAAGTAGCCTTAGTACTCAAATTCAGCATCAAATATTTCCCCAGCTAATGTGTGCTTTCATTTTGTAAGTGACACAATAGAGGACAAGAGCAAAGGTGTTAGAACTTAAAATGGAGACTGTACAAGGAATGGCTGAACTTCAACCTATTGGGGATGGGGAGGAAGAAGCAACGGGGCATGGAATAGCATTGAAATGCTTAAAAGCTAGATAATACCTTCTTCTTCCTCTTCAACACATGTGAAGAGGAATCTGCAGCGTAATGGCACAAATGATCACAATGGTGATGGAAAAGCATGCTTTAAAAAAATCTGGTAAGCAAGCTGTCCAGAAAGGTTTAAGACTGTGGTTCTCTACCTTCTTTTCTCTGGGCCAAGCTTTCAGAATATTTGTTTGCACTGCACCAAATTTTTATTGACAAGAAATACATTGGAAAACAGAAAGAAAATCCCTAGCCGTGCTTGATTTATAACATAGAACACAACTGCCTTGTGATCATGGGGCATCTAGAAAGTATAATACAATGCAATACATAAGAACATGAATCATTACCAAAATATAATGACAAACGAGACCTACAGTAAAGGTACAGGTAAAGGGATCCCTGACCATTAGGTCCAGTCGTGACCGACTCTGGGGTTGCGGCACTCATCTCGCGTTATTGGCCGAGGCAGCCGGCATACAGCTTCCAGGTCATATGGCCAGCATGACTAAGAGGCTTCTGGTGAACCAGAGCAGCACACGAAAACACCGTTTACCTTCCTGCTTGGAGCGGTACCTACTTATTTACTTGCACTTTGACGTGCTTTCGAACTGCTAGGTTGGCAGGAGCTGGGACCGAGCAACGGGAGCTCACCTCGTCGTGGGGATTCAAACGGGCAAGCCCAAAAGGCTCAGCGGTTTAGACCACAGCACCACCCGCGTCCCGACTCCCAGGTAAATGTATACTGTAAAAGGCTGTAGCATTAAATATATATGTGGAGGTATCCAGATGTCCAATATTAATGTGGGGAAAATACCTCTTTCACATTAATACATTATTATTGCTATGTTTACTTTGTTGTTGCATATAGATACAGAGGTTGGCAGGAGATGGGACCGAGCAACGGGAGCTCACCCTGTCGTGGGGATTCGAACCGCTGACCTTCTGATCAGGAAGCCCTAGGCTCTGTGGTTTAACCCACAATGCCACCTGCACCCCTATGACAAACTTAGTTGGTCTCTAAGGTGCTGCTGGAAGAAATTTTTTGTTTGAATTTTTTTATACTACACTGAAATGTGAAATGTTTCTGCGATAATCCTTGAATCTTCCCACCACACTTGCCATCCTTTCCTGCCACACCCTTTGAGAACCACTGGCTCAGTTTAATAAACTGGACTAGATGGACTTTTACTTCTTTTCCATGATTCAATATGATACCATTTTTGTGTGATAAATGTATTTTCAAGAAATATTCTCAGCTCAGTTTTCCTTGGATGAGGGGATCTGTGCAAATAGGCTTGCACAGCAAAAAGAAACCCTGACAGATTCTGGAGGATTCCTTCAGTTTGCAACAGTTTGCATTTTGAGGGGTGATAAAACTGAACTTTTTGTTGTTGTTGTTGACAGAACAGGGTCTCTCCCTCCCCATGGCAGTTAGCTCTTCTCCCCCACCCTTCAAAATACAAACAGTTGTAAAAGTTCTAATGATGGGAAGACATGTCTTCAAACAATGTTACCACTGCACATAAAAATCAACATTATTGTTTTCATTTACATTAAAAGCAGTCTTCTAATTGTGCAGCAATGAAACTACAAATTTATTTAATTTTAGGTAACAGGTACATAGTTTCACCAGCTACATTCTGGAATTGGAACTTCCAAACAGAGTTAAACCAGGTGTAATCCCGGAAGTATTACAAAATGAAACTGGTTCATTTCCTCATTCCTAATTTTATGGCTGTTAAGTGTCCTGGGGCTGAGGTTCTTAAAACAGAACATAAAACCCTTAATTTTCAAGCAATTATATATTTTGTTATATTGAACCAATTTATTGCACACGGAAAGTTACAGTAAACTACTCTTCTTCTTTGGAGATCACTTGTAGCCGAGTAAGATTGTCTTCCATAAACACGGTTTTAACACTGAGTCCGTAAGTAACTGTGGAGGGCAATTCTGGATCCACATGCCCTTCCACAGTGGGGACATTGGTTTCCAGGTGGGAGTTGATTACGGTGTGGATTTGCCAAGCGTGTCTTCCTCTTAGCATGTTTCTCCCTTGCGTCCTGTGTTCGAGTGTCTTCAAAGCCCATGACACCTTTGGTAAAGGCTGTTCTTCAACTGGAGCGCTCGCAGGCCAGTGTTTCCCAGTTAGATTTGTCTTTAAACCTCTTTTGTTGACCACCAGCATTACACTTTCCATTTTTAAGTTCGTAATAGAGTAATAGAGTTCGTAATAGAGTAGTTGCTTTGGAATCATCAGGCATCTGCACAACATGACCAGTCCAACGAAGTTGATGTTGAAGAATCATTGCTTCAACACTGGTGATCTTTGCTTCTTCCAGTACACTGATATTAGTTCGCCTGTCTTCCCAAGTGATGTGTGAAATTTTTCGGAGATACCATTGATGGAATCTTTCAAGGAGTTGGAGATGGCATTTATAAGTGGTCCATGTTTCACAAGCATATAGTAACGTTGGTAGTACAATTGCTTTGTAAACAAGCTTTTGGTTTCCCTGCGAATATCCCGGTCCTCAAACACTCTGCACTTCAATCTGGAGAAAGCCACACTCGCAGAGTGGGAGTAAACTACTGGTACACAATGGAAGGATAGAAAAAGGTCCTCACCCTTAAGCAATAATGAGGTGTTAAAAAATTCATTGAACTGGTGATAATTTCTGCTGCTTCCTCAGTGTATTCAAACACTGAGCCATATTTTAAGTATATTCCAATTCAAACAATCTGTAAATCAAAAGTAATTTGACAGATGTATCAATTTATTCCACTAACACTTATTGCATGGAGTTTGGTAATCTCCCCTCCCCAGCCCCCACACGCTCACGCACACAAACTGAGAACAAGTTCCTTGCACAGTATAGGCTTAATCAGTAATTAATTTCTACTTTTCTCATTATGTTAGAAAATCTCTGTTATTTACTAGATAATTAAGTTTTACTAATGCTTTTTGTCAAACCGCATTTGGAGAAAAATCAGAATTCAATTAAAATGCAAAAAAGGAGCTCTTTAATATTGTTTCCATCATGAAATAAAATTAACTTGAATTAGCTGGATAGACAAATAAGGCAGCAAATTGAAAATGGATCTACATCTAAAGTCATTCTGCTAATCCAAATTTACAGAGCAATAATGAAGATACAAGCTCTTCTGCTCAAATGAAAGGAGAGCATTGGCATGTGGGATGAAGGCAGGAGAACTATACCAGCCAGTTGTCCAACTTGCTTCTTGGATATATAACACTTGGATGTAAAAGGCAGTTGTTGAGCACACCCAATATTTATTGGCTCTCTTGCCAACAGTCCTTCTTCCAGTGTTTGTGTACCATGAGATGCTCAACTATTCACACAAAACACATGCTATCCTATGAAGCAGTATCTTGGAAGGAACAAAAGTTACAAGCCACCAGAACCTTCTATAGAATAAGCCACAAACATCATCACAAAACATCTGAGTTAATTCTTATGAAGTTAGTCATGCAGGACCACCATCACATAGCTGGAGTTGTCAGATATGCAGTTGACAAAGCATACGCAATGAAGAAGCAATGCAAGGTTAAAATTAAGCCTATGGATGAAGTGAGCTCAGTAATTATGAAAATTTAGGAAAGTGGCTATGCATTTTCATGAGGCAGAACTCCACATTGTTATTTTGGATCCTAGTATAACTGCATCTTCTTCACTTAAAGGTACAGAAACTTACCTTTTGCATACCATTCCAGTTTGGAAGTAAACAGGCAACCTTCTACTATTTCCCCCCTGCTTTTTTCTTTTTAATTTTTATCTACACAGGTCTTTGCTCTCGGCAAAACAGACACACATAAAGAGAGTGTTATCACTGCAGCCTTAAATGCAAATACTTTCATTTGAAAAATATGACTGGGTTATTGCACATTTTCTTCCATTTGATTGATTATGGTTAATTATAGAGAAGTCACCACCCTTTTAGTTACAGATTCACAATAATTTTCCTTTTTCTCAGAAATGAAAACCAAATTCATACCTCTTATACTAATCTAGTGAGGTGTACTTGCCACATGGTGTGTTTTCCAGAAGAAAGAAAATATATATGCTCACAATCATTTCGTGTTGCTATGCCCAAAATCCAGCAAGTAAACAGTAGTTTTATCCCTCAATCATGTTCTTAATGGATATTATTAAAACAAACTCCCTAACAACGAATCTTTATTCATTCATTTGTTCATTTTGCAAAGAAGTAGCCAGAGTATTAGTTATTGTTTGTTGTTTTATTGTAATCTCATCTAATAATGTATTTGAAGGGCAGGTTATAAGAACAAACAAGCGTGCACACACACACACACACACACACACACACATATATACAAACAAACAGTAAGCCACTTTGAGTGGATAATTTGCCTAGAAACGTGGGGTGTACATCTTAATGAAAGTAAATAAATGTTCACAAGGGACAGCTTAAAACCTTGGATTTGAATTTAGAGATAAGCTCACCCCAAATTTTAATTGGGTAAGTTGGGTGGTAACCCCAATGTATTACCCAATTTGAGCCAAGCCTGCTTGAGGGGGCCTTTTGAAAGCTTATTGTGTCATTCTGAATATATGTACAAATTTGACATGTTTCCATAGATCTATGCTACTTCACATTGCCAATTCTAATGGAAGTAGTAATGTTTCAAAATGTTTCAGAATCATAGAGAATCATGACCCCTGAGGGTCATCTAGGCCAACCACCTGCAATTCAGGAATCTCAACTAAAGTATCCATGACAGATGGCTATCCAGCCTCTGCTTAAAAAACCTCCAATGGCAGGGGGTTCATTGCACTGTCAAAAAAACTCATTCAGAAGGTGGTGGACTCTCCTTCATTGGAGTTTTTTAAGCAGAGATTGAATGGTCAACCTGCCAGCCAGCATTTCTTGTACTTCCATGTACTAAAGCCTTGTGATTTAGCTTTGCTTTCTGCTGGTCCTCTCAGATTCCCCCCCCCCCCATTAATGTGAGTCAGGGATCTGGCGAGGATTTGATTCAGAACATACCTAATTTGCAGTTTCTGAAACAATACTTAAACCAAAACAAATACTTAAACCTTTGAAATTCACAGTTCTCTGAATTTTGCAATGAGGTTCTCCAGCCTAGCAATGTGTACAAAAATGCATATCCTACAGCAAAGCTTGCACGAAAATGCATATACTAGTGAAAATAGCATATAAAATGGATTGCACTCACGGAATTGTTGTTTGGGGAAAGGTATGTTGGGCAAAATTGCCTACAATTATTAGGATAAAAGCTGGTGAAGTTTCATGAAGACTTCATGGATTGTTGGAGGACCCACTAGAACAGATTGTGAGGGAGAACTGAGGAGAAGAGGATGGTGAAAATGGAGGGCTGACCCCACTGACCATCTCCCACCCCACCCTTACAAATGGTGAGGCTGCCGAAGACATTATATGTATACATTCACTGAATGTTAGCATTGAATGTTAGCAATGGAATTAGAACAGTGAAATACCGTGTTGTGATAAATCTTAAGGATATTGTCCCAATATATTGGATACTTATAGCACAATCCCATTCATTCTAATTCTCACTGAATTTACTTAGGTAACTATGAATAGGACTAAAACTCAATAGAAGCGTCCAACTACAATTAAAAGTTCTTGGAATGCCCTATAGCCCTGTTAGGAGAGGCAGGGGGACACAGTGTTGAATTGGTTTAATAGCTGTCTTACCGTTTTATTGAAATAAATTTCTTTATGAAAATCCATGATACTTTATGCGGTTATAGAGCATCTGTGCCAAGCTATGCATCTGAATCATGATTAGACAATGATTACTTAATGAACCATGTTCATTCGTAATCAGAAATAAAAATAATAAGCCTAAACAAGATGTATAGAAACAATTTAAAAAACTAAAGGCTTGATTAGAAAATTAAGGAAATTAGAGAAAGAAATTAAATATGGCCAAAGCGTATGTTTTTTAAAAACTTTAATCACCTTCCCACTACAAATTATTGGAAATCTATATTTATTCAGGTCTATCTTTAGGATGTTTTGGACTCATTTATTAATACAGCAGTTTATAAAAAAACTTGTTAGAGAACTTTCCTTAACATTTTACCAGAAGGCGGTTCCCTTAATAAGTTAGCCATGCTCATCCTCTTCAGGAGTTCTATGTCCGAGTTCAGTAAACATGTGGGGAGAAGCCTAGCGGTGAGTGTGCTATTGTTCATGTCTTGCAGGGCAAACAAAGAGCCTCCTGTACTCACAGAGGTTCCTTGTGCATTTTAAAAACCTGATCTTCTAATGTTCTAAAATGTGTAGGGTATTCTCCATGGTCCCTCTTTTAGAATATCAAAGGCACAGTATGCAGGTAAACAGAAATGACAATTTAAATCATGGGACCTGTTTGAAAACAAACAATGGATGGCAACCCAGCAGACTTCCTCAACCTGGTGCCCTCCAGAGCTTGTTGAACTCCACCTTTCATCAGCCCCATTCAGCTTGACCACTGGTATGTGATGATGGGAGTTGTGGTTCAGCAACATCCAGAGGGCCAATCACTGGTTCTCAATATAAATGGTAAAGAATCCTTGAGCAGCTGTTGGGAGATTTTTATGTTGATTCAAACATGCTGCAGATAACCGATTTATATCTTTTTTGTTCATTTATCATGCCACAAGCACAGGGATGCTGGAGTATTTTGGTTTACTTCATATTTTGGATCAAACACACTCATTTTAGTCCCACAGGCACACACAAAGCTGAACATAAGACACGTGGATTAGTTTGCACATTCTATAAACTGATATATGCATTGTTCCCACAACAGAACTCACAAGGTTCTATGTTTTCTTTTAGAAAAACCTGTCAGAGCTGCTTCAAGCAGTGAATAACTTCACTGTTATGTCGGTAAGGCACTTTAAAATGCTCCCAATAAGCTACTGGGGGCAGCCAAGTCTTCTGCTCATACAATTCTTCAGAAAGAGAGTGCAGAAGGCAGTCCCCAGGTCACCTTGTAAGCACAGCATTTTGTGTGTAAAGTGCATGAAAATCTGCAGAATTGTCTAGGATTTCCGCTTAAAAATTCACACGAAAACAAGCTGAGATGGGTCTGTAATTAAACATAGGATGGAGACAGGTTGATCTGTGCATCTCTATGCATGTGGTCCTGTGGGGAGCCAAAGGTCTGTTAGATCCTCAGGTATCCTGGTGGAATCCACTGCAATTGCTGCTATAGAAGTTCTTCCTCCCTAGCATTTCCATCCTGTGTGTCTGGAAAGTGGAAGAAGAACATATGGTGAAGTTTGCAACAACAGGATATGAGCGCACCTGCATTAGAAGAACCTCTGCGGCCCCTTAAATTTGATGTGCTCTGTGAACAGCAGCCTTTTTTCCAGGGGAAGATAAAACATAATGAATCCAGCAACCAATGCAATACTGTGGAAGGAGAATGAAGCGTTGCTTTATACTCCAACCCATGAGGTGATCAATTGCTATGAAAATACCAACTTTGCAAAGAGTCGCAGTGCTGTAATTACATACCATTGTTGAGGATATGCTTTAGCTAGCAGATAATAGAAATGTTAATACCTTGAAAGAGAACCCTTGGTGATGCGTTATCCCACATTACTCATAAGCATAGCTCACTTCTGTCGGTGATTGGACACAATGGGCTTTAACTCAAGATGGGCTACTGTTGCTTTGTAGTCTAAATGTAAAAGTAACGTTTAGAACCCAAACACACAAAGCTTACTCATTGCCTTCCTTCCTTTTATTACTACTGCACATGGGGCATCATGGTATGAGTTGCTGTAGGGAAGAATTCTGAGCAGGCTCCTTTTTGACGATTTGCTTTGTAAATTTGACTGTGAGAAAGAATCCAATTTCCGCAGCCTACAGGCAGTCCATTTTAAAAATTCATCTTTCCATTTTTAACACTCATGGATTGCTGCTCCAGCTTTTAACACATCCAATTATACTTCTCTTTAGCAAGGCAAAGGCTCATCATATCCCACTGCTGGGAACTTATGCAGTTTTCACTCTCAGAAATGCTGCACTAGCAGAAGCCTGGTTGATGATGAAGAGGTGTGGGCTGGCAGTATAGGTTCTGGAGAACAGCCATTTGAACCGCTAGCATGGAAAGAATAGAAATAGTTCTACTACCATCCTGTCTTACAGCATCGGTGTTCCAAAGTTCCAGCCTTGCAGAAGCCCTTCTAAAATGAAGCAGGAAGATGCTGCTGGCAGGCTAGTCAAGAGCTTATATTTGGAGCTACTTGCCTATGATAGCCACCACCTTGGGTGGATTTTAAAGTGGATTAGACACAACCATGCAGGAGAAGGCTATCAATGTCTACTAGCTATTATCTGCCTCCACTGTCAGACACAGTAATACCAGTTGCTGGGAATCTGAGGAGGGAAGAGTACTCTTGTGCTCAGCTGCTCCTTATGGATTTCTCACAGGAAGCTGGTTGGCTGTTGCGAGGACAGAATGCTAGACTAGATGTGCCATTGGCCTGATCCAGCACACTCTTCTTATGAACCACTTCCTTCATTCTTTCATGTCCTTTGCCAATGCTCCCTTGAACTCGCTTTCTAGTTTTTGTGGGGGTTTTTTGCCCCTTGCCTGACTCTTCGCCCTTAGATTTCTGCTGATCTAGCAAGACCATTTATACTATAGCTTAGCTTTTTTTCTGACAAAAAAAAAAGACTGCTTAGCTTTCTTCAAGGGAAGCAGTAATTGTGGCTCTGTGCAGCCACATGGAATCGGGCAGGGTGGTAGAGAGGGTGTGCTACATGACCAGCTGATGCTTTTTTTTGTCTTGGCTGACCACAGGGGATAGCCCGCCAAAATGTGCAAAATAAAATTGTACAATCAAGTCAAGGAGGGTCCTTTGGTGACAGACTGGATAAGGCCAGTCTTTATTCTGGCCTGACGCCACAGCAAGCAAGCAGCACAGTCAGATTTGGAAGTCTCACCCACTCACCCTGTAAGTTTGACTCTGCCCAAAGGTAAGTGAGCAGTGCTTGTGTGTGTCCTTGCTGTGGAATAAATTGGTCAACAAGGAGGAATTTGCTTGCAGAAACAAATTTGTGGAATCCGGGGGGGGGGGTGTTGAGAGGGAGCTTCTCCCATTTCAGGTTGAAATTTAAATGTACCCTAGTAAAGGAGTTCAGGGGAAAAGGTTTCTGTCTAAAGGCCTAGATGGAGGCTAATGAGCCACAGAATTTCGTAGATGGCTGGTTCATCGGGATTCATACACAATCCCTACACCAAAGCCTACTGTCATCTGTGGTCAATATAGTTATAGCTATTTCAATCCCAAGATGTTTTCTTTCTCTTCTTTCTTTCTTTCTTTCTTTCTTTCTTTCTTTCTTTCTTTCTTTCTTTCTTTCTTTCTTTCTTTCTTTCTTTCTTTCCCTTCCTTCCTTCCTTCCTTCCTTCCTTCCTTCCTTTTTAAAATATTTTTATTAAAGATTTATTGAATTACAAAGGTGTATGCAGTGTCTCTCATCTTTTAACATGTATCACTTTTGCAAATCAGTTTCATTTGTTAAGACACTAAGAAGAAAGAGGGAAAACGAAGTAAGATAGGGGATGGGAGGGTGGATGGGGGTGAGAGTAGTTGACGATGTTTCTGTTTTGCTTAATATATGTAGGGCTTGATGTCAGCTTTGTTTGTGTTGGTACTCCTTTATTCGCTTGTGTTCTTTTGATGGTGAGAGAGATTCTTGTCATCTTTGCTACTGCCATGTTTTAACACACACACCCCAGCTACCTCAGGTTCACTGTGCATCGCCAACTAATAGAAGCATTGCAAAATATTGAGGTGGGGGAGAGAAAGTAACTAACCAGCCCAATTAAATAAATTATTATACATGCCCACTGCACATGGCTATGAATAAACAAAGCAGTAGGAAGTTAGACCTAGGTGAACTGATCTTTGGGCTATGTGAAAACAGCCACCGTTGCTTTGACAAACTTCAAAATACACTTTAGAGATGTGTTAGATCATCCTAAGTCACATTTTTTGCAACTGAACTCGCTGGTTCATAACTGGCTTTAATGCCTGAGCTTGGCTTTGGAACCCGAGTAGCAGTAATAAAGAAAAGAATGGCAATGAACAGTAAGCAAACAGCTGGCTGTTACACTGAAGCCACTTGCTTATACCATTGAATTTTTATCTGATTTTTTTCTGGGCCATTAAACATCACTTTCAAGCACCTCAGGCCTTAGGCAGGGCAAGTCACAAGCTAGAATGTCACACAGGGACACAGGAAGCTGCCTTATAGAAAATGAGGTCAACGGTTAGCAGCAGCTCTCCAGGGTTTCATTTCCAGCTCTACCTGGAGACACCAAAGATGTAACTGAGGGCTTTCTGCATGCAAAGCATCTATGCCAGGCATCCCCAAATTGTGGCCCTCTAGATGTTTTGGCCTACAACTACCATGATCCCTAGCTAACAGGACCAGTGGTCAGGGATGATGGGAATTGTAGTCCAAAACATCTGGAGGGCCTGATCTATGCTAACACTGAACTGCAGCTGCTCTCCATAAAGCACAAGATGATGTTGCAAATTGTAAAATGTGAGTACAGGAACATTATGCTGGACATGACAGTACAAGTGTGCCAGGTTCTCCTAAATGCTTCCAATGAAAATCATAAGAAAGAGTCATTGTTACTAAGCAATGCCTAAGAAGAGCCAAAATGGACTTCCGTTATCTAGTGTTCCAGCAGAAGACACCCAGCTCTCCCTTGGGAATGTCAATTGACCACTGAAGGTTGGGAATTTCAGAAATAATTAAAATGAGCGTACAAACAAATCAAGTATTAGGACATAGGCACAGATTATAGATACTGTGATATGGCATTATGATTCTTGAACAGCATCAGATAGGAATGACCCAATATCAAGTTAGACTATTTTGTCCATCCCTTTTCAAAGCACTAGACACACAATTGTTTTTTCAACAGCTCAATTTCATTTCCAACCTGCTCGTAATCAAGAATACCATACTTTCCAACTGCCCCCCCCCCAAAAAAGGACATCCATTCTTTTCTCATGAGATCTGGGCACCATTTTGGGTGCCACAAACTCGTAACTGCGCTTTTGCTCCCCCAAAGCACTTTTTGCAGGAAGAAAGTGACTTGTGGGTCATGTGACTATACAAGGGAACAGCCCACACCACCTAAATCCAGTGGTGATCATTTGTTCATGAATTCCTCCTGGGAGGAAGGGTGCAATATTATATTATTATTATTATTATTATTATTATTACCGCAGCAGCAGCATTTATGTGGGGGCATACTCTAATTTGTTTGTTTCCCCCTTCAAAGAGAAACAAACAAAATGACTATGGTGCTCTGCTACTGTTGTAATCCCCTTTAAGCATCCACACCCACCCTGCAAATTATGTTAAATGCACCAATTCCTTGGTGGCTATTGCCTTCTGCTTATAGAACTCTAGATGGCGGACATCACAGTTTCTCTGTACAAAGACCTTTCCATGCATAGACATGGGTTGTATTCATTGCGGTACTAATAAAATTGTTCCATCAATGTAAGGACTTCTCCCTGAGCAATGGAACAATCTCCCTCTCTCTTACCCCCATGCACCCCGTAAATCTGTTCTGGGCATTCCCCCAACTCACTTGAACAGATATGGGGATGGTACAGGGCACATATAGGGAAATCCTGTTGTATGAGCACTAATCTGTTGAGTGGGAATGGTACCACACACCTGTTGGGCCCATGATTGGCACTGCATTATTTATTTATTTATACCCCGCCCACCTGGCTGGGTTTCCCCCACCACTCTGGGCGGCTTCCAACAAATACCAAAATACATTAAAATATCACAGATTGAAAACTTCCCTAAACAGGGCTGCCTTTAGGTGTTTTCTAAATGTCAGGTAGTTGTTTATCTCCTTGACCTCCGATGGGAGGGCGTTCCACAGGGCGGGCGCCACTACCGAGAAGGCCCTCTGCCTGGTTCCCTGTAGCTTTGCTTCTCGCAGTGAGGGAACCGCCAGAAGGCCCTCGGCGCTGGATCTCAGTGTCCGGGCTGAGCAACGCGGGTGGAGACGCTCCTTCAGGTATATAGGACCGAGGCCATTTAGGGCTTTAAAGGTCAGCACCAACACTGCATGGTGTGCCTATGTGTGTGTGTCCGCACAATTTTACATTTGTCAGTACTCTGCACAAGAAGTTTGTATTTGAGTGTCCCTTGACAGATGGCCCATTGAATGCGCAGATAAGGGAGAAGCAATAGACATGGTGCAGTCCACATATCTACTCTATTACCGACTCATTTATCAAATCAGTCATGTGGTATTTTTCTGTAACTTGTGTGTGGCATGTTGATAGTCTGGGTTGACTCCAGACCTTGGATTTTAATGGTGGCAAATATTTCCCTAGGGAAAAGTTTGCTGTCAGCAAATACAGAATGGATAATGGGGTGACACACAGTACTGTCAATGCGTTTAATGATATCATTCAGTGTTATCTGCTTTGTAATCAAGATACTTACACAAAATAAACATAGAAAACCATTAAAAGGCATTGGAGACTGAAATAAGTAGGATCTAAAGGGGGGATAGGATTAGAATGTTTTTTAAGACCTCAAACATAACTCTCTTTTATCTGTAGAAATTTGAGGCTGCAATTAGCAATGCCTTAACACAGCCATTTTACTGAGGGCATTTGCAAGATGACAGCATTTAACAATGTCCCAAATTCATAGATGTAATCAGGATGTAAGACTGTAAAATCCCGTTAATAGACTTTCACAATTTGACCCAGAGCCAGCATTAAATCCTCTTCAATAAAAACACTGTGGAGAGGAGCCAAGCCAAAACTGAAAATTGGAAGAGCTTAGACCTAAGTCACTTATTAAATGTTGCACTAACACGCCACTCAGTTTCCACAGAGGACAAGTTGGCTCAAGTTGACTGTCTTTTTGGGCAAATGGGAAACAGATCAGACTTGGCTGTGCCATTTAACAGCTCTTGACCTTTGGTGAAATATGCTGGGGGCACTTTATTATTTATTTCACACACCCTGCTCTTCCATATGGCCTAAATATTTGTAGCTCCAGCACTGAAACTGGATCTTTTATTTTCAGTTCATTTTTGGGGATCATATGCATGGCTGTTCTAAAAATGTGGATTGCCTGCACAGGTCCAAAATAGTACTTTACATGTTCATCAAGGGTCCAAATTCCAGCAGGAAATCGGCCCATATCAGTTCTATGTTTATCCCACAGAGCAGATAACTTGCCTTTATTTGTGCCATCTGGCATTACTTGTGAAGAAAACCAGGCATTTACTGCCTATAAATTTGTGGCCTATTTATAACTAAGAGTCTTGCAGCATCTTAAAGACTGAAATATTTACTATGGCATATAGCTTTTATGAGCCAAAGCCCATTTTGCTAGAGTGAATGAAGTGGGTTCTTGCTAAGGAAAGCTTACACCACAATATTTTTGTTAGTTGTTAGAGCCACAAGACTCTGTCTCGCTTTTGCCATATCAGGTTCCATCCGCACTATACATTTAAAAGTACTTTTATACCGTAACAGTCATTACTTTCCTCAAATAATCCTAGGAACAGTAGTTCGATAAGGGTGCTGAGAGTTCTTGGGAGACCCCTATCCCACTCGCAGACCTATAATTCCCAAAGTTCCCTGGGAAGAGGGATTGCCTGCTGAACATTGATATGATGAGATCTGTTGCCTTTTTGAAGAAGCAGGTGTATATTACTTCCTGCAACAATATGTTTCAAAAGAGTTCAGGCTCTGAAAAGCATTTTGGAGACTCTGAAAAGCATATCTGTTTTTTGCAGAACCTCCCCCTGTGTCCCTTATTTCATGAAATGTAATGAAAGATTCACCCCTAGTGATTACTGCAGCACAACATCACTTAATTGGGAGAAATCTCTGAAGACAATAGCTGGTCAAAGAAAATCGCAGAAATGTAAAAACAGATTTCTGACCCAAACTCCTTATCCTGTTCTTTCCGCATTTACACTGTTGTGTTGCTGAAACACAGTAAGAATTATGCCCTTTGTTAATCACCATGGCTGCAATCCATGGACGCCTATGATAGACACGTAAAGACTTGCTGCCCAGCAGGGTACATTCTTTGTTTTTTTGTTTTTCCCCCAAAACACCTCCCATCCCTCAGAACTACAAAACACAGCAGGATTTTTCAAAATAAAAATCAGAATGAAGAGCAATGGAATGGTAGATGGGGAAGCAAGGGGGAACCTCTGATTGGGAGGGGAAAACAACAGTCAGTGTCAAAGGTAAGCAATTTTCCTCAGCAAAGATGGTAGGGCAAAGGATTTTTATTTTATTTTTTTGAAATCATTTTTATTTTATTTTTCCAATACAAAGTTCTAAAACTCCAAATATATCACCATATACAGATATTTCTCCGAATCTCATGGCTTTCCCCTCCCCCCTCCCTGGAGTCCCATTTTAAACATTTAGAACTGTATCTTCTTCCAAAGTCTGAATTTTACATCACTCCATATTGTCCATGGTAATTATTACACTACAAGTGAAATCAAAATCCTGCCAAGTTTTCCATCTGCTTACAGTGATCTCTTAGATAAGTTATATTTTCCCCATTCTTTTGTAATGTTTTGTCCTCTTAATTCCTGATTTTTCCAGTCAGCATTGCCATTTCGGCAAAGGATTAATCCCACTCTCAAATCACCATGGGCTGTATTAAACCAATACAACAATTTCTACTACTGCAGTGAGAAGAAGAGTTTGGATTTGATATCCCGCTTTATCACTACCCAAAGGAGTCTCAAAGCGGCTAACAATCTCCTTTCCCCTCCTCCCCCACAACAAACACTCTGTGAGGTGAGTGGGGCTGAGAGACTTCAGAGAAGTGTGACTAGACCAAGGTCACCCAGCAGCTGCATGTGGAGGAGTGGAGACACGAACCCGGTTCCCCAGATTACGAGTCTACAGCTCTTAACCACTACACCACACTGGCTCTCGCTCTCGATCCCTCCTCCCACTGGATTCACCCTGAGCCCTCCTCAAATCTCCTGCAGGGCATTGAGGAACCCTTACAACAGATTTAGGGGAAACAGAGAGGGAGGGGGTAGTCCAACTGCACAAGCAGAAATCCTTGCACTGATGGGATGCCTTACTTAGCCCTATGCTGGATACAACCCTATGATCCTCCTTGTGTAGCAGCTTCCTCCTGGCTGCTATAAAACTCTTAAGGAATGGTACATCTGTCTCTTTCCAAACTGTGCCTCTTTTTAAAAACTAATGTACAAAAATTCTTCCAAAGACAAACAACAAATCACAGTCGTCTGTACTATAAGTTGTATCATTGACATTAATCACAAGTGAACCAATTTAGAGGCATTTTTACAATAATTAGAGAACCACAACCATAGGAAAGTGCAACTTTTGTAGGACAGCTAAATTCCAATATGCTCATTAGTCTGTGAGGCAAGAATCAAGCCATTGTGTATAGGCAGTCATGAAGATTGGATTCCCCGAGGGCCCCCCCCCCAATTCCTTAGCTAATGAAACACACAGACACCAATGATTTGGGTTAATGGGATAAATTAGGCCACAACTTTATTGGCTACAGATGTGAGCGGTTTTGGCTTAGGCATTGGAACTGAACCAACTAAATCTGACTCCTGCCCATCACACAGGTAGTCTCATAAGGGTCAACCACCGGTAGAGGGAGCACTATTGATGTACATCAATTGTAACCCCCTCCCATGCCCATGCCCAGGCTTCAGACAGTAACCACACACCCAATCCCTTTAACAGAATACCCTTAAAGAGAAGGGGCAGGTGAAGGTCACAACCTCCCCTCCCACAAACCAGGTTTACCAATGGCTAAATGCCAAACCTTACAAAGTTGTGTCGAATGCTACAAGGCAGGCAAAAACCACATGGCTGGTGCCAATTTGCCAAGTGGGAAAATTCCTACATGGCCCCCCGCAAACAGGCAACCAACTGTAGTTCATAGCAAGGCCAAGATGGAGAACGCATAAAATTAGGGCGGGTGGGTGGGAGATCTGGCACAGGACCGTGCGGAGGTTTAAATCCAGATGAGCCATGCCCCCAGGTTGACCTGATTGGTCGGCCGTGGAGCGTGACGGGCCAGGAATCCCGATGATGTGGGCAACATCACCCCCATCCCCCGCTGTTCCCAGGAAGGGCTCGTAGCCCGCCAGCAACTCCTTCCCCCTGGGAAGGGGAGCAGTCTAACCATTCCTATAAAACTTTAACAAGAACAACAGGAGATCGAATCAGGGATGTCCTACCTCAATGCCTATTTGCACCCTGAGACTATATTCCTGAAAGTAAAAGGATTACAGTGGTACCTCTACTTACGAATAACTCTACTTACGAATGTTTCTACTTACGAACGGAGCTCCGTCTGCCATCTTGGATGCAGTTTAGATAGGATTTTTTCTACTTACGAATTTTTAGATAGGGTTGCTTCGACTTACGAATTTTTTCTCCCAAAGCATTCCTATGGGATTTGACTTACAAATTTTTTCGACTTACAAATGTGCGTTCGGAATGCATTAAATTTGTAAGTAGAGGTACCACTGTACCTCAATCATAACAAGTAATAACTTATGCTAATTGGCTTCCTCTACCTTTTTAAAAAATAGTTTCTAATTTGGGTGGTTCCATGGTCCCGTAAAAATACTGCACAGGTTTGAACAAAGAAGACTTTAGTTGCATTCTCTGTATTTACTATTACTGTTTACCCGTACTGCCACTACCTACTACAACTATTACTGCCACTACCAAGGCTTAATTCAGGTGGGGGGTGAGACAACTGTTTGAATCCTTTGCCCAGATGCCCAAATGATTGGTGCAAATCATCTTCATTTGAATTAGTTGGCTGCATGATTGACAAAGAGGATTCAGGTAAATATTCCACAACCCGATTCAGTTTTAGGCTATCAAAACACAGAAAATAAGTAGGTTTGTGCAGAAACTTCCTGAAAGGAACATGTCATAAATAATCACCATTTCACGGGTACCAAATGTGGTTCCCTCCTGATGTTGTTAGACTACAACTCTCATAATCCCTGACCATTGGCCATACTGGCAGGTCATGCCCTCCATAAGGTGTCGGACTACAACTCCCATCATCCTTGACCACCAGCCACATGAGTTGTACTCCAGAAGCATCTGGAGGACATAATGCCAGCTACCCTTGGCTTAGTTAAAGCATCAGATATCAATCCTTTCCATAGAAAGAAAGAAAGAAATGTGGGGAAAGCATATACTTGTCATTGTTGCTAATAAAAATAATTACTAATTAATTTATGCCCCACCTTTCTGCAGAAGTACACAAGGTGGTTTTTACCCAAAACTGGCAGAATACAAAATAAGACAAAGGAAAAGGTCCTGGCCGTTAGGTCCAGTCGCAGACAACTCTGGGGTTGCGGTGCTCATCATACTTAAAAAGAATAACAGAGTAAGAAACAAAGCCAACAGCAGGTGAAAACAAACAAGCTCCAATTTTAAAAGCAAATCACACAACAGAAGATAGGAAGGAACACTGCTGATACTGTTTTTTTTCCTCTCTTCTACTTCTTTATGGCACTCTTTTCTGATAGGACTCCATATGCTCTTGTCACATATATGTTCAGAAATGCTTTCCCTTTCTTTTCTTTCAACTTGCCGTGCAGATGTACACTCTGCATTCGCTAGAACTAATGAATGCAGAGACTCCAGCTCCCCCCCCCTTCCTGCTGCCCATTTTGTGCCGCCACCACCACCTGTTGATCAGAATCATGTCGCCAAGTGTCAATGCTTGGAATCAAGCTGGCAGGGGAATGCTTGTTCCATCTAAATCCCTTCCTGGGTAAATATATTAAACAAAAATGTATCATTAAGGAAAAAAATGAAAAACAACACAAGCTCACAGCTGGTGCAAAATGTGACTCATTGTTGTGACTAGAGCAAGGCAAGATGTTCATATCAAGCAATTTGCCCAACAAAATCAGAGTCTTTCCTCCATCACCCCCGTATACATATGAATCATCTCATTATCTACAGCTTGTCATCTGTGAATTTGCAGTAATTTTATTGACTCCTTTATGTGAACGTGGCTTGGCTTGTAGATGGCTTTTCAATATGACTGTTAAAGGTCTAGCACCATTTATCAACATGCTGCCTCTCTTTGGTGTGACCTTTTCGTGTGGTGGACTTCTGTGTTTGATTCATAGTATCTCTGTTTAACATGAATTAGGAGGGGCTGCATCTTATTTTCTACATTAATACATTTTTAACAAAATTATTGTTCTGAATGAATCTGAGCCTTTTGGGCCCTCTCATACTCTGAATGATGTTAATGGGAGTGAGATGTGATCAGCAGATTTCCAATGACCTGTCCCCATCCCAGTACGGATGGGACCCTTCCTACAACCCCCCTTATTTTGCACTGCTTACTGGAGGTTTGGGGTCATTGAGGAAGGATACATCCTGGCTCCAAAGGCCGCTGGTTTCAACAAGGCTTCAGCTGCTGTCTTTAATGTGTAGTGCACCTGAGACATCTAGAGCTCATAAGAGATCATGGGAGCTGTAGCCACCACAGAATCTTAGCATTGGAAGGGACTCAAGAATCATCTAGTCCAACCTCCTGTAATGCAGGAATCTCAGCTAAAGCATCCATGATAGATGGCCATCCAACCTCTGCTTAAAAACCTCCAAGCAAGGAGAGTCCACAACCTCCAAAGGGAGATCGTTCCACTGTCAAACAACTCTTACTGTTAGAAAGTTCTTCCTGATGTTTAGTTGGAATCTCCTTTCTTGTAACTTGAAGTCATTGGTACGAGTCCTCCAGAACAGGAGAAAACAAGCTTATTCCCTCTTCCATGTGACAGCCCTTGAAATATTTGAGATACCCATGGTCCTGGGATGTCTTGGACACACAGCTCCTTGTCCCATTGTGGATACTAAATACCAACTGAAACCTAGACTCTGTGCAATACACAGAGTTAATTATTCATTCCACATTCCCAATTCCGAACACAAGGTAGACTTTATACAGCCGATTCTAGTGGGGCAAATTTACTTTTCTGCTCAAAGCTGATTTTATTCCTTCATTTTCCCCAATAAATATATGATGCCAAACAGCACAGAAAAGCCCCAGTGGCAAGATAGTTAAATTAGATCTATCTAAGTCCAGTCTAAGCAAAACAAAATTTATTGTACTCATGTGCAATAAACCAGAATCCCCTTAAGAGCCTTCATTCCTGTGACTGGAATTGAAATTCAGCTGCTGACAGTTTTGCTTCAACAGGCTGAATGGGTGCTATGGCCTGATTCAGGAGAACAGTATTGCATCTGCCACAGATTGAGAGGATAGATCTGCCAGCGAGCAAAAAACTATTCTCACTGAGACAGTGAACCCGGAATGTGCACAAACCATTCCTTTCTTATCATGTTGAATTCGTCCTTTCTGATGTGAGGATGGCAGAGGCCCAAATAATGATGCATGCTAGGTGACACTGTCATTTAGATTCGTTTAGATTGGTCTTTTCAAGCGAAACACAATTCTAATAGTTCTCAACGGAAGAAAACATGCCTGTTTCTACACACATTCCATTCTACAAATGGAAATTAGGTAGCATATATGAGCATACCTACATGTGATTCATGGACATACACACAAGCACAGGCTCACTCCCCTCTGAATCTGATCAAATATTCTAAATAACTTCCTAAAAGTTCCTAAAATGCCTAATGCAAGTACCTGTGTACATTTTTTCACATAGACTATTGATCATTCAGCAGTGACAGCAAATTCAATAGATAGCTTGAAAACTGCACCACCAGTTTTCCCAAGGATTAACTATTAAATCTCACTTAAATTTGCTTAGCAGGTGGTAAAACACAGTGTTCAAGCGGCACATTTCATATATTGAACTGCAATGTATTTTTCTCCTTAAGAATATAAGAAGACAAGTGCTGGATCAGGCCAAAGGTCCATGTTCTCTGAGACAAATTGGAAGTCACCACTGGTATCCACCATGAATTTACAAAATCCTCTTTCCAAATTGGATGCCATCACTATATCTTGAGCTAGTAAATCCCACAGCTGAAGGAGGAGAAGACTTGTGTTAGAAAAGGTTAGATTTTACACAGAGGCTTTTCACAAGAGACAATTTAAAAAATAACAATGAAAATGGGAAATGTATGATCCAGTGCTGGGGTATCTTTTACAAGTGGCTCCCCACTTACAGGGGTTACATTCTGGGCTCCTGCACTCCTGTAATGTGAGGTAAAAAGGTAAAGGGACCCCTGACCATTAGGTCCAGTCGTGACCGACTCTGGGGTTGCGCGCTCATCTCGCATTATTGGCCGAGGGAGCCAGCGTATAGCTTCCAGGTCATGTGGCCAGCATGACAAAGCCACTTCTGGCAAACCAGAGCAGCACATGGAAACGCCGTTTACCTTCCCGCTGTAGCGGTTCCTATTTATCTACTTGCATTTTGACGTGCTTTCGAACTGCTAGGTTGGCAGGAGCTAGGACCAAGCAACAGGAGCTCACCCCTCACAGGGATTCGAACCGCCGACCTTCTGATCAGCAAGCCCTAGGCTCAGTGGTTTAACCACAGCGCCACCTGGGTCCCGTAAAGTGAGGAGCACCCTCTAAACACCCTTTAAATGCCCTCTCTGCCACACTCTCTCCAATCCATAACAAAAATACTGTACCCCAAAATATCCGAAAACCACAATTGAAGCTCTAGGGCCGGCAGGAAGATACATGGGGAAGCAGCAGCTACTGCTTCTGCGCTACCCCGCACATCAGCTGTTAGGCAGGGAGGCTGAGTAGCCTAAACAAAGTCCCACTGTGCCTCTGGTCTCTATGGGGTTTCCTCCACCCTCAATGATACTATCTTTGGGCTCCAGGGAGGGTCTCCTTGTGAGCCATGGGAACTATCCAGCTTTTTTTTAAAAAAAATCAAATCCCAGCACCGCGCACATGTGTGTCTACAAGTGAGGGCTGCCTGTCCTTATAGCTCTTACCAGCCTCAGGCAGAGTGGCAAGTGATCAGGATGATGGGAACTATAGTCTAAAACATCTGAAGGACTTCATGTTGGCTACCCCTATTCTAATGTGTGCCAGTGTTTATATAAGAAGCCTTCTCATGTCCTATATAGCTAATTTCAAGGAGCACTACATAAAGTCACTTCACTTTTGTGGTAAGTTAACAGCAATTTCCTTCCCTTGTTATAGTACAACTTGGAAGTTGGAACCAATAAAGGCCTGGCCCAGAGGTCACTTTAGAGGGGCTGCATCAGAGCAGCCATCTCCAAACTTCGGCCCTCCAGATGTTTTGGACTACAATTCCCATCTTCCCTGACCACTGGTCCTATTAGCTAGGGATCATGGGAGTTGTAGGCCAAAACATCTGAAGGGCCACAGTTTGGGGATGCCTGGCATAGAGGGTGGACTTCAAGCTACGTTTTCTGGAATTAATTCCTAGCAAAAATTGGAGGATACCTATATCACATGTTGGCTATGTGGAACACCAAGCACTACACCACTGAACAGCCATACTGGGAGTTGACTATTGCCTTCATGCTTTGCTTCCTGAAAGAATTGGGTTGGCCATCGTGGCTAACAGGACACTGGATTAAGGTAAAAGGTAAAGGGACCCCTGACCATTAGGTCCAGTCGTGACCAACTTTGGGGTTGCGCGCTCATCTCGCATTAATGGCTGAGGGAGACGGCATATAGCTTCCAGGTCCTGTGGCCAGCATGACAAAGCCGCTTCTGGCAAACCAGAGCAGCACATGGAAACACCATTTACCTTCCCGCTGTAGCGGTTCCTATTTATCTACTTGCATTTTTGACGTGCTAGGTTGGCAGGAGCTGGGACCAAGCAACGGGAGCTCACCCCGTCACAGGGATTCGAACCGCTGACTTTCTGATCAGCAAGCCCTAGGCTCAGTGGTTTAACCCACAGGACACTGGATTAGCTGAACCTTTTACCTGATCTAGCAGGGCTATCTTATGTTTTTATTAACTGGTTCTATGGTCATTCCACCTCCTTTGAGCTTCCTCCTTCTTCTGTCTCTGAGACACATTCAAGAGAATAGAAAGAAGGTCTCCCCCCCCCATTTATTTATAAAAGTATTTATATGTTGCTATATCACAAAAAATATCAATGCAATTTACAACTGGAAATTTATGGGTACCAACGGGTACAGCATCTTGTGCTAGATGTGTCCCTGAAGCCGACACCCACTTACAGTGCTTTATTTTTCAAGCATACAGGTGGAACTGCCTTCAAAATCCAAGCATGTTAACTGTAGAAAAGCACCTTAAGCAAAGTAACCTTTTCAAAATTCTGTAAACAACTTGAATGGCACTTGTAGTTCCACTTGCTTTAAAGAGAAACAGGAGTTTTAAAAGGCTAATATTTCCATTTGGGCCCAGGCTTTCTTGCCTACACAAATAGATGGGTTTAAAGCAATAGCAGCTCTAACTGAAGAGGACGTTGCCTATTTCATCTGAAGTACGGACTCGTTAAAGCTTACAAAGGAATTGAATGATTCCCCAACCTATATTCTTTTCTGCACATTGGGGGGCGGGGGGCGGTTGCTGTCAAGATATTCCATACTCTCATAAGCAAGGTGGAAAACTCTGCAATTTACATTTTCAGCATCAGGTAAACTAACAGTTCCAAATGGGTGCAGTGAAGAGGAAATGGATGAAACTGAGCAAAAGGACATTTATGTTGGCTATCACAAAATACTCTCTCTGTTGGAAAATGCTTTAGACTGTGAAATGATCACCCCAGGGCAGATATGGAACTCTCGTCACTTGAGTTTCTCCCAACTAGACTGGACAGAGTCCTCAAGCATATAATGTAGGCAGAAATCATGCTTCATGAGCAATATGGACATACTAACTTCAGCAACATACATGGCAACCCAACCTTTTTACATCAGTTACTTTTGCCCAGAATAAAATGCACCCTCTTCCGTCTTTGCTCATTAACTAGCACAGCTTTAACACACTGAAGTCCATACACCTGAGTAGAGAAGGCATACATATAATTTCATGCTTTTTAAAGCCACATCACTGAAAATACAAAGGATTTACATGGTAAGTAATCAATGTAAGAATATGTTTGGGATCTAATAGTTCTTCTACGTTCACTAGATTTTTTTGTATTTCCAAGCAAGTTTACGGGAGGTGAATTTTTCCCTGGTGGCAGACGACAGAACCACGATACTGATGTAAAATAGTCAAACAAGAGTTTTATTACAACTATACAAACATCAAACACAAAGCATGTGGGTGTTCTCTTTTCTGCAGGCAAATTCAAGCTGCAACTACTTCTCTCTTTATACATATCAGCAGCTGTGCCTAATTAGTCTGGAAAACCACACCCAGAACTCATAGGAAATGTCCTTAAAGTTATCTGCACCCTTTTCCTGTTTCGTGACGAATGATACCTAACAAAGTGGTCAGGCAGTTATGCTACCAAGCATAGTGACCAACACTGCAATATTAACTGCATCTACTAAAAGTAAGTCCTATTAAATTCATCGGGTCTATCCCCAGGTTATTTGGATTAGGACTGCAATCTAAATTAATCATCAACAACATAGTGTTGAGATCAGTGAGGAGAAATGGCCATTAAAGACTGCAATAATCTGTTGTCCCTGGACATCTAAGAATAAAAGAGGGAAGGGGGGTGATTGTGCATTCCCAGCATTAACACTGTCCTGTCCCATCCCAGCCTTATTCTATCCAGGTAAGTAACAGCAATCTTGCTGGCAGGAGGGATGGTCCAGCCCATGGCAATGTGCAAAGTACTTTAGAGGAGCTAATGGCTTTTTAAAAATTCCCCTGAGTTATATAGGAGCCAAACTGGTTAAGATTGGCTGAAAAGTTTTGTTTTGTAACACATCAAGCACCAGACTGTTCCATTTCCTATCATACAGCAACTCAATTCTCCAGTACAGTTCCTAATCAAGGAAAAATTGCTTATCTGGGAACATGACCTTCCCTAGCCTTTTGATGGAGCAAGAATGGTATCTTCCAGTTTTATTAATTCCAGAAGTATTTGCTTTTTGTAATGGGCTTTTTAATGCTTTTCAGCACGGTGCTGGAAGGCAGCAGTTTTGCCCTCTGCCCCCCATTAATTTTCCCTCCTGTACATGTGCTGAGAATAGAGCTCCTTGTCTGACTTGGGGCTTTGTTTGATGCCATCAACTTATTCCATTACATGCCTTTGTCCATAATGACCTAGACTTTGCTCCTTCCTTTCCCTGTCCAAACAAAGTCACAGAGATTGTATTTCCCTTTTGAATTCACTTGGGGAGGGGAAGGGACTTGGATTATCACCTTACTGAAGACATTCTAATCTGCTGTCACTTTACAAAATCTAAAGGGCCGCCCTTAAGATCACTGTGGATTTTCAGTAATTGTGTTTCTCTAGTTCAAAAAATGATAATGCTATACAACTCTCTGAACTACCTTGAATATCCATATCCACTAGAGTCAATTATCTCATTTGAACCTTGTCAAAGCAAACTATTGCAGCTCCTTTGAACTTTAGAAAACAGCCATTGGGTGGAACTCAAGGTCCGCTTGCCATATTAAATGATCTCCCTTCTCTTCCAACTGTGTATTGTTCTAGGTCTTCTCTCAATCCCCTGCGAGCAAATTTGGGGAGGTGTAGATGACCATGGGGAGGAGAGAAGGCAGGCCCATTATGCCAGCAGCAGTCCTTGTTCTAGCTTCCACTAGTGCCTTGGGTTAGTTGGCCTGCTGCGTTTATGTGCATGTGATGTTTCTACAGCACTTCAATACCATTCAGCATGGCGTCACTTATTCAATGTACAACTGGTCAGCTGCGATCAACAGGTAGATCCCCTGGTGCCCGTGATAACTCCTCCCCCTGTAAAAGCTCAATAACTCTAGTTGTCCCCCTCCCAAAAAATCAACTGTGGTCACTCCTTCCCCCCAAAAAAGCTCAACAACTCTGGGCAATGACAATGGGTAGATCACTGCAGCTTTTTATTTTACTGGGAGTAGATCACAGTCTCTATAGAGTGGTGCGTGTCATATTGTAAAGTAATATGTCATTTTGCTAAATAAGGGGCAAGGAACTTGTGGCCCTCCAGATGTTGAACTACAACTCCTACCAGGTTCTGTTTGATGGGATTGACTAATAGTAAAGAAGACAGCAAGGAAGGATGGTCACCTAGGAAGACCACAGACAATGGAGAAAGCATTTGTAGAATGAAAGTAAGGACTCACAACAAACACCCACTGGCCTCCTTGAAAGAAAGTTAAGTGTTACAACCCCCCTATAACCAACTTAATTTCTCCAAAATTGTACACACACACACACACACACACACACACACACACACACACAGGTTTTTTTTTATAAAAAATGAAGTATCCTCATATTTCAATAAAAGTGTTGTAGATGCCAGTACAAAACAGCTGCCATCATGTTCCAACCACACCTGGACCAATGAGAACATGCCAATAGCCCAGCTTTCTATAACATATTGATTCATGATCATCTAAGGGTGGCATTCAATTACATTTTCCTCAGAGTAGATCCACTGAAATTAATGAACATGTCTAAGTTAAGTCCATTCATTTCAACTGGTCTGCTCTGCATAAAATTCAGCAAACAGAACCCTAAGTCTCACAGCAGTTCCTTTGATTTGTTGGCAAGATAGAATTTTGAGCCACATGACAAACGTGGTAGGAACCTTAATACATTATTGAGTGTTCCTGACACAAACTTGCATTAGTCTCAATAACATTGGTCAGAGATCACATGTTAGAAAACAGATCAGGTATTTCTGGGCACAATTATGAGCCTGTTTTGGATGCTGTGGAACTCCAGAAGATATAATTGAGAGAGCAACAGGACCATATTTCTAATTCCAAATGAACCCCATCTTTCCACCAATACCACTCCACAAACCTGGCTGCTCTTGGAGCAGCAGAGACTGGTCCTTCCTGTCTCTTTGCCTGCATGTGGCAGAGAGACACATCACTCCTGTCATCACTGCAGCAGCTTCAGCCGTAGCTGGAATGTATGATTTTAAAGAGACAAGAAGCATAACACGATAACACATTACACTCATCCAAAGTGAAGCATCTGTTCAGGTTGTCAAAGAAGAATGTACATCAAGGATGCTGATGT
This sequence comes from Zootoca vivipara, assembly GCF_963506605.1. NCBI lineage: Eukaryota > Metazoa > Chordata > Lepidosauria > Squamata > Lacertidae > Zootoca > Zootoca vivipara. The sequence goes on from NC_083282.1 coordinate 71,173,095, forward strand.
TCCAGGACATTTTGAACTTTCTCCCTTACTGTCTTCAGTAGACGGGAGTAATAACTAGTCTCTCATTGGATTTTAGATTCACATTCCTTAACTGCTGGTTTATAGTATTTAAATTGCCAAAAAGAGTAACCCTTTCCCCCCTTCCAGTCGCTCAAAAGAAGATTCATTTAAAGTCCAGTAACTGTAAAAGTGGAGGAAAAAATGTCCGGTATCTTTAGAAGTACTGGCAGGAAAAAAAAAATCCTGTTGGAAGGGAGATCAAAGCTTCTGAAGGTGAGAAAACTTCAGAACTTACAGGATTCACATATATTCTATCTCTAAGCCCAGATAATTTAAAATTTAAAGATCTGAGAAAGAATTTCCCTCATCCTGACAAAAAAGATTTTTACATCCTTACTTTTGAGGCAAATGCTCTCCCACTTTCTCTCCCTCTCTAACTGAAAGTGAACACACATGCAAATGTGTTTCACAAGCTGTGCTTTACCACTCCAAAGGCTCTATCCTGTAGTTAGAGCTCTGCACATCATGCCCCACTTAGATTATTTGTAATTGAAGGAATCCATTTGTGAGCTGGAAGAACAGGGGCAGACTCTGTTTCCTCTGCATCTCTTACAAAAGAGCCACTATCCATCCCCTTAGCCTAGCACTACTTGAATAGCAGGGTTCAGAAATACTGTAAGCACTGCAGAATACATGGTGGCAAAGATGCATGCTAGCATTTATTTAAGACATTTGTAACCCACTGTTCTATAACACACCTGCCACAGTCACACCATACATTTAAAGCACTATGATGCCACTTTAAACAGTCATTGCTGTCCCCCCCTCCCCAATTCTGAGAACTGTAGTTTGTTAAGGATGCTGAGAGTTGTTAAAAAGACAGTCAGGAACCCCCGACTGTTAGGTCCAGTCACAGATGACTCTGGGTTGCAGCGCTCATCTTGCTTTACTGGCCAAGGGAGCCGGTGTACAGCTTCCAGGTCATGTGGCCAGCATGAGTAAGCCACTTCTGGCGAACCAGAGCAGTTCCCACTGGAGTGGTACCTATTTATCTACTATTTGACATGCTTTTTGGTACCTATTTGACATGCTTTTGAACTGCTAGGTTGGCAGGAGCAGGGACTGAGCAATGGGAGCTCACCCCATCGCGGGGATTCGAACCACCGACCTTCCAATTGGCAATCCCTAGGCTCTGTGGTTTAGACCACAGCACCACCCACTGGGAGTTGTTAGGAGACCCTTGTTTCTAAAGCTGCAATTGCCATAGTCTCTTTGCTTAGCAGCAATGTGTAGAGCTCAGTAGAGGGGGAAACCAGCCAACTGGAAGAGTCTCTGAGGTGTACTTGCCTGGAGGTAGAGTCAGGCCCAGTCCTAGGGTCAGGCAAGCACCAGTCCATGTGGTCAGGCAATCCGAACAAGCAGGAAGCAGCAAGGTCAGACCAGGAATGACAAACGTTGTTTCCAGCATCTGACTGCTGCTGGAAGCTCTGCTTAAGAAGGCTGAAGCCAGCTGGCTCTCATCAGCGCCTTCACCTCTGTGTCCTTGCAGGCTGATCAGGTGGAGTCACTCTTCCTTCTCTCCATTCAGGCTGCTGTTCAGCAGGTGAAGCTGACTCCTGGCCCATGACAATTCCCAGAGCTACAATTTCCAGAAATTGTGAAGAGGGACTGATGAATCAACTCTGGGAATTGGAGATCTGGCAGGGGAATAGCGGTTTCCTAAGAGCTCTCAGTACCCTTAACAAACTACAGCTCCCAGAATTATTGGATGGGGACACATGACTACCTAAAGTGGTATTCCAGTGCTTTGAACATATACTGTGAATGTAGCCAGAGTCAGACTCTTGGTCTGACTGAGAATTACTGACACTGCCAGGTAATGGCTCTTCAGCATTTCAAACAGGCTTCTTTCCCCCAATGCTGCCTACAGAAGTCAGATATTGATGAACACACACACACACACAGAGAGAGAGAGAGAGAGAGAGAGAGAGAGAGAGAGAGAGAGAGAGAGAGAGAGAGAGAGAGAGAGAGGTTATGCATTCATGGAGGTAAAAAAGAAAAAAAGCTCTTGAAACCATCTGACAATTCTTACTGGCATCCATAGCAGAAGGAACTCTCTGGAGAAGAGCAGTTTACATATGCTTTGAGCTTGTTCAATGTTAATTAAATGAATTTAATTAATACATTTAAATGAATTAAAGACTATATAAACTGTGAAACCTAAATTGATAATAATCCAGCAACATCTTGCTTGATATGAAGGGAATTATTTAATCACTGGACCCAGAGAAGAGCAATTCTCTTCTCCAAGCCCAAGTCCAGTGCTTGATTATTACTTAATTCTCAGATTGGTGGCTTTATGCTTCAGGTGGAGCATACAAAGTTGGCTTATGTGGAGCCAAACCATTGGTTCATCTAGCTCAGTATTGTCTAGGCTGGCTAGCATAATTTCTCCAGGTTTTCAGGCAAGGATCTCTATGTGGAGGTGGTGGGGATTGCACCTGGGACTTGCTGCATGCAAAGCAGATGCTCTGCTACTGTGTCTCAGTCCTTCCCATATGAAAAGAGGGTTGGTATGTGACAGCTGTGAGTGTCCCTTTCTCCTCTTGTACTATTTCCTTATACAGTCATACCTTGGTTTAAGTACATTTCGGTTTGAGTACTTTCAGTTTAAGTACTCTGCGGACCCGTCTGGAACGGATTAATCCACTTTCCATTACTTTCAGTGGGAAAGTTTGTTTCAGGTTAAGTACGCTTCAGGTTAAGTACAGACTTTCGGAACCAATTGTGTACTTAAACCGAGGTACCACTGTACTTCTGCAATTTCAATTCCGTTCAAATAACCCTTGCACTATCCATGAATCTGCCTTTCAGCTTTAAACTTCCATGCATGCATTTTATTTTTCAGTGCAGGAAGGATATCATGTTCTGTTCTATTGTTAATGTACTTTTAATTTTTTGATGGTGTATATTAGTATAATTTTCATTTTGTGCTCTGTAGTCTTCCCTGGCATTTATACTAATGAAGGGTGGGTTATAAACATTTTAAATTAATAGATAAATATTTTATTTCAAAATAAACAATTTAAGATGAGTATGGACTTTAGGTTTATTTGGTTTCTTTCAGGGAAGGGAGGAGGTTGGCAGCATAGGGAATCCAGGGCTGTTCTGTGATCCAAAGAATGTCTTGCAGGTAAAAGCTTTCCCCTCTCCTGCTGCCTTGATGTATCTGCGTGTTACTATACCTGGAGACAGATTGTGCTCAACGATAAGTGACACAAGCTGTCAGGAAATGACAAAAAGGCAATTAGTAAACCACTATCTTCTTGGAATTGTTGATGAAATTTTAAGCCTCTCATTCCACCCACTCCATTCTCGTACTGCTTATTCCTGGCCAATGTGCAAGATAGCACCTGGGAGAAAAATCCAATTAACTCAAACTCTTCAGCGCTGCGAAGGAGGTGTTTCCCTCTAAATTATGTTCCTAGCAAAAAAATATGTAGTAGGACACTTAAATGGTAAGTCTGATTGGTCGCGGCTATCAGGAAATTTGGGCATCGAAACTGGCTTCTTAAAAAAGCAGCTCATATCCTGTGCAAAACATGTGACACACCTAGCTGGAAGTAATCTACAAGCCCAAATGCTTATCAACTCACTCTCACACACAAACACAAACCATAGCTGCCAAGTTATCCCTTTTTTAAAGGGATTTTCCCTTATGCTGAATAGGCTTCCTCGCAAGAAAAGGGAAAACTTGGCAGCTATGACACAAACACAACAATTTGTGTAGCCCACACAAGCAACAGAAATGTTGACTGATCCCTGGTGGGTTCCCATTTATGCCTGGAGGGCTGCATTTAGTTTGCTACATTATACTTATGGAAATGTTGTGTCACAACTCAAAGCATTTGGAAAAAAATCCTTTCCCATTTCTCCTCTGCAATTATACCCACTTCTCTTTCTGAAGACTGAGGCTCTTGTCTAGCAGTACCACTTCAAACCATGAGTGGAAACTCATGATGGAAATCTCCCTCAAAGGGGGAAAAATCCCTGCGCACAGGAAGAAGGTCAGGCTAGAACTTCTATCCCTTTATGAAGGGTGTAGTATTCAATTATGGCAAAAACACATGTCTGGATGTCACAATGGCATATGTAGTTTTATCTGCTTTCAAACATATTTTGTATCCACCTGACATTTTGCCCATATCCTTTAAGACGGAAGTGCCCATTGCCCGCTAATGTTGTGCTGATAGTGACTGCTCTATTTTGTTCAGTCTTTGGGTAAATTACAGTATTTTAACAGCTGGCAACCACAGGAATGGCACGGCAAGATTGTGGAGCAAATATGTCTCTTGTTCCACAATTCTCTCGCCTGCCATAAAGAATCCCAAAACATTGACTGCAGTGTTACCTGGTCTCTGAAACTTTTTTTTTCAGCAGGGATGAAAATTCTATGTCTGTATGACTTGCAAAAATAATATTAATACATAGCTGTAGCTGCTGTTCCCTCTATCTATTCAAAAAACAACTGGGTGATCATGAATATGAATATGTATTCATGTCAGATGAAGGTTCAGGGAGTTCTCAGAGAAATGTAGCTTCATCTTCAGGTGAAATTAGTTCTGTAACTATGTGAACTGCTACAAGAGACTATCACGCTGCAGCAAAGTCGTCTTTCTTTGAGATCCTTTGGCAAATAACCTCTCTTGCTGGGCAGGAAGTTTAGGCAGATGTTGGATTTTTGCTACATTTCTTTGCCTGGTCCCTTATTATACATGTTTTGTTTCATATGGCATTGATGAATGCTGAGGATGCTACATGTGCATCCATCTTTGATTGGTATTGCTTTGTCTCTGCAAGCAGCACACCCACACCTACTGATTAGGCCCAAGAGTGCTTTTATATTATCTTTGTTGCTGTTTAGCATGCTTATGTATCGGCCTTTTGAAGAGCTAAAGCAGGATCCAGTTGTAATTGTTGTGTCAGCTTATCCCCAGGAAGTCCTATTATAGGACAATATCTTCTTCTTTTTAAAAAAATAGTAAAATAGTAATACAATAATCACAAGATTCTTTGTGTTCAAAAGATGAGATAAAGCAGTCTACAATCAAGTGTCCTTGACTGGGAAGGTTAAATCGAACCTGCCCATAAATCACATTTTTCTTCCCCATGAAATGAAATGTAAAGGGATCTACCACTTCACTATACTAAGGGTTCTTCTCTGCAAAGAGTGGTACCAACATCCGGATTTTGTCAGCTCAATTCCTCATAGGATAAAGTACTTGTTCCATTTCCACTTTTGAGTTTAAAGGAGAGGCTTTGCTGGATTATTTGAAGTGCCTAAGCCATGCATATCCTATTCCAGGGGATCGGGACACGGGTGGCACTGTGGTCTAAAGCACTGAGCCTCTTGTGCTTGCTGATCAGAAGGTTGGCGGTTCGAATCCCTGTGACGGGGTGAGCTCCCATTGCTCTGTCCCAACTCCTGCCAACCTAGCAGTTCAAAAGCACACCAGTGCAAGTAGAGAAATAGGTACTCACCGGTTTAGTCATGCTGGCCACATGAGTAGAACAGCACTCTCCCCAATTGGCATTCCCAGCCTCCACCAGTGAAGAGAGAACTTAGTCATTGCAGCCACTGGCTGATGGCAGCTTTCCTTCTGTGAATTTGTCTAATCCTTTCCAAAGCTATCCAAGTTGGTGGCCATTATTATTTATTGTGGCAGTGGATTCCAAAGTTTAATTATGTGTTTTGAGAAGAAGCACTTTCTTTTGCCTGTCCCAAATCTTCCAACATTCATCTTCATAGGATTGTCCCTGAGTTCTATAAGAGAAGAGAGGCTTTGCTAGGCCTTGGTATATTCTAACTGCTGTTGTGTTCTTCCTGGTGTTTTTGAGCACCTGAGAATTTCAAGAGCTACTGAGGTTGCTTGTGGTTTGCAGAATTTGGTTCTGTTGAGTAGCCACTGACAGGATTCAACCAGGGCCGGCTCTAGGGATAGGCTGGGTGGCGCGGGGCGCCAGGGCGCCGGGCCGGCAGGGGGGTGCCTTGCGGCGAAGCCACGCGGAAGCCGTGCTGCGCGCTGCGTCTGCCCACCAGGGTGGGGGCATCGGAGCGATCTCCACACCACGGCGCCAGGGCGCCCGACCTGCTTGAGACGGCCCTGGATTCAACTACTTCTAAATGAACCATATTCTTAAGATAGCTGAGACATACCTGCATTGTTCCAAGTGCTTTGTTCCAGACAAAGCTCCCCCTTCCTGGTGGCATCATCTAGTCTGTACTATAATTATATTTTCATCTACCACTTGCAAAGTTTTTTGCTATGGCTGCTCACAGATTCTGAGGCATATATTCATGACTGAATTGGATAAGGACAGATTTCCTCTTCATATCCTTAGTGTTCCATAGATGTGCTCTGTGCTGCATCACACCCCTCCCTAATTCTAGTTTAACTAGGGGGATTTATAGAATTAATTCCATAAATGGAGCGTGCAAAGTTTGCTGCAGTTTTCACTTGAGTGTTTAGTTGATGTGCCCTTCCAGAATGGGAAAACACCATACAAAAAAGAATCTTTATGCACCCATAACATACAGTTACACCATAATGATTATTTGCAGTGTTCTAACATTCAGCATGTGTACAATAGTACTACAGAAATAGAGAGACAACATTAATTAACTCCAGGAATTAAAAGCTGTCGGAAACTGCATGTACAGTGCTCTGTTGAAGATTGGAAAATTGTAAGTGGAACAATGGAGGATTCCTGAGGCATTTATTCCTCTTCAGAAACAAGAACAAGCAATTTAAAACTTTCAACTCACAGAAGGACTTTAGTTGAGAATTTCAGGAGTCTATCTAAATTGAATCTTTGAGTCTTTGAGCAGATTTTTTTAAGGTCTTCCCTAATATTTGGTGGAGAGAGATCTGCATGTATGAGAAAATCTCCCCCAATCATCAGTATGTTTTGCAGTAAAAGTGATGCTGGGGAAATGTTTGGGAATTAAGAGAGTGCTACATATGAGACATTTTTTTCACTATCTGCAGACCCTTCACCAATGTGGTTTGCCTTCCAAAACATAAGACATCTCTACATTAGTAAGATGTTTTGGACTACAATTCCTATACTGCCTGACCACCAGTTAAACCAAATGAGACAAATGGGAGTTGTGGTTCAAAATATCTAGCCTACAACTCCCATCAGCCCCAAACAGCAGAGACAAAATATGATTGCAGGCCAGCATCAACTTTAGCTGAATACTTGATCTTTTTGAGATCTGTTCCGACAAAGGTCTGTATAGTTAAAGCTATGGTTTTCCCAGTAGTGATGTATGGAAGTGAGAGCTGGACCATAAAGAAGGCTGATCGTCAAAGAATTGATGCTCTTGAATTATGGTGCTGGAGGAGACTCTTGAGAGTCCCATGGACTTCAAGAAGATCAAACCTATCCATTCTTAAGGAAATCAGCCCTGAGTGCTCCCTGGAAGGACAGATTGTAAAGCTGAGGCTCCAATACTTTGGCCACCTCATGAGAAGAGAAGAATCCTTGGAAAAGACCCTGATGTTGGGAAAGATGGAGGGCACAAGGAGAAGGGAATGACAGAGGACAAGATGGTTGGACAGTGTTCTCGAAGCTACGAACATGAGTCTGACCAAACTGCGGGAGGCAGTGGAAGACAGGAGTGCCTGGCGTGCTCTGGTCCATGGGGTCACGAAGAGTCGGACACGACTAAACGACTAAACAACAAACAAATTAACTTCCATTTGCTTCCTGTTACAGAGTCATGATATAGCATATACAGTATTCAGATCTTCGACAGCTCCTTCTACTTTTCAGAAAAGATAACTGGGGTATATCTGGTGGTCTGACTCATTATAAGGCAGATCTGAATGTCCAAGAAGCAAAATGTAGACTTGCACAAAGCAAATCTCTGAAACGTGAGAGTCAAAGCTTCCCCGATTGCCTCATTTTTAGTTCTGGAAGGCCTCCCCCAAATTCCTCTCTGATTGTAGAGGCTAGATGTGCCTACTCATGACACCAGAAAGGCACTCTACACATAAACAGAGGGATTTCTTCTTTTTTACTACTTTTCAATTACCAGTACTAAACATTGGCATCAAAAATAGGTTGCAGCTCTTCAGCTTCCAGTACTAAGCTCTGTCACTAAAAATAGTTTGCAGAATTAGTTGGTGCCCTTTGGAGCACATCACACTCTAAGCAGTCGCCCTGCCAGTGCTAAATCCCTTAAAGTCCACCTGATCTGTTACACAGCAGCAGGACCAACAGACACACTGTATGCATTTGTACTTATTAGTTTGGAGTTACAGCTCAATCCAAAGATGCTTTGCCAGTTCAGAAGCAGCACACTAATTAATACAACTGGAAGCAAGAAGTTTCAGAAGTCTCCCAACACACTCATTAACATACACCACTGAGAGATTTCATAAAGTTCAAAGCTTATCTCGTAGCCTTCATGCTCCGCATGTGCTCAGAACAGCAGCTGGCCAAGTGATCTCCCCCCCCTCCCTTTTATTTTTTATTTTTTGCTAAGAACAAAATTAAATTAGATCAGATCATCATCTTTTTTCCCTTGTAGAATTAAAAATATGCTATGAAAACAAGTCAATTGGCTTCTGGAACACACACCCTATCAGATACATAACAGTAAAAGATAAAAGGGAATACCTCCAGCATCAGCCCCATCGTAATACAAGAAGTCTGTGACATTTTCATGGCAGAATTAATTAAAATTCAGAAGGAGGCTGTTGGAGGTAAAACAAAAATTCTAAACACCATGTCAGGAGCTTTACAGCTACAGAATAAGAGTGGAGTCTAAGGGGAAGAGGCTAACCAAGTAAAGGAGCATTGAGAGTCTCCTCATACCATCACCAAATTGAGGAAAGTGAGAGGGATTAGGGGAACTGTCAAGTATGGTTTTGGGTTCAGGAGAAAAAGCCAGGATTTCTCCTCTGGTTTATATAACTATCTGAGATGGAAATGAACTTTGGAACTTACAAAGCTTATCTCAGGTTTGAAGTGAGCTTTAGCAAGCCCCCAAAGTTCTATCTGGCAGCTTGGTATAACTTTACTGGAACATTGAAGTTGTCCCATATTTCATCATTAGAGCCCCCACAAGGGTTTTCTCATATCATGACAAACTTCACTAACTGAAAGTGGTCTGTATTCAGATGCAGAGGTATACATGCTTTCCAGGGTGTGTGTGTGTGTGTGTGTGTGTGTGTGTGTGTGTGTGTGTGTGTGTAATCAAAGATAACTACCCTGTGGTTTCCTGAAAAGCATTTAGAACACTCTACTGTTGGAGATGTGATACTGGAACTAGACTGATGGGCAAAGCACGGTATATGGAGTAGAAGACCAAGAAGAACTGCTGATATTGAGAATACTGTTCTGTCCCTGTAGTACAGAAAAAGGTAACTGGGCACATCCAGAAAGCCTATGCATGCCACTTCTTAAAAGTCTTGGAAACAAATCTTTGTTTTAAAATTCCACCTTTCATATCATTGCTATCATAAGTTACATCTGTTCACATAATTCACAGAAAATTGTATAACGAAACATATGCAAGAGCAAAAGACTATTCGAATTCACTGAACAATGCTTTTTATTTGAAAAACCCTCAAAATATACAAAATTGCTTTACTCTGCTTCATTTCCCGACATTCATAAACATAATTGCATTTATTTTTCTAGTCAAGACTGCAAAACAAGTGATAATTTACAATATTACAGCTTACATCTCCTAGGATTACAGACTCTATCTGCTACCCATACTGATAAGAGTGCCGAGGGGAGAAACTATTCAAAATATTTCTACAGATTTCACCCTCCCCTGAGGATGTTCTCTACACCATTATCATCAGCTGCCTCTTCTGCAAAAAAATAACAAAACCTCCTGAAAATAGCACACTTGTTTAAGTGAATTCATTTTCCATTCATCAAGTGGAATCTACACAAAGTAAAGTTGACTTATTAAATAAACTACCTAGAATGAGATATAGTTCGCCTTGGTATGGATCAAGCCATCGTGACTTCACTGTGCTCAGAAGTCATGATGGGAGTCTGCTTTTCTATGCAATAATTTATTTTCAGAACAGCACTCTCTCTGTGTGTTCCCCCCCCCTTAAGCTTTCTAAACATTACATCCAGGGTCCTGCATTGTTTCCTCAGTTCCTAACAGTAGTGCTCCTATTCAGGGTTCCAGCCAGCCTGCAGCTGAAAGTCCACGGTGAGCATAGTTGGCTGCCAGAAGGAGCTATTGCCAGAGGTTCTCTGCAAATAAGGGTCTACCCAAGAGGAGTTGTGTAAGATTATGCACTGTGACAAGAAAGTGGGTAGTTGTTGTCCCCCCCCCCATTCTCTCACAAGACTAGAACTAAGTCAGGGAAATAAAGTGAAGCTGACTATTGAAAGAATCAGGCCAGACAAAAAGGAGCACTTCTTACATAGTGCATAAACATGGAATTTGCTCCCATGAAATGTATGTAGTGGTAGCCCCCAACATGGCTGGCCTTAGAAAGAGGACAAATGCAAAGCGAGATGAGTGCCACAACCCCATAGTTGCCTTTGACTGGACCTAACTGTCCAGGGGTCCTTTACCTTTACCTTTTGCTGGGAATCACAAGTCAGAAGAACACTCTTGCATTCAGGTCCTGCTTGTGTGTTAGTCACAGTCTTAATCCAGCAGGGTTCTTTTTTATGAGGGGGGGGGGGGGGAGAAGATCCAGTGGTAAACTATGACAGAATCAGGAAAAAAGAGTTGCTGGCAGTGAGGATATCGGTCTTTTAAGTTTCCTCCCTGGTTCAGCCAAGAGCCCTCATTGCGCTCCTTAGTGTCAGCTTCTGCTCCAGATCTCACAGTAGGCATGGATCCTGGGCAACATGCACAATTGGAGCAAGGCAAGAAAGCAAGTTCCCACATGCCAACTCCCCCCTGTTAACAGTTATTCTATAAATTCACTTTCATACAAGTTGAGTTAGTGCACCTACACACCCACTTTATAAAAAATGACATACCGTAGCACATCAGTCCTGTTCCACTTCATTTCTGTTTCTGTTTGGTTTGTGTTTTTTGCTGGGTTTGGTCTGTTTCCATGACAGGTGGAGGAATCATTGTCTGACTAGAATTATATTGTCATCAGACACCTGAGAAATTACCTGAGTGAAGTAAAGCTGAGTAAACCTGTGTGTGTTTGTTTCTTTGTTTTAAAGTCAAGCACATTTCCCCCTCTTGCGAACAATGAAATTGCCTACTATTGGGTCCTCAAATTGTAAACCGCTTTCTTCCTGCAATCCAGCAGTATATAAATTTTATGAAATAAATAAATAATGCTTTTGCAACTGAAATCCAAGGATCCCTAGATTAGCAGGGGTTCCTCACTCACAAGGTCAGCAACAGATTACATCCTTCCTGCAAGACAGCTTGCCTACCACTATTAGTTCTCCTCTGAAACAAGGGGATTTTTTTTAAAAAAAACCTCTGCCTCCAGATAAATGATAATAATAATGATAATGATAATGATAATGATAATAATAATTTTATCATATATACCCCATCTGGCTTCACTAAGCCAATCACCTACACCAACTTCTGCAGCCCCAAAGTGTCTTGCCTAATATACGCCTGCTTTTAATGCCAAATAAACCTCTGCTGGATTAATAGGAAAGGGCTATTTCCGAAGATGACCAATATGGGATGCTTCAAAAGAAGATACTGGGCAATCCAGGACTTGCTAAAAAAAACAAAAAAAACACCTAGATATATCCTCTTCCTATCTCTCCTTCCCTGCCAGGTCACATCCCTGAGTCCTTGATGCTGCTACCAGCCTGATAATGGTGATAATGGGAAGGTGCCAACAATCACAGCCAGGAGCGCTCACTTCTTGATTGCTTTCACTGAGCAGAAGGGGGGGAGCAGACTGAAAATAGCTCAAGTGTACCATTTAACACAGCCAGGGTGTAGTGATTTTATGGACCCCCCGATGAGAACAATTCATTCTGGACCATTAAAAGCCTCCCTGGGAGTCTCACTTTCGCAACACACTTCTTTCTCCCCTCCACATTTTTAGGGAGATGGTATCTGCGGGCAACTGATGAAGTGTCTCTGCAGCTCTGTGGGAGATGTATGATTTCTGTACAGAAGTGCTTCTGGAATATATGCTGGACATGAACTGACCTTGCCAATTCCCCCTCCCCACCTGGTGGGGAAGGGAGGAATATATACAGTATGAGGATGTTTCCCCAGAAAAAAAACCAAAAATACAAAAACATGAACCGAATAGTGAAGGGGTCCTCTTATTAAGAAAAGAGTGATTTTAAACAGTGATTGATAACCAGGTATTTTGCATTTATATACTCAAGAGCACTTAGCAGATATTTAAACTCCCTTTTAAAACACCAAATCCACCATTTCCCCCAACCTTTAAACTGTGCATGCGTACATCAGAAGAGTCCCAAAATAACAAGTTCATTCAAACTTTCTAGTTAGTTCCCTGGTACCACTTGTAATAAGCCTACTAAGGGCTGCAAGGTAGAAGGGAAAGAAGCAGCATTATCCTCTCAGGCATGAGGAAATCTCCCCAGCAGCCCATTGGTTCTTCTTATATTGGCTATACTTTGTGTTCAGCCCTGGGTCTTGGTCTGAGAAATAGTCAAACTCTGGTCTTGTGTGTGTGGCTGCCTGGCTGCTATCTAGATAACCTTAACTCTCTATTATCCTGATGCCCTCCCAGTGTGCCAACCTTTTTGTATCCGCCTACCTGACTTATTTTCAGCTCTTTATTTGCACATTTGTTTCTGGATTCTTTGCTTGAACTTCTTGAGTTCCAACAGACTGTGCCTTCAGGCCAGGGGTGAGGAACCTCTGGCCCTCCAGAAGATGTTGGACAACAGTTTCCTTCATTCCTCACCATTGGCAATGCTGGTTGGGAATGATAAGGAGTTGCAGTCCAGCAACATTTGAAGAACACAAAGGTTCCCTGTCCCTAGTCTAGTCCTTTCATATATTTAGTGAATGAATGTGGGGCAGGGGATGAACTGCTCTGCTCCTGACCTCCATATGTTCATTTGAAGGTCTGGTCACATCTCATCTGTCTGTAGGATATCTATCTAGACATTTTAATGAATGTGGGATAGCTGGAAGCAAATATATTGAAAGATCAGACCAAAGACCCGTCTAGTCCAGCATTCTGTTCTTACAATGGCAACTACATGTCTCTGGAGAGCCTCTCAATGTTGTTATTATTCACAGTTTCCAAAATTTCTGGGTTGATTCAAGTATAATAATTAGAAGACTATTCCAAGGATGCAAACCATTGAACCCAAACTCCAGCATTGCCAGTGACATCATGGGAGTTGTGATCAAACATCATCTGAAGGGAGACAGTTTCTCAATCCTTATCATACACTGCTGTAGACCAATGATTCTCTGATGCAGTGCTCAATCCTGACTCCAGTCCAAAACTGCAGTAACCTTGATCTCGTCATCTACCTGCCAATGGGCCAAGACTCAATTACCCACAAAGAAAAGAATACATGGTTCCTTGCATTGCAAAAATTGGCTGGTGTGCAGAGAAAAAATAAATTAGGGCTGGCTTGATTCACAAGCCCCACAGGTAGCCAATTGGGGTGACAATTTCTTATTCTTTCTGAATTCTTATTTACCACTATATTGACTGTAACAGCTATTTACAACTCTATCAAAAGAAAAAGAATAAATGGTAAACACAGCACCAGCTGACATTAAAAGAATATTACAGTATATCAATTCTAATTTAAACACATATGTTAATATAAGCCATCCATATGTCAAATTGGTATCTAAACAAGATTGATTATTATAAGTGGTATACTTGAACATGGAAAAGATAAGTGTTTGTCCTTTCCACTAGGCAATATGAGTCTCATAAATGCTTGCAAAGTCCCACTTTTGTTGTACATCCATTAGTCTCTGCACCACAGAAATATAATTTACGGGTGTATTACACTGGTCCTATGGTGTATTATTTCTGGTTAGATATCTAGTAAGGATTTCTTCAAAACAAAGTCAATGCAGATAATAATATCTAACCAGAAATAATACACCATAGGACCAGTGTTTGAAATTCCCATTGTTCTAGGCGCATTTTGCAACAGGGAATTTCATTAGCAGAAGCAGTTTCTGAGCTCTGGGCGCAGTCCTGCACCTAAGATTTCAGATTAAAACTGCAGTGTGGAAGCAAAGGAGGACCTTTTTCTGCCTCCCCACTTCCAGCTACTCTCTGAACACTGAAGACGAAACCCTCTTTAGAATATTAGGTGGGTAGGGGAAGGACTAGACCATGTGAAAAATGAAGATAATATTTTAGCTGCAGTTCATTCATTTTCAGCCTTGTATTCTTGTTCATTCATTTTCTTGTTCATTTTCAGTCTTTTCATTTCATTTCATTTTCAGTTCATTCATTTTCAGTCTTGCATTCTTTTTTTTAAACAAAAAAGTGCCTAGACATTCCATTGTTGCGCCAATAACCTAGGTTTAAGGTGCCATTTAGCTCCTAGCTTTCATATCTCGGTTTCTAACACTGCACGGGACCAAAATCATAATGCCCAAATCATATGGCTCGAAGGAGCATTGCCAATGTTACATCATCTATGTAAAATAGCCAATTCCCTCCTGTAAAGGTGCTGTGGAGTTTAAACTACCTTAAACATCATTTTTTTTGTTGAATCAATCTCAATTTTAAATCTAATGAAACACTACATATAGATATTAAAGCAATTTTTCACTAATTTGGATCAACAGGATACTCTTAAATCTCTATTCTAGTGGTTTCCAGTTTGTGGTCCGTGGACCCCAGGGGGTCCACATAGCCCACCCAGAGAGTTTGTGGCACCATTCACACAGCACAAATTATCATAAAGATATCAAAACTTTCAAAAGTAGGGGGTGCATGGCTTGGCTTCTGAAACACAGGGGCAGTACTTAACTAATTGACCGCCACTGCTCTATTTCATTCATCTCTAAGATCCTGAAAATCTAATTTACAACATTCCAATAAAAATTATAAACAACTATTACAAGTTTAGCTTTTTGTGATGAGATTTATACTTTAGACCAGTTAATAGGATCAGATGGTGAATTTTTGGCAATTTCAAACTTGGGATGACAGCTTCAGTGGTGTTTTTTTTGGGGGGGGGGGTTGTAGTATTTCACACTGCTTTGTCACAGAGCTGCTTTATCATGAAGTGGGTGTAAGCTTCCAGTTATTTTACTTTATCCTATTTGAAAAATGCTGCTTCTGCTTCTGGTCACTATTCAAGAGGCATTTGTGAAGGAAATCATGGTAGCAGCAGAACTTGCAGTTTTTATACAGTTAAGCAAAAAAAG
This sequence comes from Zootoca vivipara, assembly GCF_963506605.1. Taxonomy (NCBI): domain Eukaryota; kingdom Metazoa; phylum Chordata; class Lepidosauria; order Squamata; family Lacertidae; genus Zootoca; species Zootoca vivipara. The sequence continues at coordinate 71,188,480 of NC_083282.1, forward strand.
GGGAGGGGGAGAATTTCCGCCATCAAAGCATTTTTTAGAACAGTTTAAAAAATTGAAAAGGAAGCCACCAACACCATAGCCATTGTAAGCACCACCCCCCCCAAAAAAAACCAATGTTCAAAACATTTCATCCCAACTCCTCTGAAACCACATTTCTATTGTGTGTTCATCCCAAATGGCTCCTTCCAAGTCAGGCGAATCCCCAAACAGGGTGAAAGTAGCCCAAGCCTTGTTACTAAGCAATAAATTCATGAGCCTTAAATTTCAGGGGATTTCCAGACCTACATTTACAATACTTGATGTAATTGATGTTGCTCTCTCAATGCTAACTTGTACAGTAATCTGTTTATTTGTACATCCTAAGGAATTTCTGGAAACACAAAGAAAATGCCTTCATGCTCCCTAGACTTAGATGAGAACAGATAATAATAATTCATGATGTACACAGTCAGATTCTAAAGCTATTCTTTTAACAAGTCTGCATACTTCCTTGTAAGCAAAAATTAATGCATCCAGGTACGAGTCAAAAATATAGTAATATTTTTATCGCATTGCTTCTGGAATAATAATAAAAATAAAAATGCTGTTTCTAACAGCTGTTGGCAACCAATGCAGCCTGATCAAAAAGACAAAGATAAATGTAATGTCTCAGAGATGCACAAGCTGTTTGATTTGAAACACACCGTTTTCCAGAGCTGTACTAAAAATTTATCGAGTATGGAAAGAACTCCATCCCATTCTGGTTTAATGTGGACACTGTTACAAGGTGACAGACTGTGCCAGATATGCAAATCAATGAAACAGACCACTGGAGGTAAAAAATCCCATAATAGTCTGCCCTTCTTCAGAAAGTGGTGAATTATGAGCCTCATTAGGTCAATTCAAGGGTGCCTGCTATCATGATGCTCAAATCAAGATCCTCAAAGCGATGGTGTAGGAACGAGGGTGCGGTGGGTGTGGGCTGCCACGGGTGTCATCACTGGGGGGGGGTGATCACGGGACGTGGCTTGGGCACCTACAGGCTCTGTGCTGCCTGAAATGGCAATGTGGGGCTTACAGACTTTGTGCTCTGCCCCGGCTTCCTCCACCCCCAGATGCAGGGCATTTGTGCCACCCCGGACGCCCAAGCAGCTAACTACGCCACTGCCTCAAAGCCAGGCACCAGTTTCTCTGCTCTGCTTACCACTAGGACTGTTGATCAAAGAAGGTAACTACTAAGAGAGAGATGGTTGATTACAAACCCTCCTGAACTTGTGAATGATGTGATCCAGGAGAGCCAGTTCCACGACACAGGCTGCTTTATGGGTCTACGGCCTGCTGCTGCACTCCCTGAGTCTGGCCCACATGTCACACAATGAAGTCACTAGATGGCCCCACTTCACTTCTGGGCCATTTCCCTGCTTGGTGTGGAATGTCTCCTAGTTTGTTCCTCAGCTTGTCCTGTCACACTGTATCCTGCCATGCATTCATCTGCATTTGGATTTTGTATCAGTGTACACTGGAGCTGAGGCTCCAATACTTTGGCCACCTCATGAGAAGAGAAGAATCCTTGGAAAAGACCCTGATGTTGGGAAAGATTGAGGGCACTAGGGGACGACAGAGGACGAGATGGTTGGACAGTGTTCTCGAAGCTACCAACATGAGTTTGACCAAACTGCGGGAGGCAGTGCAAGACAGGAGTGCCTGGCGTGCTCTAGGCCAAGGGGTCAAGAAGAGTCGGACACGACTAAACGACTAAACAACAACAACAACACTACTTACTGGCAGAATAATATACAGTGGTACCTCGGGTTACAGACTCCGCTAACCCAGAAATAGTACCTTGGGTTAAGAACTTTGCTTCAGGATGAGAACAGAAATCGTGCGGCAGCAGTGGGAGGCCCCATTAGCTAAAGTGGTACCTCAGGTTAAGAACAGTTTCAGGTTAAGAACGGACCCCCAGAATGAATTAAGTTCTTAACTTGAGGTACCACTGTAGAATGTTAACAATACCTTACTGTTCTAAGCACAAAATCTTAAACAAATGGCATATGGAGTCTAACTGACCCTATTAATATGCATATAGCATAATTATAACAGTTGCACAATTATAACAGTGCAGTAAACATTGGTTGTGAATTACCAGTAAAAAAGCACGGCTCAGAGACCTTGCAACCCTAACACATGCTAGGAGCTGCCTGATCATTCTATGCACAATATCAACATTTTGCAACTGTGTGAGTAAGACAGACAAAACAGTCACATAAAACACAGCTGTAATTTGATCACTGCACAGAAATGACATATTTCCCCTTTCTTAATGTTAACCGTATCAGGCCCTAAAAGTTCCAAGGCTGAATCTGTTGATGGCTGGGGCAAGGTGGCTTTGTATTTAGACTCAACCCCGGGATATGGTCAACTCCAGATCTAGGTCTATTAGGGAGAGATGTCTTTTGTCTGTTCACATTATTATTGCCACTGTTTTATTTATTGGATTTATATACTGTCCTTATCTGAACATAGCATAAAAAGACATGATGAAAATACAAAATACATAATAAAACAAAAACAAACACAAACCAATAACCCCACTCCCACAAAGACATTTAAAAGCCCATAGATTGTTTAATCAGCCAAAGGCCTGATTATAGATGAACATTTTCGTCTGGCACCAAAATATATGTAATGAGGGCGTCAGGCAAGCCTCCTTAGGGAGAGCATTCCACAAATGGGGAGTCACCACAGAAAAGGCCCATTCTCATGTTGCCACCCTCTGGACCTCTCATGGAGGGGGGAACACAAGGAAGGACTTCAGGTGATCATCACAGGATCCAGGGCCATCTTAAGCATATCTGGCGCCCTGGCACCGTGGTGCAAAGATCCCTTCGGCGCCCACACCCCACCCCGTTTCCCAGCGTGGCTGTCTGGTGGGCGCGGCTGCTGCAGGCGCAGCAGCGCGGTGCCCCCTGGTGGCCTGGCGCCCTGGTGCATTGCGCCACCCAGCCTTGCCTTAGGGCCGGCCCTGACAGGATCCATGTCAATTCAGATGGGGAGAAGTGATCCTGGGTTAATCATAAATGGTTCAGCTTCCAAACAATCTAGGTGCTTAAGCAGGTAACTGACACATATTTGGAAAAATGAAAACAGAAAAACATAATTCAACCATGTATTTAAAAGTGTATGTGGGAAGAACTTTCTTTTATCTGCCCTGAATCTTTCAAAATGCAGCTTCATTTGGATGCATTTGAGTTCTAGTGTTATGAGAGAAACTTTTCTCTGTCTACTTCCTCCATTCAGTGTATAATTCTACAAACTTCTAAAATGTCACCTCTTACCTTTTCTCTAAACTAAAGCATTTCCTCATTGGGGGGGGGGGGGTTGCTCCAATCCCTTGATTATTCAAGTTGCCCTTTTCTGAACCTTTTCCAATTCCACAACTGTACCAACAGTATTCCAACTGTGATTGTACCATAGATTTGCATAATGGCATTAAGATATCCACAGTAAGTTTTGTAGGTAGTGACTGCCATTTCACTGTGTACTGCACTGAGCAGATTGTTAGTATTTTTATTTTTTTAAAGTCTAGTGGTAGCGGAACGGAAAAGTTAATAGCCAGCATTACTGAAGGTCATTTTGGTAAAACTGCTCATAAACAGGAAATGCAGTGTTGGTTTTGTATTCACAGGCATCCTTACAAAATGATAGCAAAGTAATTACGCCAATCAAGTTAGCCCTGTTTAGGCCTCCACTGCAGCTAATTAGTTAATGCCTATGACACCTTTTGAACATATAAAATATGAAGATTTGCTGGTGCTATAAAAAGTGATTGGCAAGTCTTCTCTGGGGTACTTGGAATGCTAAATGCATCTTGACTTCTCTTGCAAAAAAAAAAATCAAATCTATTTCTGTCTGGTTGTCCACCAGAGAGGGTTTTTATTTGTTGCATTATAGAGGCTTGCTTTTGAAAACAGAGGCCCATGGGCACATTGGGATCAGTAAGAGTGAACTAAGGCACATTCTGTGGGACCTGGAACCAAACCGGTTAGCATCCAAGGCTATGCATTGCTAAAGAAAATGAACCTAGGTCAAAGTGATGAAGAGGAATAAGTAGGAAACACATTCCCATGTTTTTATGTATGCAGCACCAAACATTTTTATTTATCCCCCCCCCCCCGAAGTCTAAATTTATCCTCTGTAGATTGCACATGTGTCAGTAGTATGGACTATAAAAAGGTTGGGTTTTGTTTTGTTGTTTACACTGCTACGAGAAAGCAGAGGAGGCCAATTTTTTACAGATACACACTACTCATTTTCATTAATGCAACCTGTCTGACTGAAGGTAAAATATAACACTTGCAGACACCAAATACACAAATAGCTTCAGAATTCAGGAACGGGGTCTTGAAACAACAGGATTACTTCACCAGGTAAAACAGAAACAATGGGCTGGATATTTTTGAATGGTTAAGTGGGTTATAAATGCTCTTGAATCATAAATAAATAAATCCAATAAAACCAAATGCCTGGTTATTGGTTTGTTTTTGTTCTTGTTGTATTACGTATGTTGTGTTCTCATTTTTGTATTTTCATGTTGTGAACTGTCCTGTGATTTTCAGATGAAGGGTGACATACAAATTAATTAATTAATTAAATTAAATTTGGAAATGTTTTTCCAACCTCTCTCCCATCCCTAAACCTGATGCATAATGTAGAAGCTCTAAAGCCGTGCCAAAAATAAGCAAACAAGATTCTTCTAAGACCACCCCCTTTTACAAGAACGCCAACTAACCCACCAACATGTAATGGGCCCTTGGCTGTAACATAGCATCAAAGGTCATATCAGCATCATATATTTACTGCACCGTTTTATTACTTCAGTGGTCATTGATGCCCACAAAGAATCCTGGGAACTGTAGTTTACTAAGGGTGCTGAGAGTTGTTAGAGATCAGCTACACACACCTCTTCCTTTTACGTGCTAAGAGTCCCAAGGCCTACCTTGTTCTCTAGCTTCCAGCTCCCCAGTCCCTGGATTTCTTCACTGAGCCATTTCTGAGATTGTAAATCCATGTTTTAAAATAAGGCCGTGAGTATCTCACAGTGAACAGAGGGGTAATGATTGAACGTTCACACAAATCAGCTAGGACAAAGTGCAAGAGAATGAACTAAAGTTCCATTAGCCTCCCAGAACTAGTTTTACAAATGTCATTAATAGAACATTCATTCAAAAGGAAGGTAAGTGGAGAGGAAATCAATATTTGCTTCTTAATCTTCTAATTAAGTTGTTGCTTGTTTCCAATCCTGAGAAACCCATTATAAAAACCATTTGTTTGTAATGATCTAAAAGAAAGTGTCTCCCCCAAACTGTGGCTGGAAACAGAAATAGTTGAAATTGTTCTTGATTTTATTTTTGTTATTCAACAAATAAAAGGGGGGGGGATGCAGTAATTAGTGTCCGTCAAGTGTCCTGTGACTAAAAAACCCTCACTGTAAGCCATTGATACAAGCTCATTATATCTGAGAACAAGGATTTCAAAGATTTTTAGGTGCTCAGAGGAACTGAGAAAACCCATAATTTAACTGGATTATGCACTGTATGACAAGCAAGGTTCAGCTGCTTAAGAACATATCTTTAAAGCATAGAATCATAGAATTGTAATGTTGGAAGGGATCCCAAGTGTAATCTAGTCCAACACACTGCAATACAGGAATCTCAACTACAGCACCCATGAGAGTTGGCCATCCAACCACTGCTTAAAAACCTCCAAGGAAGGAGAGTCTGCAACCTACCAAAGGAAGTCCATTCGATTGCCAAACAGCTCTTGGTTTGGTTTCCAGACCCTTCATTATCTTGGCCGCCCTACTCTGCACCTGTTCCTCCTCTACACTTGTGGACACAGTATTCCAGGTGTGGTCTGACCAAGGCAGAATAGAGTGGTACTATTACTTCCCTTGATCTGGATATGACCTGTTGAATTTTTTGCTGCTGCTGCATCACACTGTTGACTCATTTTAAGATTGTGGTCTACTAAAATCCCAAGATCATTTTCACATGTACTACTGGAAAGCCAGGTGTTCCCCATCTTATATTTATGCAGCTGGGTCTTCCTGCGTAAGCATGTAATTGTCCCTACTGAAATTCATTTTTGTTAGTTTGGGCCCAGTTCTCCACTCTGTTAAGGTCATTTTGAACCTATATTCTGTTTTCTGCAGCACTAGTTACCCCTCTGAGTTTGGTGTCATCTGCAAATTTGACGAGCATTCCCTCAATTCTCTCTTCCAAGTCATTTATAGAGGTGTTGAATAACAATGTGCCCAGGATAGAACCCTGTGGCACCCCACTTGTCACTTTTATCCAGGATGTTGAGGAACCATTAGTGAGCACTCTTTGGGTTGGGCCAGGCAACCAGCTACGAATACACCTAATAGTACCCTGGCATGACTTGTTTTGAGAAACCCATTCTGGGTCTTAATAATCACAACATTATTTTCTTTGTGTTCACCAACTGACTGTTTAATTATCTGTTCTTAGACCTTTCCTAGTATGGACTGACCTGCTGGGAGCCTGAGGGCCCTGCCTTGCCTCTCTCCACCTGGCTTGGAGGGCTCCATAAAGGATTGCTGCTGCTGCTCGACAGCGATGGCTCCTCTTTAAAATTGTTTTTTTATTTTTTATCTATGTAATTTTAAATTGTTATTGATATTAATGTTGTATTTTTTTAGTTATAGATTTTATGATTTATGTGGAAATTGTTTTCCATTTGGTTGTGTACCTTTTGATGTGCTTTATTTATTGGTTATGACTTTTGTTATGTTGGTAATTATGAAAATCTTGTCATGCTGTAAGCTGCCTTGAGCATTGTTTTAACTATGAAAAGGTGGCATACAAATAAAATGATGATGATGATGATGACGTCAAACTCACTGGTGGGTAGTTGCCGAAATATTCTTTTCCCCACTTTTTGAAGATGAGCACATTTTCGCAACTCCAGTCTGCAGGGACCTCACCTGTTCTCCCAGAATTCTCCAAGATCATTGGTGGAGATTACATCCGCAAGCTCCTTTAGTACCCTCCGGTACTAAATGTTTACATTAAACATTTACTAAACCTTCTGCTATTTTTTCTCCGTTCCTGTGAAAAAGAAGAAAGTTCCTAGTTTCTTATCAGTGTGAACTTGATTTCATGGGAGTGAGCCAGGCAATTATCCTTCACCCAAACAGATGCTTTCCAAGGAATAATATCTGAATGGCCCTTGAATCTATTTAGAGCAGGGCTCTATCATATCGGATGGCATGTAGATAGATTCATTACTAAATTGACAACTAGTCAAAGGGTTATGCTAATGAGAATGAAGATTCCTGGCAGAATTGATTTTTATTGCATTTCAAATTTTGCATATACCTGACAAGTTCATTTGTTAATGAAAGGCAGAACAAGGATAAGACCCAAGAAGAGCCAAACTGAAGGAGAATTTAAACACGCTTGTGTGTGTTTAAATGCATAACTGGTATTCCATTGTTCTGGATCTCATGGAAAGCCAGGGTGGTGTAATAATTAGAGCAGGGTTTGCCAAACTTGGTTCTCCAGCTATTTTGGGACTACCACTCTCACGATCCCTAGCTACCAGGGCCAGTGGAATGATGGGAATTGTAGGCCCAAAACAGCTGGAGACACAAGTTTGGAAACCTGGATTAAAGTGTCAGATTGGGACCTAGGGTGAGAGATAGGATTTTAATCTCCACTCACCCATAAAAGCTTACTGGATGAACTTGGGCCAGCCTTTGTCCGTCAGCCTCACAGGGTTATTGTAAGGATAAAATGGGGAGGGGGAGAGCCATTAACATCACCTCATAATCCTTAGGGGAAAGATGACATGTCAATTTAAGGATTGAAAATTAAACAAAATGGAACCACTTTCTAGATCAGTTGCGACCAACTTGTTTGTTTCCGTGGCAGTAATGTGAAGTTTTCTGCTCTTTGTGTCAGCAAAAGTGAGTAAGACTCAAGCATGTGTGATGAGCAAAAGTGTGCCCAGCTAATGGGCAAAATTAGTTGTGAACTATGCAGGGCTTTTATTACACACTATTTAAAATACTTAATGGTTTAACTTGACAAATGGAATCACTAAATAACTTTTTTTTTAAAAAAAAGCTTGGCCAAAGTTGTAAAGGCGTAACACTTAACAATTTACCATATGAATTCAGACACAGTGCCAATTTTCTACATTTTTATGTATCACCCTTTACAAGCATTATTGCTTTGCAGAATAGATTTTTTTTATTCGAGAAATGAAAACATAAATCTATGTCTGGTTTCCTGCATAAAGCTTCATTGCGTATAAGCTGCCAGGAACCAATATTTGACATTTAAAAAAAAAAAAATTAAAACGTTCCATAAGAGTACATATTGCCAAAGGCAAGGAGGAAGATCTGAAGAGAAAGTAACTGTTCAGTACCTTGGATCCAGGACATACTCCTGATCTATCATCTTATATCTATAAGCATGGGAGCCCCCCAGGGAGAGTAGAGGATTAGGATTTCCTATTGTACAAATGGAAGTCCTGACACTAATGGGACAACTTCATTGGTTACAACCCTTGGACTTTTAAAGAGGTGGGTAGGAAATTTCCTCTTATTAGTAGCTATTTTACCCTAACCATTTTTTGAATAATTTTCCCCATTGCAATTACCATCACGCCCACCTTCAGTTTGCTTACATAATATCAGAGGAGTCTATCTTTCAAAAATGCAAAATCACACAGCTCTACTAGCCACTAAGGAGTGACTGAATCTCTCTCTCTCTCTCTCTCTCTCTCTCTCACACACACACACACACACACAAATCAGGCACTTGAACACTTTTTATGAGGCTGTGTGCACTAGCAAACTCAGTCTGAAAAAGACACCAACAGTCATATTTATCATATTTATCATTTATCATATAAACCAGCTGTCTAATGTCCACCAGTGTGTAGGCTGGCATTATGTAGCAATGCATGAAATTGTGACATCTTGATACTGGGGAAAGAAAACCACAAAGTTCTGTGAAACTAATCATATGTCATGCCTAAACTCAGGCTTGAGTGCAGGGAATAGCCAAAAAAAACCACAGCAATTTATTTAGAGGAGTGTTTCTTAAAAAAAAAATACAATGGGGAATGCAGAGGATTTCAGGGAATGTAGGAATGAACTCAAGAATGCACAGTTAATATCAGCCCAGCCTTAATGGTACTCTCATTAAGGGAGGTTATTATTACTTACATAGCAACATGACTGCACATGCACACTCCAGAATAGCATAAAGCAAGAGAGCACTGCTAGAATATAAGCATCTAGCCATCAGCTATCACCCATGAACTAACAATAAAAAGGCAGCTAGTATAAATTTCCCTTCAAGTATGCCTTGCAACCTGATCTGGCAGCCTTTCTGCAGCTAGAAGTGCTTTGGATATGGCATGCCAACCGTCATGATAGAACAATGTCAGAAAGTGTGATATTGTAGCAGCGACATCCGCAGTGGCATTTTGCTGCTATCACAGGCAGTTGTGTCAGCACAGATATTTAGAAATGGAGTGACAAGAAAGTTTCTCTTTCTCTGTTTCAACAAAGCAAACTAAAAGACAGAACAACTTGATTATTACCATTTCTAAAGCTTAGGAGAGGTCATGATTTCACACCGTTTTGCAGATCAAACCAATCTCTAAAAAGAAACTGCACTTAAACCTCACATCCTTTAAGAAATTAACTTTTCCTGTCCTCCAAAAGGCAATACAGTACTGGTATTGGGAAAGAACAATTAATGACTTTCACACCAGTTAAAATGGTAAACCCCCTTTTTGCAAAAGTCAACTTGAATGAAATTCTTTGTCACTTTAGTGGATTTTGAATGGTTCTCACTGTGGCAATGAGCATCAGGTTGGGTTATTACAGCAGAAATACCACCAATAAAGTCAACGGCAGCCCTATCAGAGAAGGGGGTGCCAGAGTCAAGTAAAAGGTGATGTGCACCCCATTTAATTAAATTAAAGTTGGCTGTCTCTCAAAATCAAGTCAAAGGCATGTCAAACATAGGTTACACATTTGAGAGTTAATCCGAGTGTCACCATTTATTTCAGACACAGATCTCTCTATGCAAGAACATGGGGAAAAAGTGTAAGAATTGGGAAATTGTGTCCCTGGTTTGTTGACATCCAGAACTCCAAAATGGATTGAGAATCATAGCTGCCAAGTTATCCCTTTTTTAAGGGATTTTCCCTTATGCTGAATAGGCTTCCTTGTGAGAAAAGGGAAAACTTGGCAGCTATGTTGAGAATTACCTGGGTATTACCTGAGCCAGATCAATATACAATCGAATTAATGAAATCATCCCCACAACCACAACATATGTAGATCAAAGACTACCTAGAAATATTTGTCATTATGTTCTCTGGCGCAGCCTATATGATCACCCAGGGGAAAGCTATATTAGAAAACTTTCCTTCATTAATTCCAATGATCCTTATTAGATTGTTTATATGTTGCCTAACGGTGACAACTTTGTTACTTATCATGCAGTGAATATTGCTGTGGCAACACAGAAATTGAGAGTGTGCTTTGTAGAAACTAATGTAGATAATTGTATCAACCTTTAATCTTGTTTTACTCTGTCAGATGTTACTATTAAAAACAGTAATCAGATGTAATGCAGGTTTGGTTTTGTTCTAAAATGCAAACCGAGTTTTCTAAACACCTAACTGGTTGTTCTTTCTTTAAGCAATTGCTACCTATCTACTCAAAGCAGTTTGCATTGACAATTAAAAAACAATAACACAAATCGCATACATTGCAAAGCTAGCAAATCACTTCAAGAGCCAATAAAACCAAGCCACAATTTTACTCAGAAAGGTGAAACTTCCATTACGATTAGATAAAACTGTTAAGAAATAGGAAACAGAAAGTCAGCTCTTAAAGACAAAGGTTAAGTTTAATTCCCCGATGCTGAAAAGTCATCATGAAGGGGGCTAAATGTATCTCCTAGGGGAAACAAATTCCAAAGCCTGGGTGCGGCCACTGAAAATCCCCTTTTTGTCTCATCGTTAACTGTACCCCAGACACTGACAAAACCAAAACCAGCAGATCTTCTGTAGCACACAAGTTCATATGAAAGGAGGCAGACAATTGAGATACCTTGATCCTAAGCCATAGAGGACTTTAAAAGCAACACTTAGCATTGTTCCTAGAAGATTTTACTGACTATAAAGGCAGGTGATTAGCCTTTACATTTAGAATCCAAATTGCTACATGAAAGGAGGGGAAATGGGATTCAAAACCAACATACAGTCATCCCTCGCTTCAGGTTAAGGACACTTCAGGTTAAGTACAGACTGCCAGAACCAATTGTGTACTTAAACTGAGGTACCACTGAACTCTGGGCAATGACAAATGTTACTAAGTAACAACCCAACACACTCAGAATGGCTTCTAATGTGAAGTGTCCTAGCTTATAATGTCAAATGTAATGTCTACACTATTCTGGAAAATGATATGACAAGCTGAACTTGTTATTCCTGCCCGTATCAGCCAACATCAGCCCATATCACAGTTTTGGAAGTTCTCACCCCGAGATAAATAATATTGTTTAGAGGCTTTCTTACCCAACATGTTTTTTACTCACCAGTTGGGACAGCAGGATCCATTGTGGGTTTCTCCCAGGTATTAATCTGCTCCCAAGTAAATCCATTGGTCCCCAGAGCCACACTATAACCACAGTTACTGTAGTGTTCATCAAACGAACAACCACCTAAGGAGAAAAGAGATGAATAAATACTTCTGTCTTAATTACTTCTGTCTTGTTATGTTACTCCATTTAAATCAGTGCCTTTTATATGGGGGGAAAAAACTTGCAAGGGAAAAATAAAATGAATTTCTGGAACATTAAATTGTTTCCACTGCCCTGGGGGTATATAGGAAAGATTTCTGAGTCTTAAATGTATACTTGGAACATATGGCTTGCCTTTTTAAAAAACTTAATAAGCAATTGTTTCTTAGGTCACTTTTCCTACTCACAGCTTTAAATCTTCACAATATAGATAGTAGTGTCATATGCCACACATTAATCTGAAGATTTGTGCTCATATCTCAGTTAATGGTCCCCAAGGCATTGTGCAGTAAAACCTAATGTCCATAAAAGATCACGCAGAGGGGAAGGAGACAACTTCATATTTGAATAAGCAGCACATTAAAGTTTGGCGCTCCCTTGCTACTTTGGTTTCCCTTTGAAAGTGCAAAAAAGAGTGTTGCAGTTACAAATCTTCCCAGTTTTGTGTGCCTTTCTATTCTAGTTTTTGTGCACTAAGGTCCAGATTTATTTTTAGTAGCATTAGAAAAGGGCTACTTTACCCCCCCCCATTCTAGATGAGTTTTATATTAAAACAAAAAGAAATCTCTTCTGGCATTGATATTGCCACATACTTATATATGAATATGAACTAGCAAGATTTTCAAAAACAACTGATCATAAAGTATTAGCACAATCTAGATCTGTTAAAAACAAAGCTCTGCTATGACTTCCCCCCTTTTCACAGAAGTGTATGGAATTTGCAGGCGCAGTAGCCCTTCTAGAGCAAATTATGTTTTACAATACGTCGCCACGGAAGGAGAGATGATTATAATGGACAGCATACCCGGCACATGAGTAGTTGATGTCACCAGTACCCAGGGCCGGCTCTAAGGGAAGGCTGGGTGGTGCAGGGTGCCAGGGCGGCGGCGCGCAGCAGCTGCGCCCACCCACCAGTCGTGGCGAGAAACGGGTCAGGGTGGCGCCGGAGCGATCTCCGCACCACGGCGCCAGGGCGCCCGACATGCTTAAGACAGCCCTGCCAGTACCCATGCAGAGGTGCTTTTGCTCCACATTAGGTTTCATGGCATGTATGGAAGAAATGCTTGCTTGCTTGACCTGGATATTGATAGAAGACCTGGAACTTTCAGTCTCCGCCGAAAAGGGATGGTTTCCATAGCACAAGCTTCTGCTTGTCATCTTAGAGAATGTTCCTCACTAGGGCAACAGTAGCCAATGTTGTTGGACTCCAGCTCCCATCAGCCCCACCGATTGTGGACAGGAGTGGTTGTCCCACAAAATCTGCATGGTACCACCTTGCCCACACGCAACATGGGATCTTATCATCACTATTAAACCTGCTTATCATTCAGGAGAAAAAGTCATAAATGAATGTATCCAGTATTCAATGTAAGCTATCCCTGTCCTAGTTTTCCTATGGAAACTGGCTTTTATTCATCTACCATGCTAGCTATAACATATTTTGCTTCCTCCTCCAGTCAAGTTGGAATTCTGTTCACTCTTTGGAATTGGGGAAATTCTTAAAGCAAATTAGCAGGGTTGGAAACACCCCTGACTTGCTCTGCAGGTGAAACGCCAAGTGCGGCTGCAGGATGCCAACCAAAAGGGCTAAAGGGATGCTATTTGACTTCTATTCCTCCCTATAAGCCACATTCTCCAGGTACGTACCCTGAAAAATTCAGGGTAAATAAACTGGAGTGGTTCAGTGTTAGACAAGAGAGGGTTGGCACAAGGGATCAATGTCTTTCTGTCCAATATTCACCATCTGCTTCATTTTAAAAACATTGCAAGGAAATAAAAACACAAATGCCTGGTGATGACTTACTCAAACAGTCACTATCTGGCCCCCATCCCATATTCTTCTTCTAACTACTGGGGGGGGGGGGAGAGACTAGTTCCTGCTTTCACTTCTCCTTATGAATATTGCCCAAAGCTAAGTTCATTAAGCACTCTGGATGACTTCCAAATATAGATAGGTAATTAAGCACCTTTACACATGGCCACTTTCGTGGGCTGATTTTTTAGATTTGTAACCAAATTTCAGCAAAAGCAAAATGTCAAGATCATTTTGGGGGAACGCTTCTTGAATAACATACCTGACTTCTTTGGAAGAAATCAAAAAGAGAATTTTGATAAGATTCATGAAGGACAGGCCACATGAATGCTTTTCATTGATCCCTGCACCCCACTGCATCAAATGTGGGTGGTCTATGCGGCTTCTGCTGGTAGGCCTCTGGGCAAAGCATTCAAACAATTGCTTCACCACATCTAGGAAATAAGCTCCCAGAGTAACCCCTGAAAAAGCAGCAGCAGGACCTAATCATGCCTCCTCCCCCGCAAGAGCTGATAGGGAGATGCGACAAAAGGGTTTTAAAATGAATAGAGTACAATCAAAGTAGCCAAGAGGGATAGATCCCAGAATGGAATTGTTTATTTAGTATTAATTCAATTTATCAGTCGGCACTCTCAAAAATGACTTATGGCAGTTTACAGATGACAGACAGAGACAGATAGATAGATGATAGATAGATTAGATAGGTGAAAGAGATAGATAGATAGATAGATAGATAGATAGATAGATAGATAGATAGATAGATAGATAATTGATAGACAGTCAGATATTACCAAAACAAATTCCTGCATGGCAGGGGGTTGGACTACATGACCCATGGGATTCCTTCTAATTCTATGATTCTATGAAAATGTAAAAAGTAACAAAATGAAAACAAGCAATAATGACTCCATAAATTGAAGGAAAATTGCAAGGATAATGAAACTGAAGTAAGCAATCAAAGGTTATTTTATCAAGAACAGTAGAGGAAGGTGAGGCAAAATGAGATTTCTCAAGACCAGATTAAAAAAATGTTGTAATTGTCAGGAGCTGAGATCAGGAATATCAGGGGGTTTTTTATGGTTGAACAGGCAAGAGGGTCCAACTGTCTCATACAGAAACTTTTGTGCCTTCCACATAAATATGCAGAAACACATAAGCATTGCCCATTCTGCTCACAAAGTTCTAATGTTCTATTAAAATAATTACTTGTCAAATGGATTTCTAAGAGCCCGTTTCATACCAAGTCCCACCTTGAATATTCCCCCTAAGGCTGAGTTCTCTGGCTGAGTTCCCTGGGGTGTAAATTGTTTTAACAATGTAATTAAACACTTCTACAACGGGCCAATGTTTAATTGCTTGTCAATGTCACAATGTAAACCAAGTAAACAGAAATAGCATAAAGGGCAACATTATCTCATGAAGCAGACAGCTGCAAAGAATGTGGAAGAACATTCACATATTAATTGGGGCTAACAAGGAGCGACACTAGTATCTGGATTTTGGACACATTCAGAGGATTAACAGATTTTAAAAGAAATTAATACAGAAGAAGAATGTATTTTATGAACATACATGGAAAGACTCCCATCTTTCTCTAGAAGCTCAGACTATTGCAGGGAAAATGTCACTTCAAATAATTATTCAGCATATTTATTGCAATCATCATTATTAAGCTATCCTAAAGACTGGCAGATCAGAGGAGATCATGTTCTTTACGGCATTATTTATCAACAGCTGCTAAGATTACTTATGGCAGCAAGAGTGCTCCTCAACAACATTATGGTTAAGATAATGCACAAGAACAAGGAAAATAGCAAGCACACGTGCATATAATTAGATGGCATCACTTTGCTGAATTTTGAGTGGAAACGTGCTATCAGGGTTTTGGTAACACACTGGATGGTGCAATAAGCCACCCATCATTCCTGTTCCACTAGCCTAAGAGATTTCTGCTTGCAAAATGGTACATTCATGTGTTGCAGCAGGACTTAGGTATAAGCCCCGCCCCTCCAAAAGCAACTCACATGCTACCTACAATTATGGACATTTATCACAGCTAACTCAGCACAGTGCAATTGGTTTCAAACAGGCATGGTACAAAAAATGTTAGAAGTCGAAATACAATCTTAAAAACAAAGTACAAACCTACCTGTACCTACCAACCACTTAACTAACGGATGCATTTAGACATTACAAATACCCCTAATAAACATTTATAATATGAGCAATTGGAGTGCTATTTTGGAAGGGAAGGAGGACAGATGATATATATATTTCTTGCAACAGATAAATAAAGTAGTTGAGAGTTGCTTGAAAATATAAAGAAAATGATACAGTTTACAGAAATGTATGAGAAAAGAAAAAATGTCTTGTTGAATCAGAGCAAATATTCATCTAGTCCAACAGCCTGAATCCAACAATGGTCAGCCCATGAGCAAAGCATGAAGACCATGTCCCTTCCCTGTTGCTTCTCTGCCAGACGCTGGCATTCAGAGGCACCCTGTGCTGTCAACAGGGAGCTGCTTCTATTCACCAGCCATGGTCTCCTTGAACCTGCTCCAAAGGGTGCTTTCAAGTGCTTGCTGAGCACTCCTACGCAAATGCTCTCTATATCTCTACTGTCCACTCCTCTGGCACAGAGGCAAATTTTAGGGAAGTTACATATTTTTGCTCAAAGACCTTCATTTTCTCTCATGTGCCATGTTAAATTTCAGCTTGTTGATAAGCTGCAGAATGTCACCTTCATCTGACTTGGACACCCGTCCTGCGGGGAGGAAACAAAGAAACTCAGCCATGGGTTCCCACCCAACACTTTCCTCGGTGAATACTGATGGAAAGAAGACATTCGGCTTCTCGACATTGTTTGCATCCTCCTCTGGAAATCCTCTTATTAATCTTTCCCACATGAAGCTGAGACAAAGAACAAGTGACCTCTCAGCGAGGAAAGAGAAACCCAAATAAACAAAGGCTCCCTTGACCCACAACAAGCTTGCAGTTGTGACTCATTACGGCAAAGGCTGAAATAGCCCCTGTTTTACATTGTGCGCTGGTAACAATGCTGCTGTTCCTCTGAATGATCCTAATTAATTTTGAACAGACCTATCATCAGTTACTGAGTCTTGCCCCTGGATTAAATGTAAACCAGCCTTGCATAAATTGAGTGCTTTCTTTGAATATATAATTGAATTTGCAGAAGTGTGCGCCAGGGGGGTGTTTAAATAAGTGCACAAATATGATAAAAAGGACTTCACGCCATTATATCTAATTCAGTAAGCAAAAATAATGGCAGGGCACGTACCAATTAGCTTTTGATTTATTTATTTTAACAAATCCAATTAGTAGAATGTTTTATAAAGTCATCCAATGTCAAAAACTCGTGGACTCTCTAAAGAAAGAGCACTGGAAAAGGAGAAGAAATTAAGCTAGGCTCATTGGATAAATGGTACCCAATGTGCAGAGGAGGGGAAGGAGGGGAACGCTCTGTTGTGCGAGAAGAATTTCCTGCACTCATGGGATAACTTTGTTGGGTAGAAACCTTAACCTATGTAGGGAACACCCTACCTAAGATTAAAAAGGATACTTATATCCAGGCTTGGTATCACCCCTGGAAATGCTGCAGATTGAACCTGGAGCATCACAACACTTTTTGGAGAGGAGATGACTACCTTCACAAAAACATTGAAAAAGTTTCTGTGGCATTGCATTTTTGGGAAACTAAGAGACCCCGGGGACTCTGCGGGAGGAACTCTGCTGAGAGCAAGCTCAATCCTCAAGCAGGCACTTGCTGTGTTAGTCCGTAGCTGGAAAGGCAGGAAAGTACCTTAAAGACTAACCATTGAAATCCAATGACACATGAGATGAGACTGCTCATGCAAAGGGACTTCACTTCCTCCCCATGCCTCCGAAAATCTCCTCTGGGGAGTTCCCCTAAACCTTCCAGAGCAGATGTTTAGGACACACAGGGGACACACAAGTAAGAGGGGAAAGGACTCGATCTGATGCATGAGTGGAATTCTGTTTTGCTGATGCACAGATATGGCTGGATACAACCCTAACGGATTTACTATGGTTAAAGCTTTTATCGACTAGAGCCCACTGCATAAAATGACATTTTTACACTGTGAACATTGGGTGGTTGTACAACACTTCATCTAAAAATTCATTTTTCTAGCAGGACGGTAACTGTGCCAATATTCCTAATTTAGGGTTCAATTACTTCCACACACAAACCTTTATTCCCAGGCTTCAATGCAAGCATTATCTGTACCAGACCTTTCAGTAGAAAAGAGCTAAATCCAAGTTTGACAATTTAGAATATGTTAGGGAGAACTATCCACCCACCATAGCTGCCAAGTTTTCCCTTTTCTCATGAGGAAGCCTATTCAGCATAAGGGAAAATCCCTTAAAAAAGGGATAACTTGGCAGCTATGCCACCCACATTATAGAGGCTCTAGGTGAGGTCTCCGATTACTAGCTAGTTTTGCCAATGGAGCACAACTGATTTGCAGTGGGCCTAGAACAGGTAAGCACACTTGCCACTAGTACCACTTCCTACACCCATGGTCCTCTATCTTCTGGCCATCTCTCCAAGCCCTTTCAGGAGGGGTAAGGACACCTACTAACAGGGCTATAAGGATGAGATGGAGAAAAATGTGAACAGAACTAAGCATTTTTCAAGAAAGCAAGGACCCCCTGGCCTCCCTTTCCCTGAACTGCAATGCAACACCACACAATTAAGGAAGAAGGTCAAAGCAATACCAACGAGTGCAAATGTCTTGGAAAAAGATAATGGATATCTTTACAAGCCATCGCAATAGCAATTAATAGAAGCAGAGATTTCCTGAAACCCTAAAATTTTATGACAAATTCAGATCAAGAGTAATTGAACAGTTGAATGATAAAGGTTCTGTTAGGTTAATGCTAAGCCCATTAATTATGATAGCTTTGCCTTAAATTATAATTTTAATTGGCACCAGAAAGATCCTTTTAAGAATGAACCCTTTGCATAGCTGCTGTGTCCTAGCACTTTCACAAAACTGCATATTTGATTATATTTCTCCAAAGGGTGATTTACATAGACTGTTCTGAGCTCAAAGAAAAAGTTGGAAAAGGTTGTTCCATCAGAACCTGGACATAATGATTTCATGTGCAATCCTCACCCCACCACTTATGTAGCTCAGCCAAGCATGCCAAGCATGGCAAAAGGTGTGGGGCATCAGGGCCCGCACCATAAAGTGATGGCAGCATGGCCATTTCAGGATCTAACTGATCCCAGGCCGGCTTGACCCCTCCCATCCCAAAACACCGTTTGGGGGTTTTCCATTGGTAAAACACCTGCAAGAGGCACTTCTATCTCCCTGCACTTTCAGCAGCCATAAGAGGATGCTGAATGCCAGCAGAGTGATGCTGGCATCATTCCTCAGGAGGAGGCTGGCAGGGCCTGGCAAATGACTGAATCCACCCAAACCCCAATGAAAAAAAGTGGGGGGTTGGATTGCTCTGCTGTTGACATTTTGCTGCATGGTGTGGGAAAGAAGACTTTAATAAACCAAACCTAACCAACACAAGATACTCTGTAAAACTCTTAACTTGTGAAAATTCCCTTATACCTGATAAGCTTCATCTACTAAGAGCTAGTACAAAATAGCCTGAAGAATCTGGGGAAGGGCTGTAGTTCAGCAGTAGAGCATCTGCCTTGTGTGAAGAAGGTCCCAGCTTCAACCCCTGGCATTTTCAGTTAGTAATGGGAGACACTCCATATCTAAAACCCCAGAGAGCCACTGGGGTCAGTGCAGACAGACCAATGACCTCACTCGGCTCAAAGCAGCTTCTGAATGTGAAGTTTTGGCTAGTCTCCAGAGGAGAGGCTGAAAATAAATCGAGTCACTCTGGTTAAACCACTGAAATCGCTCCCACAAGATGTAGCAATGGCTACCAACATGTGCAGCTTTAAAAGATTATACAAATTTAAGGAGGATAAATGGCAACAAGCCTTGGTGGCTGTCATTTCTCCACTGTTTGAGGCTGTACATCTCTGTAAGTAGGCCTCTGATTGGCTACTGTGAGAAGAGGAAGCTGGACCACAATGGGCCTGCATATGTCCTTATGCGCTCACAAATTCAAACTGAAATTTCCTCTAAAAATTCAGATGTTTTGAGAAGCAGCCTCCGATACGTGAAATTAAGATAAGATAAGATAAGATAAGGGTGCCTTTTTCAATGCCCAGAATGTGGATTGTTCAGCATAACCCTGGAAAGTATTTATGGGAGCCCTAAGCCAATCAGGAGAAAGGTCGCAGTGAGTAGTTTAGTGTGGGGATTACCAAAACCGCTGAGCCAAACCCTGCAGCTCTCTCAGTCAGCACAGCAATATTTGTGGCAGCATAAGCATAGCCCCACCTTCTGCTGGTTGTTACTGGGAGATTCAGTTCAGTACTTTGATAGCCAACACTGATACTGTGGTGTCAAATTGCAAAAGGTAATCCCAATCAAACACACCAATCATCACTTTAAGGAACACTTGATTATCTCAGCTCTTGACACAAGGTATATATTTCACAGAACCAACATCTATTTCTATCATGGATAATAATTTTGCAGGCTCAGCATTATAGTATGATGCATATTTAAAAAGCATCAAAAAGATAAAATTCATTGTAATCTTCTTTTGGAATTTTTTATTTACAGTTGAAGGAGCAGAAATGAAAAAAGATATATGGTTCAAACAGACAAATTCACGCGTTGATGTAAACATTAAAAATTAAGTGCAATTTGGAGGCTGAAAAGCAACATCACGGCTTCAGATACAAAAAAAAAAAAACTCTTTACTTCTATGGCAAATAGAAACAGTCACAGAAACCTGTCCATTGCCATAAATTGATATTATCGATAGTCTTTGCATAGCTGTCAACTTTCGGATTTGAAAATAAGGGATCAGCAGCCTCACCTGTCCCGGGGACAGTCTATGGCAGGCACGTCCAACAGGTAGATCACTGGACGTTTGTGGTAGATCAGTGGTAGATCACTGTCTCCCCCCCAAAGAAGCTCCCCTAAAAAAAAGCTCAACAACTTTGACCTGAACCCCCAAAAAGGGTGGTAGATCACTGCTAGTTTTTAACTCTGTGAGTAGATCGCAGTCTCTTGGGAGTTGGCCACCCCTGGTCTACGGTATATCTAGCAATCTAGGATAGCAGCAGGAAATGGCGCTGGAATAAGGGAATTTCCAGCAAAACAGCAAAAAAAGGGAAGTGAGTCTTTGGGTTCCACCCCCCCCCAATATAACAGTTTTGAATAAATCTAGATATTGCGCCTATGCTAAACGAAAAACCCTTAACTGTATAAGCTTCGCAAAAATATTTTGCCTGATAACGATCCGTGCTAAATTAAATCAAAAAATGCAAGAGGATTGGCAAAAGAAAAAGGAAAATCATGCTTGATCCCCCCAAATCCATATTATGGGGTTTACTCTCTCTGTGGCACGCAAGGTCATCTTCTGAGAACTCACTTAAGAGGCTTATTGACCAAAGACATATAATTAACAATGATATACAGTAAGGGGGCATATTTGCTGAATTCACATTTGTCTCTTTTGTATTAAGAGTTGTTAAATATGCATTAAACCCCTCCTCTGAAGGCAGCATATATGGCAGATGGATAGAGTCTCGGTTGGTAGAGCATGAGACTCTTCATCTTGATGTTTCCCTCTCATTTTATACTCAACATAATCATAATAAGAAAAGATTAGTCATTCTGGATCGGGCCAATGGGCCCAATCTAGTCCAGCATCCTGTTCTCACTGTGGCCAACTAGATGCCCATGGGAAGCCTGCCAGCAGACAACAGCACTCCCATCTCCCGCATTTTCCATCAACTGAAGGTAAATTCAGCTTAGAGATAACCCTGTGCACATCATGGCTCAGTGGTGATTTGAACCCAGGCCTTCCTACTGAAGTCTCACAGTTTATCTTGCAAGGCATTTTTCTTGTTCAATAAACAAACTGTTTGTATTTGCCATCGTTTGATTTAAGTTGCCTAGTCAAAGTTGAATAGTCATACTTTTATTCTCCTAGCAGCAAACCACTAGAACCTGGGAAAGTCGGTTCTTTTGCAAGAGATTGAAGATTTATATGGCATTTTCTTAAAATTTATCATATCAGATTCAAAGATGAAGTGTAAAGATAATCTGACTTTGCTTGCTAGAATTCTTGTATTGTAAGTAAACATTAAGTAAATAATATATTCTTGCCTCAGCTATCATATTTCTTATGTATTTATACCAGGAAGCAACACTTTTAGTCTTATATAAATCAAGTAGATATATAAGTTTCTAAAATGTAGATGCCTTTAGGGTTGCCAGAATCAATAGAGGACAGGACGTCTGTGCCTTTAATTGCCCTGCTCTCTTTTGAGTCCGGAAACCTTAAAGAGAAACCAACAGACCCTTTGCTTGGAAATTAAACAAAGGGTCTGCTGGTTTCTCTTTAAGGTTTCCAGACTCAAAAGAGAGCAGGGCAATTAAAGGCACAGAAGTCCTGTCCTCTACTGAGTCTGGCAACCCTAGATGCGTTTGTTGTTAGATAGCCAGTGAGGCTAGCCAACCTATAAAGTATCTTAAATATATTAAACTGTATTTTCCCAGCATGTGTGTGTGTGCGCGCGCGCGCGTGTGCATGCGTGTGCAGGGGCTGGGGCTGGCATTCATCTGTCTCAAGAGACAATGGAGGAGTGTGCCTTTGCGGGTGAGATCAAATGGTTGGAAGGCTGCAACACCTGCTGTGGCTGTAGAGACCGATACAGGAGAGACATGTTTTGTTGCAGCTGGGGCATATGAAGGCATCCGGTTGTGCTGCTGCAGATGCACCGTGACATTTATTCTCTCTTGTGCTCCTCCCAGTGGTCATATATATAAACTGCCAGTCTACTTTGATGAATACAGGTTGTTCTGTATTCTAAGCAGAATCCAATGTTGTCCAGACTTTTCCTCACCCAATAGGACTTGTCTCTCCTCTCCCCCATGCACCCCCAAAACTATTTCAGAGTGTCCCCTAACACTTTGGAGCAAATTTTGAGGGTTTCTAGATGGTTATCAGAGGCTACAAGGAAGAAGAGAGGAAAGTAACATCCTGTTGTACAAGTAGATGGCATCTTCTACTCATGTGATGGTCGTTTTCCTACAAAGCTGCTCCAGTATTCTGGAATTCCCACTTCATGAGATATTACAATATTAGGAGAAGTAAGGCAGTATTAGGAGAATAGAGGCAGCAGCTACTTAAGTTCACAGTGTCTGTCTGAGCTATCCACTATTTTAGAGACTGCAGTGACGGGCCTCCTGTCAAAAAAGATGGGGGAAAGGCGTGAAATAGAGGATACTCAATCTAACAGCTGAATGTGGAAAACTGCACAAAACACCTTCTACACAACGAGACTATTGTGGAGCCATTCTGTAACTTTCACAAATGGCAAGATATTTGCAATAGATGAAAAGGTGGTTTGATGACTGCAGAATTTTTGGATGTAGGTAGAGTGAAAATAACACAATGTGGAAGCATGTAGAACAACAAAAACAAAACCGGCAGCTATAACACTATAAAAGCAGGGCCTTTTTTCAGCCAGAACTCGCCAGAACTCAGTTCCAGCACCTCTCAGGTGGGCACCATTTCATTCTAAGAGAACAAGGGACGCTTTCATGGTGAGTTCCGACATCTCTTTTTCTATAAAAATAACACTGAACAGAAAGATGTGCAGGTCTCAGAATGGATTCCCTAAATGGTTTCTGATATTCATAAAATTCATGTTTGCTAGTTTTGTTGTTGTCTCTTGTTGTCTCTTGTCTTTAAAATGTTGCATAAACTCTGCAACACACATTTAAGACAAAAGACAACAAAAATGCTAAATTAATAATTGTTGTTATTATTATTATATAGTACACAGCTGTGTAGCTCCATCTGTTCCATCTTTCCCTTTAAAGGTCAGCACTGCGAAGTCTATTAGGGCAGATTTTTTATTTCATATCAGAAGCTAAACTATTGTACATACATTTTTTTCTTACAGTGCACTATTGAAAATCCTATCTGAAAGAAGATTTCTAAGGGTTTATTTACTTTCCTATAGTTAAGGTATTAGACATTTCTCAGAATACTGTAACTCAACACTCAATACAGGATTAAAGTAAAGAGAAGGTTTAGCTGGACTTTCTATATTAGCATTTCTTTTGCAGTTAACCTACAGGAAGGTGATACATTATTTCTCGCAAATGGAGAGTTTAGGTTTTAAGGAATGATATTTATTCTGATTAAAATATATCTTGACCCATTATACTTTAGGAACATTTGTCAAAAGGTCAAAGATGTCTGAATATGGGCTTTCTCCTGAACTTGCAACATAGTGAATTAGTGTCTCATCCTCCGGACACAGTACAGGATGGTCTACTAGTTTGGTCAAGGGAAAATAAGAGCGAAATCCTCAGTTAACACAGGAAGCTGCCTTATACCAGGTCAGGCTGTCTCTCTGTCTGGTCCAGTACTGTTTACCCAGCTCTCCAGGTTGTCTCTCCCATAACCTGTTATCTGGAATTACCTGGAAACTTGGGTCCTTTTACAGTGTATAGGATGTGCCTTGGTGTTGAGTGCTAATGGCATGGTCCCTCTTTGTGCTAGTGCAAACCCTTTTCTGAAAGTGAATCCAAGGCCACTCACACGCAAATTGTCATGCCTACAGACCAACAACCCATCCCAAACTGTTGCCTTCTAGTCAGCAAGCAACAGTTCCAACCAACAAACCACCAGTCCATTCCAGAGTCACTTGCCTTGGGGAACCCAGTATTTTAGCCTAAACTACCTCATAGATTTGCTCTGATGTTATCTTTAAAAGGTTCTGATACATGAGCATTAGATTTCAATGCTTAGACAATGTGTTGGTTGGCCCAGTTCAAAGTGCAGGTTTTCAGCTTTAAATTACTATGACGCTCATGACCATAGTATCTGAAGTATGCCATTTTCTAATACAGGTATGGGAAAACTCTGGCCTGTCAGCCTCCCCCATTTTGTCCATGAGGCTGCTTTGGGGAAGCCATGACCACCTTCCCTATATCTGGCATACTGGTACAGGGCAGGTATGGGTGTGGGTTCAAATGAAGAAGAAAAAGCTTTGTTCAATTTAGATATGGGTCAAAAGGGCACATGGTTGGCTGTATAGCCACAAGCACCTTGCCCCTCACCGAAAGCTGCACAAACCGAAACCAATCCCATAACACATTAGGTACCTTGTTCAGAAGTGCAATAACTGTGGAGTCAAGGTCATTCCAATGTGAACCAACTTCCTCCTTGGGTTTCTCTTTCTTTTTCAGAGAGAGGACTATGTTCCAGAGGCCACATGGCAAGGTAAGAGGCTAAAGTGGGTGTAGCAACTGTAACTATTACTTTGTATAGTAGCTTTACAAACAGTGAAACACCTCTATTTCCTATCCGGGCAAGCAAGATGCCTTATCTGAAATTGAGGACACATTCAGACCTGGAACAAGTACTCATAGATGGTAACAAAGCAGGACCAGTGAGGAGGAGTGTGGCCTGGGAAGATGGGAGTGTGGCCTAGGAGGGTCCTGCAGCCCGGGTAGGTTTGGAAGGCCACATCTGGCTTCAGGGCCTGAGGTTTCTTAGCCTTGATATATAGCAAATCTCTTTGGTAGTAAGCTGTCCTTCCTTCCTTCCTTCCTTCCTTCCTTCCTTCCTTCCTTCCTTCCTTCCTTCCTTCCTTCCTTCCTTCCTTCCTTCCTTCCTTCCTTCCTCTCTGGGAAAGGAAGAACACAGACAGAAGCAGTACAGAAGTGATAAACTCCTCCCCGACTCCTTCCATAAAATCTCTGCAGGCATTCTAGCTCTGAGGTTGTGATTTTGACTCCATATTGTATTTTCACAGCAGAGCACTGAAGCTCCTTGGCCTAACTCTTGTATATTCATGAAAACTGCAAAGAGTAGCTAGAGCACAGGTAGTACAGAAGAGGAAAGGGCAGAAAATAGAGCAGGTCTGCATGATGCCTGAACTATTATTTGAAAGTCTGCTCCACACCCCCAACAGGATGACTTAAGCTAAAGAACTCAAAAGCTTAGGACCTTTGTCCTGCAAGATAAATTCCAACAATTCATCTTTTGAATAGTTTCCAAAACCTAGGATTAATTAGGTTTAAAAATGCACATTTATTTTAAAACCAGCAGCACTAATCACCACAAGCATCGACTGCATCTGTGCAGATTATCTTAAGCACATTAATACATGAGCCAGGCACGTTTCATTGTTAAACTCAACACAAATCATTTTATTAGCCGATTATCATTTAATGGCACACAACGAACACAAAATTTGGGGTGTTCTGTTGCATAAGGTACTTTTCCCAGCCTGGAAATATTTGGTGAAGGGTTAGTGTTATAAGCAAATAAGTAATAAACCTTTTTTTTTTAAAAAAAAAAAGATAACTACAGGTTGGTGCCTGCATTTATTGCAGCTGTTGAAGGTCAGTAAAACATTCATCAACCCTCAACTGTATTTATCAAAATGTATCCTATTAAATTTACATTAACTGCGGAGCATATATAGGGACACATTCTCTATTACATCTTCAAGTTACAGTAGTTGCCATCATCCTGTTTCAGTAAGCAAAGAGCAATGTGGCTTTGAACTGATTGCATCTTGCCAGCTGTTGTCTTTCCAGGGTCTACGGTGTCAACACACTTAATAGAGTAAGGGAGGGAGTTGAATGCTGGGCTCCCTTCCTCTATTAATAAAGCTGATAGCCTATAAATGTTTCCAGGTCACAGATGACTAACTTGTTTATGATGTTACGGGGATGCAATTATGTTGTGTTGAGATATTGCTAAATAAGCACTGATGGTGAGCTGATGCTACAAGACCTAGAAATATAGGTCACGGCTACCTGGCACATGGTGGGTGAAGGAAGACACAGCCTGGTGACACATTGCTGAGATGGTTAGAGCTTTCAAGAGACAGGCTTTATTTAAATTGTGGCTGCAAAAATTATTTTATGGTTATGATTTCAAACAGGTTGTTTGTTTATCATTTAGTGCATTGGGTCTATTGGCTGAAAGGCAGTGTAAAAAATGGGGAAATGAATAGATGTGACTAGCGAAAGTGTTGTAAGACAATATGGGGCTTTTGAAACCCCCTGTGTGTGGCATAATGGTTAGAATGTTGCACTAGGACTTGAGAGAACATGGTTGGAATCCCCACTCAGCCATGAAGTTCATGGGGTGACCTTGGGCCAGTCAATGTCTCTTAGCCTAACCTACCTCACAGGCTTGTTGTGAGGATGAAATGGGGAGGAGGAGAATCATGTACACCACCTTGAGAGCCTTGGAATACAAAGGTGGTATATAAATGTAATAAATAAATTAAATATAAAACTGGGCGGCAAGGAGCACACTTGGAAGCTGTAAAAGCAGCCCTCCAGGACTCTCTCTGTGGCCTTTGGGGCTCTGGATAGGCAACTGTCACTTTGCAGGCCATGATTTCCACTGGCCCTTCTCCAAGCCCTCCTCAAATGTTTTTGCCTGCCTGGAACAGGGCACTGAACTGTGATAATGCTTTTAACTTGCTTGGGTGAAGGATAGTGTTATGGCGCGTGTTCATGTGAGATGCTGCCTGTTGGGTGGCTGGACCGTAGCCTACTATACAAGGTTAGGGACATATCCTGCTTCTGTTCACCAATAAGGAAGTGTGGCCCTTCCGGATTTCCCACCGAAGCTTGTAAGAGTATGTTCTTGTCTTTGAGAAACTACTGCTGCTTCTTTAAAAATAGAAATAAAAAAATCACCCACTATGAGAGGGTGGCATCAACTGGTCTGACACAACACAGAAAAGTAGGAAATTGCACAGCTAAACCACTATTTATTCTACATTTCCAGATTCCAGTTTATTTTGAGCTGGAAGCTGTTCCTCGGGGAAATAATTTATGACAACAAAACTCTGATAGCAGATCTTTAGCAAGCAGAATCTTTATTGAGATTTCCAATCTATATTAGTTTTCACCTTTTGTTTGTTTATGTGTGTGTGTGGGGGGGGGGTGTTCCTCTACTTTTTTTGTTATGTTTTAAATATATAGTACGGTCTGACTGCATTCAAACAAGAAAGTATGGCTTACCAGGACCTCACAAACATACAGAGGAGGAGCTTTTATTTTACTCCCAGACCATGCTAAACTAAGCCAAGGTTTGGCTTAGTGTGGCGTCCAAACCTGGACTCATGGTCAAGTTCTCCTCTGGCTAGCCATGAGCTGTAGCCAAGAACAATCCTGTCTACCTAGATTCTGAGACCTCCCCAAGCTGCTTACCTTCTGCATCATGAATGACTTAAAAATAGCATTGGACAAATTCATGGAGAAGGATCTCAGTAGCGACCAGCCATGATGGCTATGCTCTGGCTCTACAGTTAGTAGCAGTAATGCTTTTGAATACCAGTTGCTGGAAACTGCAGAAGGGGAGAGTGCTCTTGGGCTCAGGCCCTGCTTGCAAGTTTCCCGCAGGCATTTGGGTGGCCACTCCGAGAATGCTACAGTGGTACTATGGTTCTCAAACTTAATCTGTTCCAGAATTCCATTCCAAAACCAAAGCTTTCCAAAAACCAAGGTGCGCTTCGCCAATATGAAGTAATGCAAAATGGATGAATCCATTCCAGACCTTAAAAAACAAATCTTAAAACAGCAATTCAACATGAATTTTACTATCTAACGATACCATTGATACAAAAAAAGAAAGGAATAATCATTGTACTGTACTATAGAATAAATGACAGTATTGCAGATGATAAAAATTAAAATTAATTAATTTTCTTTACCTGCACTCATGATAGTCATTGTTTGGATGGGGGGCTTTTATCCATTTCCGCAGTCACACAATCAGTCAGTAGCTGAACTGGGATCCACACAGTCACAAAAACAAATTAACCGAAAAAGCCTCAAAAAAAAAAACCAACCACAGAATAAATAGCAAAAACAAAAGTGCCAAACTTAATCCATTCCGGAAGTCCATTTAACTTCCGAAATGTTCAAAAACCAAGGTGCAGCTTCTGATTGGTGCAGGTGCCCCAGAAACAATAGCCAACAGTTTGGCTTCTGAAAAACATTCGAAAACCAGAACACTTCTGGGTTTTCGGCATTTGGGAACCAAGGCGTTTGAGAACCAAGGCGTTTGATAACTAAGGTACCACTGTATATGTATTATTGGTCCATTCCAGTAGGCCATTCTTATGTTCTTCTTATGTATCTTATGAGTGATGTCAGAAACATTTGCTCATCATACCAACCGTAGTTTGCCTGGATTTTAAGGAGCCTGCTACACTGGACATCCTGTACAAAACATCACAAACAGGCAGAACAATCCTGACTTGATGAGACTTCTTCCAAGCTCAGAGAGGTAATCTGTTTAGCCCCCTTTTCTATTTGCAAATACACAGCTGCAGATCTCAGATTTAAAATACCTGATCCATGGCACACATATAAAGCCCCAGCTGTTCTTGCTATCTGAAGCTAGCTATTAAAAGCAAGGACAGCAGGTGGGATACAGAAAAAGAAATAGACACCTTGTAACATTAACAGCAGCAACAAAAAATGTCTGGTACCCCCATAGAGACATCAAAAAAATGGAAGTGCCATGAAAGCAAGGATAAAAAATAACAACCGGATAACTTTTGTTGGAAACATTTGTATTGTTGATGGCCAGAGGAGGATACAACAATTCAGATTCTTGTCTGCTTTGCAGAAACCTGCTCCAGTTCAGCTACTCTGGCTGGTTTTTTCCTCTGCTCACTCCCACCCGATGATTCCAATTCTCTCAGCCACAATTGCAACTCTTAACCTCACAAGCAGAAGGCATAAAAATTGTGACTTGCACCTCATCTATCACAGGAGATCATTCTGCTGAGCTTGCTCTTCAGAATTGTCCCTGGCCAACCGAAGCTCCTAACAAATTGCAGGCAATCTAAAGCCAGGATCCTCAAGCTAATTCTGACCATGTTTCATGGCTGCAAGCTCATCGTTCAGATCATTAGAATATTTTATTCTTCTTCCACCTATCTATATAGAAGCGACAAAGAGGCATTTGCTGTCCCATGCAAACTGTCTTCTGGTAGGCTCCTTAAATTTAAGAGTGGGGGGGGGATCGAAATATGATTTAGACCAGGGGTCAGCAAACTTTTTCAGCAGGGGGCCAGTCCACTGTCCCTCAGACCTTGTGGGGGGCCGGACTGTATTTTGAAGGGGGAGGGGAAATGAACGAATTCCTATGCCCCACAAATAACCCAGAGATGCATTTTAAATAAAAGGACACATTCTACTCATGTAAAAACATGCTGATTCCTGGACCGTCCGAGGGCCGGATTTAGGAGGTGATTGGGCCGCATACGGCCCCCAGTTTGGGGACCCCTGATTTAGACAATCACTGAAAATACAGCAAAATCTGCCACCTTCACCATTTAACAAATTTTACAGAATGATACAGGTCAGAAATGTTTTGCTATCTGCCCGCAGCCCATTCCACATACCTCCTGGCGTCACTTGACTGGTGTCAGACATAGGGATGGAGGAGACATCTGATTCAGATTCAGTGAACCTACCGAATTTGCCCTCTCCAAAACAATACACAAACCAAAAAGTAGTTATCCTTTGAAATGGATGCTTCTCTAAATTTTGCAATGCAGTGCTCCAGCCAAGTACAATGTGTACAAAATCCATGTTCACAAATGTATACAAAGATGCATATTTGTATAAGAAAGATGTACAAAAATGCATTTAGTAGGACAAAGTTTTTACAAATATGCTCATGTTACTGAAAATTGAATTTCTGATGGGTAAATTCCTTTGTGAAAATGTGTATTATAGGTAAAAATGCATACAAATATGTGTGTCTCAAAAAAATTGCATTAAGATGTTGGTGAAGTTAAATTAGGGCATTTTTTAAAAGTATGAACTAAGATTTTAACATCATTTAACATCTTAATGCTATGCTATGTTTACATTTTTTGTGGACACTGTATTTATTTGATTTAATAAATAAACAACAACAAAAACACCTTATGAACTGATGTGGAACAGTGAAGAACTGAAGTTAAGGGGGAAAGCTATTGCACAGCTACCTAGCTCCATACATTCCCCAGGAGCAGTAACTGAGACCCAAAGGAAGGCAATAATTAATAATAATAATAATAATAATAATAATAATAATAATAATAATAATAATATTTTTACCCCACCCATCTGGATAGGTTTCCCGGCTTAAAGCACATAAAAATGTAAAACATTAGACATTAAAAAAAAATTCCCGACACAAGGTTGCCTTTAGATGTCTTCTAAAAGCCAGATAGTTGTTTATTTCCATGACATCTGATGGTAGGGTGATCAATAGGGTGGGCAGCACTACTAAGAAGGCCCTCTGCCTGGTTCATGTTTGTTCATCTATATATATAAAAATGTAAAAATTGTGAAAGTGTGTGTTCCACTTTTCTCCGTAACCGCTTGCCCGATCGTCCTGAAATTTTGACACAACGATCCAGGCCACTCTCCGAGTGTTGTTGGGGACAAAAATCCCTCAAATCACACACCTGGCCAGTTATAGACCTTGTTTTCCACCAAGTCAAACAGCGCCCTCAAGTGGCGTTATACCCTCCTCCACCCCTCCCTTCCTGTGAAATCTAAGCCACACCCACAAACCAAATGACATCATCAACCAAGCAACTGAAACCACCAAGGCAGCCATTATCAGACCCACTAGGCTCCTGTCCTTCAGACCATATTTTGCGCTCTCTTCTTCCACCCTCATTAAAAGGTTCTTTAATTCCTCCTCACTTTCTGCCATCAAGGTTGTGTCATCTGCATATCTGAGGTTGTTGATATTTCTTCTGGAAATATTAATTCCAGCTTGGGATTCACCCAGTCCAGCCTTTCGCATGATGAATTCTGCATATAAGTAAAATAAGCAGGGAGACAATATACAGCCTTGTTGTACTAATTCCCCAATTTTGAACCAATCAGTTGTTCCATATCCAGTTCTAACTGTAGCTTCTTGCCCCACATAGAGATTTCTCAGGAGACAGAGGTGATCCAGGCACTCCCATTTCTTTAAGAACTTGCCATAGTTTGCTGTGGTCGACACAGTCAAATGTTTTTGTGTAGTCAATGAAACAGAAGTAGATGTTTTTTCTGGAACTCTCTAGCTTTCTCAATACTGTAATCCAGCACGTGTTTGCAGTTTGATTGGAGTATTAGAAAAGCAATAACCAAGAACTTGGCATACTGAAAATACTGCACTAACTTCCAGTGCAGAAACCCTACACAATCAAAGTCAGGTTTTTGTGACTTTCAGATTGGAAAGTCACAGATTGGAAGTAACATGGAAGGCAACATTTTAGAAAACCCCACTGCTGCAATAAAATAAAATAAAATAAAAATTACATTTCAGCTTTTGTGAATCAAGTGTGCTGAACGTGCAATGCCCTTTTTCAAAGTGGAACATCTGCGGAAATAATAGGTAAGTTTTGCACATTTCCAGATAGTTTCCTGTGTGATCTTGCCTGCAGTCTTCATTTCCCTGCAAAATTTAATTCAGCACTGAGACTGCACGTCTCTTCCCACGGTACAGAAAAGCATATCCTTCCATGTATAACTTCATATTCAAGACCACGTTAGGCCAGCAAAAATTGAAACACCTTTCAAAAAGTGTGATCTAATGTGTAGCGAGAATCCAATTATAAGTACTTTATTCCCAGGACGGGAATGTATGGTGTAATACTGTAGTTTCAGATGCAAGTTCGTGAATCATTAGGAGTTACAGAAGATGAAAAGTTCACATACCCTCTCCTTCCAATTTAGTGATGTTGCGAAATGTCAAGCTGCAGGTTTTTTATTTTATTTTTTATTTTAATGCACATAACCCAAAGTGTATTCTATCACCATGAGAGCTCATGTTTCTAAAAATAGGACAGTTGAAAGGTAACACATATAAGTATAGTTAACCTATGTCAGATTTCCCCCTTAAGGATATTAGATAAAATATAATTTAATTCAAGAATTAATTGCAGCTTCTGGCTTTGTGGACTTGCATTCATGACAGGTGTCAAATTTGTGCCATCTTTTAATTACCCTAACAACTCTAGTTAATTTGCCTCTACCAAGAAGGATATCCAAATTTATTAAGACACCTGGAGTGAAACACATCTCTTCTGTTAACATACTGCTAATCTCCCATCTTAATTCTGCAGGAATCAGGGTGGGCCAAGCCTCATACTTTTAAGATGCCATCTCTCAGTGGGGGGGAAAGAAGACAAATATTTGAAAAGAGCTTCTTGTTCAGAGCAGATATAGTTGGTGATATTTCATGAAAAATGCAAGCAACTGGTGTCATACAGCATGAGGATAGTTACAGCCCCTAGATCGGGGCTTGACAATTTTTTTTAGCTTTGGGCCACTCCAATGTCCCTCAGACCTTGTGGCGGGCCGGTGAAGTGGCACCGGGCCGGGGGGGGGGGGAAGCTGGAAGAAGAGGTGAGGGGGGCAAGTAGTAGTAGTAGTAATAATAATAATAATAATAATAATAATAATAATAATAATAATAAATTTTATTTATACCCCGCCCTCCCCAGTCAGAACTGAGCTCAGGGCGGCTGACATCAATAAAATTACAATAAGACATAAAAGAAAGAAAAAAAATTGATTAAAATGTGGGTTAAGTAGTCCTCCTGCCCAGCCCCCAGCCCTAGCCACTGCGCTTACCTTCCCAGGGGCTGCTGCCGCCACCACCGCTGCTGCTTCTCGTGGGTAGGCAGAGCAAGCTCGTCTACTCCACTCTCTGGTCCACAGGAGCACCAGGGTGGTGGCAGAGGGAAGATGAGCAGCGCAAAAGGGCTGGCTCCGAAGAGGGGCTTCTTAAAATGGCACTCAGCCAGCTCAGTCCAGCCCCCTTCCTCCTCTAGGCAGGACGGGGAGAAGCCAGGAAGAGGGAAGGAGGAGGCGACACCACGGAGTGTGTGAGGGAGAGGGGGGGAATGGAATAGTGCAGGGGGGGAAATGGCGCAGCCCGAACAAACAGAATTCCCACGCCGATCCATGGACAGTCCGTGGGCTGGATCCTGAAGGCAATTGGGCCTGATCTGGCCCGCAGACCTTAATTTGCTGACCCCTGCCCTAGATTATTGCCATTCATCCCTCCCCAGTTCAGTCTCCATTTTGCCCAAGGTTGTAAGAGACCACAAAGCTTGTTAACATGATGCTCACACATACCTAAGGCCCCACAGAGGTCTTCCCCTAGACCAGGAGTCCCCTGCCCCCAAGAAGCCTTCCATTATAGCAAAAGGAGGAATTTTATTTAGGCCTAATTGTGGCACAGACACTATCTGAGGGGGAGTTACGGATTCTTAATTTACATCCTGCCTTTCCCCCAAAACTGGGACTCACAGCAAGGAGGGAGCCAGTCTAAGCTTCTCTAGGGAAACCTGAGTTCCGAAACCTGAGAGCGTCCACTGAGAAGAGGGTGACTTCCTTGGCTAGCTGTGACCCCCACCCCCGACAGCCAACAAACATATCACCACCACAATTACACTTGAGAGGAATCTTCGATTGCAGCTAATAGAAGGCTTATTTCAGGGCTTGTTGATGTGTGTATGGAGTATCTCCCTGGAGATGACAACTGGATGGTACAGGCATGGGGCAGGGTGCTGGCGAAGTTGCAGCTCTGGGGGGCACACTGGCATGAGCACTGCATTGTTTCCACTGGTGTGCCAGCCCAGCCACATCCTCACTGTCCCATCCAGGTAAGCAGCAGTGGCACCTCTGTCAAGGGAGATGCCCCATTCCATTGACCCACCATGTCATCCACTCCAGCACTGACAGCTACTACATTGAACATAAAGTGACTCTGAGCCCTTGTGCTACATTTAGGATTTTTTAAAAAAATAAATAAAATAAAAATCAATGGAAACTATTTTCCTGCCTAGATTCCAAGAACATCTGAAATTGGCCAAGGGTAGGGGAGGTAATTCACACGGGATTATGTGTGTTCCCTGTCAAGTATTATCTCATAGGCTTTGTACAAATAGTTTTTTAAAGCTACCTGGCTAAAGGAGGAAGGGAAGATGGAAAATTAATTGCTCCAGGTACTTGAAATTCTAAGGACATCTCCCCCCCCCCTTGTCAAAAAGACTGCTTACGGCACCGTCTGCAAAAAAATAAAATTAAAATGGAAGTGACTCCTTTCTAAAACAAAAGTAGGGCAAAGTGTCTAGTGTGTCGTCCCTTTATAAGACTGCGATTCAAGAGACTGTGTGTGTGTTTTTGTGAGGTGTTTGAATTTCTACGTGAAGGGCCTCCGCAGTATGAGAAAGGGTAAGTTCTTATGCCCGCACAGTGAAGCACAGAAGTACACTATGGGGTGTGAACACAGGAAGGCCGCCAGAGGGAATGTGCCAATATTAAGAGTGCCTTGGTTCCTGCAATTACCTCCCCGGTAGAGGCCCCCTGGAGTTACTTTATTACTGTAATAAAGCTGTGTAATAATTATGTTGATGAAATCCATTTAAAAAACGAAGCCTAATGTCGAATGCAGTTTTAACGGCAGAGCCTGAGTGACTGGTACATTAAGTCCATCGGTTCCAAACTACTGAAGAACAAAATGAGAGCCAGGTACAAACCAAATCAGCCTCACAGATGAAAGGGTTGGGTGGGGAGCCGTGAGGTGGGCTGGAGAGGCAATAAGCCTGCCTGGCGGTCTGCTGCTGCCTGCCTGTGCTTCGACTGTGCCCTAGGCCTCCTCTGGATTCCTCTCACAAATTCCTCTATTCCATGCATTTCGCACACAGCAGGAATAAAGTGAAGAAATGTATTTCTCTCATATAGTTAAGAAAGTGGTGGTTTATTGACCTCAAGATCCTCCTGGTTTTTTTTTTTTTGGGGGGGGGGGTTGCATATGAATATTTTTTTCTTTTCTTACACCTACTTACAATGAGAATCAATGTCCTTTGAATCTTTCAGTTTAAGAATGTCCAGAATGTTGGCACCTACTTGGATGTAGCCAGTGGGTGTTTTTTTCCTTTAAAAAAATGTTTAGGGGTACTCTGCGTCCTCCAGGGGAAAAAAGCACTGGATGTAACTGCCTAATTCATACAACTGCAACCCAGAAAATACAGATAAGTCATGGATTTAATGAAAAAAGTTGAGCTGAGATGAAATTCAGCTTGACCACAGTTGTCCATGCATTCATAATGTCAAGGTTGGATTACTACAAGGCTTCTTCTTTGGTGATCACTTGTAGCCGAGTAAGATAGTCTTCCATAAACATGGTTTTAACAATGAGTCTGTAAGTGACTGTGGAGGCCAATTCTGGATCCACACGTCCTTCCACAGTGGGGACATTGGTTTCCGGGTGGGAGTTGGTCACGGTGTGGATTTGCCAAGCGTGCCTTCCTCTTAGCACGTTTCTCCCTTGCATCCTGAGTTCGAGTGTCTTCAAAGCCCATGACACCTTTGGTAAAGGCTGTTCTCCAACTGGAGCGCTTGCAGGCCAGTGTTTCCAAGTTGTCAGTGTTTATACTACATTTTTTTAGATTTGCCTTGAGACAGTCTTTAAACCTCTTATGTTGACCACCAGCATTACGCTTTCCATTTTAAAGTTTGGAATAGAGTAGTTGCTTTGGAAGACGATAATCAGGCATCCGCACAACATGACCAGTCCAACGAAGTTGATGTTGAAGAATCATTGCTTCAACACTGATGATCTTTGCTTCTTCCAGTACACTGATATTAGTTCGCCTGACTTCCCAAGTGATGTGTAAAAATTTTTGGAGACACCGTTGATGGAATCTTTTGCGGAGTTGGAGATGGCGTTTATAAGTGGTCCATGTTTCACAAGCATACAGTAAGGTTGGTAGTACAATAGCTTTGTAAACAAGCATTTTTGTTTCCCTGTGAATGTCCCAGTCCTCAAATGCACTTCAGTTGGGAGAAAGCCCCACTCGCAGAGCTCAGGCAGTGCTGGATTTTGGCATCAATGTTGGCCCTTGTGGAAAGATAACTGCCAAGGTAGGAGAAGTGATCAACATTTTCCAACGTTACACCATTGAGTTGGATTTGTGGTGTTGCAGAGGGGTTATTTTGTACTTGTTGGTGCAGCACTTTGGTTTTTTGGATGTTGAGTGATAGGCCAAGCTTTTTGTAAGCTTCTGCAAAGATATTTAGGATGGTTTGGAAGTCATCCTCTGAGGGTGCACACACTACATTGTCATCAGCATACTGAAGCTCTATGATGGAAGTTACGGTAACCTTACTCTTTGCTTTCAGCCTGCTCAGATTGAAGAGCTTTCCATCTGTTCGATATATGATTTCTACTCAGGTGCACTCTGTGTGGGGCTACCCTTGGTGGTTCTAGAAGCTGCAGAACATGGCAGCAAGGTTGCTTGTGGGGGCAAGCCACCACCAGCATAAAAACACCTTGCTTACGGGATCTGCACTGGCTGAGTTCAAGGTTTTTATGCTAGCACGTAAGACCCTATGCAGCTTAAGACCAGGTTACTTGAGAGACCACCTTATCCCTAATATACATCAGCAGTCGTTAACAGCCATCTACAGGTTTACCACTCCCATCAGCCCATCACCCATTCCCACCCACCCCCACCACCCTCTGTATATATATAAGGGTCTGACACTTCTGTTTCAAGTGTATCTGAAGAAGTGTGCATGCACACGAAAGCTCATACCAAAATAAAAACTTAGTTGGTCTTTAAGGTGCTACTGAAGGAATTTTTTTCTATTATACTTGGTAAGTCACTGTGGTCTGCAGAAGAGTTTATCCCTGAAGTTTCAAAGATACCAGAAGCCTGATCTGATGCCACTCAAAGCAAGGCTTTCATTGTGGCTGCCTCTGTTCTGTGCAACAGCATACATGCTCCCACTATCTGCATTTTCAAGAAACAACTGAAGACATTTTTGTTCCGACAAGCTTTCCCAGCAGCATGAATAGCTCTGCTATGGGTGTATACTTTGTGGTGTTTTAAAATGTATCTGTTGTTGTTTTGGCATTGTTTTAAACTGCTTTTTAGCTGTTTTATTGCATTTTGTGCATCATCTTGAGCAGGCTTCCCCAACCTCGGCCCTCCAGATGTTTTTGGCCTACAACTCCCATGATCCCTAGCTAGCAGGACCAGTGGTCAGGGATGATGGGAATTGTAGTCTCAAAACATATGGAGGGCCGAGGTTGAGGAAGCCTGATCTTGAGTCATGCATGTGGAAGATGATTAATTTATAAATAGATTTTAAAAAATATTACTGCCAAGGAAAAATGAAAGCACCTATCACAGTTATACAGTTCAATGCATTCCATTTAGCTCCACCCCCTGTAATTATTTTTTTTATTGGAATTTTTCACATGACAGCATTAAAAGCAAGCTATAAAAGAGAAACTACAACAAACCATAATGGTATTGTTGCATTGAATAATGACCCTTTTCTCTTGCAGGCAATGCCTAAGGCAAAGTTTGCTCTGATTTAGATGTGATGGGAGTGAGCCACAGCTAAATCGCTACTTGTGTAAGCATGCCATGAAACTCCCATCTTTTAAAAATGGTTTCCCCATATGCACTGGAGCCACATGCAGGCCAGCAATATTTGGCCCTAGCCGCTGATGTGCTAGCATATTAACACTACATATTATTATGGGGAAGTGATTAAGGTGTTAGACCAGGGCCTGGGAGACCAAGGGTTAAATCCCAGCTCAGCCATGAAAGCCTGCTGACCATCAGCCATTCACTTTCTACTCAGCCTAGCCTACCTCACAGGGTTGTTGTGAAGAGCAGGGGTAGAGCTCCTTGGAGGAAAAGTGGGCTATGAATGTGATTAATTAAATAATACAGTTCCAGTATACATAGTAAGAACATTTTTAAATTAGAGGAGAGGAGAGCATGTTGAATGTTTACACAGCAGTCAAATGTTACCTGTGTTGCAGAAACCAAGGTACAGTATTACAACTGAAGAATAAAATCTTTATGAATTCTGATATGACTTGACCTGATCAGAACTTCCCAGACGACAGTACAGACTATATCCCACTTATCCTCCAGGTTTTGTACTTCTCAAATGTTGCAACATTTTGGCTTTTAAAAAGTATGGAAATACGGTACATTTACAAATGTGCATTTTTGGAGAGATAAAAACACTCAAATGTATGTAGACCTAGCTGCAGATTTTAAAAACAATAGATTTATTTACCACTTTTTGCATTGTATTATATCCTACTTTTTCTCCTAGGAGTTCAAGGTAATGCACATGGTCCTCCCCCTCCTAATTTAATCCCCAACAACAACCCTGTGAGGTAGGTTAGGCTGAGAGGCAGTGACTGGCCCATGTTCACCCAGTAGGCTTCATGGTCGAATGGGGATTTGAACCCTGGTCTCCCAGGTCCTAGTCTTAATTTTGGATGAACACACCTGAAAGTGACAAGGACAAAACAAAAAACAAAAACACTAATTTACTCATCCCCAATTAATGGTCCCATCCTCCCAAAGTGATTCAATGTAGAAAGAACTTAATGGCAGATCCAAAATTTGTCACCATTTTAAAAAAAAAGCGTACAATGAGATTTTGTATGAAACTGGGGGTTCTTCCTCAAACCAAACATCTGAAATAATTAATAATTCCAAGGAAAGAAAGACAAGTTTTGGGGTCTCATACATTCTTACTCCAGCTGCTACCATGTACTTAAACTGCAGCCATTGGAGTCGGAGACTTAAAGGCACTGCACCCCTAGGAACACTTTTTCATTTATAACTGTGACAAGCCCAATGGACTCAAAACTTATTTCAACCTATTCTTTTCTAGTACTGCTACAAATATTTTGTTGACAGCTTTTCCTGAGGCTGGGGGTGGGGGTGGGGGTGAAGCAACAGGAGGAAATATTGCCAACCCTCTGCTGATGGAAGTTGACTCATTTTTGAAGTGAAGGTCTAACCTTTGATTGTTAGGTGGCATAAGTATATTTCCCTCCCTTTCCCTCACCCCCCAACACTTTTTTAATCTCTTTGACATTACAACAAGCAGCAGCAATGTCCAGAGTAGCGAAAGGCAGAACTGTCAACTTCGCTTTCTCTCAGCTTCTCATTCTCAGTTCTCCCCATCAGTTGGCAGTTGTTGTTGTTTTGTTAAAAAAAAAAAAATCCTTGTGAAAATCCAGCAACATCTGAATGTGAATTTCTCCACACATACTCAAGTTTGTATGAAATTTTGCATTTTTTTCCTTTTCTTTTTTGCAAACCAATTTTACCCAATGCTATTTTCTCTAATATACTTTACATGCTTTTTTTTTTGTCCATCTTACTTGGACCCTGAGTCCTCTTTTCCTAGGGGGGGATGTAAGATAACTACCGTAGGAGCAACATTGGCACAGGGGGCCTGAATGAAGACAGATCATTCAGGAGAGAAACAGGTTGTTGGTTTGGTGGAGGATCAAGCAGGAAGTCAGTCTAGCTTGTACCTCAGCAATGAGTTGCTCAGTATGGGGATGAAGGACAGGGTGAACAAATTATTGGCTTCCTGCTTCACCTGATCTCTCTGGGCTTAAAGCTGTAGTACACCTTGGATCTATCAGTCATGATGACACTTCCATGCAGTAAAGACCAGGCTAGTGGTTCCCTCTGCTTGCTAGCTGGTCCAGAGAGTAAAGCACCTGATTTCACTTGCTGTAGCCCCTGTCTCAAGCCTCTTAAGTATTTTACTGTCATAGAGTGGCTCATGAGAATCTCTTGAGGTTGGAGAAGTCCTACAAGTACTGGAGAGACCTCAAATGAGAGCCATATAAATCCTTGGCATTATGGATTAACTTGATTCGGAGTGTCATCAGTTTCATTTCATGCCTTTACTAAAACATAAAAGAACTTCCAAGTGTCTCTGAAAAACTTTTACGACTAACCAAGCTGAGCCGAAGACTCGTATATCGCTCCACCCCACCTGGTGAGCCATTTCTGCATAACTGATGGGCTGCATTTGGCATTGTGGGTCACAAGTTGCCTCACTTGATTTCATGTTTTGCTACGTGAAACTATACCTTCTATACCTGTATAAAGATCCTTACACAAATGTGTTAATAATCTAGAAATTCCTCTCTACATACCAGTCTTTCTCCCACTCTTTGGTGGTGGGCTAACACTGTTAACAGAATCAGCCACAATATCAACTGTTTCAAATATATCATTATGTAAATTGTAGTTATACAGACAGTTTAATACACACACAAGTTATAGACATACAGGCGCGCGCACGCGCACACACACGGAGGCTTAGTTCAGGCACATTATATTGTTAAAGCTTCCCTTTCTCTCATCCCTGCACAGATGTTCAGTAGGTGATTAGCATTACTGCTCCATCCGTTGATCCACACAGCTTAGTCACAAAGCACTGCTCACCCCACTTTATTTCCTGCCCCCTCCATGATATTGCAATGAATAAAAGAGGATACATCTTCAAAGGTATAACCTCCAGGGGTGCCAAATCACAATTCAAACAAGTTATCTTGCAAGCCTATTTACTTCCACCAGAGCAAACCCCAGAACTACATGTACAAATTTCACAGATAAAAATAGGAACAGGCTTGTAACACTATCATTCTCAGAACAAGGGTTGCTAGGGAGGTACTGTACAATGTGCAATTTCCACCAGGTGGGCTTCTAGATTGTCACAAATACGACTTTGGAGTCCAAGCTGGAGAGACAGGGATGGGTCAAAGCAGTGGGCAGAGAATGCAATGAGCACATTATCATACTTTTACCACATCTACATGCATTGTGAACACTCTTCCATACGGCCGTTTTGCTGAAGATTATGTAGTTTGGGCTTTAGGGAGAAAGGGATATGCATACCTTTGTTCTTTGAGCATTTGATCCACATTTCGGACAACAAATCTACTCAGAGCAGAGCTCTTCCTGTGCAGTCATATATGCACCTATTTACAGAGAAGTATCACTGGATCTATCAACTCAGTATTCCCAGTGTAGCCATGAAACCTAAATGCTACTAGATGAAACCTAGCTACTGAAGGTAATGGGGCCATTTATATGTCCAGCTGTCCTTTGTCAAGAACAAATTGTTGCTGTTTTTTGTGTTGAATATATGCTATATGGTAATTTATGGACCTAATAGGTATCTAAAGTCATTTGCACATAACAAAATATGAATTTTATCAAAGTAATTGTTGAAGTGAAATACAATTAAGTGAAATTCACAATTTATAGTGAAATACAATTAAAAAGAAATACAGTCTATGAATTGTAGCGAAATACTTATTAAGTTCTAACTTAAAATGGTTTTTTATTCATAACAAACTTAATAATGCAAACACAGGTTTCATTTTATTTGTTTTTTTATCTTATATTTTGCAAATGTACATCCAGTTTTTCCCCTTTAATTTTTTTGGGGGCCCCCAAGAGAGAGGGGCCCTAAGCTATAGCTTGTTTAACTTATACGTAAATCCGGCACTGGTCATGAGAAGATGTCCTCTGCAGTTGCAAGAAACAAACATAACTTTCAAGGATACTGGAAGGCAGTAAAGTGAACTAATTGATCTTGTTCTCAAAATATTTGCAACGCCAAATTTCTACTGGGTTCTGGCCGTTCAACGCTTTCTGTGTCATTTATTTTCTTTATTTGCAAAACTTTCTGTGTTGCCAACATTAAGAGAAAATATCACGGTGCTGAGCCGCATAAAATCAACCATAAAATAACAGTCATAAAACAAGTACGAAATACATGCTAAGCTCCAAGAGTAGCATTCGCTGGCATTAAATATCATTGACATTGCTAAGTGGAGGGGAATCTGTCAAGGCCATCAGGCGGCTTGGGATCTGCTCCATTTAA
Organism: Zootoca vivipara; assembly: GCF_963506605.1. Lineage (NCBI taxonomy): Eukaryota > Metazoa > Chordata > Lepidosauria > Squamata > Lacertidae > Zootoca > Zootoca vivipara. Next base: position 71,231,010 of record NC_083282.1, read on the forward strand.
ACTTTTCAATTTGACTCCAGTCTTTCTATTCCAATGCTATTTATTCGAGCATTGTTATTAAAACAGCTCTCTTTGGAAGAGAGAGAGAAAAAATCCCAGTCTAAGTAAAGAGCTAATAGGGGCGCCAAAGGATTGCCCTCAAAATAATGAGGTCCTGCAACCTACTTTCCATTGCCACAGTCATTTGTATTTTTTACTGAAGCAGAATCAAAGGCACTAACTGAATAAGTTGTGGTCAAGATGTACTTTCTGTGAAGATTTGACCACAGCTGACCACAGCTCAACAAAGCCACCTTCCACAGAAATGAACTGCTCAAGAAGTTTTGATTGATTTATAATAATTTAAAAAACAACAATGTTGTCCTCATCCCCCCCCCCCAATTCTAGAATGTTTTAAGTATGGAGGCAAACATTCTTCAAAACAGTTTTCAGTTAATCACATTCAGTTCCATGTTATTATAACTGTTTCTGGGGGAAAGGACTTGCTTATTGTACCATATGAACAAAAAGCTGACTATACAGACCATGAAAAAGGTAAAGGACCCCTGACAGTTCAGTCCAGTCGCAGACGACTCTGGGGTTGCAGTACTCATCTCGCTTTACAGGCCGAGGGAGCCTGTGTTTGTCCGCAGACAGTTTTTCCGGGTCATGTGGCCAGCATGACTAAGCCGCTTCTGGTGAACCAGAACAGCTCAAGGAAATGCCGTTTACCTTCCTGCCGGAGCAGTACCTATTTATCTACTTACACTGGTGTGCTAGGTTGACAGGAGCTGGAACCGATAAATAAGAGCTCACCCTGTCGCAGGGATTCGAACCGCCAGCCTTCTGATCAGCAAACCCAAGAGGCTGAGTTTAGACCACAGCGCCACCCACGTCCCTTGCATACAGACCATACACCACCCCAGAAAGGTGTCTGTCATTTATTGCTGGTGCTGTTGTCCTTCTGCAAGGACCACACCCATGGGCTTACCCTATGGTAAAGGTAAAGGTAAAGGGACCCCTGACCATTAGGTCCAGTCGTGACTGACTCTGGGGTTGTGCTCATCTTGCGTTATTGGCCGAGGGAGCCAGCGTACAGCTTCCAGGTCATGTGGCCAGCTTGACTAAGCTGCTTCTGGTGAACCAGAGCAGCACATGGAAATGCCATTTACCTTCCCGCTTGGAGCAGTACCTATTTATCTACTTGCACTTTTGACGTACTTTCAAACTTCTGGGTTGGTAGGAGCTGGGACCGAGCAATGGGAGCTCATCCTGTTGCAGGGATTCGAACTGCTGACCTTCCGATCGGCAAGCCCTAGGCTCTGTGGTTTAACCCACAGCGCCACCTGCGTCCCTTACCCTATGGTAACTTTGCACAATTGCATTCATATGTTCCCTTGTCTTGTAACTACTAAGGATGCAGCTTGGGTTCTATTGTACTGAATACCTTCTGCTGTTTAACACACTCTGGGTTTCTCAGCTTGGTTTTCTAGCTTGGAGGGAAATGGCTTTTATGGTGGCATATATGTGATCATTTGATGCAAAGCCCAAAGGACTCACCCACATCATGTTGCTCATCCAAATGTGATCACAGCACGGCAAGTTTTCCTTTGCTGAAAAGAGAATTGCTTAGGCTCTTGCTACAAATCTTCAACAACACCAGAGGTGGAATATGACAGAACCCCTAAGGCAGGCAAGACCATTAGGCAGGATACCCAGGACTGATAAAAAGTTCAGTGAAACTTTGTCTTGGCAAGTGAGTTGCTTGTGTTATCTTCTGCAAGGCAAGGGTGGGGTGGGCTAAGAAATCCAGACCAAAACACACACGAGTGCCCTCTCCTATCCCATCCTCTTGTTCATACCCGGGATGTGCAGTACACCCTGAGAAGTGCCACCCTGACATTCTTCTTGCTTCCCTTGAAATTTCTTCAGATGTTTAGTATTGCAAGGAATGCTCCTATTCACTTCAGATGAAATTTAAGAGGCAAGTTGGGACCCCAAGCCACATTGAGCTGTGGACTTAAAAAACAACAACAACCCAACTTTGATTGCACAAGGACAAAACCCAAACACTGCATTTCTAGATGCCACAAACCTCATCTATTGCAGTCGCTGAAACACCCTGGGAGCCAAATGTCATAGGAACATTGCAACAAGTCAGGCCATTGGTTGACCTTGCTCAGAACTGCTTACTCTGGTTAGCAGCAGATCTTTGAGGTTCCAGGGAGGAATATCTTCCAACCCTCTGTGGAGACTGAACCCAAGACCATTGATATGCAAAGCATATGTTCTACCAATGAGCTGTGGCTCCTTCCCCAAAGGGAAAGGATGCAGAGACTTCTTGCTGAGTACCCAACACACAGCTTCAAGATCTGGGATAACAGAGTAATTAATTTTCATCAGAGGAGCATTATTCTCACAAATGAATGAGTCACATGTACACTTGTGATGAATTTCCTGCTTCAGTCCTCAGAGCATTCACTTACTCACCGTTTTGCTCCTCTCTCCATCTCACCCCACCATAGTTCAAAACATCTGTTACTTCATTTGTATAGAACTTAAATATCCATAGATCCTTGAGTTTTAATTACCAGAGGCCTGATAAAAAATTTAAACTAGCAGCTGTTGCCATCAAGATGGCTCCAGGGACATCTTCCATATAATAACAGGAAGAGAAGGAACAGAATGACAGTAAAACTTTCATCGGGACAATGGCGGCTGCCAAGTAAGCACACTGAAAAGCCACCGTGCACCTGCAGCTCCAAACTTTAGTCAGAAAGAAACAGGGATCTTAGATATTGTGGGCGGGGAATGGAACCAGCAACATGAATTGAACTCTTACCAAACTGTGTACTGACTGGAACAGTGAAAGATTCCTACCGCACTGGGATCACTTTGGGGGAAATGCTGGATAATTCAGATGTCCAACATTTCATGAAAAGCTTGAATAAGAATTTTAGAAGCATCCCCACTTTTAGAAAAGCCACATTCGTTCATTTGTTTTTTTGTTCATTCATTCATTAGAATTTATATACCACTGTTAGTAATGGAAAAAAACCTCAAAGCAGTTTACATGTAGGTTGTATATTTGCTGAAACAGATATATGGGCATTCATTACACATGTAGTTTACCTTTGGATTTCCCACACAGAACTAATATCCATATAGGCAATCTTTTTTGCATACGAAATGGTCCGTAGGTACTGATTGCACCCTTGTGTTAACTGGAGCATAGACTAGATATACATCCCATGAACTAATGAAAGCTGCAGCAGCTATTTAATTGGGAAGTAATTTCCTTTTCTTTAAGACTAATCTTATACCTCTCCAGAGGTATTTCTAAATTGCACAGTAACATAATCTGATGCACTCCAAGCATGCAATTTGGTTTCTTTGGGTCTTCCTGCAGGCAAATTTGTGTGGCTTCCCACTAACTGCCCAATGGAAGTCATGCATGTTATGTCACACTTCTAAGCATTCTGACTTTAAAATACAAGAAGCTGCAAAACAGTTGAAAGCTTCTGTGGATTCAAGGAGGCTAGCAGTGAACCAGGATACATGTATGCTGATGACATGTAGTCCTACTTCTCCATAACATCTGAATCAGTAAAGGCTGAGAAAGCTTTGGACTGGTGTCTGGATGCAATGGTAGGCTGAATGAGGGCCAATAAACTGTGTTTGAATCCTGGGAAGATGGAGGTTCTTTAGGTAGATGGTTCCCATGTTTAGGAGATTGGCCAATTACTTGTTCCAGATGGGGTTGCAAACAGGAGCAAGTGTGTAGTTTGGGGATATTCAAGGGTACATTTTGGGGGGTATTCATGGATATGTCACCAGAGGCTCAGCTGTCCTCTGTGGCTAGGAGTGCCTTTGACCAGCTTTGTCTGGTTTGCAAACTATGGCCCTTCCTGGACAATGATAGCCTGGCCACCCTATTCCATGCAGCGGGAACCTTGAGTCTAGATTACTGTAATGTGCTCTATGTGAGACTGCCTATGGGTGTTGTTTGGAAGCTCCAGCTGGTGCAGGATGCTGCATCCAGATTGCTGGTGGGAGCTTCTGGTCGAAAGCATGTGGCAGCAGGAGTGTAGGTCTCTGAGATCATCTGAAGGCAGCCCTGTTTAGGGAGGCTTTTAATGTTTAATAGATTATTTTATTTCATTTTTCTGTTGGAAGCCGCCCAGAGTGGCTGGGGAAACCCAGCCAGATGGGCGGGGTTTAAATAAATTATTATTATTATTATTATTATTATTATTATTATTATTATTAGGTGGGTTCCCACAAGGCAAGACACCATGATAACAGCAAGAACCTTTATTGAACTACATAACTGGATAACAGGGGCAAAGCAACTGCTTATATACATTTCTGAAGGCGTGGGCCACTCCCACCGTGATTGGCTGTCTAAACTTCCAAACTGCGAATTATGACTCAGAGTTTAAAAGCCAATGGCAGAGGCCCAAATCCTGAAATGTTCTGTGATTGGATATCATGTATCGAATCAGAACACAGGAGCTCAGAATCCTTAGCCCAGACTCAAGCTCAGGCAAACACAGACCACTGAATACATAACAACACAATTGTTAAAACAGCTGCACTGGCTGCCCATCTGCTACCGAGTGAGGTTCAAGCTGCTTCTATTGATTTACAAAGCCTGAACAATTTGGGTCCAGGGTACTTCAGGGATTGCCAGAACCCTTATATTCCAGCTTGATCTCTGAGATCATTTGCATCTTTTAGTTGTTTCCCGAGTTGGCAATGCTTCATTGGCAACAATGAGAAATCAAGCCTAGTTTCATCAGCCCAGTCCTGTGGAGCACCCTGCCAACAGAGAGACAGTGAGCACCTTCTGTGCCGACTTTTAAATGCCTGCTGAAAACTTTTTTTTGTTTTTATATTGTTGTATACCACTGAGATATATCTTTATGATACAGCAATAGAAAAAATATATTCACATAATAAATAGGGATGGAGAAATCAGCCTTTTTCTGCTCGACAACAGTTTTGCACAGCTTTTCCATAAGTCTGTGTCATCCCCTTTCCACATTAATCAGAATTTTTAAAAGAATCATATGAAAATTCATGCTCCAAATATTTACTTAAATGCATAGTTCAATCACATAATACATATTTAGATATGTAAATACATATTTACATATGTATCACAGTATCCACATTACTACATGTATTTTATCCTAAAATATGCATTTTAATGCATTATCATTTGAGCTGAAAACTATAATGCAATATCTAAAAGGTAGAAACCTGAAAGGTAAATATTCCAACCCATATATTAAGACTGAATTAGGTCAGATGGCTTGAAAATGTGAATCACTGGTTTCCCCTCCAGTTTAGCTCTAGTTGTTTGGAAGTGCAAAAAAGAATAGGCATCAGTCTCAGGGAAAACAATGGGAAAAGAAGCTTCCAGGTGCATAAAACTTTATTTTATTTTTAATTGAGCCCAACTTGTTTCGAATACAATTCTTCCTCAGAGGCACTCTTGAGCAAACAATTTCAACCTTTACAAATTAAATGCCGCCACTGTTGCAACTTGCAGCAGTGTACAGACACAGGTTTGAAAATGGTAGCTCAAGAATTCTGTCTGTAATATGCTGGAGTTCAATGGAATATTATGCACCTGGAGGTCTGTCTCCTTCCTTCCTTCCTTCCTTCCTTCCTTCCTTCCTTCCTTCCTTCCTTCCTTCCTTCCTTCCTTCTCCTTGCTTGGAAAATGCAGTCCAAATTGGGTGGCAAACTCCATCTAAACCTAACTGCTAACCCCAGAATAATAGCAGACACGCAGCTTGAGTTGAAAAGAACTTTGAAGTAACAATATGTGTTAGAATGCAACTCTTACAAGGCTCGGTGTCCATCTTCATTTTATATAGTTTATTTATTTGTTAAATTTATATACTGCCCTTCAACCAAGGATCACAAATAAGTTTACAGTAAGTTTACAATAAGTTCAAAATGTTAATAATCTGAAACTTAAAAAAGTAGATATCTCACAATTCACTGGCTTTAAATTCTTTTGGAAGGTTATGCATTTGAAGTTGGTATCAAATCAAAGCTCTCTTTCTCTGCTAGTATGCTTGGAGGGAATGTTATGGACCCCTCTGTTTGAACACAGACAACTAAAAAGGTACCCACCCTTTCAATGTGCAATTAGCGGTTGAAGCAACTTCAAGCAATTTAGGCAGACAGCACAGTGGCCTCTAATGGCTGATGCGAAAACAAATGGTCAGATTAGGCAAACATCCAGTGCTGTCCATTATTTTAGCCATGTTAAGCAGTGCAATTATGGTACTAAAAGGCTCTTACCATTTATGTCTCAGCTTTTCCGAAGCATATTTCAATTTCTAAAATATCCAAGATGCTTCCTTAGAGACCAATGCAGGTTTTGTGGCATAGGTTTGAGTAGACTACTACTTCGTGAAATGCACTAATTGGATTGTAATAAAACTGCAAGTTAAATGGAGAATGTGGACAAATTGACATCATTGACAGAATATTTTACTCAATCCATCCATCTCTATAATGTCTGAATAATGGCAGGGAATATGCAGACCATCACATCATCAACAAAGTATTTCACACATTCAGTCGCTTCAGTATGCATAGTATCCTCTAGGAAATTACAGACATGTTCACTGGTCCCTGTGAATTGCTCACATTCTCTAACATGGAGATTATGTACAGGGTTTTTAATAAATGCACAACAGAAGGTTTCTATTTTTATGTATTTTCTCCACTCAACCCATTAACCCCAATACTCATATTTTCTCACTAAAGCCAAGAGAGGTCGGTTATCAGGATGGAAACCAAAACTGAAAGGATTATAAAGCACAGCCAAGTACAAAGCAAGATACTTCCTACAGACGCTCCCCAAATCTTGAGAAAAGTAAATAAATTAATTAAATGAGTTATGCAGCCTACTAATAAAACTACATTTTAAAACTATTCCATGCACGGCGACATTCTGGACGGAAATAAAGAATCTGGGGAGGGTTGCACACTGTTCTCTATACATACCAATGTTTAGCATTCAGTTGTGAACATCCCATTTGTGGTTGTTTAGTCGTTTAGTCATGTCCGACTCTTTGTGACCCCATGGACCATAGCACGCCAGGCACTCCTGTCTTCCACTGCCTCCCGCAGTGTTGGTAGCTGTGAGAACACTGTCCAGTTACAAATTTGGCCACTGTAAATGCCCAAATAGCATTGGTAGCTTATGAGATGCATATATGTAGATGGATGAGCCATTGACTATTAGGATAAAGGGGTTATGTTCAGGTGCTCACTGCAGCAGCAAGCAAATACCAGGATCAACTGCAAGATTTGGTTACCTGAGCTACTTATATAATTCTGGGGTAGCCAATTCAGTTTCCTGCAGAAGTCATTGAATTACAACTCCCATTAGTCCCTGCCAGCATGTCCGGGGTTCAGAGATAGTGGGTATTGCAGTCCAACATCATTTGGAGGGCACCATGTTGCCAATGCCTAATCCAGGCATAGGCAAACTCAGCCCTCCTTAGCTAACAGGATCAGTGGTCAGAGATGATGGGAGTTGTAGTCCCCAAACATCTGGAGGGCCGAGTTTGCCTATGCCTGGCCTAATCTATTGTGTCTATCCAAAATTGTTGATCCTCTGTAAAAACATACTTCCTCTTTGGTTCTATTTAGTATATGGTTCTCCAAAACAATTATATAAAACCATGTCTTTGTGTGCCAAGGTAAATCAATAGATCTGTTGGACATGTACTGCTGATGGGTATGAAAAGGATCAGTGATCAGAAGAACAGAGTACAAATCAAGAGTATAACAGTGAGATTACACCATTGCTTAATCTCCTGCCCCTGGTTTCTGAGTGGTTAGAGAGCTGAAAAAGACTTGCAAAATATTCTCTACTGGAATAAAACAAGACTCTCCTTAACGTCCTTCCCCAGTCACAAGAGGAGACTAACAGAATATTCACTATGTCAGAAAATAATCATTTAGCATTTTTAGCAATATAAGCAAAATTTACATCTCATTATTCTAAAAGAGATTGAACAAAAAAGCCATTGTTCATAATTATAGATTCGCTTTAGCAACCAGTGCCTCTCTCTCACTCTGCTACAATGATTTCACTTCCCACTGTACAGAGATTAAAAGTACATTGTGTACCAGGGGAGACAAATGAACAGTTTAAGACCTTTTGTGGGAGGAGGTTTCCCAAACTAGCTCTTCATCATTCTCATGGACAGTAGATACTTGAACTGTCATTTCAGAAACTTCAAGGCCGTGTCACTTTCTACCTGCACAAGAGAGGATTGCCCAAGCAGAAGGTCAAAGGTGCACAGCTATCCTGATGGTACAAAAAGTTGGAGAAGGAAATAACTTAAAACATAGGAGTAGATTGTCTCCACCTTCAGTCGTTTTAAAAGCCAGTTAACTCTAACTTCTGCACTCCACTTTTTTACATCCCATGCATCACTTTTTGCATATTTTGTTTGACTTGTACAACATCCATCTATCAGGATTCAAAATTTGTTGAACCAAGATCCCATGCTAGAAGGATTTAAACCCTTATGGATTACTTCAGGTTCCGTTATACTAATTTAACTTAAATTACTTTAAAAAACTGTATTAATTTATAATTTAATGGGAATTGCTTCAAATATCTGTCCCATGATTATGCCGAAGTGACTAGTTACAGCTTCTGCCAAGATCAGCGGGTGGGGAAATCACAAAGGAGGAGTATACATATGAATAGTCAACAGTTTCAGGGAGAAGCTCAGGTGGGCCAAAGCTCAGAATGAACTCAGGCTTGCAAGAGAGGTTAAAAATATTTTTTTAAAGATTTCTTCAGATATGTTTGAAGCAAGTGAAAGGACAAGCAAGGAGTAGGATCTCTGCATGCAGAAGATGGAGAAAGACAGAACTGACACAGAGAAGGCGGAACACCCAGAAGGAAAGCAGTGGCCAACCTGGTTATAACCAGATAAATGATGCAAGGAGCTGCAGGGCAGGGCAGGAAAACAGGTGGTAAGGGAACACCAAGCTGCTTTAAACAAATTCAGATCTCCAGTGCCTGATGAGTTTCACCCGTAGTTACCAAAGAGGCTTATGGATGTAATTTCAGAGCCTTGCCTATAATCTTTGAGAATTCTTGCAGAAAGGGTAATGTCTCTAAGGACTGGAGGTGAGCAAATATTGTCTCCATCTTCAAATGGGGGGGGGGGAGAGAAGACACAGGTAACTATTGACCAGCCACTTTGACATCAATACCAGGCAAGGTCCTAGAACAGACTATTAAAGAGTCAGTCCGTGAGCACTTAGAAAAGTCATGTCATATGAATCTTATTTCTTTTTTTGATGGAGTTACAAGCTTGGTGGACCAGGGAGATGCTGTGGACATAGCCAATCTTAGTCCCAGTGAGGATTTTGACAAAGTCCCCCATGATATTCTTGCAAAAAGGGTGGTAAAATGTGGTCTGAAGAAGGTTATGTAACTGAACCGAAACAGTGCTCACTAATGGCTACTCATCATCCTGGTAAAAAGTGACAAGTGGGGTGCTACAGGATTCTATCGTGGGCCTGCTGTTGTTCAATGTCTTATAAACAACTCTGATGAAGGCATTGAGGGGATAATCATCAATTTTGGAAACAACACCAAACTGGGAGGGGTAGCTAATGCCACAGATGCCAGAATCAGGATTTAATATGACCTTAAAAGATTGGAGAACTGGACCCAAATTAAACAAATAAATTTCAGTAGGGACAAATGTAGGGTTTTATACTTAGGCAGGAAGAACCAGCTGTATAAATATAAGATGAGAGGAAACTGGCTTGCCAGTACTAGATGTGAAAAGGGTGTAGAGGTCTTAGTAGATCACAAACTTAACATGTGTCAACAGTGTGGTGCAGCAGCAAAAAAACAGAAGTATAGTGTCCCAATCAAGGGAAGTAATAGTACCACACTATTCTGCCTTGTTCAGACCATGCCTGGAGTACTGTGTGCAGTTCTGAGTGCCACAATTTAACAAGTTGGTGTTGATGTTGACAAGTTGGAATGTGTGCAGAGGGCAACCAAGAAAACAAGAGGTGACTGAGAGGAGATAGGAAAGCTATCTTCAAATATCTAAAGGGCTGTTGCACGGAAGATGGAGCGAGCTTGTTTTTTCCTGTTCTGCAGGGTAGGACCTGGACCAATGGATTCAAGTTGCAAGAAAGGAGATTCCCACTAAACATCAGCAAGAACTTTCTGACAGTAAGAGATATTTGACAGTGGAACAAGTCTCCCTCAGGATGTTGTGGACTCTCCTTCCTTGGAGGTTTTTAAGCAGAGGTTAGGTAGCCATCTGCCATGGATGTTTTAGCTGAAATTCCTGCATTGCTGGGGGTTGGACTGGATGACCCTCGGGGTTCCTTCCAATTATACAATTCTATGATGATTTTCACATTAAAGCTGAGGGGACTGGTTAAACATTGGGTGTGCCATGTCATTTCTAAATAAATAAATCTCCTGTTTAATCCAGAGTTCTAAGTATTCTTTTTAGATGCTAACTGCAGAGAAATGAGAGAAGATCGCTTTGATTCACAGCCAAAAACAACAGGAATCAGCACGGAACACTGCAATTTATCCACCACTAACAAAGCCATAGGCCATTGCAATATGCTAAGGTATAGGAGTACCGTTAATGCATTGCCAGAAGCCAACATTAATATAACAAAATTTAAGAGAGCTTACATGCTCACCTTCATTAACCTATTACCACAGTGAGTATGAAGATCACTCCAAATTGCTCTCGTAACATCTCTATTTTCAGCATTGGCAGGCAATTCTCTTCATTTTCTATCCAAACCACAACATTTTTCTCTTAAATCACATTTACCAAGATCTGAGTTTTATGCTTCATTTATCACACTGAACTCTCTCTTTCCCCTTTCTCTCTCATGCATACACTCAAGCCACAGAGTAAAACATCTTAGTCCTTTGCCAGCTCCAAGGTTCTAAACTATGTAAGAGGTTGCTAATTGTTTAATCAAATCCTGTGATGTTCCATCCATCTTTTCACTCTGCATTCGCAGTTGGAGATAAAGCTAAGAAGGACCAAATATAAAATATGCATATATTATTTCCTTTAGAATGTGCAGATTCTTCCCATTATTATTATTATTATTATTATTATTATTATTATTATTATTTAATAACCATAAGTAAATAAGAATAAAAATGTGCACCCTACACCAACACCATTCCATTGTAACTATCCAACCTCCCAAAATTTCAACACCTCTTGTGATGGTTTGACCCCTTTCTGTTTCAACAGTAAAAATATGTATATTTAAAATATCTACATATATGTGCCGTTATAGGCATCTCACTGAATGTACGTATGCGAGACGAGTGGCACATACATCATATGAGCAATGAATTCTGATCTCCCTTCTCACCTTCTTCAGACATTCAGTATATAGGCATTGGATCCTAACCGATTATGTCCGACTCCAACCCATGTGTTGGAGCCTGGGAGAAGTTAACCACCAGAAAGGAGCTCAGTGATGTACATCAACCAAACCCCCTTCTGTGATCACCGTTAGGGGCGTGCCTTACGGCCCTGGCCTCGCCAGGCTCTGGACCAAGCCCCACCCCCAGTTGCAGCTGGGAGCTGGGGTTAAAGAGACTGGATTCCCGCCTGCGGGCTGCTTAAAAGCTGGCAGGCCACGCCCCTGGCCAACCGGATTGGTCGGCTCTGGGCTGACGCAGGCGGGAATCCCCCTCCCCAATCGCGTAGGGGCTAAGCTCTCAGCCCCAACGCGAGAATTCAGTCGGGCGCGGAAGTGGTTTTTTCACCTACCTCATCAGGGGCGTACCCAGGATCAAAACTAGGGGGGGAGCCATGGTCGTTCAGGGGCAGGGCCAAGGCACGGGAGGGGAGGGGCCACAAAATGGGAATGCGGGCGGGGCTACGGAGCCCATGTGAAACTAACTCCGGGAAGAAGTTTCATCCTGGGCGCTGCCCCGGGGGAGAGCGCACATGTGCGGCCAGGGGCATCGCAATAGGGGGGTGGGAGGGCCCGGGCTCCACTTTGTGGGGGGTGGCACGGCGCTCCCTCACCACCTCCACCGGCGGCTGCCCCGCCCGAGTAGGAGGAGGAGGGAGGGAGAGAGGGAAGGCTGGCCGAGCAGCCGAGCAGTTGCGCGTTCGAGTTGCTTCTGCTTCCCACAGACCCAGCAGGGGCGCGAGCTGAGGTCTGCCCTCCTTTCCCTCCATCCCTCCCCGGGGGCAAGGCCTGGCTCTGCGGCTTAGAGCCCCTCCGCCTTCTCTTCCTCCTGCTGTGAAGCCCCCTCCCCTTTCTGTGGCTCCTGCTACTGCTGCTGCTGCTGCAGCCCAAGAAGAAGTGGTGGTGGCGTCTGCTGCACGCTCGGAGGGCGCGCCGACCCAGGAGCTGCTGAGGCGCTGCACCGCTGTGGACTATTGTTGCAGCCGCCAGGAGTGGCCCATGTGCAGCCCTCGGAGTCGGGACCAGCGGGGTTGAGCATGCTGTGGGTCGCAGCCGGCAGGAGCAGTAAGTGGTGGCAGCAGCGCCGCTGGGGTTGGGCTGGGCTGGTTAGGGACGTGGCTCCCGTGCTGCCCTCACGCTGGAGCTCGAGGAGGGGAGGGAGAAATGGAGAGAAGGAGGAAGCCGCTTCTCTGTCTCCATTGCTCCTCCTTTCCCTTCGCGCGGGTCCCTTCCTCCCAGTGGCATCGCTAGCCTTTATGCGCGTGACGGACGCCCCGACCCCCTGGCGGGGTGCCTTCTGATTTGCTGCCCCGGGCAGCCAGAAGGCTAGCGACGCCGCTGCGCCTTGCTGAGCCGCTTCAGGCTCTTCTTGCGGGACCCCAATGCATCTCCAGCTCAGCTGCAGCCACCGTGAAGCAGGACGATTTAATATATATTTTTTGCTTCTAGGGGGACAGCTGCCCCCCCCTGCCCCATGCTGGGTACACCCATGTACCTCATAGCAAATCGTCACAACTTTGTAAGGATTGGGGGGTTAGGCACTGGAAAACGTATTGTGTGTTGGAGGGGAGGTTGTGGCCATCACCTACCCCTCCCCTTGAAGGATATTCCATTAACGGAATCCAGTGGTCGTGGTTCCTGTCCGACACCCTTGCGTGACTCCCTGGGCAGGAGTCAAGTATTGTCTGTTTGATCCAACGCCTAAGCCAATATCACTCACATTCTGTAACCAATAAAGTTGTGGCCTTTTTTAGCCCATTAACCTAAAATACTTGTGTCCATGTGTCATTGAGGAACCTTTGAAACAGGAGCCCCCCTTTTTAATATTTCTCAGGACTACAATGTTGGGTGAAAAATCTTTGTAGACTGCAGTGAATGCTTCCACTGCCCTCTCCCTACTTCCCTCTAGGATACTCTATCTGCCTTTAAATCTTTGGTTACCATAGAAACAGAAGCACTGTAATAAAGTGAGGACAAAAATATTGTATTCTGTCAACGTAGATTGTTTTTGTAGAGACAGGTGGCTGTTTGTATGAGGGCACACACCCAGGGCTCTATGTTACTTACTCATTCCTGACTTCAGCGCCTGCCCTGTCAGTTCCATCTACTATTTATGAGAAGTGCAATCCCAGAATCTTCTTATCCTGCCTGGTTTCCCTTTGTTCTTTCTGAGAAGGGAATATGAACCTTATCCCTCTGAGTAACACTCAGTGAATATGCCAAGATCAATCAAGGATTTTTTTTTTGCTATGCAAGTGTAGAGTCCTAGAGATCATCCATCCTCAAAAAATGGAAATAAAATATCAAACTCCACAATCGCTGCCATGAGTTATTCCTGTGGGCTTCAGTTACTCACACTTCCCACCCGTCAACAAAAAGCAGTAGGTAAAATATTATGAGAAGGTTATTAAATAATTGGCAAAACATCAGTCATTGTTTCTTATTAAATTTTTCTTAAGGCATTTATATACTCTGCTGCTCAATGACTGGAGAAGTAGAGGGGTGCACAACCAGCTTCTGCCACCAATCAGCACATAAAGGGTGGTGGGGGGTGGTGGTCTGTGTTCCTTGCTTTCCAGGAAGAATATCATGACAAGAGGAAGATCATTCTGGCTCCCTCCATTGACTAGAGGAGAACAGGGATGGGGGAGGAAAATCATTTTGGTTCACATTTGAAGGCGAACTACTGAATTTTCACTTTCTGAAACAATATGAGAACTGAAACACAGTCATACTTCAAAATTCAAATGTCTCAAATTTGAAAGCACAGCTCTCCAGCCAAGTGATGCGTACAAAAAGGCATATCTTAGAGTAAAGTATGCGTATAAATGCATATATTTCTGAAAATAGCATACAAAAAAATGCATTTTGCAAGGGCAAAATGCGTTGCAAAAATGTGAACATAGGTAAAATTGCATACAAATGTGTATATTAGGAAAGATTTCCATTAAGATACTGATGAGGACCTTTGGAAAAATTACAAATGAATATGGAAATGTGGAGAACCAAACTTATGTCTAAATAATAATAATAAGAAGAAGAAGAAGAAGAAGAAGAAACTTAAATTGCCAGATTTAGCCATCCACAAAGAAGCAGCACATCCAATCAATTTGCTTCCACACTCCTTGTGATTACATGCTCTGATGATGCGTCTCAAAATTAGGCAGATCTTCCATCAATCATTCCAGATTTGTTCATTTTTAGAGTTTGCAAAGAACTGGGGTACTAGCCCTTTCAGCAAATCAATGTTATGTGTGTCATTGTGCATCTTTCACAAATTCATATTGACTGATGATTCAAAAGAAAGATTCCCTGCTTTCCCCTTCTCAATAGAAAATCACAGAACCAAAGAATTGGAAGAGACCGCAAGGGGCATCTAGTACAACCCCCTGCAATGCAGGAATCTTTTGCCTGATGTGGGGATCAAATCCACAACCCTGAGATTAAAAGTCTCATGCTCTACCAACTGAGCTATCTCTTGGTTAAGCAACAGGTGTGCACAGGCCTTTTTTCTTCCATTGCTTTCTTCTCTTTGGCAAGTATCTCACAGTTCTAGGAGGGGGCAGCATGAATGTTAATACTGTTACATCACTCTGAAACCAACAATAGATTGTTATCCTTTGAGATCTTTAAAAAACACGAGCCGTATGAAGGGCAAATCAATAATGACAAAAGTGGAAAGAGAAAGGCGTGTAACTGAAAATGAAAACAATAAAGTTCCTGAAAATTGAATGAAAACTTCCAGGAACAGTTTGGAGTTGAGGCTAGGTATAGCATCTGCATATATGCCTGTTGTCTTTGTCCATGGAGTTTTCTTGGCAGGGATACTGGAGTGGCTTGCCAGTTCCTTCTCCAGGTGGATCACATTTAGTCAAAACTCTCCACTATGACCTGTCCATCTTGGGTGGCCCTGCATGGCATAACTCATAGCTTCTCTGAGTTATTCAAGCCCCTTCGCCACGACAAGGCATTGATCCATGAAGGGGATCAATGAGGGGATCATGAGGGGATCATGAGAAGAGAAGACTCCCTGGAAAAGACCCTGATGTTGGGAAAGATTGAGGGCACAAGGAGAAGGGGACGACAGAGGATGAGATGGTTGGACAGTGTTCTCGAAGCTACGGACCTGAGTTTGACCAAACTGTGGGAGGCAGTGCAAGACAGGAGTGCCTGGCGTGCTATGGTCCATGGGGTCATGAAGAGTCGGACACGACTAAACGACTAAACAACAACAACATAGCATCTGCAATGACTTACCCTATTAACAAAGTCAGATTCTGGCTGAGCTTTTTCTCCAGAGCTAAAATTCCCCCAACCACAAGATCTTGGTGTTTGTGTGGTTAAAAGAGTGTGTGTTTTCTCCTATGAGAAACTTCTCTTTCAAAAGCTGGAACAAAAAGGAGGTGAGCACAAGCCAGCCAAAATCAAACATTTTAAGCCTTACAAAGGCAGAGAACTTGGTGTACAGAATTGAATGCAGGCTGACAATAAAGCATAGAATACAAAAGCAAATTACTAAACAAGACTGTCACACTATGTAAAGTTTCTGATCAGAGAATAAATTATGTGGATTAATACTAAAAAAAATCCCTGATCCCCTGCACCGCCCCAATTAGCTGCCACTGCAAAAGATACCGGCAATATACATGCCTTGTTCATTCAGATATATATATGTGTGTGTGTGTGTGTGTGTGTGTGTGTGTGTGTCATTCTGCAATATGTTCCAACTACCGGTAGCAGAGGGTCAAGTCCCTATAAATACAGCAGAACGGGCAATATCACTGGGCACTGGAGACAGCCTTCTATGACCTGCAAGTTGTGTACATTTTCCTTTAAAAACCATAGTGAGAATAGTGGGAAACGGAAGAGTGTTCCTCTTGGTTCCTCTTTACTAACCACACTACTATCAGATTGGCAGAAGAAGCTTCCCCAGGAGAATTTTATACCACGCATGCTGTGAACTTAAGTTCCACAGATGCTGCCGTTTCCTGATAGGAAGTCTGACTTGTGAGAACTCAGACAAATTGTTGTGCTAAAAAGCAAGAGTCTGAACAGAGGACCTGTGTCAGCTAAACTGCACTGTGCAACCCTGTCTTCCTCTTGACTGGCATGAATATAATCTTGGGATTTAAAAAATGGCAGGACTTCACATCAGCAACTGTGCAGACTTTTAACATTAGTAATTTGCTTCAAACACTACAAACACAGAGGCTGCTCACAGTTTAGCATTGTCTTTAGAGATCTGATTACCAACTTATAAAACAAGTACCAGTAATTGTTCCCAGACCCTGGGCACTTGTAATTTTACACAGCATTTAGTGCAGGCATAGGCAACCTTGGCTCTCCAGATGTTTTGGAACTACAATTCCCATGATCCCTGACCACTGGCCCTGTTAGGTAGGGATCATGGGAGTTGTAGTTCCAAAACATCTGGAGAGCCAAGGTTGCCTAAGCCTGATTTAGTGTATCCAGCACCACTGATATATGTAAATTTCTGTATTTGTGGTCGCAGAATTTCTGCCAAAGAGCAGAACTTATTTTCATTATGCATGCCAGTGTTGACTTGGTTTTGGAAACAACAAGTCTTATTTGCATATTGAGGAATGACCTCTGTTTTCACTGTGATTGCTAAATAGTTTTGCCAATGATATGGGCACTTCCCTGATTTCTACTACATTTTTTTTGTAGTGAATTCTGAACTCCACTCAATTCTGCACACACACAATATAATTCTATGGCACCTCAGTTCTAGAAATGTAATAGATGTATATTCAGAGCTGTTTAGAGTCTCTTATTCTTTTAGATTGCTACTGGCAGTATAACCAAAAGAGAGTGACATCACATGGATTAGTGATGCTTTAAGTTAGACACCTATGTTTAAAGAATGTAACTTATCTCCATTTTATGATCTCTGCTTTCTAAATGCTTCACACACTTCAATGCATTTATTTCCCTTTATCTTTTGTTACTTTCATTTTACAGATAGCAAACTGAGATTCTAGGAGAATTATAATTTGATATGGAAAAAATGATATCCATAAGAATTTGCACTCGAATATTTGGAAGCAAGAAACGATAAACCTGCCATTTTAATGTTAGTAGATGCAGAAAAAGCCTTCAATAACATCTCTTGGTCCTTCATGAAAAGACTAATAAACTAATTAACTTAATGGGGTTTGGAGAAACTTTTTGCAAAGAAATTCAGGCAATATATTCAGAACAGTGAGCCAAACTTATTATAAACAGAAGTCTCACAGAAAGTTGTAGTATAAGGAAGGGGACATGGCAGGGATGCCCTCTGTCCCCACTAATATTTATTTTAATACTGGAAATACTAACTAGGAAAATAAGAAGTGATGAAAATATAGGAGGAATTGTAGTAGGAGAGAAATCATTTAAACTTAAAACCTGTGCTAACAATCTGATAATTACGACTGAAAATCCAAAAGAATGCCTACCAAAAGTGCTAGAAATGATTAAAGAATTTGGACAGGTGGCGGGTTTTAAACTCAATAGTAAAAAAATGAAACTCCTAGTTAAAAACATGGAAACCCAAGAAAAAGAAGAAATAGAAATGATTTCTGGATTGACAATTAGCAAGAAAGTAAAATACTTAGGAATATGGCTCACACCAAAAAACATTAATTTATTTCAAGACAATTATACAAAGACTTTGAAAAAGATAAAAAGAATCTGGAGATCTGGAATAGACTTAACCTGTCTTTTGGGGAGAGAATATCCACTGTAAAGATGAATGTCCTTCCAAAGATGCTTCTTTTTTTCCCATTTCAATCAATTCCCATGACCAGGGGAATGGGCTGTTTCAAGGAAGGGCAGAGAGAGAGATCTCTAGATTCATCTGGCCGGGGGGGGGGCAGGATTAGACATAAATTACTTATAGATATAAAAGGGGGGGTCCCTGCCAGACCTGAAACTATACCACGGGGCTGCCTGTCTCTCCTGGATCCAGGAGTGGATGTTGTTACAAAATAGTGATCTGCTTGACTTGGAAGGATTCGATCATTGGTATGGATGGCACACCTACCTAGGGTATGACAAAATGAAGGTCCATAAAGGTTTCTTGAATCACATAATTTGGAAATCTTTATATCTGGTGTGGTCTAAATATAAGGACCTATTAGAGCCTAAAAAACCATGGTGGTTATCACTGATAGAGGCATTCTCTGTCAAAAAAAGAACATGAAAGGAAATTGGGTAACTTATAGAGTGCTACTGGAAGAGAGTTTTAAAAAATGCGGAAATTCAAACTCACTTATCTGACTGGTTACAATATCACTAGCTTAATGAGACATTTAAATCAGATAAAAGGAAAGATTTCTCCACAGAACTATCTAGACTCAAAAAAGAACTAATTCAAAACAAAGTGAAACCACTTTCTAAAATGTATAGACTCCTCCTAGATTGAGAAGTCAAGAAGGAAATTAAATTGCTAATGGTCCAATGGGCCACAGACTTTGGTTATACTATTCCAATGGATGCATGGGAAAGATTATGGAAGGAAGACCTGAAGTTCACAGTATTGTTCCATATAATTTGTTCAAAACCATTGGTTTTTCATGTAAATTATCAACATGTTTTATCTTAAATAAATGAATATAACAGGATGCAACTATTGTTGCTCTACATAAAACCTAAAATTTGTGTTTATTAATTCACAATTTAACATACTGAGAATAAATGAGTCAAATTTCTATGTTTTCATCACTCGTAGTGAGGCAAAATTTCAATCTGTAGGAGCAGGGTCTAAATATTAACCGATTAGTCCCAAATTTGAAATTTGACTATGTTTATACCATACGCCTGATATAAGATCAAGGGAGGAAACATTTCCCCCCCCCCAAAAAAATATGACCCACCCTAATAGATAATCTTATAAAAATAAAGATATGGGATAAGAGTGGAGTGATAACAAAAAGTGTGTTACATGAAAGAAATCCGCAACCCTTGATGGTGTGACTGGAAGTAAGAAATATATTTACTTTTTGCAATTAGTATTATCATTTGGTGTTTTTTTGTTGACTGTTTTTTCTTTTTTAAAACTAATAAAGCAATTAATTTTTTTTAAAAGAATTTGCACTGAATTTAAACAAACAATGAAACCTGTTCAATTCAGTATTCAAATAATGCTCAGATTACTTGCATGCACGCACAGCTAACAGCCGCTTTTTCGGGGGGCAGTAATTTAGATCTGGCAAGTGACAGAAAAGTATTAAGCATATTTTCCCCAATCCTGGTACTCTGATTAAATGTAATGCAGTTGACTTCAAAAACCAAAAAAAAAAACCAGGAAATCCAACTGAAGGAAATCTTCAATGGCATGTGTAGCTTCAACCCGATTGCCACGGATCAAGTACAGTATTTGGGATATTTATGGATTCAGTCTAAATGTCACCTTATCTTCATAAACCTAAGCCTTGCCTTAAGCATTTTGCCAACTATTAACAAGCATGGTAGGAAGCAGAGTAGAGCACAAATCTATGTTTTTAAAAACCCATTCGACATGTTTCCTACTGGAATTGTGCACTCTTTTCACCAAACACTGATGTGCCTTGGGAAACTAATTCTTATCTAAGCCTAAACGATTAGTCTGCACCTACCTAAAATTCCTAGTGCAATGGAACACTTTTTCAGATGAGTTAAAGGTTATAAGGTGATCGGTTCTAGAGCTGAGCTGACAGAGGGGTGTATTTTTTAAATATATATTAAAAAAAACAGTGTCAGAAATACCCGCTTTTACCGGTAAGTGATAATTTGGTAATTGCTTTGAGAGTGCTCAGGAAGCATTAAGTGCTCTACGAATTAGCTTCCTTTGCCCTCCGTAAAATAAGCAACATGGTCAAATCTGATTGCCTATAAAGTCTCATTTTATGATTCTGTTGACACTATGGCCCTTGAATGCCTATGTGACTATATAGAGGAGGAAGGTATAGCAACTATAAGTCTTGTCACAGCAGCTACCAAAGGGGAGAAACAGGATTTTAAAAAGGTGAATAATTTCACAATTTTCATGATCTGAAAAGATCTCCCCCCCTTAAAGCATTACTTTTTAATTGACCCCAAAATTAAAACTGGGAGAACATTTAGTGCACCCCTGATCACGTATCATTGACATTCAGAGGAATATTAAGCATATATTATTCTGTAACTCCTTTGATAATTTCCCCATAAATGCATATTAGCATAAGACACTGTAGACAACATGAAAAATGTATAATATACCACACTGCCAAAAAAAAAAAGTTGTTGAAAAGTCTCCCTCTGGGATTTATACTTGCACAATATGCTCCAGTATAAACCTCCCGAGAATAGAAACTGAAAGAGCACCACATACTTACAGGGCTTTGTAAAAATGACTAATTTGAACCTCTTTTTTTGCTGATTTCTCATAAACGTGGGCGAGAGGCACCATTGCTGGTAGTTAATGGAGTGTCACAGATTATTATTATTTTGCCTCAAGCAGAAAACTTAAATCCAGGAAAAACTGAGGAGATCAGCACATCAAAGAGTATTTTACATACATTTCAGACTAAGGAGGAAAGAATCTGATCAATTCCAAAGGGACTGTGGGAGTCGAACAAGGAATGGCAGCTGAAGAGCAATGGCGCTTCTTTAGAACTACTTCTCTTAATGCCAACAAGGGAAACTAAGGCTTTGAGTCTGCCTTACTTTCAATTTGTGAGATAGCATCTGATTATCTACTCAATGTAAACCAAGAGTTACTCTGCTAAAGAGAATGAGATAATACCACTAGCCTATCAGCTGATGGAGAGAGAAAATGTAGGTCAATAAGGAGAAAGTAAAGAAACAGCAAAATATGAATACAGTACTGCACTTGGTTACACATCTTTGTATTCATTTAGTAGAAACTTTGTGGCATGAGCCACCTAGGCCAGTGTTTCTCAACCAGTGTGCCTCCAGATGTTTTGGGACTACAACTCCCATCATTCCTGACCACTGGTCTTGCTAGCTAGGGATGATGGGGGTTGTAGTCCCAAAACATCTGGAGGCACACTGGTTGAGAAACACTGACCTAGGCAAATCGGGCCTGGAAGATATAGAAGAGGTCATCACAATTCAGATCACGAAAAGTGTCTAGCTTGGTAGATAGATTTTAAAGCATCAAGGTGTTGTGGGCCCCTTTTAGGGTGTACTCAATGGTACTCAGTACCAGCACCTCTTTTGCTTTTATAAAATGAAGCACTTACTGCAACAACTTGATGGTGAATACTGGCACCTATTATTCCAGGGGGGGGAAAGTGTTTCCCGTATGTAATGGAGTGAGAGTGGGAAGAAGATCCTGAGGCGTGGGGATGGAGACAGTTCAAGCAGAGACTGGGAGGAGGGTCCTGCCCCGGGACAGCCAAGTATTCCAGAAAGAGAGTCAGTTCCCACGGCAGTTGAGGAACTGGCCAGCCAATCAGGTCAGAGGCAGAGTGAAAGTTGGATTCAAGCACTTTCATCAAGGATGTGCC
This sequence comes from Zootoca vivipara, assembly GCF_963506605.1. Taxonomy (NCBI): domain Eukaryota; kingdom Metazoa; phylum Chordata; class Lepidosauria; order Squamata; family Lacertidae; genus Zootoca; species Zootoca vivipara. The sequence goes on from NC_083282.1 coordinate 71,252,972, forward strand.
ATTGTCAGCACAGGCACAAAGAGACCCAACCTTCCCCCCCCCTTGCAGGAGTGCACACTTGCAAGCTCACTCTTCTTGCTTGTGATGGGAACTGCATGAATGACTGCCCCTGCCCCATTCCTTTAAAATTGGAGTGGGTTGGGGCAATGTCTTTACTTATGCCGAGCCATGTTTCCTGGTCTCCGAGGATTATCTTTAGAGCTTTGTGACTTGCATCCTGAGCTGACATGGAGGATCAAATGCTGACTTCCAAATGCTGATTTCCTGGGCAAAAATTCCAAGTCTTTTGTCCAAAGGTGGAAGCTAGGAGAAGCTGTGATTATCTAAACTGAAGTGTTTGGCAATGGGTTATTCTACTTTTTGCTCAACATAGTGGATTTATGTTCTCAAAACGTGTCTGCAAATCAGTTATTTTATCCGTGTACTAAATATGGCATCCTAGGAATTTGCATTCAATGATGTAAACTGCATTACATGATTTGCAGGTGATGTTTGGCTTGATATTCTGCCAGTCACAGTGCTCTTGAAGAAAACTGTCTCCCTAAGATAAACACAGGTGATGCAATGTTTGAATTCACAAGGATATGATCTAGCGATGCTGATTGGTGGTTCAAGTACAGCTCTCACAAACAATCTGCATAGATTTGGAGACTGGTGAAGTTCTGTAACTGGAGGCTTGCTGATTGCTTCCACGGGATGTTCAGAGTTTGCTAACAATGGGTAGCTTTCTCTGATGGCCATGCGATACTGAGGAGATGCTGTGGAGAAGCCTTCTGTAAATGGGATATATTGTTCTTCATTGACCAGAGTTTCACGTTCATTGAGAAGAGTTTATCTAGAAAATATGGATATCTGGTGGATTTGGAATAAATGACAGGCAGGATATATTCTTGGGGTGGGGTGGGGGGTTCATTAAGTTTGTTGGGTCTTCTCCAGTATTTATTATTATTGTTGTTGTTGCAGATGTGTTTGATTCTAAGACCTAAGCTGTGGAGGATGTTTCTGTTGATATGTTTGGAACGGCAAGTTTTCCAGATTGGTTAGGTTTCAGCTTGTAAAAATCAGTGACATGCATATATATTAGGATGAACATGCAGGACTGCCTGAAAGAGTAAGAGGACTGTGCGGAAACTTTTCTCTCTCTTTTAGCTGCAGATTTGTGACAGTCAGATATCAGTGGTAGTTGGTACAGAGTGGAGAAGTGTTTTCTAACCTCACCTCTCCCTTCCAGGCCACAACATGCTACCAGTGACAGCACACTCTAGAAGACAGAGGGTGGGTTATTATTATTTTTCTCTTCCAGCCTGCAAGATTCTGGAAATACATCGGTATGGAAAAAAGAAAGACCTATACTCCCATAATTAATAGCCAGAAAAACATTTCAGGGAATAGGTAAAGGTAAAGAGACCCCTGACCATTAGGTCCAGTTGTGACCGACTCTGGGGTTGCGGCGCTCATCTTCCATTATTGGCCAAGGGAGCCGGCGTATAGCTTCCAGGTCATGTGGCCAGCATGACAAAGCCACTTCTGGTGAACCAGAGCAGCTCACGGAAATGCCGTTTACCTTCCCGCTGTAGTGGTACCTATTTATCTACTTGCACTTTGGTGTGCTTTCGAACTGCTAGGTTGGTAGGAGCTGGGACCGAGCAACGGGAGCTCACCCCATCACGGGGATTCGAACCGCCGACCTTCTGATCAGCAAGCCTTAGGCTCTATGGTTTAACCCACAGCACCACCCGCATCCCAATTTCAGGGAATATGGAACCTCAAAAACAGAGGTAGAATCTCATAGGTGGCTGCTGTAATCATTCTTACTCAAATCCCACAGGCGATCACAAGGAATCACAAGGCAAGAATCCTCCTTTCTTGCATCTATTTACAGATCCAACACTAAGGGCTGGTGAACATGCTACACTCGTCACAGGCATGCTGCCCCAAACATCCTTTCTGTGGTGAATGACCGTATGGTCCATAACTTTTAGAAGTCATGTAGAAATTCAGCTATCATGCTGTGAGCTTCCCTGCAGCTCTTCTCAATCCCTGACCCTGTGGTAGTGGTACTATTTATGTAACAAGGAGGAATAATTTTATAAAGAGTTTATGCCTGGCAACATTGGCCCACTCAAAATTTAACACAGTGAAAGCAGATGCTACAAAATAAAAACAAAGCAGGCCCCTTTGCCTTTCAAAATAATGTTATAGCACTTAATGGATTGTCTTATCTGACCTCATTAAGGCATGACATGGGGAAGTTGTGCTATTTTTGTCAGCATCTAAATAAATAGCTGATACTTAAAATATTAATGCCGACTACAGCTTACTAATTGTCAATAATTAAAGAAGCAGAAAAAATATTGCACAAATAATTTTATATGGTGTGTGAAATACATTTTACAATTTCTTAGAAGAGAGAAAGGAAAAGACTGTCCATACAAATAAATCCAAGCCAGAATATAGAGATAGTGAGTGGTATTCAATGTTAGTCATACTCAGAACGGACCCACTGACATTAAAAGGTTTATTCCAAGTATGATGGCCCTTAGATATCACCCAAACTTTAGATGCTAATCTTCCGTGAACAGTTGTCACACTGAAAAAAAAATATAATCCCAATTTATTTAGTGTCCAATGGCTGATTGACATGCTAGAGGCAACAAGGGTGAAATAACACAACTGATCTCAGGTTCTGAGATTCTATCAACCCCTCCTCCAAGCCACCTCGATCTCATCTGCAACCTGTAATCTTTCAGGGATAGCATTTTATAATGATTCACCACCTGCTTATCTTCTCCTGTGATTCTTACTCCCGCACTTTAAAATGACTCGGTACTGCATGGAATTTTTGAATTTGCTTTTCAATGGCTTATGTACAGCGTCATTTTCTGCCACATGCTGACTTCGTCTTAAGATTCTTTTAGATTGCCCCTAAATACAAGGTAGGAAAAGCTGCTTATCTGTGATTGTTTATACTTTAGATAAAGTCCATTCACAGTCACAAACACAGGCATTCACTGTAGCTGGCCACTTGGTGGAGAAACTCTTCAACAGCAGTGTTATACTGCTGAGAAGAGATTTCTACCTCATTTTGCTACAGCTTAAGGCAGTCAAGCTTCTATGTGTGTGGGAAAAGAGGAAGAGGTGTCTTCCCCCTCACGTCAGAATTTAACTGCTATGACTCAGCAGTGGTCAGTTTCTGAACAATAAGCATCAAGGCAGCAGGAAAGTTCATCAATACCTTCCTATCCCAGCTGATGTCATCCCAAATTAATACTGAAAGGGGGCTTTCTACAGTATGGACTTTTTAATCTGCAGAGCATCTAGTGATTAGCCAAAAGCAACACAATTTATGCATTTGTTTCACAGCCCATAATGATAGTTATCCATGCCATACGCTACACAAAAATGTTCTGCGTAGGGTCTGCTAACATGAAATATGAAGGTGTTTGGGGTCTAGTATGATCAAAAGGTATTTCTGATTCTTCCAATAGCACAACCTTTAACATTGCTTGCTGGAAAGCAGCATCAATGGGACTATGCAAAAATGGGTAGCTTCAATGTTGCACAGCAGGGTGCCACTCAAACTTGGTTTTGCTTTACAAGGAATGTGTTCTTACTCTTAAACGAAGAAGACAACAAGTCCTTATCTCATTGATTGCTACTTTCATGGACCTTTAAATGTCTTAAGGAATGTGTGATTGACAGATTAAAAAATACTTTAAATTACTTTAAATACGATGGGGAAATGTCATTACTAGAGATGGGGAAGGGGGAAAAAATAAATAAAGAACTCTGGATCCAATTCTAACAGGATCTATTCTCTCTCCCCAACACACACAAATGCACACACTCAAAGCAACAACCAATGAAGGCCACCTTATGTATTTCTCCCGCTCCCCCTATTTATCATAGTGACAAATAGCATTCATGCTGAGTGCTGTGTGATGCCTCCCAAAAACTATGGATACTACCAGATATTTTTGCGTGTTCAGCAAAACAATTATAGTTCCCCAAATTATTTTCATAAAAGTCTGGAGGGAGGGTGGATCCAAACTTAACTCAAAGAATTTAAAAGCAAAGCTAGTTTAGAATATACAACTTTATATTTCTAATCTGAATAACACATTATTTCCTGTTACAGGTAGGTAGCTGTGTTGGTCTGCCGTAGTTGAAACAAAATAAAAAAATTCCTTCCAGTAGCACCTTAGAGACCAACTAAGTTTGTCATTGGTATGAGCTTTTGTGTGCATGGACACTTATTCAGATACAGTACACTGAAACAGAAGTCACCAGACTCTTATATATAGTGAGAGGGTGGGGAGAGGTATTACTGTTATCAGTGCTCCCAGCTACGTATGTGACACCACAGATTTTCTGAGAAAAATACAATATTTGAATAATCCTTCTAAGAATACTATACTGGCCACTGTGGATGTTAAATCTCTGTATACCAACATTCCACACAATGATGGTTTACAAGCCATAAGGAACACCATTTCAGATAAAATCACAGCGGACTTTGCTACCAAACTCTGCCATTTTTTTCTTACCCACAACCACTTCAAATTTGGTGATGACCTGATCCTCCAGTTCAGTGGGACACCAATGGGCACCCGCAGTATGCCAACATCTTCATGGCAGATTAAGAACAACATTCCCCAAACTCCTACCCACTCAAACCTCTCTTGTAGCTGCGATACATTGACAATATTTTTATTATCTGGACACATGGTCAACAGACCCTGGACACCTTCCACCAAACATTCAATGACTTTCACCCTACCATCAACCTAACAATGAACCAATCTATGCAAGAAATACATTTTTGGACACTACTATAAAAATACAGGATGGGAGTATAGACACCACCTTATACCGTAAACCAACTGACCAACAAACATATCTACATGCTTCTAGCTACCATCCAAAACGTACCAAACAATCCATTGTATATAGACAGGCCCTATGTTACAGCCGCATCTGTTCCAACTCTACAGACAGAGACTCTCACATAAGAGATCTACAGCAAACCTTTTTAGAACTGAAATATCTGTCTGATGAAGGTAAACAACAGATCAACAGTGCCAGACTGATACCCAGAGAGAACTTGCTGCAAGATAGACCCCAAAAAGAACATAACAGAACACCACTAGTAATCACATACAGCTCCCAAGTTAAAACAGTACAACACATTGTCAGAGATCTACAACCTCTCCTAGACAATGACAGTTCTCTTTCTCGAGCTCTGCGAGGAAGACCTTTCACTTAAACTTAAAACCATGGAGAGACCTGGTCTGAATAGAGACATTGGATTCTTATTATACATGATAAAGCTATTTTTAGCCATCTCACCCCTTGCTTTTTTCCTGTAAGACCAATTGCAGTCATTAACAGTTGTGAAGAAGTTTGCCACACTTATCAGCCAATCACCCATTCCCACCACCCTTCTGAGTAATACCCCTCCTCACCCTCTCACTATATATAAGGGTATGGTGACTTCTGTTTCAGTGTATCTGAAGAAGTGTGCATGCACATGAAAGCTCCTACCGATGACAAACTTAGTTGGTCTCTAAGGTGCTACTGGAAGGCATTTTTTAATATTATTTCCTTTAATAAAAATGCCAAAAAGTTTTTTTAAAAAAAACCACAACAAATGTGTTTTAATGACTATTGTACAGTGCAAGAAACAACAATACATAAGGAATTATCCAGCTGAAGTTCTGCACTTTTAAACCCCACTGATTTCAATGGCATAGTTAAGCCAAAGCTTTCATCTCTCCAAATGATAATCAGTGGATTTAAAAATGCTCTACATTGACAAGATTGTGCACTTGAAGCAGAACTGTACCATGATGTCATGGAAATTTTAAAAAGTCAAAAGCTTTTTTCTTCCAGCAATAGTGCATTTATGCAACTCACACTAATTGTTGTTGTTTTTTTTTGAGGCCACATAACAGTTTGTAACTAAATAGCAAAACTAAGAAGACTCTTTGCCACATGTTCAGAGAGTTAGATATTTCAGCACTCTGGACAGTTCCAAGACAGCTAGAGTTTCAGATTTCCTTCTACATATTTCACTTTGCTAACCGTTCAGCACAGAGGTGCATAATGCTAGAACGTTCATTGCCATAGTAACTGAGCCCTTGTTCACACATTATGGTTTTCTATTTCCCCGGGATGGATGAAAAGCAAGGGATTCTCCACATTCATTACCTTCTCCTAAACTTACGGGCCATACCTTTGCTTTGAAGAAAGCTGCAAGTGAACCATACATGCATGCCAAGCAAGGCAGCTGTGTACAAAGTTCTAGCAGTACTTTATTGCAATTTTCTCCATTATCTAAAAATAATGAAAGAAATTAAGGGAAATAATTATAACTTAAATTAGAATTTAAAAAGACTGAAGAAGAGTTGAAAAGATATCTATAATCCCTGAGTGATTGGCACGGAAAAGAGAGAAAGGAAAAGAAAGAAGCTTCTGATAATTCAATTATGTCCCTTTGTTGCAGCCTTGGGTCTCGCAGGAATTACTGGAAATCCAGGATTCTGTTTTCGATCAGATAACTGAGAAGGCAGATGATAAAAGTGAAACAAGGGTGAAAGGGAAGGGGAGGGAAGTAAAGTTTAATTGTGCCAACAGGCTTAAAAAGTCAGATAAGAGTGCCAGGTCACAACAATTGCTGTTTTGTAGCAATACTGTTGTAATCAAACCACTCTGGAAAAGTCCATATCCTATTAAAATTGAGAACATAAGAAGAGACTGCTGGATCAGGTAATAGCCCACCTGCTCCAGCATCCTGTTCTCACAGTGGCCAACCAGAGGCCTGCAGGAAACCCACAAGCAGGATTTGAACACAAGTGCAATCTCCCCTCCTGTGGTTTCCAGAAACAGTGCAGGTATTCAACAGCATTCAGAGGGATGTAATCCACTTGTTCACAATATGTTAATTCTAGGAGTTACACTCTATAATCATCAATATCACTTGGCAATCATCAATATCTCTTGGTGCTGGAGGAGACTCTCGAGAGTCCCATGGACTGCAAGAAGATCAAACCTATCCATTCTGAAGGAAATCAGCCCTGAGTGCTCACTGGAAGGACAGATCCTGAAGCTGAGGCTCCAATACTTTGGCCACCTCATGAGAAGACTCCCTAGAAAAGACCCTGATGTTGGGAAAGATTGAGGGCACTAGGAGAAGGGGATGACAGAGGACGAGATGGTTGGACAGTGTTCTCGAAGCTACGAACATGAGTTTGACCAAACTGCGGGAGGCAGTGGAAGACAGGAGTGCCTGGCGTGCTCTGGTCCATGGGGTCATGAAGAGTCGGACACGACTAAACAACTAAACAACAACAACAACCAAGGCAACAGATATAACCCAAGCTGCATGTTTCTTGTTTAGGGCCCATTCGTCCAGAATGTGACCAACAGAGGTGCTTACAAAAGCAGGAATAAACAAACATCTGCAAGAGTTATGTCCTACCAAACATATCTACAGGTGTGCAGGGAGCTTCTGCTTGCAATTGCTCAAACACAAGTGCAATGTCTAATGTGATCAGTGAACAGCTTTATATACAAAGTCTTGAACAACAAAGTGCATCTGCCTCTAATTGGTATATGACTTTTTCTTTCCAAAACTGAAACTCAAAATAAAATCTTTATTACTACCTACTGATTCAGAAGCAAAGCTGTTTGTACCCTAGTCAAGTGAGTAGGATGAACATAAAAACATCCACACTGAATTGCATTATCTATCAGAGCAGCAGTCTCTGTAAGAAGTGCATCGGATGATTCAGAGGCAATCTAAAACAGCACAGAGAATTGTCATATTGACTAATTTTCATTTGATTATTAATACATTCAACAATTAACATTCTGAGGTCCAGAGGCTAGGACCCAGATCAATGGATTCAAGTTACAAGAAAGGAGATTCCGACTAATCATCAGGAAGCAGGTTGGATGACTATCTGTCATGTACGATTGAGTTTAGATTCCTGCATTGCAGGGGGCTGGACTAGATGATCCTCGGGATCCCTGTCAACTTTACAATACTATGCCTCTATGAGCTATAATATGTCATGATTGTCCATTTGGGGCAGTTCCTACTTTAATATTAAACAATGAACCGTGCTAGAAAATAAATTGCAAAGCAATTTGTTTTGCTAAATTTCTAAAGCCAACCTTTTTCTTCAAAGCACCAAAACAAAACATATCCGGAGGAAGGATCTGCATCCAACTCTGGCTTTGTCCCATTATATTCCCACACAGGGAGGAGAACCCAGTACATCAGATTAAACCCTAAAGGAAGACAAAATTTCAGGTGCAGCCTTGGAGAGACAGCTCTGGCTTTGTCCCATTATATTCCCACACAGGGAATATAATGGCCTTTGATTCAAAGAATATGTGACAAAAATGCAGCCGGAAGATGGGAAATCTCTTTTGATAGCTGTGTGATACAGTCATTGGGGTTTTTTATAGACATACCATGTTTGAGAGCTCTTAAGCCTCTAGGTTAGCTGTCTCTGTGAGCTCCCACTGCATGTCAATAGACTTTTTTTCTTTTTTGTCTCAAGGAAAGAAATGAAACAGCAACAGCAACTTTCTTCCTCGTGGCTGATTTGTGCTAAATGATTGCTTTAAAAATATATCAAAACATTTCACACAACTGTGCCTGAAATGTGTCTATTTTGGTGTTATGAAAACTGCACAGAGACAACAGGTTTTGCCAGTAGAAACGCAACCCCAAATCTATACTCTTTTTCTGGAAGCATGACAAAGGAGAGACACTGGACCCAAAACTATATTTTAAGAGCACTCCACAGAAAAAAAGAGAAAGACGGAGTATCCACTTGGTAGGTACAGCGTCTCAAGATGAAATTCACTCTGTATAGCTACCATTATTAAGAAAATAGGGCAGTTGCCACTACTCAGGAAACAAACTGATTCACGTTTCCCACCCACCCACCATCTTTCTCCTCCCTGGTGGGTTCAAGAAGGCACAAAGCTGAGCATAAGGAGGAGGGAGCTGACAGGCAGTGCCACCTTCTGGACTGTTGGCTAAGAAAGAAGACGGGGGAAGGAGCTGTCTGAGGGAAGACTGGGGTGGTTGGTGAGGAAGTTCCCCATTCACAGAAAAGAACCACCTTTTGCTAGCCAGAATGAGAAGTCTCTCCCCTCCTCTCTATCACACACACACACACACACACACACACACACACACACACACACAGACACACACGGAGGGAGAGATCATAAAGCCAGGACATGATCAATAATGGGTGTAACCTAACCCCAAGTTGCCAACAGGAGTATAGATGTATTTTCTGGAACTTGTAGTTGCAAGGACAATTTTGCAGTCAAACAAGAAAGGGAAGTCACAGCTGTGTTTCCTTTAAAGCTTTGCAAAAAGCCTACATTTAAAAAAAAAAAAAAGAGGAGAGGAAATCAATCCCCAGACAGAAGAAAGGTGGGGCGTGTTAGCCAGCACTAAATGGTAAGAGAGAATGCTATTGTATTTTAGTCCTTTCTCATATGTCAGAATGATTTCCACGTCATTTAGGTGACAAAGTCCTCTTGCTTTCTTGCTTGAATTGTCACTCTGAAGCCACTCTCCAACTTAAGGTAACAGGGTGGTTTAAGTTCTCCGCACACAAAGCTGCTGCAAATCTGAAGAAACCCTAATATGTGTGTTCACTTACAGAAGTATTTTTATTTTGAATATCTGTTCTATTTTCACTGTCAAGAAACTCGTTTCTAGATATTAAAGAGCTTAATGACCTCATTTCATATAACCTTTTTAATATACAAAACAAAACCCTGTAAGAAAAGAAATCTTACCATTTCAGTTTTGTCTGTTCATAAAAGATGGCTAAGACTTGCCTGTTCTGATGATAGTACTTGAAAAGTGACATGTGGAATAGCAACAGTTATTTAAAAGAGGTGGCTTCCCTCACCTTCTTCTGACACAGATAAATCAGGACTGGCATTTCCCTTGAAAGAAGGAATTGCCCTGTTTTGAGAACTGCTTGGAATCAAACTGGCAGAGTTCCCTTAACGAACAGCAGCCACCTGCCTGTTCCTGTTTTATGTGCCAATCAAAGCAATGCAGCCCATGCAGCATTCACAATTGTCTCCCCTTTCCTGCCTCTTACCGGCAAGTAGATTAAGGATGTTGCATTGACTGACTCAAGATCTCTCCTGTGATCTGCTGGTCGACTGGTTGGACATGTCTGCACTAGAGGAAAGATTATCACCTTTCTTTTTAGGTCAATAACTGAGCAGAGCACTTTACACACACCCCAAGGTTTGGCCTCATGTGTATGCCAATATCTGCATAATTATATGAACACCAACTAAAGCAGGGATGGGTGCGGGACTATGGTTCCCATCATAAAATCCATTGCTCCATGGACCAATGATCGGACTCAATGTAAGGCAGCTCCCTGTGTTGCTATGTCACTCTTCTATGAGAAAGAAGCAGTAGTAACTCGTTTAATTTCCCTAAGGTTGATTTTCCTTTCTCCTGTAAAGGAAATTATCTGTTCAAATAATGGTTTCAAAAAATCAGGCCTCTATTATTTGATTGATAATACAACTTGTTTGCCACAGCCTAACAAAGTTCTCCTCAGGCCTATATAGTTTTAGTCATTGCTTTTTTTTTCTTTTAAAAAAATGTTTAGAGGTACTCTCATTTTGACATAAGAAAACCACCACTTTATAGTTCAAATCAGGAAAAACAAATACAGTAAATGGAGAAAGGTACAAAGATTCACAAAATGTTCAGGGGTATATGTACCCCTGCGTACCCCCATAAAGAAGCACTGGTTTTAGTCATTCAGAATTCAGAACATACACAAAAAAGGAATCAAAACAAACAAGCATGATCATAAATTTATCTACACCACATGGGCATAGTAGTGGAAAATGGGCATAGAAAGATGGCAGCAGGATGTGGGGGTGGAAACCATTTTAATGTCTGGTGCTAATAAAATACCAATGGTCAACTCATCACTATGCAGTTCTTGGAGGTTAGTGCAAAAAATGGGGCATTCATTGTGTGCATGTGGTCTCATTGTGGGCTTGTAGCATCTTGGCAACCCAGAGTGGTCCACAGATGTCAAGTGCTATTAGAGCACTTGGGGGAAAACTCATGAAACACTGTTATGTCAAGTTCACAGCTGCCGCTCCCTGGAATTCAGTGAAGCATTTGGCACAAAACTCACTTTTCTACTGCTGAGTTTGGAATGAATTTTAATATATATGAGTATCTGTGGTCATCAGTGTGCCTGGCGTAAATCCCCTTGTTAAGCCTAACTGCGGGTTATCTAGCAAAGCTGCTGTGGAAAAAAATTAATATAGCCAGCATCTTTCTGAGAAATCTTAGAGAAATGGTGCAGGTTATGGAGCATGCTATTTTGGGTGGAATGGCCCCCAAAAGGAAACATATTCGTATCAAGAATGGAAATTTTGATGCTGCATTTCGGTAGGATATTTTAAAACATAGTAAGAAAAACCTGACTTTACTTTAGACCCACACTCATGGTTGTATAATATTCCAAGGTAAAGGTGACTTAGCAAATGTATACAGTGCTAATCTATTGGAATAACTAAATTTGTAATTTGAACTGCAAACTGTCAAAAGGCACCAGGGATGACATTTTCTGGCTCTTTGCACAAAACCTTTAGCAAACAAGTCCCAAGCTATTCTGAAGGTTAGTGGGTAGTTGAAATAGATTATCTATTATTATTATTTTTTAAAAAGTTTCTAAATCAAAAGCTTATTTGCAACACCTAGAGGGATTGCAGAATACAGTCATAACTCATGTTACAGACGCTTCAGGTTACGTGCTTTTAGGTTGTGGACCATGGGAACCTTGGAAGTCCCGGAACAGGTTACTTCCGAGTTTTGCGACTTGTGCATGCTCAGAAGTGCTAAATCGCACTTTGCACATGTGCAGAAGCGCCAAATCGCACCGGCGCCTGTGCAGACGCGGCGCTTCAGGATGCAAATGCTGCGGATTGCGGACATGCCTCTGTCACAGATTACAGTATGTCCACAACCCGAGGTTCCACAGTATGACTAGTTTAGCAGCAGTTGGCTTTATTGAATTAGAATTTTTTTATCTCTGATGAATTCAGTTTTTGAAAATGTATTCAAAAATATCTATTATTCTGCTTCCTCCACCAAACACACAAAGACACCTCATTTTTTAATAATAAAAAAGTATTTAGAAGATTGAAAGGAAAGTAGGGAAACTAAGAATTATTGAAGCTATCTTAGAATTCCCCAAGAAAGGACATTTGGAAACCAAATGGGAGCATTTAAACACATTTCATAGCATTTTTGGAAAATTCTTTGTTTCTAGGTGTATAATGAGGCAGCTCTTTTTTGTAATATTATAATATATTATAAGAGATTGGGACACAGCAAAGTAATGCAGCATTTGCAGTACAGTGAATTTGTACCAAAATGCAGTGTGGGGGAAAGGACAAAAAGGTTCTACTAGGTTGAACCCCTGAAATCTACAGGCAACAGGATCAAATATAGATAGTAGGTGATGGGGGAAACCCTACACAAGAGAGCCACAACCCATCCAGGTAAACAAAACTGAACTAGATAGGAAAGTAGTCTGGCCTGGAATAATAATGATCATCAATATCTGAATTATTATTTAAATCTATATTCTGCACCTTCCTCCAAAGGAGCCCTGGGCAGCAAGTGTCAGTTCTAAACTAGTTACAGGTAGGTAGGTGTTGGTCTGATGCAGTCAAAACAAAATAAAAAAATCTTTCCACACAAAAGCTCATACCTATGACAAACTTAGTTGGTCTCTAAGGTGCTACTGGAAGGATTTTTTTTATTTTGTTTTGAGTGCTAAACTAATACAATGAAAGCTTCTTTTATAAAGTTTAAAACACCTTAAATCAAACACCTGCTCTTGCCACGGACAGAACTTTCAACCATCAAAAGCTTGAGTAAACAGTGTTAGGTCTAGAAGTTATTGAATATTCAAGAGTAGCCAATCAGCTCACAATCATCAACCCTTTAACCCTCTAGATGGGAGGTTCAGCATGTTGGTGCAAGAAAAAAAAATATGTATAAAAACAAGAATTCCCTAGATGCCAAGATCCAGGTTTGGGGCAAGTACTGTACTTTTTGGTGAGAGAACCGCAGCAGAGATTTAAAATCACAAAACATGCAGTAAAGTGTGGAAATATAGGCTGTGAAACCTTAAAATGTGCCTTTTCAAGTTCCCCTCTTCTCCTGGCACAGCAAAAGAGACCACAGATTTAGTAAGTTGAAGATGGTTTACTTGCAACTCTTCAAAGCTCTGGTTCATGTGTTTTTCCATACATCTGCACAGGCAGGAAAACTTGGCTTAGTTACAAAGTGGCGAAAGCTCCTAAATTATTGGTATGGGAATTCAAGAATGGTTGATGAGAGCCATGCTGTTTGAGCTGGAGCAACCAGCTCAAACCTCTTCACACCTTGAGTTTCACAGGTAGACCAAGGTTAGAATAACAGGCTTGATTACCCATTTCCTCCCAAGGAAAGGGAAGGACATAGTTAAACCTGGCAGGACAGCTTAGTCTATGGTATTAATCCTTTCATGCATTAATTAGACTTCAGCATGTTGGTTATATGAGGCTGGTTATCCACACACAGCACACATCAAATGGACTAGAGCAGGCATCCCCAAACTTCGGCCCTCCAGATGTTTTGGACTACAATTCCCATCTTCCCTGACCACTGGTCCTGTTAGCTAGGGATCATGGGAGTTGTAGGCCAAAACATCTGGAGGGCCGCAGTTTGGGGATGCCTGGACTAGAGTCAACACACAGCCAACAGGCAGACATAGAATGCAGTTTAAGGCAGTTTATAATTTAGCAAGCAAGAAAGAAAGAAACACCTCACATCAAAGCAGAGCTAAAACACTTACAAGAATGAAGCAGAATGAAGTGGAAAACACTTGACACCTCTGCAGGTGGGACTTTTCATCAGGATTCTGAACAAATGACACCCTCCTGAACTCTAACATCTGTTTTTACACTTTTCCTTTATGATACCAAGCTTTTAGGAATCACAACTGGACAGATCTCATTCAGAAACTGGCCCAGGAGTTTATTTCAGGTTACTTCCCCCTGATTCTGCAGAAGGGTATAAAACCGATCTATTTCCCGATTTTCATATCCTGGTGTCTAAAATAGACACCTCATATCCTTCTCAAAACCCACAATATTAGGCCACATCTAAGTAACTCTACATAGAAGTAAAAATCCTACTGACCATTGCAAGTAGCAATGCTGGAATGATAACTATGGTGTCCTCACTGGACCTGTGCTTATTATTTTTGTCCCTTCCTGGAATCAGAAACTGGTGTGGATGGTGCAGTTTATATGCTATTTCCACCACATAATAGAGCAATGGCACTGCTTCATACAAATGGTGTTGTTGTTGTTGTTTTTTAATGAATGAATCTCACTTTCATCAGGGGCTGCAGAATGGGGGGTGGTTACAAAATGTGCTCATTTTTACTTGAACCCCGGAAAAAGCCAAGAAAAGACGACTGGGCATTTTGTGCTTGCATTTGTCAGTTCTACACCAGCATATAACTGAAAGACTCAGACCTAGACTGGTTCATGAAAAATGAACTTTCCATATTTCACACTTCTTGATTTCACCTTCTTCCAAGGATATTCTAATCACAAATCCAGATGTTCTTGATAGGGCCCCACCACAAACTGGGTCAGGTTGCCCTGAAGCCATGATACACACCTACATATTTGGGTCAATCTGCAAGTCAAGTGCTACTATCCACAATGTTGAATTGATATTAAGGCTACAGTCCAATACACAGTTACCTGGGAATAAGCTCTGCTAAAGTCAATGAGACTTATTTCTGAGGAGCTATGAATAGGCTTGTACAGTAACAGGGCATAAAGGAACAGCGTTTAAAGCAGCCTTTCCAAACCTGTTCATCATCAGATGTTTTGGAAAACTCCTTTCAGCCCCAGCCAGTACTAAGTCAGGGTAATCATAGCAACTGAAGGGAAACAAGTTGGAGAAGGCTTCTTAATCTTAACATTCTTGAGACACAACATACCAGGGGCAGAAGGGAATTAACTAGAAGGGAAAATGTGCTGGACACAATAATAAGAAAGCAAGAAATCAGAGGCCTGACCAGCAAAACTATGTTGGGTCTTGGGCCTGCTCAAAAGTCATACTTTCTGTCTGGTAACTCTGCATCCTATGTGGAATCTACACACGCTGTAAAAATATGTTTTAAAAAAACATTTTGAAAAATACATTGAATTTTGCATAGCTCACTTTCACCATCTAGTGGCACACTTGTATATTGCACTTTGCAACATATTTAAAAAGCTTTATATGCAGCTGTGGAGCTGAGTCCTTAATCTGAGATGAGTGACAGCAACCCATGGTTTTCCAGTGGTGATGGTACTCTCTTTTGTCATTATCTTGCACGTTTCAAGACTAAGCCAAGGTAATCAAAACAGACTTGAGGGATGGCCATAACGAGTCATACTTCAAATTAAACTCTGTTATTAATATGACACATTCATAAACAGTTATTATTTTTAGAAAATAAATAGAAAAGGGGGCTAGGGATTAACGTTCTGCTTTGCTTACCTTCATCTGCACCCAGCCACTGGCTAAGACTGCAGATGTTTCACTGCAAGACGACCTCCAACAGTGGAACGTAATTAGAAAAAGCTGCTGCACTTTCCAGCTCATTTGGCCAGGGTTACTGAGGTTTGGAACAAATGCCTACAACTGTTACAGTTTAATGGAAGATTCAACAACAGGGGTATTTTTCTCTGAGACTGGCTATGCTTTCCAAACTGTGAAGGCTTCATTTTCCTAGCATTAATGCTACACTATCCCTGCCAAACATGCCTGTCTCACAGAGCAAAAACTTGTTTCCAGCCTTTGGGATTCCAAGTCACCCCAAATATCTCTGCGGCTCAGCTTCTAATACTGAATTAAGCATTCCAACAACAACAACACTGTGAGGAGACAAAATAAGAATGTTATACTTTTCAGGGAGCAGGGTAGGCAAACTTGAAAGATCACATTTATTTTTGCATGAAAATAATAAGGATTTACACAATAGCCAGAAATCTGGCATGCAAAATCCAAACATCCCTGTAATCCCTGTTTACAATACACACAGAGAAATTAAAGCAGGCTTAGCTAAGCAGTGTTTGTGAATATTAATAAACCTAAATTTCAAATCTGGGCTTTGTAAAAAGGCGGAAAGAGGATTGTTTTCAAACAAACCTATA
Organism: Zootoca vivipara; assembly: GCF_963506605.1. Taxonomy (NCBI): domain Eukaryota; kingdom Metazoa; phylum Chordata; class Lepidosauria; order Squamata; family Lacertidae; genus Zootoca; species Zootoca vivipara. The sequence goes on from NC_083282.1 coordinate 71,269,274, forward strand.
TTTTACACAGACCACTTGGATTGTGGAAATTGTTGAAACACTACACCATGTGCTAGAAATGGGCTACAGCTGTTTGTAACAGCAAAAGATTGTCCTGTAATTGAATTACCTGGTGATATTCAGCTCCCAGATAATATTGTGATGAACACATGAAGCTGCCTTTTGTCCAGCACCTCCCATGATCTAGAATTAGGACCATAGCTGCCAAGTTCTCCCTTTTTTTAAGGGAAATTCCCTTATGCTGAATAGGCTTCCTCGTGAGAAAAGGGAAAACTTGGCAGCTATGATTAGGACTAATTCATACATACAATCAACCTGATGCATTGGTAGGGAAATAGGTGGATGAGATCTGTACTGCACATTGTAAATTGGTGGTATAATTCCCTACTCTCCATGTGCACAGATTGCAAACCAGCCCATCAGGAGGCTTATTCGTTTATCCAAGAACCATAGCAAATCCAAAGCCCGATAAACTGAAACAAAAGTTCAAAATATAAATATTAAATACATCAAACCTGGCTTTGTCAGGAGACTTATGCCAATAGGTCACCAGTGCAATCCATGTCATTTGACTAAACAAAACATCACTTAAACCTATGCGTGGCTACAACAAAATGAGCCACCATGATAAAGCATTTCCTCCGATTATTTTGGAGAGCGCATTTTCTCCCCGTTGGATTCTTCTGTAAATCTAGTAATAAATGGCAATAAATAATACTTCACATTGGGAGAAATGGAAATCAAGCACTATAACAGATAAGGGCAGCCATCCTTGATTTCCTGTGTTGCATTAATACAAAACTGCTGGTTGTGGGTTGAGCAGCGACATGCTAAATGTGGGTCGGGTGGCACCTATTCTTTGGAATTTTCTTATGTTAAATCTTCAGAAGACTGTTCTCCGTTTGGCACCTACCTTCCTCTTCCAACACATAGAGCTCTTTCCCAGCCTGCATTGGAATTGTTTCTAGGTGTTAATTGTTAAACTATTTGCTTGTTTGCTTCCCTGGGCTCCTTTTAGAGGAAAGGTAGATAATAATAGTAGGAAGAAGAAGAAGAAGAAGAAGAAGAAGAAGAAGAAGAAGAAGAAGAAGAAGAAGAAGAAGAAGAAGAAGAAGAAGAAGAAGAAGAAGAAGATTCCATCCATGGCAAAGGAATCCTACAACCATCTTTCCACGTGTCAAATAGCCTTGATCTGCTCCACATACTCAATACAATTCAGGAATCTATGTTCACAGCATGGTTTAGTAGACTGACTTGGGCCCTCCCGGGAGCACTTTGGATTGTTAATATATAATATTTACAGCACTTGTAATGCTGGCTAGCTGCTGCAGCTCTTGTTTCTTTTCAGTTCCATAAGCCAGTGATGGACTGAGAATGAAACATCACAAAAATCACACCAAAATATACTACAATTCACTTACAGTAGCTACCTGTGCTGTACTTTTTGTCATCTGAAACCACCTCCCCAGAGAGGGAAGGCCTTTTGCTGGCAGGAGATGGTGCTGAGGTCACAACAGTCTGCTGTAATGTGGTGCCCTGGAATTGACAGTTCACATGTCAGTCCAGGGATCCAGAATAGTGCCCCACAACTGATTGAGACCCCATGAATCCATTACTCCGATTCTCCATTTTCATCCCATTCATTCTTCTACTTTGACAATTCCTACCAAGATGTCTCCACTGGCCACCATTGACATTTTCTGAAATCCTAAATTGGAGCATTTAGACCTCACATTATGCCTCATTGCCCCATTTAGGCTGCAAATGTGATGCCCACTTGAGAGCAAGCCATACTGAACTAAATGGGACTTACTCCTGCAGAAACATGTGCAGGATTGTGCTGCCAGGCATACTTATGCAAATAATAATGATAATTCAAAGAAGTGTTACATTCATTCAATATGTGGCTGGAAGATAATGAATCATAGAATTGTATAATTGTAGAGTTGGAAGAGATTCTGAGGGTCATCTAGTTCAACCCCTGCAATGCAGGAATCTCAACTAAATCATACATGGGAGATGGCCATGAATTATGCCAATTCCAAAAGCATGATGTACAGCAGGAATGAGAAACATCCCATCATCCCTGACCTGCTGGCTGGGGCTTATGGGATTTGAACAACATGTGCAGGCTCACTATAAAATAAATGTGGTCGATCTCTGTTATCCAATCTTCACTGATCTGAAACTCCTGATTTGCCTTCTGCATCCTACACATAGTTCTAAGCCAATGATGCATCCTATGTCGACAGCACTCCCATTTATCCAAACAGTTAATTCTCCCAACATGTTAGATGGCTCCTAAGCCATTCAGTATCAGATGCATTACACTGCACAGAGCTAATTGCAAGAATGTATTTCTGACAGATCAGCAGAGCAGATTTCATTCTGCTTCCTATCTCATTCTTCTTCCCCTTCTAGCATCCGGTGTCTTCACGGTTGTCACAAGAAGCAGCTTTGAGTAAAGAGATACTTTAGTAGCCCAAAGCGTGAGCACCATCAGTCACACTCTTGTATATAAACCGATCAGTCTTAAGAACCTCCTTGTGACAAGCCTGCCTGGCTTCTTTCTATAAAATTAGACTTCTCCTCCCCTATTTTCTCATCTCCATCAGTGCTGACGGCAGGAACACAGACAGCTGCAGCCGCATTATTCAGCTTAAGTGGAGATCGCCACTTATTGGAGCTCAAATTGTTCATTAACTTGTCATGCCTGAATTCAGAGGATGGGAACCCATAGCATGAAGCAGAATCTTTTTTAAACACAGATGTTAACAGGCCATACAGTAAACCACTGAGCCTCTTGGGCTTGCTGATCAGAAGGTTGGGGGTTTGAATCCGTGTGACGGGTGAGTTCCCACTGCTCTGTCCCAGCTCCTGCCAACGTAGCAGTTCAAAAGCATTCCAGTGCAAGTAGATAAATAGGTACCACTGTAGCAGGAACGTAAATGGTGTTTCCATGCGCTCTGGCACTCGTCACAGTTCTCCATGTGCCAGTAGTGGTTTAGTCATGCTAGCCACGTGATCCAGAAAGCTGTCTGTGGACAAACGCTGGCTCCCTCGGCCTGAAGCAAGATGAGTGCTGCACCCCATAGTTGCCTTTGACTGGACTTAACCATTCAGGGGTGCTTTATCTTTTTTACAGTAAGCAAAGTAGATCTTCACTAAAGAACTAGATAACAGAAGGGAAGAGCCTTCTGTTCCCTTCCTGGTGTATAGACTCTTTTTAAAAAAAACCACTAAGGAGATGTTTAGGCTTTTCCCTTGATGCCACTTGTTCTCACTACCAAACAGATGAAGAACTTGTGGCCCCCCAGATGCCATTGGACTCTAACTCCCATTAGCCTCAGACAGTATGGCCAATGGTCAGGGACAACAGGAGCTGAAGTCCACCATTATCTGGGAGGCCACAAATTTCCCACCACTGCACAACTCAACAAGTACTGATATTTGAATTCATTCAGATCACATTCTGATATGCTAAATGAAAGCAGAAACACTGGGTTAGGTGATCTGTGTAAATTATAATCAATGTATTTGTAGCTTTGTTTGATAAAGTTACCAGCATCTTTCAAATATATTTCAAAAACAAAGATCAATAAGCTCAGGTTTAAATGAATTCCATGGCTTGGATTATAATAGATTTTTGCTGACTCCCCTTGCAGTTCCTTGCACACCCTGAAAATCTGTTGGGTGGGTGTATTGGGAGACCCTATGGCGCAATCAAGGTTTGCTACAGTTATAGTATAGTCTCCCAGCCAGTGGGATCCTTTGCTTGATCGAAGCAGGATCCTCACCAATTCTAACACGTTTGCAAAAGGAGCACATTTACTCCTAGCAGTTAAGGCTTCACAACACTTCTCTTAACTGATAAGTGATGAGAAGGCAAAACCCACAAATGCAAAGAAGGTTAATTAAGCTGGTTTGCAAATTTCCCAGTATATATTTTAAACATAAAATATTCTTCCTCTGAGAGAAGTGGAAAAATGAATCTAGTGCAGAATAATTAGACATGAAATCCATTCACATAGGAATTAAAACACAATGGCTGCACCTTCCCTGTAAACACATGGGAAGATTTCAAAGCCAGCTTACTACTGCATCTCACATCTGTTGGTTTTGCCACATCCTTTTGCTGTGTGAAGCCGCCTTCCTTTTACAAACCGTTGTAATAAAACCACATCAACCTCAACAAATAGTCAAGCAGTGGAACAAAGGAAACTTTGACAAATAAATTTTCAAAGGTATGGGAGGCAGGTCCATTGTTAAAGGTAATATTATAATAGTCTGGCCTTCACCAAACAGTTGTTTGGGGCGATGATGCCTATCAGCCCTTGCCAGCCTGGAAGTTGAAGCACTTGGTTGGCAAACAATGGAATAGTCAAAATAAGATATGTGACAAATCTGCCAGATATATCTTCAGGAGTCAGAAATGGCCTCAGTGTTTGCATGTTGGCTAGAATGAGACGAGACAACAAACATGGGATGACCACAACAAACAGCAAGTCATGTTCCTCCCTTGCCCTATTAACATGAAATTAATGTAGGTGTGTGGTGTGACATCCAATAACATGGAGCCGGCATGGAGATGTAATGTGATTGATGTCACAACACATTTTTCCATAGCTGGGGCTGAAGAGGGGAACTCAGTGGGGGCTTGAGGTTTTGTTGATCACATCCCATTTTGGTCCATCCTAGGGCATTGCCTTCCTGCCTCTGACCCTCCATTTACGAACTGGCAACCCTGTTGCATCACTTGACAAGAATAAAGCAGCTTAAAAAGAGCCGCTGAATCCACAGCTGGCATCTTTTCAAGTTAATAGGGCATCTTCTGGCTTCAAACAAAGATAGGCTATTAGTGCATGTCTGAGTCAGAATCACAGATGTGGACCCCTAAGAGACAACCCACAATCTCTGGGTATTTCTATATAACATGTCACGGCAAAATGGCACAAATAGATTTCTTGGCTAAGAAGCCTTCTGAGTGTCTCTCTGGTTCACTGCAACGAAGGCAGGTTAAATGCCCTAATTCTTATTTAAACAAACCCTTTACTCCCATAGATTCTTGCTATTGAACTTCCCAGCTGACCCTCTAATAATGTACATTCTGGAGCCTATCAGAAAAAGTCCAGGCGTTGCTCGTTCCTTCCCAGCCCTACCAAATTACAGAGAAAGTGCTCATTTATTTCAGAGCTGCCAAATGCAGCAACATTTGCCAAAGTTTCAATTTAATTCATCTTGTTCTGCAAAGCCCCATTTCCCAGAGGTAAATACTGCTGTCTAATGAGGGAGAGTCATGCACAATTACACTGTGAAGCGGCAAATGGCCAAACTAGCTTGCAAAAGCTGATTCTTCTTTTTTTTTTCCTGCACCCACCCCAGCAAACTATTTCGTGGTGATAAGGATCTGAGCAGCGGTGACTAGAATGTTTAATTTGCAGGCTCCAAAAGGTCATCATAAAAAGGCTACCACCTCCTACATATGACGGAAATCTCTAAGGTAGGATCATATTGAAATTGAAAAATTGAAATGTTGCACACCCCAGTACCTGGAATTATAAAGCTATTGTGGGTTGCCATAGCACAACAAAGAAAAGCTGTGTGGGTGAAAGCTGTTCCAGGTTATTGTATTTGCTGCCTCCAGTTTGCTGCTGCTTCTTCACATGGCAATTCATATGAAACTGAGTGGCAGCAGATTTCAGAGGGACAAAAGAAAGCACTTAAAAACATTTATCTGTATATGTATTTTGGGTGTATTAATATGGTGGTTGCCAGCTGTGGTTGGAAGCCAAACCTGGCTCCCACTCAAAAGTCTAACTCAGGCATCTCCAAACTGTGGCCCTCCAGATGTTTTGGCCTACAACTCCCATGATCCCTAGCTAACAAGACCAGTGGTCAAGGATGATGGGAATTGTAGTCCAAAACATCTGGAGGGCCAAAGTTTGGGGATGCCTGGTCTAACTGCTGCCCACCCACCATGAATGTGGCCATCTTGGGACCCTGCGAGGAGGGTTGACAGGTGGGCCGAGAAAAACCACATTTGTGAGAGAGATAAGGATCTGGCCAGCAATATTGATTTAAATAATTTATGCTGGCAAAAGGAACATAGAGGTAGAAGTATGAGGTGAATATTCAGACTTGCAAAAGTTTCATTGGCATGATCATCTGTTCTCTGTGGGGTCTGTAATTAAAGTCTTAACCCCAGAAGTGTTAGAAAAATAGGGAGGGAAGGGAGTAACAGTTTTAGGTCTCACATTATGAAAATTATCCATCAGCAACAATTGGTTCATAAGTCTATAGAATATTTTTCTTTGAAGATTTCTGAAGGACACAGGGAATTTCATGGCCCCAGCTGTGTATCCATTATCATGTCACTTTAAACAGTAATGGTTTCCCCCCCCCCCAAAAAAAACATCCTGGGAACTGTAGTTTGTAAAGGGTGCTGAGACGGGTGTTAGGAGAGCTGTAGTGTATGCACCTCACAGTACCATCTTCAGAGTTGCCTGGGAAGAGGGATTGATTGGGAACTGTAGTTCTGTGAGGGGAATAGAGGTTTGCTCCCCGCTCCCGTCAGTTCCCATGATGCTTTGAGGGAAGCCAAGAACTTTTAAAGTGGTATGATAATATTCTAAATATTAACAGATGTGACCTTATGTTAGGGAAAAGACACAGGCTGGATTGCTGGTTGTGATTCTTCTAAAAGGGATAATATACAGTACACATTCTACTACAACTATTAAAAAATCCTTTACAATGTTAAATATTGTTTTCACCAAGAGCACAGTCTGCCTGACCTCACTATAAGACTTTCTTTGTGAAATATCTTTTGGCAATCATCAGAGACAAATTCCAACAAATGCACACATTTATCGTTACTGTTGAATTTATTCCAGATTATTGGATGTGTACAGGTGTTTCAATTTCCCCATCAAAGAATATGAAATGATGAAAGAAATATTACACCGCATATGGTGTGGAGATTTCAATGATTTCTCCTGATGCACAAAATATCCCACCCCATGAGCCACAATGACTGGGAGAATAGCCAACACCTCCGCTTGAGTATTATTGCAATGCGTTTTAAAGACAGAAAACTGAAGCAACTTGACAGGGAACTATCTTGAAAGCTGACCTTCATCAAAAACATTCTCCAATTTTCCTGGTCACATGTTTACCATTTTTGTTCTTCACAAGCAACAGAAAAAAACAATTATAAGACTAGTATGGTGCTGAAATCTAGCCTCCATTTTCTCAAAGCCCTTCTTTCTCAGAGAAAGGGGCTTTTGCCTCATTGTGTGACTAGGCCGCGACAGCCCCAGCCCCCAGGGATCATAGGAAAGGAATAAAGGCTCTGACAATGTTATATGGAATTAAATTAGGCCACAACTTTATTAAACTTCCAAATGTAGGAAGACCTTGGCTCAGGCCTTGGCCGTGTATCCCTCCCAGCCCCCCAGCTGGGGGGAACTGGGGCTCATCAGGGTAAATGGGATATGGGGGTGTACTGAGAGACGTAAGTGTACGCAGGCAGCCCAGCCCATATCCCCACATGCAGGGTAGTTCACTGACAACCTTTCCGTGTATGGCCAGTGACACCCATTATATAACCCCTTTTAAGAGGGGACCCTGGAATCAACGCAGTCACCACTTCATGCCCACCCCCCATTATAAGGAAGAAAAGACTAAAGGATTCCACCCAAGGGCATAAACTGCCAAAGTTGTGATGAATTGCTACACAAAATCTTCACTGATACCAACACCTGTGCCTTTAGAAGTATATGTCAGGAACTACCCTCATCCCACCCTACATTAGGGTTATTCCAGCATTTCCCAGATGTGTGTTGCAACCCTAGGGCAGATCTGTTGATTTCAGAATGAGAACTTAGTGAATAACATGCAAGGATCTAGGCTTTCTCATTAATTGCTGCAGAATGATAAGACGAGAGGATTTTCAGCACAGCACTACTTTGGAAGCCAGAGAAAGGAAATGGAATCAAATATACCTGCAAACATGCCCCCAATATGCAAACTATTGCTACTTCTTGGTCAGCAAATCCATGTAATCCTAGCTAAGAGAGATATTCTCATGCCTCCATTTAGGAAAGTAGGGGGATTTGCTTAGTGACTGAGGCTAGAATCCTAACCATATCTGCACAAAGCAAAATCCATTGAATTCAAAGGACTTCACTTCTAGGTAAATAAGGGTAGCATTGCAGTCTTATAGACTCATAAGTAAGAGTAAGTCCCACTGAATTAAATGGAACTTAATTCTGAGGTGGCATTTATTCATTATCCGCATTGATGTATTTCCCCCATAAATTCTCATTTCAGCTTACAAAACAAATGCAACAATTAAAAATACAATTAAAATATAAAATAATAACATTAATAAGTTAATACTTTATTTTAGAAATGGAAAACACAATTAAAACATAGGTGTAGAGCAGGCATCCCCAAACTGCGGCCCTCCAGATGTTTTGGCCTACAACTCCCATGATCCCTAGCTAACAGGACCAGTGGTCAGGGATGATGGAATTGTAGTCCAAAACATCTGGAGGGCTGAAGTTTGGGGATGTCTGGTGTAGAGGCATGCATCATGATTTTGTCTTTAATGGTCAACCTAGGCTGTAATCTGAATATCAATAGTGTTTGAACAGGAGCAGTGTGCTGAACCTTCAGAGCTGGTCCATCACCAGCGGATGTCCCATTTTTAGCAAATTTCTTGACAATAATGAAAAAAGGAACAAGCCCCCCACCACCACCACCACTGTTGATCCCTTTGGCAGATGAGCCTTTAATTAATCCAGAAGGGAAAGTGTGATTTTTTTCTCCAGTACCTGTTTATGTTCACTTTACAAACAGGCAAAAGCTAATTACTTTGCAGTGCCAGTAAAATCCACCTAGGGAATATGGTGCTTTTTATCTAATGCCACTGGCAGTGGGACTAGACTGCTTTGAATTATACCCAAGATCAAAGCGCGTCTGTGTGCCGCATTATCATATTTCCTCCTCCTCCCACCCACCTTCTCTCTACATCCTCCTCATTCCACAAGGCTGGCTTGCATTTCATAACGTTCCATTTGGTAAGTGTGTTGCATTTAATTAGTAGCCGACATCCAAACTACTCACCCTTCCTCCCCACAAATCACAGCACAACACAAAACTCTGTTGTCATTGCGGCTGAGAACAGATGTGGTGAACGCAAGCGTCTTACGCACTTCCATGATAAGTTAAGCTCCTTCCCTCCCCCCCCCCACCCTGCCTATTTTTCTTCCTCTTCACCTTTGTGGAATGGAGACAGCTAGGTAAGTCATCTGCCAATGCTCACATCAGCAACAGCCATTCATACACACAGTGATCCCCCTGTTTGCAGCTGCTAATAAGGGGTAGGTTAGGTACAGAGCAGCACTAATTAGCCATAAATTGAAAGCCATTACCATAATAGTGAAAAGACGTATGAATATGAAATTTGCTTTTTTTTCCTGTGGTATTTACAAGAGGAGGATTAATAAGATAATTTGGATTAAATTCTTACTAACAAACCTACTAGGAATTCAGCATATGTAAGACATTAGATGGGAAAAGACAAAAAAAAGCATTAGCTGCTAGAAAGAAAATATAGGACACAGTGTCCCCTAATATTCAAAGGCATGAAATGTGGATAGGTGTCAGGAGGGAGCACAGATACTTCACAAGCAGTGCAGGATTAAATGTTACAGAACCCCTAAACTCTATTATAAAGTTCAACTTCATAATACCATCTAAGTCATATGTTTTCACCTTCTGGCTTTCAAGAATAAGTCAGTCTGCTAATGACTGTCCCAACATGTGGCATCTCTTCTGTGCATGAAAGTGCATACCATCACATGGAGGAAACCTATGCAGTGTCCCCAGTTACACAGGTTCTCAAACTTTCAACTCCCACTTGAAATGGCTGAAAATTACTGAGGCCTACCAGACGCACAGTGGTGGTGCAGGGACAGAGCCCATCACAACATGGTGAGAGATGCATGCAGAGTTGGGCATAATCAGCTGGCAATGACTAACATCACTTTCCACTGATGGGCTAGAATTCATCTTTGGAAATTCTTTGCCATAGCATATTTGCTTGTGGCAAGGAACTCTTTGTCCATATTGGCCAGTATTGGCTACTCTGACTGGCAGTAGCTTTCTGGGGTCTCAAGCAGAGGCCTTTCACCTGAAACATTATCCTTTTAACTGGAGATATCAATGAATGGACCATAAAGAAGGCTGATCGCCAAAGAATTGGTGCTTTTGGTGCTGGAGGAGACTCTTGAGAATCCCATGGACTGCAAAAGGAGAAGCGAACGACAGAGGACAAGATGGGTGGACAGTGTTCTCGAAGCTATGAACATGAGTCTGACCAAACTGCGGGAGGCAGTGGAAGACAGGAGTGCCTGGCATGCTCTGGTCCATTGGGTCACGAAGAGTCAGACATGACTAAATGACTAAACAACAACAACACCAATCAATGTATGTCCACCAGCATTAAACTATGGTGCCTCCCAAGCTTGACCCTTCTTCTTCCATATCTTTCATTGCAGATTAGGGGTGGGGAACCTGTGGCCCTCGAGATGTTGCCCATTATCCCTGACTATTAGCCAGGCTGGCTGGAGATGATGCGAGTTGGAGGCCAACAACATAGCTAGAGCAACCATGCCAATGGCAGGTGCTTTGATGACGTCTGAGGAGGGCTGTACATAATCTTAGTGAAGGTGAAGAGCACACAGTGTGTTTCTTTTACCATGTGCCTCAAATCTAACCCAAGCAGGTTGAAAAATTTCCACACTGCTATAGAAGCAATTTTGTGTTTTCCCAAAGCAATAATGTTGCAAAGCAAGAAGGATGTCACAATTACTTTTGGAAGCTACAGGATTTTTTTGATTATTTTTTTAAGCAGCCCAGAACACATATGCAAGATAAACACATTTCCTAACGTAAGCATTGTGAGACAACGGCAGGGACCATCTTGCTCTAATTTACGCAACCAAATTATAACTCAGCCATAACAACAAGTTATGGCACTGATGTGACTGGCCTCTTAAGGCTTCCTTCAAAATGCTACGGGCAAACGGTGAATTCATATTGAGTCAAATTCTTCTTCGCCTCTCTCCCACACACACACTACTGCAGGGGTAGCCAATGTGACACCATCCAGATATTGTTGGGACTACAATACCCATCATCCCTGACTACTGGCCATGCTGACTGGGGATGATCAGAGTTCCAGTCCAACAACAGCTGGATGACACCAATTGGCTAGAAGTTTATAAGAACACCAAATATCTTCTCGAGTGAGTGGGAAATGTATTGATTCCAATGCGTGTAAGAGACAGTTATTTTATATATACAGTCGTACCTCGGGTTACGACCACCTCGGTTTGCGAACAGTTCGGGTTACGAACTGCGCAAACCCGGAAAAGTTTTCGCCGCGCGCGCGATCGCGCGATTTGCGCATGCGCAAAGCGCGAAAATCGCGAAAATCGCGCTTTGCGCATGCGCAAAATGGCGGCGCCCGTCGCGCTCGGTTTGCGAACTATTCGGGTTACGAACTGCGATCCGGAACGGATCGCGTTCGTAACCCGAGGTATTACTGTACTCACATTTCCTGGTTTTTAAATTCAGTTTTCTAGATCGCAGTACCTGCATTTCACAGTAAATGATACAGTCGCCAGCAGCACACGACTCCAAAGTTATTCACCTGTTTTTGCTCATCTGCTTTTAAATGCCATTGTAGCTTTATGTGGTCACTGTTGCACCAAAGATTGATAATTTGACAATCAAATTCAAGGCCTTCTGCAACTAAGGACAAGAAACTTAAATTCCATAGCAAGAAGCTAGCAAAGCCACAAATCCTCCACATGCTATGGAAGAAGAAAATGCTCATTAACTCTTACATGGGTGACTGTGTGACCTATTGTCGGTCATTACAGCTGATACACAAAGGTAGCCCAAGAAGTAACCCTAGCTGTTGACAGAAGCCAAAACCTCATTATTAACATGGATTCAGACACAAACTAAATATGAGCCCCAGTGGGGAAGGAAAAAGGGAACTTTAAGACATTCTGCTGCCTCTTATAGGACATTGCCTAGCAATTCCAAAGAGCAGACAAGGGTTGTGATATAAGAGAAGAGGCTCATGGGGTTGTTGTAAGGATAAAGTAGAGTAACTCAAATCTAGATATACAAAACTGAGCTTAATGAATACAAAGAATTTATTTGAAGAGCCTTAGTTTTGGATAAGTAACAAGACATGGCTTTTATGAGACTGATGTAGCAAAAATGCCATAGCATAGCTGTGCTGTTATTATATGCTTTTAGCATTATTTGATTAAAACGTTCGAAGTCTACACACACACTTTTAATCTGGCTTCAAGGCCTGTGCGGTCAATGCCTTTGGAGCACAGGCTCTTCTGTGCCAGTTTACAAAAGGCTCTGAAAGTAGCACATTAAAACAGCTTGTTGTTATGCCTCTGGAATGCTTAGGCTTTATTTACAAAGGACTCTGCAAAGGAGAAAATGACTTTAAACCTTTCAATGAAAACTTTTAAATTCCATTAATAGATTTTTCTCTATTCTGCCACAGAGTCTATTTTCTCTGACTCTATAGAGCAGAGATTTCTGTAGAATCCACATTAAGCCCACTATTCATGCTCTTGGTATTGGTGCATTGTTTGATATGTATACTCCACCAGCTACTGGAGGACATGATTTTCTGCAAATTGGTGAGGAATACTGAGTTCTCTAATGTTGCGGAAATATGTTAAGAAAGCAGCTAGCTGCACTCGCCTAAATGGCTCTGTGCATTAAAAGCATCATTTTCCAATAACAAAGAACACTTCAAAAAAACAACCCAGTCATGTAGGAAAATAGAGCTATGAAGAGGTAGTGTGGATATGAATTGGTAGACAATGGTCACATTGCAAGGAGAAAGAAAATATTAATCAATATTGATTGAACATTGTACATTCTTCCTGGATTTTGCATCTGAATCTTTCTGGAAGCTCAATAAGAAGTCCCTTCCGGCATAAGCAGGAGGGGAGGTTGCAGGCACCCACAAGCCCTTCACGCGCTGGGGGGATGGTTGCTCTCCCCCCAGCCATTGGCTGTGCTCCGGGCGCGATGCGTCCAATCTGGATGTCCCGGGGTGTGTGGCTCACTGATTTAAGTGGGCGCGCGGCCGGGGCTCAGTCTGTCGGTTCCTGACCCCAGCCACTTCGGTTCTATCAATATATTCCATGGTTATGGCCGAACCCCATAACAAAGTGGAATCATTGTCCTTAGGAGCATATCATTATATGGAAGAAGCGGTGTGTAATTAGCTACACGTCTTCTCTTCAAAGATGTCATAATCAAGGTTTCGAACTCAGCCCATGATTCTCGTCAGGCTCGTTACTATCGACTCATTGATCCTAAAGCAGAACAAGACAAGAATGTCGAGGTCAGCTTTCTGCTATCTTAATGTGTGACTTTGCTGTCAGTTCAATGAATATTAAGTGAGGCTCCAATCTGCCCAGACAGCACTTTCATAAACCAGGTTGTCCTCCCTAGCCCAATCTCTCTTGCTGATGTTGAAGCCAACTCAATAGTGTTTCGTTTATTTGTTTGCTTTAAAAAATGCCAATTACTCCAAATTTTCCCCTGTGTTAAATAGGCTTAGAAATAAATATCATTTCCCACTGCTTCAGCATTAGCTTTTTCCCCCACTATTTTGAAAATATGGTCTAATTTCCGATCTCAAAATAGACATAAAAATATGTCTTTCACCCCTTCTTCTCTGGAAGGGAGGGAGGAAGTAATGTTGAGGTTTGCCTCAGGTGCCAAAATGTCTTAGGCTGGCGCTGTGGTCAAAACAGCTTTCTTCTTCAAAAACATGCTGTCAGAAATTCTCAAAAGTTACAGGGGGATTCAATGTCGCACTCTTCCAATCATTCCATCTGCACAAGCACCACAGCTTGTCAGATGGAACAATCCCCCCCTCTCCTCTCCACACATGCTGTGCTAGGGTTTCTCCCTAACCCCACACAGCCTGTTTTTTTGGGGGGGAGGGGAGAGGTGTGCAGGGTAGGAGAGGGGAGAGCCCTGTTGCAAAAGAGCAATCCTTCTGCAGGGCTTCTACTGACAGCGCTGGTTAGGTGAATTTGAAACTGACATTGAATGGCCTTAGGTTGGGCCACCCATTCCTATAGCAAATTTTGCACAGAGTATTGAGCATGCAATACACATTACTCAATAATTCAATAATAAATAAGCAACACTAAATCCAATGGGAGGACTTAATGTCTAGGAAGCAGGATTAACAATACAACCTAAGATATTTATCTGACAACACTTCTATCTTTGGTACATTTCAAGCTTCTTTTAAAACAAAAAAAGAGGAGGGCATTAAGATCCAGCATGTGCTTTAGGAAACCAGTGCCCCTTCTGCTGAAATACTGTCCTCTGTTCTTTCTCCATCCTCAATTATCCTTCCTGCCCTTCACCTAAAATCAGCTGCCATTGACATCCGATGAATCTGTAAACATCAATAAGTGATTCTTAAAGCTATGAAACATGTTTGCATATTCAACAAAAACTGTCTCTCTCAAGGGTATTCAGCTATGTTCTCCTGTTATCTATTATAAAATCTATTCAATGCATTAAGATTACTTGATCCAAAAGCTATCCACTCTGTGAGGGCAGGGGGAATGGAAAAAGGGACAGTGGCATTTGTGCTAAGCAACATTATATTATCACCAAAAGAATAATCAATATATTATACAGTCATACTTCGGTTTAAGTACGCCTCGGTTTGAGTATTTTCAGTTTAAGTACTCCGTGGACCTGTCTGGAACGGATTAATCCACTTTCTATTACTTTCAATGGGAAAGTTCGCTTCAGGTTAAGTATGCTTCAGGTTAAGTACGGACTTCCAGAACCAATTACACTCATACCTCGGGTTAAGTACGCTTCTGGTTGAGTACTCTGCGGACCCGTCTGGAACAGATTAATCCACTTTCCATTACTTTCAATGGGAAAGTTCACTTCAGGTTAAGTACGCTTCAGGTTAAGTACTCCATGGACCATCTGGAATGGATTAATCCACTTTCCATTACTTTCAATGGGAAAGTTCACTTCAGGTTAAGTACGGTACACTTCAGGTTAAGTACAGACTTCCGGAACCAATTGTGTTTGTAAATCGAGGTACCACTGTATACACTATGTCTGTCTCTTGAAAAGATGAAATCCAGTAACGTTTAACATATCAAAAATCACCACCACCACCATCACCACCACCTTAAAGCCCCATGCTTCAGCCAGCCCACAATACACATCTACGTGGTTTACTGATCCAAACAACAGTGCTAAAGCTCCAAAATTATTATTGTGCCACATTTAAAGAGTGAATGTGCATTGAAATATGGAGTGTCCTATTCTGCCCCCCCCAGCCCATTCCAGTAAATACAAGCCCAACCTTTCCCTAACTTCAGACCCATTTCAGAATAGGTTCATCTCATGTAGCAAAACACGAGAATTGTTGCTTATTTGAGAGGATCCTGAAGACTTCAATCACACTGTGTTCAGCTACTGGATAGCACCCATTCCTGGACAGTTCCAATTCATTTAAAATGAAAAATTCATTCCATTCTTGCCTAAGATAGTAACTCTTTCATCTTTTTTGGCTGTCCCATTTATTTTCCCATCCCAGAGTCCGTGTGCAAAATATATCTCATGATGTCACTTCTGAGAAAGATGTAGAAACAACATCTTCTATAGAACCTTCACGCCTAGAAAAATGCTGCATGCTTCCATGATGATCCATGAAAAACATAGCTCCCATGAATGCTGAGATCCCATGATATAACAGAACTTCAGTGTGTATGTGTGCATGTAATTGCATCCTTTATGCTGCCAAAGTTGTAACATGTCGACGAGTTACTTGCACTTTGGGAAAAGGGAAGAAGTATGCAAGTGTGAACACTAGGGAAATTTACAGAAGTTGAGGAAGCCTTGAAGTTGCATCAGGCTTCTTATGACATCACTGGAACATGCCAAGCTGAACCTCAGCAGGGGCTTAATGTTAAGAAAATTAACCATTTTACCTGAGCCCCTTCCAGATCAAGGTGGTGGGCCAACCTGTCACTACTGATATAGTCAAAACTGTACAAATTTGCACAGTAAGACACACTACTGTACATGTCTCTGGATAGATGTTGAAGCAGGTTCCACAAGGCCACCATATCACATGCATGGGCCCTATTCCCATGGTGATGTAAGGACCTCAGTGGCATTTCCAATATAGAGCTTTCAGGGCTCAAGACCCATGATAAAAAAACAACTGAGGGATGTGGCAAAGTAGAGAAGAAATACCGTCCAAAGTTGTGAGCCAGGCCTTGATTTATTTGTAACTGTATGTGACTGAATACTCACGAGACCCTCCCTACTTCTCCCTTAATTACTACAAGCAATTTTATTAGTGTACTTTGCAGCATCATTAACTATTACTTTAGGCTTAACATTAAAAAATAATGAGCTAATACAATATTAATGATATTAATTAATACCATCAAAGCTTCAGAGTCCCACACTAGCCTGCCTTGACAGACCCTGAGAAGGCATTCCCTTCATCTACCCCCAGCTTTCAGAGGGGTGGGGGAGTTGGGTTGGGGCTGGGGAGAGGATAGCACGAAGGGCTTTTTCAGGCCTCATCAGGAAGGATGACAGGGTCAAAAAATACAAACTACCGAGGCAACAGAAACAAGAGGGTCATCTCTCTCCACATTCATTGTCCCTAGAACACTGGCAGTATAAACAGCCGCCTCATGCTAGCCGTCTTGTGCTTGTCACTTTGACAGACAGATGCATCATGGGCATCTCCTGAACAGTTAGACCCGAGTACCGATATACAGGAACCGGTGACTGCCTGCAGCACTGAACAGAGCCAGGAGCCTGGTAAGGGGGCGAGAGATGAGAAGTCCTCTGTTGTTCTGGTGAAACGTACAGAATTTAATCCAGAAAGCACACTAGCCTGTCAGAGAGGCAAGACTCAAGAGTCCTCAGAATAAATGATTTAACAGAATGGCTGGATTTATGGCTCTTGTGACCAACAGTAAACAAACAAACAACAACAACAACAGCAACAACAGCAACAGCAACAACAACAACAACAACAACAACAACAACACTGCAGGGAATTCACTGGGGATGATAATGTGTTTGAAAGAAGATTGGTTTGCTGGAAAAGAGTTATCAAGGCCAGGGCCGTCTTAAGCACTTCCAGTGCCGTGGCGCAAAGGTCCCTCCGGCGCCCCCTCCCTTTCCCAAATTTTAGCCTGGGGCAGAGGGCACCTTTGGGACTACCTGACTATAGCCCGCTGCCGACACTCTTGCTGCTGCCCAGGTGGAACGTTCTTAATGGGTTAATTTCTTCCCTTTGCAAACTGCATATAGTACAGGGGAGAGGAGAGTTAATTGCAGGGCATTCAGGATGCACGGTATTCCCCCCACCCTAAAGAGGAAGCCAAGGGAAGGTAGAAGGGGACGGACACACACACTCTCAAAACTGTCTGCATTTCCAAAGTACTACAGCAAGACCCCACTTCAGAAACAGCAGCAGCAGTCCCTGCCTGAACCACCAAATAAGCTTTACTAGAGAAAAAAGAATCACTCTGTAAAGTTGCTTTTCCAAGCCCAACAGAGTCTATAAATCAAGGTGCGGGGGGTGGAGGAGGGGCAGCTTTCTCTGACCAACAATATAACTATTTCTTGCTCTGTGTTCCTCAAATAATAAAGAGGTCGTGGGCACAGCGGGGGGGGGAGTGTGTGAGCAGACAGAAGAGATGGTGCACTGATGGCTGCGGCAACTGACTGTAGCAGCAGAAGCACAAGCAGCAGCAGCAGCCCACCAGGCTCCCCAGGCTCTCTCTCTCTCTCTCTCTCTCTCGGCGCAGTCCTACTCCATGCCCGGTAGCCGCCCTGTCCTTCGCAGAGAGAGGGGAGGGGGAAGTTACTTGCAGCGGTGGCAGTAGGGAGCCTTTCATCCATAATGCATATGCTGCAAGGCTTCCCCACCTGCAATATTCTTCCCCCAGCTACCGGCCGCTCCCTCAGGTGACAGCGGCTCGGCGGGCAGGGGATTCCCGCGGCTGAGGGAGAGGAGGAGGAGGAGCCATAGAGCTTAGTAGCTCGTTGCGCCCCGCTAGGGTGCCCCTGAGAGGCCGGCGCCCTGGCGCAATGAGCCACTACCCCCTATGGGAAGGACGCCTCTGATCAAGGCCACAGAGTATCCAATTGGATACTATAAGGAAGCCAAGCTTGAAAAGCTTACCCTGCCTATCTACAAACTATTGCAATAGAAGCCTATAAAAACCAACAACTTCAAGTTATATTAAAAATGTTAAAACACAGAGATGTCACGCCCCATTTTATATGTTGTTAAATGTTATAAATGACCACTAAGGCCACTGATGGTTGTTGCAGGAAGCTTAACAAATACTTTATGAGAAACAGAGTGTGGGATTAAGGTGCGTATTTGTTTTTGTTTTTTTTAAAAAAAACAACAACTAACTTTCCCCTACAGGGAGTTATGCTATCATTAAATCAATGGGGCTCGTGAAATACTGTGAAACATTTCCTAGAACTCAATGGGAGATGATAGTCTTGCAGGTTTTGCTTGAAACACTAATCCTAATTCAGTATAACATTTCAAATGTGCCAAAACAGTTGGTGGCAAGGGAGCCTATTCAAATTAGGCAGAACACTTCCAGACACAGTGAAAAAGGAAAATATCTTCAAAATTAGATGCTGCCTTTTCTCCCTCAAAGCTTTGTTCCCATTCCTGGATTTTTATCCTTGCTGTCTAATTTTTCTCCCATCACCACGGCTTATAATTAATTCATCTGTAGTTTAGGTGGCTGGAGGTGAATCAGCAATGAAGGCCTTTCAAGCATTCCAATGGTTCACTCATTTCCTAGAGTTACAATGCAAATTGAAGACTAAGCAATAATGAATGAGTTGTGAACTTGAACTAATGCGCAGCAGGGTGATATCTGAGGGCCAAGGCAGGCCTAGTGCCCAAAAAGGAGTCTTCTTTCTGTTTTCAGAATACAAAATGTATCTTTTTCTAAATGCTGACATTTCTGAGCCAACACTACAATAACTTGTAATAACAAGACACTGTTCAATTTATGGGGTGCTAAAAGGGGGTTCAGCGCCATTACATTTTGCTATGTACACCATAGCTGCTGTTCTTAGGCTACATGGGGAGGGGAGCCTTGACATAAATAAAGGGAGGGATGGAGGCTAGGATTTTGGATCTCACTAGGTAGCCTCCTATCAATCCCCTCTGAAGGGTGGTCCTGGGGCAAATGCAATGATAACCCAGTAGAATAAGATAAAAAAAATTCCTTCAGTAGCACCTTAAAGACCAACTAAGTTTTTATTTTGGTATGAGCTTTCGTGTGCATGCACACTTCTTCAGATACAGTGAAAAAGTTTTTCACTGTATCTGAAGAAGTGTGCATGCACACGAAAGCTCATACCAAAATAAAAACTTAGTTGGTCTTTAAGGTGCTACTGAAGGAATTTTTTTTATTTTACTTCGACCCAGACCAACACGGCTACCTACCTGTAACCAGTAGAATAAGGTCCCGGGGAACAGAGAGCTGAGAGCTGGGTTCTCCAAACTGATCATTAATCATTATCTACAATTTGGAGAACTCATCCCCTACTAAGATCTGCTGTCTTCTCAGTAGGCCACCTGCAATGCCACCTCTACAGTGGCCTCTTGGCAAATAGGGGGCACTGTTGGTTCCCTCCCACACTTTAGGGAGGATACATTGGGGGCTGCTTTCTAGGGTGTCCTGGGCTCTAAACCCACCTGGCATGATCAGAGCTGGCCCATTCTCCTCACCTGCAACGACCTTTGATCCCCACTTCAACCATCAAGTAAGCTTGATTTGATTCTCTGTCTTGCTCCTGGTGTAGATCTTCACTCTTTCTTCCCTGGCCAAAATGTATTGGGCCAGCCCTGACCTTTTTCTTTCAGAGAAATGAAGAGCTGGTTACTTCAATGCAGTGGCTGGGGGCTTTAAGATAAAACATCTAAACAGATAGGGCAAAATAAATGCAACTTTTTCTTCTAGCTTCTTGTGGCCTAATTGGAAATGTAGCATAAATTAGGACACAAAAGGGCCCAGGGATAGTTAAAGCAAAAATAGTCTTTTAGCAGCATTGCATATTTAAGCAGGAGGCAGGACGAAATTAACTGATAATCTTCAGGGTAAAGTGAATGCCATTTGTCATATGCAAGCCACTTCAGGAAGGGTATTTCAAAGTTGGTTCCCCCCCCCTTTTTTATAAACATTGGGAGCTTCCTGCAACAAAATGGTCATTGCGCTCAAACAAATTACTTTGACTTATGGATAAAGAATGACTAATATAACTGTGGTTCATTTGTTCTGGGAGAGTATGACATAGAAAAGTCATTACCAGTAGATGAATATGCTGGCAGAACAAGGATGTTGGCATGGCATGAAGGACTTGCAGATCCCAAAGTCATAGAAGCGTAGAATTGGAGAGTTGGAAGGGACCCTGAGTGTTATCTAGTCCAACCTCCTGTACTCCTGTGCAGCTGAAAGGATTTTGTTGTACAATCATTGGCGCCCGCACCCATGTTCTCATTATTTCAATAAAAGAATATTGCATTTCAAAATGTAGTATCAGGTCTTTTTCGTGCTGGATTTGATTCTCAGTGGGACACTTAACCAGCCAATCCATGGAGCCCAAACTGTAAGAAGAAGCAAGATGCCAGGTGCTGCTTCCAATATAATGTTCTTAAGGAATACATCATTTGAACAGTTTCTTCTCATACAGGGTTCGCCTGGCCAGCTATCTGGAGTCAGTATAAAACGAGAGCCCAAGTTAGCTAACAGCCATGGATGAAAACTGTACTGTTTCAGAGGCTACTTGTAGAGCATATTGGGCTCCTGTGCTTTAAATACCCTGGAGCTGTTGCCTTGCAATTTTGGCCTAGATAGAGGTACATGGTTTCTCATGCTGTTGAGCAAGGAAGTAGACTAGCCAACAGTTGATTTCTTCCATCTCCGATACTAGGTTCTAAAGTAGTCACAGATTGATATTTACTATCCCAATGTATCTACATAAGTTACATTTTAGTAACAATGAAAAACATATATCCGGCTTGGCTCAGGGGTGGTCCTCTTTTTTTCTTTATCTAGTCTGAATAATACTTGGAATAAATTAGATCTTTCCAAAACTGCTACCCAAAAGTAAACTTAATTGCTTGTAAAGGCAGGGTCTTACTGTTTCCTAGCATTAGTCTGTAATCTGGAAGATGTTGAGCCATGATCTGAACAAGGTTTATTGATGCCTTCCAAGTTTTTTTGCCAGTACACTCATCAAGAAGATTCATAAAGTATAAAATATGGTGAACGCAGGTTATATTTATCAAAATATAACTCAGGGGATGTGCAATTAAACCAATTAGCCCAATCAAAATGGTCCAGGCAGGAGAGTTATTGACTAAGTGGGGAGGGAGAATACGGCAATCCTATCTACTCAGCATGTTTATAGCCACACAGCAAAGGGCTGAAAGGAACTCCTCCATCCTTGCTACCGGTATGTGCACATTGGGTACATGAACCTGACATGTACACGGTGCCCCTGTGGGCCAGTGTTCACCCTGCTGCACATGCCAAACTGAAAAAACCCAATCAGAGGCAATGGAAAATGACCAGAGAGGGTCAATAATGCATTGGGTGTTTATGCAACCCTCTCAGCTGCCTGGGCTTGAGCCAAACTCAGAAAGCAGCCTCTCTAGTCACACTTGCAAACTCCCAATTGTGCGAAGCAGACAATAAGTAAAGAGTTCCAAGGGCAATCAGGGGCTCCCCCCCCAAAAAAAAAATCATTTTCAACACCCCATCCCCAAACTGGGCAAGTAGCAAAGCCACTTTGTAAAAGGAGGGCGAGTGAAGTGAAAAGAAGAGGTCAGAGTGCAGAGCCTGATCTTCACTTCTTCCCAATTAGGGTAAAGAGTGCATATGTGTTTAGCTCCATACCTGTCCTGGGAGAAACCATGATAAGCTTGTTTACAGGGGGAGATGGGTACAGCAAATTTGCCCCCCTCCTAAGTGGAGGCAGCATCCTTCTCAGTTAAGATCTGCTTCTACTTGCTGTGGGCTTCATATTGCTGTCATTTTTCCTCTAAGATGTTTTCATAATATTCTCTGTCACTTCTGAGTTTTCTTGAGTTGCACTTGCAACCTGGTTTCATTTAAAGGCACTGCCTGACTATCATTTCCTCTCTCGTGTGTGTGTACACAAACACACAAGCTCAAACACACACACACACACAGAAAGAGAGAGAGAGAGATTTCTTTCATTGAAGGTTCATATTAAACCAAGCCACAGCTGACTGAGAACTCTTCTAGTTATAATCACAGGCAGTAAAGAAAAGATTAATTGGCTGAAGTAGTCTTGGTTCCTTAGTTTCCTTTCCTTTCCTTTCCTTTTATTTTATTTTATTATGTGCAGAACTCCTATATTCCAAGTAACTCAGCAGTGCCAACTAGAATGCTTGAGATTTCACACCTCTGCAGCGAATCCTGAACAGACAACTTGTACAGTGCTTTGCTTCTGAATATGCATTAACAAGTTAAGTCTTCCTTTTCCCAAGAGGAAACTGGTTAACTCTTCTATAGTGTAAGTTCAAGAGGTAAAATATCACATAGCACCTAAAAGAAAAGTGGGCGGCGGGGGGGGGGGATAAAGATCAAGCTGATTTTTTTTGAAGTGTGGACCCAACTAATTTCCCAGGCATCCCTGATTTTCAAATGTTTATATGGCTGTTGCCATTGGTAAAGGTAAAGGGACCCCTGACCATTAGTCCAGTCGCAGACGACTCTGGGGTTGTGGCGCTCATCTCGCTTTACTAGTCGAGGGAGCTGGCATACAGCTTCCGGGTCATGTGGCCAGCATGACAAAGCCGCTTTCTGGCAAACCTGAGCAGCACACAGAAACACTGTTTACCTTCCTACCGGACAGGACCTATTTATCTACTTGCACTGGCGTGCTTTCAAACTGCTAGGTGGGCAGGAGCTGGGACCGAGCAACAGGAGCTCACCCCATCGTGGGGATTCAAACCACCGACCTTCTGATTGGCAAGCCCTAGGCTCTGTGGTTTGACCCACAGTGCCACCCGTGTCTGTGGCTGTTACCATAAGCCAATGCCAAAGTAAAAAATAAATAGTGATGACAGTTGCATCTTAAAATGGGACTGACTGGTTAAGTTGCATCATAGCCCACTCCGCTTTCCCCCCAAAAAATCTCAGTAAAGAAACATCCCTTAAGTGCTTCATATTGAATCAGTCACTGAACTTGCATTCAACGCAAATTATGCAGCACTTCAACAAATCAGGTGTCTCTCACAGAGTAGCAGACTTCACGTCCAGCAAAGACATGGCGGTGAAGTGGTATTTGCAGAAGATCACTCTGTTCACAGAAATTACAGTACTTTATAAATCATATTATTGGTCAAGCATTCCAGGATATGCAAGAGGTCATCCTTGAAGAGGTGGAAGCAGTGAAGTTCCTCACCCCCTCCATGCTGATGCCTTGATGCAGCAGATGAGTGGCTAAATGTTCACATTGTTCACTTTCCAGTACATTTTTTTTTTGCAAACCCTGAAGTGGCATATACGCCACTGAGTTGGGTGAATGCCTGAAACCTCTTTTACACATTCTCAAGGTTGACTGACATGTATACCAAATCAACTGCTGATGCTTTGCTCAAGCAGGTATTTAAACTGTTCCCGAGGAAAAGAGCAGGAAAAGCTGTGCAAAAGCTATAACAGAGCCATGGTATTGGACAGTGGTACCTTGGTTTACAACCATAATCCGTTCCGGAGGTCCATTTGTAAACCAAAACAGGTTGTAACCCAAGGTTCACCTTCGGAAATGGGGCCTCCCAAAAATTTTTGTTCGTAATCAAAAAAAATATGATTGTAATGATTGTAAGGTTGCAAACCAGGACACGCACTTCCGGGTTTGATGTGGTGTGGTGTAGAGCAAAACAAGGACAGTATTCCAGATCATCCATTGCCATGCTCACCAGCTGTAATTTGTGCTTCAGTGAGCAATGTCAAGGACTCAGATATATGTGATTTTTCAATACACTTTCCCAAGCCCACATGATTCTTATTTGATTCAAGAGAAAACTGAAATGCTTTGTAACATAAAATATATAGAAAGCTAGTATAAGCATGTCCAATAGGCTGGAATGTTTGAGACTTAGACCACAAGCATCATCTATAAGGCCAAAGTGCCACAAGACACTAATTGCCACTGGACACTTGCCGTTAAAGAATGGTGTACTACTGGCAGAGGACTCTCACAGAATCATAAGAAACTAGAAATTTATCATTTGTCCATAAAAACCCTGCCCAGAAGCAAAAATTGCTCTAAGTATTGAGAGCAATGGATTTTATTAACTGCATTAACAACTGCATTTCAGTACGGAAAAGTAATATATTCCTATTTTAGGTGCATATTACTTAATATACTCAAGCCAATCTCCCATAAAACACCACTTGGGATGTGTGACAGCGACATTTTCTTCTTTTATATATCAGATTCATTCAGATAACTGAAGAATTATCGTCGGCGATGATGCAGAACTGTTTTCCTCTAGTCTTTGGCTTGGAAATCCAAACTCCCACTCCATCCCAGGAAATCTTTGGTTTATTCCAATCCCAATAGGAAATCCATTTCATTTCTGAATACCTCAATGGGAGTGGGACAAAATCGGAGCACATCTCTAGCCTCCCTGTAAGCTCTCAAATCTGCCACTCACAACCAGTTCATGTTGCTTGCTACCTCAACTAATTGACAAACAAGCAGCATCTCAAGCCCCAGGAGCCCTGGGATATTTAGGTTCCATAATGTCCAATTATGGTGCTGGAGGAGACTCTTGAGAGTCCCATGGACTGCAAGAAGATCAAACCTATCCATTCTTAAGGAAATCAGCCCTGAGTGCTCACTGGAAAGACAGGTCCTGAAGCTGAGGCTCCAATACTTTGGCCACCCCATGAGAAGAGAAGACTCCCTGGAAAAGACCCTGATGTTGGGAAAGACTGAAGGCACAAGGAGAAGGGGACGACAGAGGACGAGATGGTTGGACAGTGTTCTCGGAGCTACTAACATGAGTTTGACCAAACTGTGGGAGTGGAAGACAGGAGCGTCTGGCATGCTCTGGTCCATGGGGTCACGAAGAGTCGGACATGACTAAATGACTATACAACAACAACAATGGCCAATATGATGTGGTTTCCCTGGGGAAAATGCACTCCCCAGAGCCACTGTGCCCTTAGTGGTGTTCCAGGTGCCTGGGAGAATGGAGAAAAGAGAAAGATCTCCCCGCCACAGCAACAGAAGACACAAAAGCAACCAGGTCAATTAATGGTGGAAATGGGAGGGAGGAGTGAATTAAAACGAAACCAGATAGAAACTAGTAGCATAATGGTGTCTGATTTGCAACACATGCATGCACTAGCAGCATGCAAGATTCATTTTTGAAACAATGAATATTCCATTATGAATTTCACTAATTCACATTCCTCCCCTGGGTGTCTGCAAGAAATACTTAAGATCTATGGAGAAAGGCATCATTATATGGATGATAAAGAGCCATCATTACATGGATACGAATGTCATTTGCATGTACTGTATCTTAAGTGTTTCTCAAATAATGGTATGGGACTTCCAATTAAATTTGGGGGATCAAATAGTCAGAAGATCAACACTTTGATACCCAAATTTTAATTGGAAGTCCCATACCATTAACTTTAATGGAACTGATTTGAAACTAAGAGAGCATAAGAATGAAGCCAAGTTTGCTTAGTTTGCAGCTGGAATCCTTCATTTTGTCAATAAATTATTCACAGTTGAAGCTTTACAGTTTTGCTCTATTAGATGGAGGGTACTGTACTTGTTGCCAGTTCAAAAACCTTCCCAGCAAGCTATAAACGTGTATGTTATTAGATATAAGAGATGGTCCTTGTCCATTTTATGTAATTCATTACTGCGGAAGTGTATCTTCAGCTGGCCTCTTCCTACTTTTTTGACAACACCAGTAAATCTCTCACTGACTTTAAATAAGAGCAGTATTAAATATGGTACCTAACTTAGTTTTCTGTTAAAAGGATCTCAGAATTATTAACTTTTACACAACTTGGTTATTTCCAATTTTTAAAAAACAAAAAAAATCCAGGCAATTGGTTCAGCAGTGCGTAACTAGCGATAGAGTTTTAAACTTACAAAGTGTGAATTGCCTTCTTTTTAAAGTGTCTTTTCTTCTTTGTGTTACAGTTCTGAGCAATCAAGGATATACTTGTACTGGCATAAGATCACACCCTCAAAAACGTAACGGGTACATTACATTACCACTGGGTTGCACTCAAAAAGTTCTCTTCCTCCACTGGAGGAAGATTCCTTCTATCAGAGGAAGGGCACATTTTGTAGAATCATAGAAGTGGAAAGCTGGAAGGGAGCCAAAGGGCCATCTATCCCAACCCCCTGCAGTGCAAGAATCACATTAGCCATTGGATCCAATGGCTAATGCTGGACTGAAATTAATCAGAAAATAATGTTCTGATACATATTTTAAAAAGAGAAAAATCTAGAGTATTGTGGTGATGGCAACCAACTTTGGTTAGTTTTAAAGGTAGCTATACCAATTGATGAAGGAAAAGGCTATCAATGCCTTCTAATCATGATGGGTTGCATTCTACCTCCAATATTGGTGCTAGTATGCCTTTAAATACCAGGTGTTGGGAACCACAGGTGGGGAGAGTTATAATTCAGCAGCTGTAATTCTCGTGTTCTTAACATTTCCCTTACGTTTGGTAGAAATGCATAGGGATGAAGAGGAATGAAGATCCGAAGAAGAAGAAGAAGAAGAAGAAGAAGAAGAAGAAGAAGAAGAAGAAGAAGAAGAAGAAGAAGAAGAAGAAGAAGAAGAAGAAGAAGACTACTTTTTAACACAGGAAAATCTTCTCAAAAGTTGGGGGTCGTCTTATACGCCGGGTCATATTTCTTATACGGCGAGTATTTCCCAAACTCTATCTTTTAATTGGAAAAGTTGGGGGTCGTCTTAGACGCCCAGTTGTCTTATACGCCCGAATATACGGTAAGGCTTTTTTGTTCATCTAAATCAGTGTTTCCTGAACTTGGGTCTTCAGCTGATTTTGGACTACAATTCCCATCATCCCTGACCACTGGTCTTGCTAGCTAGGGATGATGGGAGTTGTAGTCGAAAAATAGCTGGAGACTCAAGTTTGGGAAATGCTGATCTAAGCAGTGCAGTTATCAGAAGATGTCTGAAAGAAATCAGGGACAACTGCTGCCGAACAACTATCTGACAGCTGAAAGGCAGCTCTGTTTAGGGAAGCTTTTAATGTTTGATGTTTTATTGTGTTTTTAATATTCTATTGGGAGCCGCTCAGAGTGGCTGGGGAAACCAGTCAGATGGGCGGGGTATAAATAATAAATTATTACAGTGGTACCTTGTTCTCAAACACCTTGGTACTCAAACAACTTGGAACCCAAACACTGTAAACCTGGAAGTAAGTGTTCTGGTCTGCAAACTTTTTTTGGAGGCCGAACGTGCTCCGTTTTGAGTGTTACACTTCCAATTTGAGTACCACACTTCCATTATGAGTGCCACACTTCTGGTTTTGAGTGTTACACTGAGGTCTGTCTGTTTTTGCTATTTATTTTGCGTTTTTGTTTTTACGGCTCTTTTTGTTTTGTTTTTGTGACTGTGTGGAACCCAGTTCAGCTACTGATTGATTCCTTGTGTGACTGCATTACATTGTTTATTGCTCTCATTTTATGGATCAATTGTCTCATTAGATAGTAAAAATTCATGTTAAACTGCTGTTTTATGGGTTGTTTTAAAAGTCTGGAACGCATTAATCCATTTTGCATTACTTTCTATGGGAAAGTGCGCCTTGGTTTTGGAACGCTTTGGTTTTGGAACAGACTTCTGGAACGGATTAAGTTTGAGAACCAAGGGACCACTGTAGTCATATTATTATTATTATTATTATTATTATTATTATTATTATTATTATTAGCAAGGAATTGCATGGGCTTGCCACACAATGGACTTGGGCCCTAGTGAAGGCTACTGAGAGACTGAGTAGAAGGAGCATGGCTGCATGTACCATAGTCCATCTGGGTGACCAAGGCTGATTCAGTCCCAAATGCAGGCTTGAACCCAGACTGGTATGGAACTAGATCAGGCATCCCCAAACTCAGCCCTCCAGGGACTACAACTCCCATCATCCCTAGCTAGCAGGACCAGTGGTCAGGGATGATGGGTACTGTAGTTCCAAAACATCTGGAGGGCCGAGTTTGGGGATGCCTGATCTAGATAGTCGGTTCCATCCAGGAATGTCTGCAGATGTTTCGCCACAGACCTCTCCATCACCTTCTCCAGGAAGGAAGTATTTAAAACAGAACAGCAGAGCAACCATCATTCACATTTCATTTAGTAACTAAAACTGAAGAACGATCCCTAAAGCATTGGCAAGTGTGTTTTTAAACATTTGTAGCATGAATATGTGATAAAAAAGGCATACATGAATAATTATTAGTCTATCATATCATAGCAAGGTATCATTATAATCACAATAAAACTTATCCTAGCATTTAAGAAGGAACTCCCAGGCTCAGCTTGCTACTGCTCTCTGTGAAAGGAACCCTTTAGCTATCAGATGAAAAGAAACATTTCTTTCCAAAAATATCGCCACTTTCTGAGAGAAAATTCTTGTAGGCTATGGAGAGTTGCCAGTCGACTGAATAAAAAATTGATGATTCCAAATGAGATTTGAAATCAGGTCTGTGTTAACGTCCATGATTTCTTTCTTGTTAGGAATGCTTCCCAATCTCATTTCCTGCACATTCTACACCTGCTACAGAGAAAACATTTAAATATATGCTCTTGAGTTTTTACACAAGTTAAATGAAATGCATTAGGCCAACGAGAAATTCTCCAGCCTATGGCCTGATACAAACTCCACTTAAATTATTTTGCGACATAATACGTTTCGCCAGAAACAATAACGAAATATTTCAGATGCTTATTTAATAAACATGTTTGTTTAAAAAGCACACTTTTCGTGAATGGGGTTCTTCAGAATCAGGACTTATATTCATCCATTATGGTAGCACAAAGGGTTGCTGCAGGCAAGTGGTATTCTGTAAGGTTTGGGAAGGGTGCCTACTGTGTGAGGAAAACCGTCCAATGGGTCTGCCTAATACTGTGACACTGCAGAAGTCAGGTAAACTTCAAAAGCTGTATATATTTGTGAACAAGAACTCCGATAAACAACTCAGCATGACAGCTTGGACTTGCTAGAACGTTAAGTCCAAGATTCAACTAGCTCCCACTGAACTATAAAGGAAAGCTACCCATGGGGGGGGACTTCTATTACAGATGAGACATGTCTCTTAAAAAGACAGGCTACACACACAATAGTGGATGTGTCCAAAACTGGGTGTGACTATCTCACACTCTTACATGCACATGGCCCCCCATATTGTGCTCATCAGCTGAGGAGCCGAAGGCAATCATGTGCCCCTGCTCATTAAATGAACTCTACCTACCTCGTGTGTGTGTGTGTGTGTGTGTGTGTGTGTGTGTGTGTGCTGCTACTGACAAGATCAGTAGACTCTTGCATGGGGGAGAAAAATGCTTGAAGGACTGCGCTGTACCCCTAAACAGGGAGTTAGCTGCTTTTGCTCTAGATAAATTGCAACTCTGCAGAACATAACGGAATACTAGGACAACAGCATTAAAGGCATCTGCAACTGATATAAAAGGATGCTGCCATCAATAAAAGCTTCATCTATGAAGCAAACCTTCGGAGAACACTGTAGCCTGATTTGTACTATGTAGGACTTGCATAGTTAAATTATATTTAAGCTTCATCACCTCAATATGTGCAGAGAAGTAAAAATTTATAATGAGGGGTGTGTAACTATTTCAGAGAAACAGATCTGTCAATACTCACCAACAAGAGTTATTCAGTAGAGAAATGGTTTTCCTGGCACATAATCTAAAGATATATAAATCTCAGTGTCCTACAACAGTCTAACTTTGGGACAACAAAGTGTTCAGCAAATGAATCTGTCAGCACAAGGATTTCTCCTTATGCAATGGAACATTCCTCCCTCCTAATCTGTCCCCCTAAACTATTCCAGGATTCCCCCAAGCCCCTGGAGCAGATTAGGGGGAGGCGTGGGCATGCAGAAGAGAGGGGGGAAATCCCTTTGCACTAGCACAACTAATTTGTTGAATACTGGTACAGGACCATTAGTGGAGAACTGACTATATTCATCACAGGATATACTCCAAAAGGTATGCAAAATCAATGGTATTTGTTTGGCAAAGACTTTGCCATTAAGATGGACCTGTGTCACTGCTGGTGAGTGCTTTTCCCCAATATTTGCCAAAGTCCCACATTGTTGGTGAGAGACTACTTGTTACAGTGAAATACTTTTAAATTTACTTGGGAATCCAACCCAGGTTGTCTCCTCCTGGTTCACTCACCAAGGCAACCGTGGATGCTCAGTGTACCTGTCCCTTGGGTGTCTTAACGACCGTAGAACATGAAATGAGCATCTTAATAAACCACAGAACCTAGGGCTTGGTGATCAGAAGGTTGGTGGTTCGAATCCCCACAATGGCGTGAGCTCCCGTTGCTCGGTCCCAGCTCCTACCAACCTAGCAGTTCAAAAGGACGTCAAAGTGCAAGTAGATAAATAGGTACCGCTCCAAGCGGGAAGGTAAACGGCATTTCCGTGTGCTACTCTGGTTTGCCAGAAACGGCTTTGTCATGCTGGCCACATGACCTGGAAGCTGTACGCAGGCTCCCTTGGCCAATAATGTGAGATGAGCGCCGCAACCCCAGAGTCGGTCACGACTGGACCTAATGGTCAGGGGTCCCTTTACCTTTAATATGACTCTGGAGTAAATTCAAGTTGTACTAAGGCTTAGCACATCTGCTCCTGGGGTTCTGGTGCCCAATGAATTTTATTGTCCCATTAGCCCAGATGTTTAGAGATGACAAAGGCCCATTACACATGATGATACACCAGTCCATCCAGGTGAGCTCTTTCAGCTTAGGGTTGGTCATCAGTATTATGCTGCCAAGTACTACCCGGCAGGTGCATCAAGCTGATACATCAAGCTGATAAAGCGTATGACAGAGTAAACAAATTTGTAGGCACTTTCCCTTTTAAAATGTCACTCTACTTTCACTACACTAAAGATTAAAATGCCTGAGAGCCCAAAACATTTTCTGCACTGCCATCTCAGAAGCTTTCAGACTTAATGCAGAACATAAATGTTCACAAACTGTTCCCTTGATTGTTAGTTATCCAGCTACCAAGTTGCCAAACCCTATTTAGTTAGCTCCAAATTCACCTTCAAGCATGTTTTTTTAATTTCTGAGCAGAGGAAACAAAGTAAAATCCTGTCCAAGAATATGGCCAACAGATGGTTTCTAAACTTGGCATGTAAACCACAACAGAATAAATAGAAAGACAGAGGTTGGAAGATATTCTTCTTGACCCAGCTCACTACATGCAGTTTTCATAACACAAGCTGTTTAATTTTCTTTGAGGACCGCCATACTAGGCAAATATATTTGTACTGTAACAGCATCAAACACCCCATTTTCCTCTTCAAAAGAAGCTTAAAAGACGTGTGTGGCATGCAGTTTGGATCTGTGCCATTAAAACAGTGTGTGTAATTATGCCTTGTTAACATAATAATTCCATCTGGTCAGACTACTTACACAACAACAAAAGGCACTCGTAACATGCTATGGCCTTCTATACAGGGACTCCTGGGGTAGAGAATGAAGCCCCTGTGCCATACATAAGACAACAGACATTTGAGAACTGGGAATCGCCAACCATTTCATAGTTGTCTGAACAGTCAACCTGCATTCATACAGGTCCATTAGTACTGCCTGTGACAATTCCTACACTCTCAATATTTACACCATAGCACACAACTGAAGACTACGTATGACCAGTCTAGGTATGTCCAAAAGCATGTTCTGAAATCAAGAATCCTCAAGACTTACTGTGGGCTTGTAGCAGCTGTGTTTTGTTCATTTTTATCAGTCAGCCTTCCCCAACCTAGTCCAGCTGCTTTGGACCACCAGTTCTCACCAGTGCCATCCAGTGCAGTCATTTGTCAAGGATTATGTGAACTGCAGTTCAAGAAAAACTAGGTACCAGCTCTATGGTAGGACCTACTAGTAAACCATGGGGTGGGGAGAGATGGGCATCAACACCTATGGGAGGCATTTTGCAAAGAGTGTCCCTCATTCCTGAAGTCAGTCCTGCAAATACAGGGACATGGGTGGCACTGTGGTCTAGACCACCGAGCCTCTTGGGCTCTCGGGTCGGCCGTCCGAATCTGTGCAACAGGGTGAGCTCCTATTGCTCTGTCCCAGCTCCTGCCAATCTAGTGGTTCAAAAGCATACCAGTGCAAGTAGATAAACAGGTACCGATACGGCAGGAAGGTAAACGGCATTTCTGTGCACAACTCTCCAGAGCTAAGATGGTGCTTCAGCAATTGGCTCTGCTTGCAATCAGTGGCATCAGCATTAACCAAATCCAATACAGCAAGCCCTCAACTTACAGTGGAGTTATGTTCCGGGGATCACACCTAAAGCCCAAATTCCATATAGTCAAACCACATTGGGTGCAATGGCAAGTGGGAATGTCTAAGACTTTTTCCCAAGGTGCCTGCCCCGTTTTTGTTGATTTGTGTGGGCTTTTTGCCAAGCACATAAAGGTGAATGTGCACAAGTTAAATGTGTGTCAGTTGTGAGTTTACTGCATTGTGCTGTTTACTGTAACATCCCCAGTTGGCTCACACTGCCCATGTGACTAGCTGAAGAAGAATAATCCAGTAACTAGGGCTGGAGGATGGTGCTGAAGCAGCAGAGGTGGAAAACAGTATGATAGAACAATCAAAAGAGGCAAATGTTTTGAAATGGAATGAAGAAACATTCAGCACAGTCCAGTATATACACATTCAGTTCTGTTGTGCTCCTGAAATAAGATTTCAACCATTTTCACATGTATAGCAAATAATACACAGATCCCTTTCAAACATCGACTGGAAGCGCAGAATTAATTTTTCTGCAAATTTATAGCTAAATCCAATAATTCAATTGTAAGCTAAGATTAGCTTTTAAAATGGATCATGTTTCTTTCACACAAAATCATTTTAGCAATAATGGAGCATGCTTTTCATATTAGCTTAGAATTCATTGAAATCTTGTACACTCACAGTACTCGAAGAAATCTGGTTATAATGAAGCCATTTATAACAGATCAATCTAAATGTATTGGTAGGGTAAGTCAGTGTCTGTCGTATGTGGTACTGAGTGAGCTACACACATTGGTCAAGGTGTCTCAAATTAGTTTTCAATGGAGCTCAGGAGGTTTCAAAATTTGCCTTAAAATGCTGGGTTAGTATCTCTCCGGACTGGTGGGTTTTTTTCCAGGTGTATTCTGCAACATGTTACTGACACAATAATAAGTGGTGAATTTATAGTAGACCATCCACACATCATTTTGCTTTATTAGTTGGACTGTGATTCCTCTCCAATGTTCCCCAATGTCTGGAAATACACTCCTGCACTGAAGTACAACAAGATCAAGGCACACACTGCCCAATGTTTGCAGTATAAAAGGTTATGGGATGCCGGCAAATTATGCACCCCACAGTAAGCATGCATTGGGTTGCAGCCTGAATTAAGTCCTCTTGCCTAAAAGAATTCTAGCAAGGGAAGCAACAATCAAACCAGCCCCCCCTGCCTTTGCAAATACTATGCAATCTGAAGAAGTGTGCATGCACACGAAAGCTCATACCTATGACAAACTTAGTTGGTCTCTAAGGTGCTACTGGAAGGAATTTTTTTATCTTTTGTTTTGACTATGTCAGACCAACACGGCTACTAGTACAATATTACAAATATATTGTTTGGACTGATAGGAAATGAGTCTGGATGAAGAGATTCAATTGGAAAAGTGGTTGATCCAGCTGACATTGAGCTTTGATATTGCCTATGTGTTAAGGTTGAACATCAATGCTGGGAATGTGTTAAGGTTGAACATCAATGCTGGGAATATATTGCCTTCAACACATGCATCTCAAGACAATGAAAAAAAAACTAAAAATCAGCACAGAAAACAGATTTAATAAAATTCAGAGACACCCATGGCAGAGACTTCACTCACCCAGTTTTGTAGAAGCACACAAATGCTTTTTGTATGTTACGTCTTATACTTTACTAAAATGTGGCTTCTTATCCTATTTTTACCCAACTCTCATCACAACAAACCATAATTAGGCACACTTGCATCCCAAACCTGGAAGAGTGTGAAATGCAGCAGGGAACTTGGGAAGTTTCAGGTGCTGTTAGGTTACAACTCCCTGCATCCCTGCCCCCTTCCTTCCAAGTCACCTTCAAAGGCTTCTACCTGGTTAAAGCTCACTATCGTAGGTCTGGTCAGTACCTGGATGGACCAAAGGGATGGACTACATGAACCTAACTTTGGGTTCTATGACAGAAATTTAATAAAAGAAATAAATATGTATTGAGGTGTCTTAATTTTTGCAACTGAAGCTCAGCATCAAAAAAACCAAGATCATGGCCACTGGTCCCATCACCTCCTGGCAAATAGAAGGGGAAGAAATGGAGGCAGTGAGAGATTTTACTTTCTTGGGCTCCTTGATCACTGCAGATGGTGACAGCAGTCACGAAATTAAAAGACGCCTGCTTCTTGGGAGAAAAGCAATGACAAACCTAGACAGCATCTTAAAAAGCAGAGACATCACCTTGCCGACAAAGGTCCGTATAGTTAAAGCTATGGTTTTCCCAGTAGTGATGTATGGAAGTGAGAGCTGGACCATAAAGAAGGCTGAT
Organism: Zootoca vivipara; assembly: GCF_963506605.1. Classification (NCBI taxonomy): domain Eukaryota; kingdom Metazoa; phylum Chordata; class Lepidosauria; order Squamata; family Lacertidae; genus Zootoca; species Zootoca vivipara. Next base: position 71,304,317 of record NC_083282.1, read on the forward strand.
CGCCGAAGAATTGATGCTTTTGAATTATGTGCTGGAGGAGACTCTTGAGAGTCCCATGGACTGCAAGAAGATCAAACCTATCCATTCTTAAGGAAATCAGCCCTGAGTGCTCCCTGGAAGGACAGATCGTGAAGCTGAGGCTCCAATACTTTGGCCACCTCATGAGGAGAGAAGAATCCTTGGAAAAGACCCTGATGTTGGGAAAGATTGAGGGCACTAGGAGAAGGGGACGTCAGAGGACAAGATGGTTGGACAGTGTTCTCGAGGCTACGAACATGAGTTTGACCAAACTGCGGGAGGCAGTGCAAGACAGGAGTGCCTGGCGTGCTATGGTCCATGGGGTCACGAAGAGTCGGACACGACTAAACGACTAAACAACAACAATTTTTGCAAAACACAACTCTGCAACTTATTATTGACTATAACTTTTTTCCAATTTATATTAAACATTACTTGAAACCTGATCTCAGGAAGAGACGAATGAGGTAGAGGAGACCTGAGAGACTTCTGGAGATGAAATATTAAATCTAAACCTAATGTTCCTCCTCCCCTGACATACAACAAATGCCAACAATAGTATCTGGATTGAAGGCACCCTTTGGCTCTTATGCAAATGAAAAAATGTATTTATAGTGACAGAAATATTCCTCTACACTGAAGCTAAACATTTTAGAGGTTGTTTTCAGATTCATACAAACAGGGTGATGCACACTTGTGAGGACCATTGAATGTCCACCAGGGAAAGGGAACATTGCCCCCTCCCTGTGGTGAATCCCAATCCTAAACCTCAGATTCCTTAAAAATCATTTTGAAAACATTTTGAGCATTCATACAACATGAGTTAGGAAGCAAAATAAATGGACATGATTCTTCTCATATTTTTGTGTGAGATTACCCTGCTTACCATTTCAGTGTTAAACTTCACCGCTGCCCCCCTGGAAAAATTCCCACCAATGCCAGGCCTGGGAATGTACTAATTCAGGTTGTTGGAGGTGCCAGCATGCTCTAATGTTCTACCATACATCAGATGCTTCTTTCCCCTGGGAAGACAGCCTGCGAGGGCAAGAGTTCTACTCTAGTCTTTCCCCTGCCTTTCAAACATCGCAACATATTCAAATACATATGCAATCCCTTGAAGTGATACAGCCCAGAGAGATTCTGTAAACCTTGTCCTGCCATATTCAGTCGGAGAGGAGCTAGCAGACGCATAATTGCAGGAAGCTTGTACCTAGGTATCACTAGACTGAGGCAGATAACATTGCATACTTCTGAAGATTAAGAAATAAGACCAAAATACAAGAAAAGTTGCCACAATAGGTTTTTTTAAAAAAATGAACAGCAATATAGATTCTTGAAAAATGGATATAGATAAGAGTAACTGAATGTGGGATATATAACTTCTTGGCCTACTCCGAGAAATCACAGAAACTTTTAATATTCACAATTGCTACATCAGTGGTATTCAGCACAATCATTTCTCCCACTAATGAAAACATACTCTTTCATCATCATCATCATCACAGTATGCAGCAGTAAGATTTCTGGATATATAAGAGGACCACATCTCTCATGATGTTGAGTCTCCAGAAGTACATCCCTTATTATGAGGAATACATTAGAAATGGGAAAATAATCACAAAACCGTGTTTTTTTTTTTTTTAAATAGCTTCCCTCCCTATTCAAGCTGTGGTAAGGGTTAGGGAAGAAAAGCATAAACTCCTTATGTTTACCAGCAAAATGCGGGAAGATAACTGGCAGCAGAGGGAGTTCATCTCATAGATAGTACCAATAATAATAATAATAATAATTTATTTATTTATTTATACCCTGCCCATCTGGCTGGGTTTCCCCAGCCACTCTGGACAGCTTCCAACCGAGTATTAAAAACAGTACAGCATCAAACATTAAAAACCTGCCTAAACAGGGCCGCCTTCAGTTGTCTTCTAAAAGTAAAATAGTTGCGTATTGCCTTGACATCTGCTGGGAGGGCGTTCCACAGAGCGGCTGCCACTACCGAGAAGGCCCTCTGTCTGGTTCCCTGTAACCTCACTTCTGGGAACCGCCAGAAGGCCCTCAGTGCTGGATCTCAGTGTCCGGGCTGAATGATGGGGGTGGAGATGCTCCTTCAGGTATGTATACAGGACATGAAATAATGTGCTATGATGCATATATTAGGGCAAAGCGTAAACAAAAATGCATACATTGGTGAAACTAATATACTTGGGGGGGGGGGGACAAGCAAGTTTGCTCAAGAAACCCTTGTATCACTGCCCCATCCCAACACACACAAAGCAGTAATGTCTCCAAGTATATGAGAACATCTAGGAATTTTTTACTGGCCCATAATTGCCAAGATGGGGTCGCAGGTGGCGCTGTGGGTTAAACCACAGAGCCTAGGGCTTGCTGATCAGAAGGTCAGCAGTTCGAATCCCTGCAACGGGGTGAGCTCCCGTTGCTCAATCCCAGCTCCTGCCAACCTAGCAGTTCGAAAGCACGTCAAAGTGCAGGTAAATAAATAGGTACCGCTACAGCGGGAAGGTAAACGGCGTTTTCGTGTGCTGCTCTGGTTCGCCAGAAGCGACTTTGTCATGCTGGCCACATGATCTGGAAGCTGTACGCCAGCTCCCTCGGCCAATAATGCGAGATGAGCGCGCAACCCCAGAGTCGGTCATGACTGGACCTAATGGTCAGGGGTCCCTTTACCTTTACCTTTAATTGTCAAGATACCTCACTTGCATTATACTAAAACATTCACATTCTTGCATGGCAGCAAGAGACTGTGATCCCCATGTTACAAATAACAGTATTTAATCACAGAAGTACACGTGCCCTACCAATGGATCACTGATGGAGAGCATATGCTAAACTAATAAGATCTTGAAAGAAAACCAGACTTGATACAGTAAATCCATTATTAGGATGGATTTGTTTAAGTGAAAAACAGCTTAACATTTACAAACAAGTTATAGCCCTTTCAACAACTATAGAAAATTCAGTTTCAGTCAGTCGCACTTGAAAATGAAATCACATTGGCTGAGCCTCTTGGTCCACTCTAAATCCAGTCAACCACATCCTTCTTCCAGTCAAGGTTGTGAGGCAACACTATCATCGTACCATTCAGAGGAAAATGAATGAATGAATGAATCTTTATTTGTGTCAGCCATTGACCATAGCAATAAAACAACAATGTGATATATAAAGCATAGAGATAAAAAGTCAATTATATAAAATACATTTAAGGGTTTTGAATCAATAGTCAAATAGTATACAGTATCTTATTCTGATTGCCCCAGCTAAAAACCTTGCAACCTTTGCTGTCACCTGCTCATCTTGATCTGCCAAGAGAAAGGACATTGTGGCAGTGGACTGGACAATAAAAGAGGGGAGATCATCTCATTCCTCAAGTCTTTATAAAGAGTGCAAGCCAGAAGGGAACACTGTCTGGCCTCACATTACCATTTAATCTGACACCAGTATGCTGCCACCACTGGTTTTCCACCAGTGTACACATGACATTGTCCAAAATGCTGAGCTATCTTCCTGGTTTTTTTTGTTTTGTTTTTGTGAAACAGTGCAGTTTAATGCACCCCCCCCCCCACTAAAGCCAGCTTCAATCTGCATGCAATCCATGCAGTTCACACCACAGAAGACATCTCAGCTTCCTCTCTTCCCACTAGTGTGGACAGGCACTAGGTGATTTGGAAACACAACAAAGCATACTGATGTGAACAGCAAGGTTCAAGTGCAACTTAAACCACAGGGTGAGGGCAACCTCCCTGTGTTTTAAGATGGTAAGGAATACACAGCCTTCCACTGTCCTTCTCTGTCTTCTCTCCAGAATGAGACAGAGACTATAGCAGCTAGAAGTCAATCCCACAGTAGAACACATTCTAGTCTGTCTCACCTCAAGTCCAGACCCACATCTACGATCATGCACAAAGCAAAAGCAACCTCAAATTATGCTTTTGCCTACTAAAGCAAAGGCCAGCTGTTTTCATATACTTCGTGCAGAAAATTGCCCAAACCCATTTTTAAAATAACCAAATTAAATGGGGGGGGGAATACATTTGTTTCTAATTTGAAAACAAAACTCTATTTGCCCATTCCCCCCCCCACACACACTTTATAGCTTTTATCTTTAGGAAATATGAAGGCTCCAAAGTTCTATAATTTGCACTTCATTTGAACACTAATGAAAAGAAATGTTCTTCCACTTCAAACTATTTCCTCAGTCAATTAGACAAATCCTCTAAGTGGAGCTTGTGAAGTGATTCGTGTCCAAGAACTTAATTAGTCCCTAATTCTGGAACTTGCAGCCTCCTAACCCATGCTTATCTATTAAGTGGAGGCCACACAACCCAGACGACAAAGCCTGTGGGAATTGGGACATGGGATCAAGGGGTGTGGAGCAGGGTCAGTTTCACAGCAGCAAAAGCAGCCGGTTTATTAGGGAAGGGTTGCCCCGCTAACGAAAAAGGAACCAATGCTCATCATTGTCTTTCAGATCACCAGCGAATCAGCAAGCAAGCCCACGTTACTGTTTGTATTCCAGATTCTCCAGTTTATACTGAATACTGAGATCTGCCATCACAATAAGCCATAGCAAAATTGCTACTGAAGCCTCACAAATTATAACTACAGATCAACTCAGATGGACTATTCAGACATTCTTTCTTTCTGCCTGCAAATGTCACTGGGCATGCAGTTTTATAGAGAAACATCCTATGTGTACTAGCAGCATGTGGGTACACTTTGTGGCACCTCTAAAAATTCCGATTACAGAAGTCCCTGACATAGCGCCTACAAATAAGGCCAGGTGCAATGAGAAGCTTCGAATATTGTGCTCCCATTCCAACTGAGGGTGGCACTATTCCCCGAATTGAGCCAGTCAACTGCACAAATGCTGCTGTTCTTGAACGATCTTAGGCAATTCTTCTCTCTGTACTCCTCCCGGTGGGCATTCCTTCTCTGGTCCTAATTTTATTGTTTGATTCTCTCCAAAACAAAATTACAATCAAGCAGTGTATAGCTTGTACTAAATAAATACATAAGCTGAAATACATTCACTCGTCTTCTGCTGATATCTTTAAAATAAATATTTCCAAACAGATTGCTCAGTTGGTTAGAGTGTGGTGTTGATAACACCAAGGTTGCAGGTTTGAGTCCCCATATGGGACAGCTGCATATTCCTGCACTGCAGGGGGTTGGACTAGATGATCCTCAGGGTCCCTTCCAACTCTAGATTTTAGCTTCTTGAGTCCAGCCTGGTCACCACCCTCTCGTCCCCTGGGGCAAATTAAGAACCTCATTTTTAGGTGAGGTGAACTAAGCAAGGATAAGAAATTCTGGGCTGCATTTGTGGATGTTGGGGGCCTCCTCCATAAAGCTTACACAGAGATTAGACCAGGCATCCCCAAACTTCGGCCCTCCAGATGTTTGGGGACTACAATTCCCATCATCCCTGACCACTGGTCCTGTTAGCTAGGGATGATGGGAGTTGTAGTCCCAAAACACCTGGAGGGCCAAGTTTGGGGATGCCTGGATTAGATTGTATCCAGTCTTTCCAGAGCATTCATTCCTATTTGATTGAGCAATGTTTATATGCCTTCCTCTTAATCATTCTTTCATCCCACACTTTCCTGACCGCAAAAAGGCTTTTTGTTTATTTTCAAAGTGGGTTTGTTGTGCCAGGTAGACAGAAGACTTTAATCCACTTTAATTGTGCCAACCTAAATTTCCAGCATGTACTTGAATCCCTTCTGTAAAATATTGACAGTCTGGAGGTGGGGTTAGTCAAGTTTTGAAGGAAGAAGCATACACTGGGTTTTTATTTTATTTTCTAGCAGTGGCAGTGGAAGGGAACTTGGTGTCAGTGTGCATGTGTGCACATTCCTTTAACCCACACATTTCCTTGTAAAGATTTCTATAGTTACACCCTTGCCCAGCTGTGGTAGCAGCTCTGACAGAATACAAGAGAATAGCACAGGTGCCTCCAATTTACTCAGCTCTGCAGCTGAGGAAAAACAAAGGAATTGGCATTGCCTAGATGTTTCTTGAGGTCAATGTCAGGAACGTGGCAGGGAAGAATTAACAACACTCTCTGCCAAAAGCTGCACTACTGAAAGTCAAAATCCAGGAATGGTCAAGGAATAGTCACGTTTTCCATCGTTCATAAAGGAAGTGGGGAAACTGATTTTTCATCCCATACATGCACTTTCCCGGCAGTAAAGCTACTGTGAGGTGTAAATATTAGTTCAGTTTCTGAAGAAAACGGAAGCTGGAGAAACCAAAAATTGCAGGAGCTTAAAAAAAACCCCTCTATAATACAAATGTGTGTGCTTGCATGCAAACGCACACAGAGAGAGTTCTGCCAGTTTTTCCTGCCAACAAAAATATTATTGATGTTTTCCAACCGCTAGCCAATAAAACTCACAATTCGTTTACACCAAGGCTGCTATAGACTGGGAAAGATAAGCAGCATCATTAATTTGAAGCATAAACTTTGATGCATTTTTAGCAGCATTTTTTCCCCTAGAATGAAATCTGTTTGCAATCAACACCATCAAAAAAGGAATATCGCATACATATGCAGTACAAATATTCTCAAAAATGATCAACACTGTCAGTCACATTATTTGTACCAATTACTATAAAATGATCGTGTGAAAACTCTTCGCTAACAAGCACCGCTTGCACATGATGAACAGGTGCCACAAAGCAGAAGATGCAAAAAGCAATCCACTGTGAGAGTTACATTCACTACCTGTAAACACAGATATATGCGATAAGTTCTTTGATATGAATCCATTCCAAAGGTAGATTTCAACCACGCAAAAGGGTGAGCAAGTGCAATGCAAAACACAGCGCCTGCAACAAAGACAACTGTGCCCTGCAAACATTACTGGGGCATGCTCACAAACCTAGGTGGGCACCCAACAAACATTTACTCATGGATTGTGTAGAGCAGGGTCTCCCAAACTTGGGTCTCCAGCTGTTCTTGGACTACAATTCCCATCACCCCTGAGCAGTGGTCCTGCTAGCTAGGGGTGATGGGAGTTGCAGACCAAAAACAGCTAGAGATCCAGGTTTGGGAAACCCTGGTGCAGAGGATCAGAACCAGACAAACACCACTTTAGACCAGCAGCAGCCACTATGCTAAAGTGAAAGGGTCATGTCTTGCTTGCTCTGCTTTTTGTAATCTCCCTTTGGCATGTACTGCTGAGGAGGAGCAGCAAGCAGAACACACACACACACACACACACACACCCCTGTAACAAAGGTGAAGATAAGGAAGTGATACACCACACTGACCACAGAGCTGAAGAACCAGTAGAAAAAGTTGAATAGAGTGCACATCATTCTGTGTTGTCATTCTATGACAACATATACGTCAGTGCTTTGTAAACAATCAGCACATAACACAATTTACCCTCCTGATGGCTTGATGTAAGCAAAATGTATAAAAAAATATATCCTGGGCACCCATAAGGTGTGCAGTCTTTGGAATCCATTCCCTGTACTGTACCTTCTTTCTGCAGTCTAAATAAATTGAAGCTTTTCCACGCTGGTGTGATTATTGGCTCAGGTCACCCCAGCATTAGACTCTTAACTGTAACAGTTGCAATTGCTGAAACACCTTGTCCCTCTTCCCAAGGACAAAGGAGCAATCTGTGGGAGGTGGCAGAAGGCTCTTTTGCACGATAAAGGCTTCAGGTTTCCCTGCCAGCTGGGAAATAATTCTAGTTCAGTCCCATAATTCCCAGTGAAAGAGGTCACATGCCTCTTTTTCCAAGGAGCAGACAAGCCTGAGAACTCTCCTCTGTGCAACCGCCTACCACAATCCTTTCCCCCAATTTCAGCTTTCCTTCCTTGTGAAGGGAATAGGTGAGAGCAGGTGGTAGAAGCATGGTTGTGTTCAGAATGGAGAAAGGGGTCCATTCATGGTAGGCTATGATTGCCTCGAATTTGCTATTTTCAACTGAAGCAGAGGTGTTTACCCCACCCTTTGATTCCTGCATTGTTTATTTGATTTAGGAATTGCTCCCCATGAGGCATCCCGAAGCAGTTTCCAATGTAATAAAAACATACATAATGCTGTTTTCATGCATAAAAATAGTTAAAACAATTGCACACTGGATAAAGAACATTTTAAACAATTGTATATAAAAGCAGTTTGAAACACCAATAGCACATACGTAAAATCAATTCAAAGCCAACAGAGATACCAACTGGGATAAAGATCTCCATTTAGAGAACTCATTGAAAGATGAACGTCTTTAGCGACTGTCAAAAAAGACAATAAAGAAGAATGTACATTTTATACTACTGAGTACTGCTTTCTGATTTCCACTATATACGTGAGTTTTGGCATTATGAGATATATCGTATTTCTATTTTAATTACAGTAATTATTTCTAAATGTGCACAGCTACATATAAATTAGCACATGCCGGTTGAATTCAGATCTGTACTCTCTTTGTGGTGGAGATTCTGCTTTAGTCTGAGGTCCATTCTCTCCCATTCTATTCTGCTGTATGTATTTCTGTGCATTTTTCTTATATAATAGGGTTGCTATATTTCATTAATAAATAAATCCAGACACAAAAGTTGTTCAGCTTTTTTCTTTTCTTTTTCTTTAGTTTTGCCCAAACTTGTTGAGCGTTTTATGCAGTAAGCTTTTTAGCTCTTTTTGAGGAAATTCACCAAAATCTAGACTTCCAACATCGGTTGCCATACATCCAGATTTTCAGCAATTTCCACCCAGACACTGCTTCCAACTGTATGGCAACCCTATTATATAAGATATGCACTTTCCAATGCACTCATGAGTAAAATACCCAATCGCTGTGAACCTTCTGTATAAAATGTGCATCTCTGAGCATGTTTTTCGCACACAGAAAGTGCATGGCAATATGTGTATTCTGACTGGAAATTGTCTTCTGATCCACAAAGAAGTTTTGGGATGTTGGATCAGGCCAGTTCACTGTGAAAAGCAGACAAAATGAGTTCCTCCCCCGCCCCTAACAAGTGGTAGATCAGAATAGATTAACAGGAAGCTGCATTAAAGTGAGTATTTCTGTTAGTCCATCTAGCTCAGTATTTTCTACACTGACTTGGCAGTGGCTCTTCAAGGTTTCAAGAGAGGGGCATTCCGAGCCCTACCTGCAGATATTGGGGGTTGAACCTCAGACCTTCTGCATGCAAAGTAGATGCTCTACCACTGAGTTAGGGCCCCTCCCAAAACAGCTCTTTGCCAAAACTGCAGGAGGGGAAAGCAAGCTGTTGCCCATCTCTATGTGGAAGCTCTTGTTTCTGGTGTCGGCATACAGATGTAGGGGATTTGTGTAAGGCTGCACGGCCTATTGTCAAGGAACGTGCTTATATTGCTAATGGTTGAAGACACATGCTGAGGTTTAACAGCTTTTTGATGCGCTTTCCTCTTAATATTGCCAGAAGATGTAATTTTCGATTTTGGAGTTTGTAACCTTTTATTACGGCTGCTGGAGAAGGTAGCAGTCAAACTGCATCCCCGATTTTTACTCACGATTGCATTTGAAATATTGCTGAATATACTTTAGTTGCTTATTTGAGTCTGCACAGAGAAAACCAACAACCATTATCTGATAAAGTGAGTTTATTGCAATAGCATGAGAAATATTTGTTATAAAGAAATGCTTTATTTTGCCCTGCATTTTTCAAGCACTGATATACTAATCCCACCGAGTGGTTTTATTTCAGGGTTGCCGTTGTTCCATTTTGTATTACTTGTCAAAATCAACTTCACTGGTGACCAGTATACTACTGAGTACAATTCAAATAACAGTACTGGTTTTAACCTTTGCAGTCAGGCTGATGGAGAATCCTGACATGAAAATGCAAACAGGAACAGAATTTGCCCCATGTCTGGAATGTAAATCAACCTAGCAAATATAACTGGTATTTGCTGTTGTTGTCACTTTCAGTGTGCAAACAATATGTGATTGAGTACATTTCTCCCGAATTGCATTGTGCTTCATTTGGACTGAGATGAATGGGGGAGAACAATGTAATGATGACATCATTACATAATTTACTCATGTAATTTCCACACAGCCAACCGTGAGATGAATAGCATAAGTTTTGGTGGAAGTTGAACAGAAGCAGAACAGAACCAGTGGTACATGCAACTAATACAGGGTACAATGGAGAACAATGCCTTTTTACATTCTTCTGTCATGGACTGGATGGAAGGAGAGGAGTGGTGGGAGACACCAGCAAGGGAACCCCCCAAGGGAACCTGCAGGGGAAGAAGGCTCAGAGCTAGGAGAATGGTGGTGGGATGATGATGCATGGTCAGAGGGAGAAGAGGGAGAAGACTCGGAGGAGGTGATGTTGGAAGCTGAAGAGGGAAGAAGGTTTAGTGAGCAGGAAGAGGCTGTGGCAGAAACAAGTCCAGACAAGTGGGGGGGGGCAGGAGACAGAGATGAGGCAGGCTGCTGAAGAAGCCAGAGAGTCTCCCTCTCCCGCTGTGACCAGCTCCCCTCCCCACTGGTCTATGAGAACATACAGAGAATTGAAGAGGGTGAAGCAAAGACAGGCAAGACAAAGGAGCCTCAGATTGCTTGGGAAGGCCAGTAAGGGAAACCTGTGACTGAAAACTGGCAAATAAAAAACCCAAGATGTTGAGGTTCCAGGAACAGAAGCCAGTGTTGCTGACAGAATTTGCGGACCCCCCAAGCATATGTGAACTAATGTTAGGCCTTTGGTTTCCAGACTGCATAGAACAATGATGGCCAAACTTGGCCCCTCCAGTTGTTTTGGGACTACAATTCCCATCATCCCTGACCACTAGTCCTGTTGGCTAGGGATGATGGAAGCTGTAGTCCCAAAACAGCTGGAGGGCCAAGTTTGGCCATCACTGGCATAGATGAACTGACATTATGTCACAGGGACAGGAGGCAGTGTAAAGGGCACTGACAGTGCAGTACATATCTACTTCACTGCCACATAAGAAGATGTCTTATACCGAGTCAGGCCACTGGTCCATCTAGCTCAGTATTGTGTAAACTGACTGGCAGAGCCTCTCCAGGGCTTCAGGCAACAAGTTTTTCCTAACCCTACCTGGAGATGCCAGGGAATGAACCAGGGACCTCCAGCTTGCAAGGCAGGTGCTCTACCACTGAACTATGATTCTTCCCTGACTATAAATACAAATCAGATTTCAAGAAATTAGAATAAAAGGCACCAAACAACAATCAAGCAAGCAAGCAAACAAACAAACAAACAAACACTAATTCTCTATTTTTTCTTCTTTCAAAACAGGCAAGACCTTTTGCAGCAGGAGTTTCCAATCTCTTAAGGCCCTTGAGCACATTTCAAGAAAGTGCTGTCGGTGTCAGTCACAAAATGGCCAGTGTATGTGTGTGCTGCTGAATACAAAATGGATGCCTCTTCAAAAAGAACAAAAAAGAGACAGGACCACAAAATGGTTTAGGCATCCCCACCCCACCCCCTTCAAAGGGCACCTATATCAGCCATTGCCATAACTGGTCTCAGGGAGAAGTTCAAAGAACTTCTCCTCTGTTCAGAATGGTAGGGTGGGTGTTCAGCTCCGGCATCCAATGAAATGTGGGCCTGTTTAAGAGTTCAGTGTTCAGTGTTGGAGAAGCCAAGCTGTGAAGAGAGTAATGGAGCAGGAAAAGCAATCCATATCTCATTCACTGTGCATTTTTGAGAAGATATTTATTGAGACCTTTCATGAACACCACAGTGGGCATAAGGGTGAACTGTTCACCTTTACTGTGTAGGGTAGGGAGATGGGGAAATAGTCAAAGAATAAATTATAATGAGACGATCTGATCTAAGGCTGCTTAGAAATGAGAGCAGCCCATTTCTGCAACCAGTTGCCAGTAGGAGCACCCCCCCCCTGCAATTTGCAGCCTAATATAAGCTTGTGCCACTCTGTTCTTTAGATCCTTTTGGCAAGAACACACAGGCAATCTTGGCCATGCCTGATCTGCATGGCAATAGATTTGCACCAGCTGCAAAGGCAGGATAGCACTAACTCCCTAAATGGTCAAAAGATGCATTTGAGAAGAAACTGACTGCCATGAGAAATGACAACATCAGAGATCTATTAAACACCATCTTAGTCAGCTTGGAAGTGGCATTAAATAGTGTGAGGGACAGGGGATATCGCGAAGTCCCTCCCCTCCTGAGTTCAAGCCAATCACCGAGCACAGGGGAAAGCAGAGAGAGTTCCGATTCCAGTAGGGAAGCAGGAAGTCGGGTCCGAGGCTCAGGCAAGGTAGAGGAGCCAGGGTCCCAGGCGGGACAGGAAGGGGCGAATAAGGGAGGGAGACCCATCCCCCCAACGCCAGAACTACGCAGAAAGAGGAGGGGAAAGAGGATGGGTCTGCCAAAGCTTTTGTGTTGGAGAAAGACGCGCCAAAAGCCATTAGGAGGTTCTGAAACCGACTGATCACATCACTCCGTGTAAATAGCATGACTTCAGCACTGTAAATACGCAGCACCAATAAAAGAATAAAATGCAGAGCTGCGTAGCGTCGTTACTCTGAAGTAGTCCACTCCGGCCACTGTGACAAATAGATATGGGAATTTGATGGCAGGAAGACAGAAAGACAACAGCTCCACCACCAGATGGGATAAAATTTGGAGAGGGGTTTCCTCTCTCCTTGGAAAACTCAAATGCTTTTCTTTTTCCCCCCTCTTTTTTTAAAAAAAGACAACTAGAGGTCCACAGCTATAAAATGATATGCACTATGTGGCCTTAGTAAAATAAAAATGACAGGCATGTAATGAGTGGTGGGTATGGCAAGGGTAAAGGTGATGAATTCAGGAGGAAGAATCTCTCTGTTTGCAGTTCTTATGAGCACTGACAGTGCTTGAACAAACACTACATACCCTGCAATATTTCATAGATGAAAACTGAGGCACCTTTGTTAACATCACTATTCTCATACGGAAGATCATTTCCCAAGTCTCAGACCACCCACACATACACAGACAACCTATTACACATTCCAGAAAGCTCAAAGCTGTCGGTTTTCTGCTGTGTTCAATTTCTCTGCAAATCCCTGACCCCTACTCATTTCCAAAGCCAAAGCAGAATTTGTTATTGGGGTTAAAACATGTAATTATCTGACAAAGTGAGTTCAAAGTTCAAAATATACCCAAGCAACTGCCTGGTGCTTTCGTTATCAGGCTCACACATGTGTGTGCACATGCATGTGCACTAATGAATTAATCCTCCAACCAGAAATGCAGCCCAGAAGCCAGACAACTCATACATAGCAAAGGCCTCACGTTGAGGCTATTTAATGGTGAATATATAAACATGCACCATTTTTAATAAAAAATAAAAGGGAACAGTATACTGCACAGTTTCTCATCACCTAAAGCAGGTGTGGAGAACCTTTAACCTTCCAGATGTTGCTGAACTACAATTATAGCAATACAACATCAAAGCTATTGTTATTAAGAAATAAATTATGTATCTGTGAATTGCTATTATTTTAGATCTGGAAACTGATTACAGTTGTGCATGTGTTTGTATTAATGTACATGTATAATACCTGAGCATGGATTAATTTGGTTTTACCTCTACGGGGCCACACGGGTCACTTTAAGAAAGATATTTTGTATCTGTAGATTGCCAACACCTGTAACTTAAATCAATATTGTGCTTGTCCATATAACCCCACATTGTAACAGTTGCTGTTTATCGCAGCTACTACTATGCCATAGATCCAGTATCTTGTTACATAAAATGTGGTATGTACAGTTGTTTATGGGATTTACATTATTCTTTTTGTGAAAATGTATGTGATTACAGCATTGTATGATTTTACATTACCCAGCGCTTGTACTACTGATGAAGCCCAGGACGGTGAAACAAGGTTAATATTCCAGAAATCCTTGCCTTAATCTTTGTGAGAGGATTCTGTGAAACTATAACAACTCTTCTTGTGGATTGCGTGGACCTGATGAACAGACGCAGGTGGAATTGACACTAGCACATGCTGGGACCTGATCCATGAAGTGATTAGAGTGTGTACTGATCTACTGACTCTTCTGCTTTTTGCGTTGTATTTTATGACTTATTTCTGTTGAAATCTATAATATGATGCATTGAATAATATACTTTATTTATGCAAGAGTACAGCCGGTTACCATAGCTGCCAAGTTATCCCTTTTTTAAAGGGATTTTCCCTTATGCTGAATAGGCTTCCTCGCAAGAAAAGGGAAAACTTGGCAGCTATGCCGGTTACGTCTCGTATGGGTATTGAGAACTACAATTATAATCATCCCAGGCCATTGGCCATGCTTGGTACATCTGGAGGGCCAAAGGTTTCCCAAACCTCATCGAAAGCTATAGCCAGAAAGAGTCTACTTGCCTTATGTGCAACTCCAATGCTACCCTCAGGGCAAAAGGGCAAAGGAAAGAACTTGTTCCACACGAAGTAAATCAAGAGCAGTTTCTTTTTTCCCATGAAACACACAAGTTTAAATAGGCAGATTTCGGCATGAAATGTGATATAGTTCTCAAAACATGCTACTGGCCATTGGTGGCTGCACTCTGCCTCCACAGCCATAGGCTGTATGCGTCTGAATACCAGTTGCTGGAATCGCAGGAGGACAGAGTCCTCTTGTACTTGGGTCCTGCTTGTGGGTTTCACACAGGTATCTGGTTGAACACTGTGAAAATGACGGCTCCCCACATCAAATGGAGAGTCCCTTTGCATCCTCGCATGCAGCACACGTGATCCTTCAACTGCCTCCCCAAGTCGCAAACCTTGAGGTTCCCACCAAACCTCAGTTCAAAGAGCCAATCACGACTGGGGAGGCGTAGCCAGGGGAGCAGAGCAACTAAGGGTTGGGTATGCTCTTTAAGCATAATAGGGGGTGGAGCCTACCTGGGAGCTCTCAGTCAGTCGGCTTCAGAGCTTCACCCGCCCTACCCTCCATTCATTTAGGCCTTTTATTGCTGGTTAACTTCTTCTTTCCAGGTGTGCGGGCACTGCTGCCATCTTACAATGGTTGCTATTAAAGGACTGGGAAGGAATTTCCCTGCATTGGCAGGTTTCGCCTTCCCCATAGCAAAATGTCACAACTTTGGCAGTTATAGGGCTTGGGCAGAATCCTTTAGTCTATCTTCCCTAAATTGGGGGGGAGGGGCATGAAGCGGTGACACATGCCCCACCCCCCTGCAGTGGCAATCCCAGGGTTCCCTGTTAAAGAGATTGTGTTGAGGGGAGTCACTGGCCATATACTGAAAGATTGTCAGTGCACTCCCCTGTGTTGCAGTGAAATGGGGGGGGGGGCTCTCTGCTTAAACATATGTCTTCCAGAGCCAGCCCAATCCCCAAACAGACTGGATAATCCTGATGTGCCCCAGATCCCTGGCTGGGGACTAGGAGGAGTAAACGCCCAGTGCCTAAACCAAGGTCTTCCTACATCTGAAAGTTAATAAAGCTGTGGTCAGTTTTAATCCCACAACACGTTGTCATGAGTCATTATTCTACCCAGGTGTTGCCTGGAGTCAGGGGGTATCTGCCTAGGCATACAATGTGGTGGGATGATGGTAGGCTAGATAGGCCACTGCCCTGATCCAGCAGGCTTTCCTTATGTTCTTATGCAACCTCAAGAGTACAACATTCACACAAAGTGACATTACCATATGAAAACTTGACTCATTCGTCTGTGACTATCAAAGTAAGCACTTCAGTCCCATTGGATAATAATGCTTTATACAGATCTGCAACCCACCTAGCTAAATTTACTGCTATCCTAGATTCCTCAAGTTACTTTGCTTTGCTCACTGCCTCCTCCCCTAGGGAGCAGAATGGTTTCCAGCTCTGTCCTTTGAAGACTCAATCAACAACTTCATTGTCTCCCCACTTGAAATCAAAGCATTAAAGCACTCGTCTTCACTTTTAAAATTAGACTTAAAAACAAAATAGAAAACTTGCAAGCCTATAGCTCTGCAGAACACATATTTCACAGGCAAAGGGTCCCTATTTTCAGTAAAGAGGATCCCAGGTAGCAGGGTGAGGAAAGGCCTTTCCTCGAGACCTCAGAGTGCTGCTGCTGTTCAGAATCATCAGCAATGGGTTAGATCTGTCTCCCTGACTTGCTGCCCTCCATAAGTCATTGAACTACAACTCCCATAATCTCCGACCATTGCTCATGCTGGCTGGGGTTGATTGGAGTTGAAGTCCAACAAGGTGTGTAGAACAGGCAGTTAGGGCAATCTACGCTAGGTGGACCAATGGTCAGGTAGAGCAGCTTCGTATGTTCGCAATGCACTTTCAAATAGCATCCCCCTTTGCCATATTCAGTAGTTGGAACTACTGGCGTCAAAGCCTAACCTTGCATCTCAGGTGCACTGGGTTCCACCCCACATTGTCGGTGCCCAGTGTATGTGTGACATCACACAGCACCACAGGGCCCGATGGGAACCGTCACACCATCCGAAAGGCTCATTTCTGGAGGGTGCAACGGGCCCCATTGGGCTTCAGCGCGCCATATGATACTGTACACACACCTTTCGGAGGGCGCAGCAGGCCCTGTCAGACCCTCCCACAGCTGCAACAAGCCCTATTAGAACTCGACGCACTGTATGACATCATGCAAGTGGCGCATTGGGTCGACCAGCTGGGCACCCACAGAAAAAAATATTGTGGGTGGCTCGGTACCCAGCCCTCCCCCCCGAGTTGGCGCCTATGTTGCATCATTCCCTATTATAGTCTAATATTTTCCCTGAGATGTGGAAGAAAAATGTTGTCTGCCCAAGTCCACTAGCTCTTAGCTTGCTTGCATCACACAAACCTAAAATACACAAACATTCCAGATTGGCTCTCTCTCTGTACAGTACACACACACACACACACACACACACACACACACACACACACTGCAAAAAAACCAGGTTGTCCTGTAGAAAGACTTTCTCCAGCATTGTAAGCTTGTCCTTTTTTTGTTTTTGTTTAAAGGATTTATTTGATGCAATTCTAAACTGTAATGAAGTTGCTGGATAAAAAGACAGGGACATCTCGAAGCAATGCCTGCAAAGGGGAAAATATCTTTAGATTTATATGCAGCTGGAGGTGCATGGGAGGTGGCAGAGAGCCTGCCGAGGTTGCAAATTTCATCACCCCAGCTATTCATCACTTTAAATGATGTTTGCTTTAAGCAGAAAAGGAGACTATACATTCTCTACCAGTATTTTTTGAGGGGAGAAGGAACAGTATTATAATAAAGATGATTTTTCCAACAGTAAAACTAATGAACATGGCACAATTCTCTTTGCACAAAAAGGTAAATGTTCAAAACAATTTCTGAGATTACTTCTAGCTTTCAGTACTTACAGTGTTTCCGTGCACTCTGGTTTCCGTCACAGTGTCCCATTGTGCCAGAAGCGGTTTAGTCATACTGGCCACATGACCCAGAAAGCTGTCTGTGAACAAATGTCGGCCTCCTCGGCCTGGAAGCAAAATGAGCACCACAACCTCATAGTCGCCTTTGACTGGACTTAACCGTCCAGGAGTCCTTTACCTTACCAAACTTACAGTAGTAATAGAAAAAAAAACCACAATTGCAACATTTAAAAAAGAAAAACTGAATCTGGATGTTTTCCGCTTGAATGTGCTTTCCTGAAGTTTGTAGAATAATATGATGCCTTGCTTTCCACTGTTCTCATCAATACTTCCCATTTCACCTGTGGTGAAAGTGTTTTACACAGAGAAAATTAACCCAGAGGACATTACAATATTTGTACTTAGCCCAAAAGATTTTGGCCTGAAGTCCCGAACACTGTTATTTATGAGCAAGTCTCACTGGAATGGGAGGAGGGAGTAATCAATGGCGCTTACTCGTGAATCAATTTATTTTAGATTCATTGAAGTTAGAAATATACCAGATAATTGTACACTGTGTAGGATTTCCAGCGCAGAAGTTCTATATCAAGCAGTTTAATCCCTGATTAAATGAAATTTTGGCAGAATTTGGAATTCAACACCTGGTTTAGAGCTACAAAATGGTAATCTGTCCTGGCATGCTACAACTCAGTACCCAAGATGCAAGAGAGAAAAAGGAGGTAGAGACCTTCTTTGCTTTCCCCACAACTGCTTGTCACTACCTGGGGAAGCAGGAAAGGGATTTTCATCAAAGCTGGTGGGGGACCTAATAATCTCTTCTAGGAGATATTTCAAGCTCTCCCTCCCCGAGAAAACCATCCTATCCAAGCGCTGGAAGTTTGACTGCGCATCTGATGAGAATGAGTTTCAACTGCACCGCTGATTATTATTAGGATGGTAGCTCAGTAGTAGAGCACCTGCCACTGATACTGTGGTCCTGAGTTCAATCCCTGTTGTATCCAGGCAGGGCTGAGAAGATCCTGCCTATCTCTGGAGAGCCACTGCCAGTTAAGAGTTGACAGAACTAAACTAGATGAACCAATGACCCGAGTCAGTATAGACCAGTTTCCTACAGGATGTTCCTACGAATATGAAGAAGACTGTACCATCAAGGGCAGCGACTCAGTCACACACATTCAATATGCTACCCTGTATTGTTCAGCTGTATATAGACCCTATGATTGTATACAGTATATGTGAATGTGTGCTGGGACATTTCAGAGAGAGAATAGTCATGTGTGAAAGTACTATTATTACAAACAAGGGGGAGATCTAGACCATGGCACCAGGAGATGGAAGCACCCATTTAGTATCGGGAGACACAACATAGCCCATGCTTCAATGTGGTCCTTGTTGTGTATGACTCCAGAAACACACAAGGATCAAAACCGTATCTTTAGCTGGCACACTAAGATCATTGTAGTTGTACACTTCCCAGAGAACCAACAGACTTGTCCAAAGTCATTCACACTCTTGGCTTCCATCAGGTAATTGTCTGTGACATCTTTATGGCCAAATGACTGGTCTAACAGTCGTTAACAGTCGTCAACAGGTTTACCACTCCTATCAGCCAAGCACCCATTCCCACCACCCTTCTGAGCAATACCCCTCCCCACCCTCTGACTATACACAAGGGTCTGGTGACTTCTGTTTCAGTGTATCTGAAGAAGTGTGCATGCACACGAAAGCTCATACCTATGACAAACTTAGTTGGTCTCTAAGGTGCTACTGGAAGGATTTTTTTTATTTTTTGTTTGGTCTAACATTGTGAATGAAGCCTCTTCAAACAGAAATATTAAAAAAGAAATCAATGGCAGATGACACAAGGGGAATTTCTTTTTTCCCCTCAAACATGACAGGAACTAATAGAACTTTTTGTATGGCCTCCATAATAAAAAGGTCTGCTTTGGTCACCTTTTACCCTTTACTGTGCTTTATCAAAGGAGGGAAGGGGGAAAGAGCAAGGAAAAACAGTAACAGACAGCTGATAGATCTGAGGGCCCACTTGTGGTAAATAATCAAGCTTAATAAACAATCAATAAAATTATTTTAAGCAGAGATCCCGTTTAATATTACCAAAAGTTGCTGTATTCAGAGAATTGCTGAATCCAGGTGCAAAAACTTAAGTGGGATTTTTTTTAAAAAAAACTAAAAACTTCCACTAATTCAGATACCTTCCTTTTGTTGATGCATGGTCATAATTGTTAAAAAAGGAAGGAAGGAAGGAAGGAAGGAAGGAAGGAAGGAAAGAAAGAAAGAAAGAAAGAAAGAAAGAAAGAAAGAAAGAAAGAAAGAAAGAAAGAAAGAGAAAGTCTGAAATCCTGAGAATATATTGACTCAGTGGCCTGAGTTTTCTTGAGCCTTACTAAGGAGTACAACGGTTTGCGGGAATGAAAGGAAAGTGATGGGGTGTACTCTGGATGATATAATAATAATAATAATAATAATAATAATAATAATAATAATAATAATAAATACAGTGGTACCTCGGTTTAAGAACAGTCTGGTTTAAGAATGATTTTGTTTACAATCTCTGCAAAACCGGAAATAGTGTCTTGGTTTGAGAACTTTACCTTGTTCTAAGAACGGAATCCGAATGGTGGAAGGGCACCGGCGGCGGGAGGCCACATTAGGGAAAGCGCACCTCGGTTTAGGAACGGTTTTGGTTTAAGAACGGATTTCTGGAACGGATTAAGTTTGTAAACCGAGGTACCACTGTAATTTATTATTTATAGACCGCCCATCTGGCTGGGTTTCCCCAGCCACTCTGGGCAGCTCCCAACAGAATATTAAAAACACGATAACACATCAGACATTAAAAACTTCCCTAAACAGGGCTGCCTTCAGATGTCTTCTAAAAGTCAGGTGGTTGTTTATTTCCTTGACATCTGATGGGAGGGCGTTCCACAGGGCGGGTGCCACTACCAAAAAGGCCCTCTGCCTGGTTCCCTGTAACCCCACTTCTTACAGTGAGGGAACCACCAGAAGCCCCTCAGAGCTGGACCTCAGGCTGAACGATGGGTGTGGAGCCTTGCCCCTCTTGGCTGGTTAAAAACTAGCAGGGAGGGGATAGCTGGGAGTGCTGAGAGAGGAAGTCATCCCTGCCTACTTGAAGGAGGGAGTTGTAAAACCGGTCCTCAATAAAACCTCCCTTGATTCAAAGTAACTACCAGCCACATTTTACATGGCAGCTGGAGGAAAGTAACTACCAGCCACATTTTACATGGCAGCTGGAGGAATGCATTTTTCATTAGTATCATTGGAACTCTGGGATGAATTAGGCTCCCTCACATATATTATTCTGGAAAGGATACTCTTGCTCAATTGTTCTTATGTTTTGGGGTCTTGATTCTTGCTGGTTCCATTAGTCCGATACTTATACAATTTATTTTATTTATTTATTTAGCTGGATTAGAACTTTTTTTAATGTTCATTGCAATTAGTAATTTATGAGGGTTCCATTTGGGGAACATTTGTTGAAAAGCAGTATAATAGTTTGATACAAAATTTTCTAGCAAGGAAAAGTATTGTGATGTTCAGTTCGGGCAAGTTATTTCCTCACACCACTTTCTGGATAAAAGATTTCAAATGCACATCACATACACACACACACAAACTGTGCATTTAAGCAGCTATAAACTGAAAAGACCATTTATTTGTTGGTTTGGCAACATCCTCCTATATTGATCATATATCTTTCCCATCTTTAAGCCGGTCTTTGAAGGACTATTTGTTTCTTGATTCACGATCCTTCTCTTCTTGTATGGATTAAATGTACCAACAAAAGAAAAGAAACTGCCTTCTCCTTGGTAGATTTAACTAATAAAGTTAGGAAACCTTTGATATGAATGTTTGGGGGATGAGATGAGCTAATTTAAGGCTTTCTAAACACAGTCCAGGCCTTCTGAGGTTACAGATTAATTCCCTCCATGGATAAGGATATGTTAAATCCCAGTCTAATATCCAATCTGTGATAAATTCCATGGCATCGTCCTTACTTACAAGTGAATTTGCCTTATTAAAAAAGTAATGAGCTATTAATTAACCGCACTCATACAAAGCTGTTTAATTCCCAATCCAATTAACAGCAATCTGTTGAAGGAGTCTAATGATTATTTTAAATTTGCTAAGAGAAACATCTTTGTGCCTTTCTTAATAAGTTATTTATATAATGGCTTACACTGAAACCTGCCTGAATTTTAACTTGGCCACAAATACATTGCACCATACCTTCCATTGTGTATCATATTATTATGATCAGTTAATCATTATGATCCAGAGCCATACTGTAAACATATAAATGCCTGAGTTTAATAAGCCCCTTTACCTTTTCTTTTTTCTGCGTGCATGCATGCACAAAATTAGAATTACATTCAAAGCCACTGGTATGATGGACAATATTTTCCAAGTAATTGTGAGAAACTTTTTTTCCGTTTACTTTCAGTGTTAGGTGGCAAAACTGTATGCTACAAAATGCATTGAGTTGAAGCTGCGACTGGCATCCCTGCCTGTAGTCTACCATCACCACTCACCATAATTTATTATTATTATTAAATGTATGAACCTCCTAAGAATGCATACATCACCGGGAGTAGAGAAACTTGCAGTGACAATCATGCTATGTCATGTGTTGAGTTGTGCACATTGTGAGAGATGCAGAGAACTAACCTCGGTTTACAAAAACAATTGGTTCTGGAAGTCTGTACTTAACCTGAAGCGTACTTAACCTGAAGCGAACTTTCCCATTGAAAGTAATCGAAAGTGGATTAATCTGTTCCAGACGGGTCCGCGGAGTACTTAACTTGAAGCGTACTTAACCCGAGGCATGAGTGTAATTGGTTCCGGAAGTCCGTACTTAACCTGAAGTGAACTTTCCCATTGAAAGTAATGGAAAGTGGATTAATCCGTTCCAGACAGGTCCGTGGAGTACTTAAACTGAAAATACTCAAACCAAGGTGTACTTAAACCGAGGTTTGACTGTATATTAGAAGCCTGATATCTTCTTTAAGACCACAAAAGAGAACTTTTGTTTCAATAAGTTTACAGTTTCCTATTTCAGTACCTACGTGCATTCGCACAGAGACTTCCAAGTTGCACATCCCATGCAGCACAGCTGTAATCTGAATCCTTCTCAGGGCAGAATACATTTTGATGCCTGAGGTGCAAGACATGACATCCCACATAGTTTCATGTACAGAAGTCACCCAGATGGGCGGTTGAGTCTCGCTTAGGGAATCCGGTGCAGGCTACAGCATCTGCTGCCTGAGATGGCCACTTCCTTCTGCTGCACTGGATGAAACAAGCCACAGTATGGTTTGTAACATCATCCAAATCGGGGACCATGTCAGGTGTCACCCATCCTGTATTTGTGTCTTTCATGAACCAGCCCAAGGTGTCACCTCTTAAAGCTCCAGATGTTGATGGCATGCCCTACCCATGCTTCCAAAATGGGTGCACTCAATGTACACCATCCTGACCCCTTTTGTTTTCTCCCCAGCACCACAAAACGCCACTAAATTGACATCCATTATGTTAGTACATGAGAGCACTACTGTATCTGACCAAAGTCCCATCTAGTCCAATGTTCTGTTACCACAACGGACATCCAGATGTCTGTTGGAAGCCCACATACAAGACAGGAACACAATAGCCATCTCTTGCTCAAGTTCTCCACTGTAACTGGTATTAGTGTCTCCAATTATGGAAGTACCGTAACGTATATCCTCCAAGACGAGTAGCCATTTGCAACTTTCCCCTTCATAAATGTGTCAAATCCACATTTAATGTCTGACCAATCAACCCCTATTGATTGACTCCACACATACCGAAGGTGTCTATTCCTTCTTCTTCTTTTTTTACAAAAACTGGAGGCAACACTTCTGCCAAAAATGTCAGCACTGAAACATTTGCAATTTCTTTTGATGGCAACACCTGCATTTCCCCCTAAAAAGTCTTTGGAGAAATGTGTTTTCGACTGCATAGCAAGTGTGACCAACTTCAGGGTTTACTAAATTGATGTCTTTCGTTAGTCAAGTATCAACTTTTTTTAAAAAAAAACCAAACAAACAAAAAACTATTTTCCAGTTTCAACAGGGACAGGAGAAAGCCAGGTCTGAACTTTTGCTTCTAAATAAGCAAAAATAGAATTCCCTGAAGCTGTGCAAGAGAATAAATACTTGACCTTTGCTATAAATGCAATGGGGCAGTGATTGGGTGGAGGACTCAGCCCTCAAGTGAAACTGAAGATATTGCATTCACTTACGAACATATTAGACACAATTCAGTAGGCACATCTTCACTCAAGGGCTACTGTGGAAGACCCATTCATTTAAATAGAGCCTGTGCTAGAAAAACTCCCACTGGAATGAGTCCTTGTAACCCTACCCTCTCACACACCCAACCGATTGATGCAAAGACAAATCTCTTTTGATAGATTTTCTAGTTTATCACTGCAGACCTTCAGCATCTCCCAGCAAGGTTCAAATACGCTACTTCAGCACGGTGTCTGAATTCAGCATCCAGTCTGGGCTGGCTGCTGTTTTCCCTTTTATAAGACATCACAACTACCAAGGACAGCTCAGCTTTAAACTGATTGGGGGGGGGGCTTTCTGGATTTAAGTTTCTTCTTTGCAGTCACTTTATTTTGCAAGGCTCTAATATTCATTTTCACGCTTCATGGTTTCCTTTCTTTAGAGGCGATGCATGCATGTTGCCATTTGTTGATTTACAGTTTGCCTTTGATTGAGGTGTAGGGCACTTCGCATTATTTTATTATCTAAAGTGCAAACACCGGACATATTTTCGCTGCTGTGCACATATTCTTCTTTGCAAATCAATGTTTCGCAGCTGCTTGGATCACAAGAGCCATCCGCTGTTATTGATCTGCTCATATTTTTTTTGTTCTATTGACTGTGCCATCTCTGACTCTACAGAGTTCCTTTCATGGCCAATGATGCACTGATTATATTAGGTTTCTGTGTTTAACAGAAAGGACCTTTATAAACATAAGAGTCAAATCTATAAAGCCAGTGAACCCACACAGCAGTAGAAGTTAAGAAGAGTGTTATATAATTACTATGAGCTCAAAAAGGGAAACATGCATTGTAGCAGTAATTCTTGCAACAGTCTTGCAACAGTATCATCCACCTCACTGTACACTTTCTGAGCAGCAAGCCTCACTGAATGTATCCACTTGTCCTGTGGCTAGAAAGCATGCCTCTGAGCAGTTTTCTGCTTGTGCTGTGCTCTCTAGGCACAGGTTTGAGTAGTTTTACCACTCCCTCCTGGAAAAACCCGATCTTTAGTGCTAAATCGGAAAAAACGTCAATCCGTAGAAAATCCGATTGTCATTTGTTCCAATTCAGCAGTAAACAGTGGGTTTTCCCGGGGGGAAGTGGTAGGGCAAACAGAAGCATGAATGAGCCCACACTTCCACTTGCCCCTCTGCTTCCCCCCCCCAAAAAAAACCTCACTGTTTACCGCTGAATCGGAGCAAATGTCAACCAGGTTTCCTCCAGATTGAAGTTTGCTCTGATCGAGCAGTAAATAGCAGGTCTTCCAGCGGAAGAAGCAGGGCAAAGGCACACTTGGAGCCATGCTTTCTAAGGATGGGACAAGGAGATGTGTGATGAGTCCATACTCTTGACTAGACATGTTTAGGATTGTGCTGCAAGACAATAATTGTTTTAAAACTATCCACTGAGTCCATGACAGAGTTGAGAGTTTAACTAACAACTTCCAGCTCATCCTCTTAACCACAGACATGAACTCTACAAGGACTCTCAGCCTGAATCCTTAGAATGCCACAGTTCTCCACAAGCACAATAGTTTTATTCCAATGGGATTCCTTCCTGAGTTAAATCTACTGGTGCACAGAGTGGGAATCATCAAAGCTAACATCCTACCAGATGTCCAGAGCCAATTCCCACATCCATGCAGTGAGGCCTTTAGTCTAGGGTTGCCATAAATTAGGGTTGGCAACATTACGTCTGGCAGGCAATCTTGGCTGTACCATCTTTCCATAAAAGTAGCTCAACAACTTTGCCAAAAAAACAACAACTCCACAACTTTTCTGTCCAGATTTTCACTGTTTGAAATATGGCAAGCCTACTTTAGTCCCCATTGTGGATTGCACCGTACAGTATTGGTGGGTGGTCTCAAAAAGTCCACCGTTGATTTGGAAGCTATTTGGCAGGTGGCATAAAATAACGAAATCAAAGTCCCTGGTACAGAGAGTGATACGGTTACTTTATAGCAGTTTGCCTTATGGTGAAGTTATATAAAGCAAATTAGTTGTCCCATTGGGTAGTCAAGACGTATTGCAACACTTGGGTGGTGGTGGTGGAGGAGAAGCAAACAGTGCATGCACACTGAAAGAACAGGGAAGTGAGGGCAACTAGTCGGATGTGTTGTGTTGTGTTGTGTTGTGTTGTGTTGTTGGCAATGGACAGCTGACATTCTACAACTGATCCCGATGATGGGGAAAGAGTTAGAACATCATAAAAAGTGAGGGGTCAAGCCACACGTCTATCATTTGCATGTCTCCCATAAGAGTATTCTTGGGCTGGATTTTGTATTACAGTGGTACCTCGGGTTACAGACGCTTCAGGTTACAGACTCCGCTAACCCAGAAATAGTACCTTGGGTTAAGAACTTTACTTCAGGATGAGAACAGAAATCGCGTGGCAGCGTGGCGGCAGAGGGAGGCCCCATTAGCTAAAGTGGTAACTCAGGTTAAGAATAGTTTCAGGTTAAGAACAGACCTCCGGAATGAATTAAGTTCTTAACCCGAGGTACCACTGTAGTTCCACTCTTCACATAATTGGGAACTGGTTTTGTTTTTGGTTTGTTTTTGCAATACTATGTTAACCCTATTGCTTCCTGTTAAAACCTAGAACTATTAAATCAAAATGTACAGAAGGTGGAAAACAAACGGAAAGTGAAGTTTCTAAAGTGCTATGACAGACTACCACAAATGGCATGTGGACAAGTTCCCCACATGCACAAGATATCTTAAGAAGTCTCCTTTCCTATTCTTGGTACTGGATTCTTTTGTAAAGGTTGCATTGTAAAGCCAAGACTGTGCTGTGCCATTCAGACTGCGACAGCCTGTAATTCCCATGCAATATCTTTACATGAGCAAAAGCTGACTGCTGTTGTCTCATTTTACATTCATCCAACACCAAAAAAGACACGATATGCTCAGATGATTTTCTACCTAATCAACCCACTTCAAAATGATTTTCCTCCTCAAAGTCCATGCCTTCCTAAACCAATTAACTGGCTGAAAAGGAAAAGAATCTCTGACTCATTTCATCACCAGGAAATGATATATACCAGGTTGAATAGCACACTGCTATATTAATACCAGGGTAGTGTAATTGCAAAGAATTTCTGTAACTGGAAGGGGTTCAGCAAACTGGGCCCTAGTAAATGATTTTTTTTTATTTAACAGCATTTCTAAACCACTTACTATTTAAAAATCTCTAAATGCTATAAAAAACACAACACCAAGAACTCAGCTTCATAAAAAAGAGAGATACAACATAAAAACCAGTGACATGGTATTCTAGTAGATACCATAAACAAGAATTCAATAGCAGGAATTTAGCGAAACTGGCTCTGAACATTTTAAATGCTGAACTTTTGGGTAAATGATAATGTAACTATTTCAGTTCATCATTAGTTGCACACACAGCTCTGTAATATGCATGGATTGTTTTCTGCAACCTGCTCAACTCCAAGGCAGAAGGAACAAGCCATTTTCAGACCAAACGTGTGTTTGTTTACCTGGATAGAGGACAGAGAAGACATACGAATCTGTAGAAATTAGCCTACTGACTTTTGTTTTTCTGCCCAGTTTTGCTTCTAGCCTCCAGGAGGTTGCCCAAAATCAAATGTGGCCCTTGAGCTGAAAAATATTTTCCTATCCCCGGTCTAGAGAAACACAGAACGGGCTGCAACTTTTCTTTCAAGAAGGAGAGTTTCCATTATGAGCCCCATCTCTGATGTCTTTGCCAATTTCCATTTGTCTTGAACTGCAGGGCACTGTGTTAGCTGCCATTAACACAAACTGGCCATCAAAACAGACCAACTTTGCAAGGCTTTTTTGATTACTATACAAAAGCATGCAGTTAAACTATTTAATTCCTGTTAACTTTAAAAGCTTGTATGGGGGACTGTAGCCTGCATACTGTCTCTTTTTAAAGCATCACTTTTTATGATTAATAGCAAACTTATTCAAAATCTAGCCACAGTGCTTACTTAACTGGCCTTTAAACAATTTGCAATCTCTATTTTTTTTAAAAAACTAGAATGGCCCTCTTAAGACCTCCTCAAAGGATTCTGCTCCCTTCACTCTGACCGTATTAAAAGCGCAGCCAATTAAGAAACCACAAATGGGTTAACAGTTGGGTTAATAGTTTAGTGCTTCTTAAATTCCCCGCTTTTACATTTCTCAATGGATTCCATATGACATGGTCAGGTTTCATCTGAATTTCTGATTTCCATTAATCCCAAGGTTTAGAGAAGCACACACACAAAAATGTCATGAGAAAAATCCTAAAGAAGGAGATATGTAGCTGCAAAACAACCCAATAAGAACTTTGGTGCCTTGAGGCTGCTATAAGAAAAGGACACCGGACTAGTTGGCCTTTGGTCTCATCCACGAGGGCTCTTACATTCTTATTTTTTAAAAAAAGCAAAAACGGGGAGGGGAAAACTGATTTCCCAATGGGGACAGAGCATGCTCAGTAGGAATTTAATATTGACTGAGGGGGAGGTGAGAGAGGGAAAATGGGCAAGAGTGGAATGCAGGAGCTGGAAACTTGAACAGAAGCATTCTATATTGCAACTTTTTTTTGCAAACCAAGACTAGTACAGTACTTGCAAACAGCCGCAGCTGAGGACATGCTATAAACTCCCGAGAGGCACCTGGCCATCCTAAGAATATTGGATGAGACGGACCTTAGTCTGATTTAGCAAGACACTCCTTATATTCCTAAACCCCCTGGCTAACAAGGGTTAAGAAGACAATGAATTCATCTCACTCCTCAATCATGCTAAGTGGCATCTCTCACATTATGGCTTTTATCCTCTAGCTGGCTTTTATTTGCATCTCAGTGCTTTGCTGCATCCTCAGCCTACATCACACACCATCACAGAATTCATAGGATTCCCTGCAGTAGCTCTGTAAGTGAATTCCACAGGTCCATTTATCAGCATACAGAATGTCCGCCTCCCACCTAAATAAGGTTTTCAAATGGGAAAGAGAACCAGGACAAGCTTTCAGAATTCATTGAGACTAAAGTGAAAAGCTCAGGATTGCATCCTCCTCCCCTTTCCCTTTCACTCCTGATCAAAAGCACTTTCTTTCATGTCTATGAAAGTGTTGCTTACAGCGCTAAATCTCTGGAGAAAGAGCTGTTAAATCTGCTCTAAGATACAGTGAGAAGAAATGATCCCAGACTTTCACAATAACTTTTATGGGGGGGGGGAATAAGTTCGGTATATATTACACACACACACACACACACACACACACACACACACACACAAGCTTGAGGCATGATAACTTCTAGCAGGGATGGGGAACCTGAAGTTCTCTAGATCAGACATGCAGAACTTCCAGCCTGCAGGCCACATTTGGCCCTCCAGGGGTCCTTATTTGGCCCACAATTTCCTCTTTTCTCCCCTGTACTCACCTGCCCCACACCTGATGCCTTATGACGTCAGGTGCAGGGAAGGTAAAGTCTCAGCTGCAAAAGACAACTGGGAACCTCAGAGTGCACTCCCAATTGTTCCCCTGCAAGTGGGACTTGCAAACCCTACTGGGACTGATTCTACGCAGGAACTCCTGGTCCAAGCTCCCTGGTGGACTTCAGGAAGCAGAAAATCGATGTCCAGCCTCTTTTGATTGATGGAACCTGTGTGGAGAGGGTGACAACATTCAGATTCCTGGGCATTGAGTTACAGGAGGATTTGTCCTGGAGTGTCGGTGTAAGGGGGATTGCGAAGAAGGCACAGCACAGACTGTACTTTTTGAGAATTTTAAGGAAAAATCACCTTCTGCAAAAGTCGCTGCTTGCTTTCTATCACTGTGCCACTGAGAGCATGCTCACGCATGGCTCATGAGTGTGGTACGGAAGCTGCACTTGTTGGGATAGGACAGTGTTGAGCAGAATTATCAAAACGGCTGAGAGTATCATTGGTTGTTCTCTCTCTACCTTAGAACATATTTATACCATCAGGTGCCATAGAAAGGCACTAGACATATCAAGAGATTCTTCACATCCTGGTCATCGTTTCTTTGAGCTCCTGCCATTGGGACGGAGATATAGAACAATGAAGGCGAGAACGAGCCGTCTCAAGAACAATTTCTTTCCTAGAGCAATTTTGGCCTTAAATGAAAATTCTGGACTTTTAAGTCATTTTATTTTCATTTGTTTACTGTTCTGTATTGTATTGTGCTTATTAGTGTTTTAATTCATGTGGAGTGTTTTAATTGAGTTGACACAGCAATCGAGAAATTTCATTGTTCCCGCAAGGGGACAATGACAATAAAGATCTATTCTATTCTATTCAAGTGATTCTATTCTATTCAAGTGATATCTGTCAAAAGCAGGGATTACATTTGGGACTGAAAGCAAGTCCCACCTTCAGTAAGAATCTGGGCAATCCCAGATTCAAGACGAGTCTCCAAAGGTAGAACGGAGGAATCTGGGGTGAGAGCTTGACACTGAATTACCTGACAACATATGATTTCAGGTGACTGAGAGGTGTGCAAGCCAGACGACTAGCCAAAAGAGGACTGTGGAGGATGGGCCACTTTTGGATCTGGCCAGCAGGACAGTTGCCCACCCCTGCTCTAGATGTTGGAGTCCAACTCCCTTCAGCCCCAGGTAGCATATTCACTTGTCAGAGGTGATGGGAAATGTGGTCCAACCTCTTCCACAAATTGATGGGTTCCCCATACCTGCATTACAGGGCTGGATCTAGAATTCACCATAGTTGTGTTCAACTACGTAAGCACCCATTTGAATTCATGTAAGCAGACCCAAGCAGGGCATTGGAGCTCCTTGACCAATGCTGTTCACTCCACCATTGTCTAATGAAAAAAACATGTCATTTTTTTGGAGAAGGGGAAGAGACGACAGGCACTCAAGAGTTGTTGGTTTTTTTCCTGTATTCACTTTGAATACCCAAACAAGCCATAGCTGCCAAGTCTCCCACATTCCCCAGGAAACCCCTGTTTTTCCAGCTGTCCCCAGCCGAAAAAAACCAGATTTTTTTGTTTTTCCCCAGTTTATTCTGGCACGGTGGCCATTTTGGAACTGGGCGGAGCATGCTCAGAAGCAACTTTTGATGCTGCTCTGCCCAGTTCCAAAATGGCTGCAGCGCGACTTCTGGTGCGGCGGCCATTTTGGAACTGGGCAAAGCAGCATCAAAAGCCACTTCTGAGCATGCTCCGCCCAGTTCCAAAATGGCAGCAGCACTACTTCCAGTCTGCCACTTCCGGTCCGGTCCCTTATTTTTCAAGAAGGAACTTGGCAGGTATGAAACAAGTCCATCTAATTTTGCAAAGAATATTCCAAATCTCTTATAAAATAGAGATAGGCTGTCCTTCAAACTGCTCTCAAATGCTCAGAGGTGTGCTTAATTTGCTTATCTTGTCCATGCTCTGTTTTTTTGGCCACCCATTTTCCTCATTTCATATTCTCAGCCTTCTCTGCCCAATTACCTATAAAAGCTAAGAGGTTTGTATTTGTATCGTTTGGAAGAGGCCAGAACAGTTCAGTAAATTGTAGGGATTTTTTTATTATTAAAAAAAAAATGCTGTTGAAACTGCTGCTAAGTCTGCTCTCATTTTTCTAAAACAAAGACTCAGCTATAAAGTAGTCATAGTAAAGCCCAACATTTTCAGTTTTTATAAAGAAAACAGCAGGCGACTGAATATTTCCTACAGGCCAAGCCATAGTGCATTTCCAAAGGAAAGAGAAACCTTAAAATCCATCAAGTATCAGTATCGATTTTGCAAGAGAAAACAATGAAGACTCGTCATCCTGCTAATTTCTAGTCCTTGTCTTGCAACTATATGCATGCAGCTTTAAGGAGAAATGTGATAAAGCAGATGGGGAGCCACGTGTAGAAGCCAACACAGCTGATCCAAATACCATAAAAGCAAACAAAAGCAATTTAAAGCCTTGAGCTCAGCTGCTTCCTCTAGCAATACTGAGCACATGAGCTGCTCCTGCTGCCAGCTTCATTGCAAGCAGCTATGTCTTCAGGGACAGAACTGGAGGGTTTCTGGAGCACTGTCACAACTGCTGCTTCACCCACTGTAGCAGCAAAACAATAGTGCCAAGGAGCAATAAAACGCCTCCAGAATGGAAATCAAGGCACAGGAATCACAACCTTACTTCCATGTTGGAGAAAAGGTGAAATTTGACTTAATTGCCTTGGATTAAATTCCATAAGCAAGCAGAAGTAAAATTCTAACTTTTATTATAGCTAGCCACAAAATAACTAAATACTGGTTGGGGAATGGGGGAACTATGTTAACTATGTAACCAAAGCACAATCATACTCTTACAAAAAAAACATTTAAAGCAGGCATCCCCAAACTTCGGCCCTCCAGATGTTTTGGACTACCAATTCCCATCTTCCCCGACCACTGGTCCTGTTAGTTAGGGATCATGGGAGTTGTAGGCCAAAACATCTGGAGGGCCGCAGTTTGGGGGTGCTTGATTTAAAGCTTAGTGGTGTGGTTGTACAAATTCTTCAGGATTGAAGTTTAGAATAAAAGACATGGAATGATGTCGCACTGTAAAAAAAAACTGATATAAACATTCCCACTCATATTACATCCACCTTGTGTAGACACACACAAAACTGCAGTGTAGACAATACTGAACCAAATGGAGTAATGATCTGATTCCATATAAGCCAATTCCTTGTGTTTCTAATTTAAATGAATGAAAAGTGTATTTAGTACAATGCTATAACCAAAATGAAAACAGAGCAACCAAGATTAGCGGTAGAGGTTCAAATACCTAGAGTAAACAGTGTACGGCACAATAAAATGAGAGGTGCTTTATATCAACTTAGATCATTGGTCCATCCAGGACCAAATATCACCTGCTCTGTCTGCTAGTAGATTCTCAGCATCACACAGGTTTTTTTCCAGCCTTGCTCCCAAAGATCTGGAGATGCCAGGGGATTAAACGTGGGAAGTTCGTCATTCAAATCATCATTCACAGCATGCACCTGACCACCAAGCCTAATGCTGTCCAAAGGCACATACCCTGCAATGAATTCCCTAGTTGATCTTGGCAAGTCACTCACAGCTTCAGTTCTCCAGCTATACAGAGAACAACAGTGATGCATTTTACAAGTTTGTTGATAATGTGAACGATATAATGTCCGTAAAGTGAATACTCTATATTATTAATGTGTAAAAGAAAAAGTCAAATGTCAGCATGGTCTCCTCAAGGTGAAAAGCTATTGAAACTGGAGACCTTTCAGGTGCAATACATATGACATGAGGTGCTGGCACTACTCACGCTAGATCTCAAAAACTTAAAGCGCCCTTTACTTTCTCCTGTTAAGGAATCCTTGCACTGTTTCTAGGTCACTAATAAATTAAAGACTAAGTTCTAAAAGTGCAAACCCCAGCAATCCTGCAGCAAGCCTCTTTTCCCGTTTATGGTTAGCAAATAACTTCTTACCACTCGCAGAGCCCTAACAATAAAAGGGAATTTGAGGAGGAAATCAAATTGGAACCATCACTCAACGGTTCACATCTCTTAAAAAGTAGCCGATTCTACTGATTTTAAAAAAAACCATTTACAGAAGTTCCATTTACAGTTATGAAATATTACCTTGAACTACCTTCCTTCTAGTGGAAGAGATAAGAGGATTCAACAAAGCTTGTATTCCATATAGTTTGTCCCCTAAAAACTGCCTGGGCCATCAATGAGTTGACTGTGTGGCTAATGAGCTCAGCATCAAAAAGAGGTTTTATTTTTTAAAATGCAGTTTAACCACTCACTCAACAGAGGAAATGTCAGGAGGTTAATTTTATATGTTTCCTCCTCCTCCTCCTCCTCTTTATTATTATTATTATTATTATTATTATTATTATTATTATTATTATTATTATATTGTAAGCATGTAAGTAGCAGTTATCACTAATATAGATTTTGTGAACCTCTCTGAGTGAGCAGAATATAAAGCCATGAATAAATATGCCTATGATAGCTCCTTAACCACACAGAGGTGGCATTTGCCTTCCAGCAGGAATCTTAGAGGCTAGACCCCACCTCCCCTCCCTCCGAGCAGAGGTCTGCAATATTTACCAATCCAGCCCCAGAGCTTTTGTTAGCAGAAAAGTTGCTTTCAAATAGCTTTCTAAATATGAAAATCAAACAAACCTAAAAGGCCTCCTTAGAAGACAACAGACAAATCCATGGAGGATATGGCTACAATGGTACCTCTGGTTACGAACTTAATTCGTTGAGGTCTGTTCTTAACCTGAAGCACCACTTTAGCTAATGGGGCCTCCCGCTGCTGCCGTGCCGCTGGAACACGATTTCTGTTCTCATCCTGAAGCAAAGTTCTTAACCTGAGGTACTATTTCTGGGTTAGTGGAGTTTGTAACCTGAAGCGTTTGTAACCTGAAGCATTTTTAATCCAAGGTACCACTGTACTAGCCATGATGGGTGTGTGCTGACTCCACTGCAGTATGCCTCTGAATACCAGTTGCAGGGAATCACAGGTAGAGAGAGTGTTGTGCTCAGGTGTTACTTACAGGTGTCACATCATCTGCTTGGCCACTGTAAGAATATTAAATAAATAAATAACATAATTGATCTCTACCCCGCCCATCTGGCTGGGTTCCCCCAGCCACTCTGGACAGCTCCCAACTGAATATTAAAAACGGGGGGGGGGGACTTCAAACATTAAAAACTTCCCTAAAAAGGGCTGCCTTCAGATGTCTTCTAAAAGTCAGGTAGTTGTTTATTTCCTTGACATCTGATGGGAGGGCATTCCAAAGGGCGGGCGCCACCACCGAGAAGGCCCTTTGCCTGGTTCCCTGTAACCTCACATCTCTCAGTGAGGGAACTGCCATAAGGCCCTCAGTGCTGGACCTCAGTGTCCTGGCTGAATGATGGAACAAAGTGCTGGGATGATGGTCCCTGCCCCGAGCCAGCATAGCTCTTCTTAGGTTCTTCAATTCAATAATAAGGGGATCTCTTTTGAAAACAGCTGATTACACATATGATCCATTGGTTTTTGATGAATGCTTCCAGATCCACCTTGCCTCAAAATGGAGTCTTGTTCCAGTGCACCAAACTAGGCGGGAATTCTTTTTCATTCCTCCAAGGTCTCATTGTCTTCCCGAAAACAAAATTCATTGTTACTTTTTTTTTTACAGTACTTGCTTTTCTCAGTGCCAACTGCTCATAATCTCATATTATGCATTCTCATTTCCAGTGGTGCTAGTCTTTTCAAATTGGTTTGGTACAGACGTATTGTACCAGATATTGCTCAACTACAAGTCCCATCAGACCCAGTAAGCATAGCCAATGTTCAGGGATGATGGGAGTTCTGGTTCAGCAAGAACTGGGAGGCCAAAAGTTCCTTGCACCTGCTTTAGACTATTAGGTTTGCCGTTTCTGAACAAAAAGACTCATACGTTAATAAAATATTTCTCTTTCTTTCCCTCCAAGTCACTTCACTTAATTTTTTTTTCAAGAAAAAACCTTCAGCATAATCCCCAATGACATTGTATTATCTTTCCTCACCCAGACAGAAATAAGACAGTAAATCAGTTTGGAAGCACACAATGCGCCATCATGCAGGCCAAGTCAAGAGGCACATAAGTTTTATAAGACAAGTGACCTTCTGGGAATCAAGATCCTCACTGGCTGTCTTCAACTGTGATCCAAAATCAAAGTTTACTTTAGACATGGGAAGAAGAGACACTGTATAAGCCAGCAAAGGCAAACAATTCATGTGTCTATATACCCATAGGCAGCAGCAGGCCATACTACTGCAATTAGATGAAGTCCACAAAAACAGAAGTCACTTAAAAAAAGTAAAAAGATTCAAAGAAGCAACACTTGCACTTGAGTCCTTTTGTAGATCAAAAGAAAAACATCTCTGAATGAAGTGGCAAATGGTCAAGTACATAAACTTAGGATGAAGAATGACCCCAATCCATTATAAGTGCTCTTGCCACTCAGAGGAAATGCATTAACCTTTTCCCTCCACCACAAAGTAGAAATTGTCACATGTGAAAGAGATAGTCTCATAAATGAAACCCATTCTTTACAACCCTCTCCAAATACTACTGCATTTACCAGCATTCATGTGCTTGCTATCACAATGTCCTTTAAAGGGCACTTTGTTGAGTTGTCTCGGCAGAATCCTCTTCTAACATCGCTTGACAATCCTTCTGAGGAGAAAGCCAGCCCCTACATTCAGAAGTGGGGCATCGAACACCCACAGGATTACACAAACATGCCAAAATTGTGAAAGCATAGTGGGAAAGTCTGGTCTCTTGCCCCACAATTATGCAGGTCCCTTCTCAATCACAAAATGTTCACAATTAAATCTTGCTTAGCAAGAAAAAGACAAATCCTGGGGGTACTTTCTACAAGCCATAGCTATCTTCCTCTTCACCCAGGAAGTATCTGCTTTCTTCCCCAACTCCCCAAAGCTCTCGGGATCACATGTGACTTGAGATATTATTGGCTGGAAAATCCACAGAGGTTGGCATCCACAGAGAATTGCACTTGTGTTATACCAGGGTTGGTGTAAGACAAACCCACAGCCCTTGCACCAGATACAGCTGTCTTGGGCCTGTTGTGGTTCAATGTCTTTATAAATGACTCAGGTGAAGGTATTGAGGGGGTGCTCATCAAATTTGCAGCTGACACCAAAGCAGTAGCCAACGCCGCAAATGACAGAATAGGGATTCAAAATGAACACAATGATGTGATTAGTGGGTAGGACTAAGTAAGAGTACAGTGGTACCTCGGTTTAAGTACACAATTGGTTCCGACAGTCTGTACCTAACCTGAAGCGTACTTTACCTGAAGCGAACTTTCCCATTGAAAGTAATGGAAAGTGGATTAATCCATTCCAGACGGGTCCACGGAGTACTTAAACTGAAAGTACTCAAACCGAAGCGTACTTAAACCGAGGTATGACTGTATATTAGAAGCCTGATATCTTCTTTAAGACCACTAAAATGGTATTGGGGGACAGAGGTGCTTGAGCCTTCAGGGCAGGAGGGAAGTACATTACTGCAATGGAGATCCATCCCTAAGAAGGAAGTGAAACTTGTAATCAAAGAGAATCTCCTGGGGAAACATCACCACAAGTATTAATATATTTTTACCTTTTTTATCATACCTTTCCTCTAAGGAGCTCAAGTAACAACCATGTTTCTTCCCCCCTCTCCATTTTATTTTCAGAACAACTCTGAAATGTCACCCAGGGAGCTTCATGGTTGAGTAGGGATTTGAGGCCTGGTCTCCTCAGTTCAATGCTCTAACCACTACACTATACCACACTGCGGCTGCATACACAGCATACATTTAAAGCATGACTGCCCCAAAGAATTCCTTGGAAGTGTCGTTTATTAAGGGTGCTGGGAATGGTAGCTCTGTGAGGAGTCATGTACAGTTTCCAGAAGTCTGGGGAAGAAGTCATGGGCTTTTAATCCATGCGTATATGCAACCTGGCTCTTTACATCTCACATTTCTTACAGACAGAACTCAAGGCAGTTTTAAACACAAAATAAATCCTCAGGCAGTTAGCCATGCACGGTGTAGATGGAACACTGTCTGTCAACAATTCATGCCTAACAACCTCAAGCACTAAATCTCCCTCCCCCACTTGCCTGTCAGAAAGTCCAAAAGTGGCTAAATGCACCTGGGAACTCCATCAATCCTCTTGCCCTTCCTTAACCATGATATGAATATACTTCACTGTTCTCTGTGAAGCTCTTATTTCTCTCCCACTGGCACACCCACTGCCTGTGCTCCCACTTTCCATTTACTTGATTAAAAGAGAAGCAAGAAATTCCTCTGCTGATGTTGAATTTGCAGTGGTTTGCCTACTGACAGACGAGAGTTTAAGAACAAGCATGCTTCCTATACTATAAAATATTCCTATCTCCTTTTTTATACAGCAACACAAAAAAAGAGAGAGCTCGTGATATTCTTAAAACCACAATACAATCTAAAAACAACAAACCTGCAGCCACAGCTTAAGATGATGAAGGGTCAAAAGAGAGAGGATATGCATTTATCAAGCCTTGCTTTTTCTTCTTGAAAAATAGCAACTGGGAGGTGCTCCTGTCAGAGTTAGAGCTATAGGATGGAAGCTGCTATTGGCAGAATGCTACTTATGTCTGTGCAAAGACTTCCAGAGTGTTTCCAACCATACTTTGCTTGGGTTAATTAGAGATCACTGCATTTGTTGATGCAAATGTAAACCCCAGCCAAGAGCAGTAACAGCTCCGTTATTATGTGTCATGCGTTATTATGTGACTATGGTAACATTCGCAAAATGTACAAAGGCATGAAGAAAGCCTTTGCACCAACAGTCAGGGAAACTGCACCACTGAAAAACTTGTCTGGATTGACCATTATAGACCGCAGCAAGCAGAGGAGGCCCATGGGCACTGTACTCATGGGGAAACATTGTCTCGAACTAAGCAACTGACAGCATCCAGGCTGTGCCTGTCTTGGGAAAGCTGGATGTCCCTCCCTCCCTTGACAAACTGAAGAATGCCATCAACTCTCAGGCACGTCAGAAAGCCTCAGGTCCAAGATGGAATCTCAACACGAGGCTGAAAGTTGGCCTCAACTCCTTCCTCATGATGTACCTCCACAGCTTTCTCTTGTGGTGTTGGAGAAGATGGGCTTCTTCTGATCTGTGACCCAAGACCAGTGTTTCTCAACCAGTGTGCCTCCAGATGTTTTGGGACTACAACTCCCATCATCCCAAGCTAGCAAGACCAGTGGTCAGGAATGATGGGAGTTGTAGTCCCAAAACATCTGGAGGCACACTGGTTGAGAAACACTGCCCAAGACATTGTGACCCTTTACAAGAACCATGACTGAAACAACCAATGTGGAATCTCCCTGCTGAGTACTGTGGGGAAAGCCTTCACCCGTGTAGTTCTCAATAGACTGCAATCAATCACGGACAGGGTTTATCCTGAGTCACAATGCGGCTTCAGAGTGCTCAGTCGACATGGTTATCTCACTGTGCCAGCTGCAGGAGAAATGCTGGGGGCAGAGACCTGACGTCGCCTTCGAAGACCTGACCTCATCACCTGAAAAGGACTCTTCACACTGCTCAATAAGATAGGATGCCCACCTAAGCTTCACAAGGTGATGGTGTCCTTCCACAAGAACATGCAGAGCACCATCTAGTATGACAGTTCATCCTCAGATGCCTAGAAAGAGATGTGTGAAACAGGGCTGCATTTTCATCCCAACTCTCTTTCAATCATTTGCTTACATTGAGAAAACGATGGCAAACCATTGTGGGCTAACATACAATATACCTAAAGAAGTAACCGTATTTTAAATTGCTTTACATAAACCACTGTGATCCTTGGGGAAAGGTGTTTAATAAACAAGAGCCTGACCAGCCAATCATTAATTTTATGGTTCTGGCCCCCTGAATAATGCCAGGTAGAATTGTCTGAGAACACTGGCCATCCCTGGTTTACCTAATTACTTCTCTCCAGAGCCTTTAATTCTTACTAAGTCAACTGATTTGTATTGGAATGCTTCCAAGATCTTGTCAACAATTCTAAAGCTGAAGTGGGTTCAAGTCAAGATTTTGCATGCACAAACCCCAAATAGATTTTCAACACCATCGTATCAAAAAAGGCATGAAGACATCAGGAAAAAACATAGGAATCCACTGTGTGCAACTATTTCAAGGGTTCTCTAACGTGGAGCATATTCTGTACGTGAACTGCTAGAGCCCACCTAGGAAGCAGCCTAAGAAAACAGCAGCTGCTAATAGCCCAGGATGCCTTTGCTAATTAATTAACCCAGACTGATCCCTGAAGTAATAGATCAGTGCTGTATATAGGAAAACAAATTAAAAAGTAATTGCACAAATAGATATTACTGCTGACTGCTCTAAACTAGTGAACTCACACTTGCTAAATGTTCCAGAAGCATTCTATTGAGCCACTGCTAGTTGGAGAGGAGAGGAGAGGTCTGGATATTGCGCAAAAAAAACCCCTAACATATCCATTTACGAGGCGAGCCCATAAGAGCAGCACTGCTGGTTCCGAGAGAAAAAACCATCTACTCCAACATTCTGTTCTGAGAGCAATGCAGATGTCTATGGGAAGCTCACAATATCTGTGACACAGCACTCTCTCCATTCATGGTCTTCAGCAGGCATCCCCAAACTTCGGCCCTCCAGATGTTTTGGACTACACTTCCCATCTTCCCCGACCACTGGTCCTGTTAGCTAGGGATCATGGGAGTTGTAGGCCAAAACATCTGGAGGGCCACAGTTTGGGGATGCCTGGTCTTCAGCATCTGACATACAAAGGCACAACACCTCTGACATTGGAGGTCATAAACTGCCATCATTATGAATAGCAGCCACTTTCAGCCTTATTTCCCATTAATTTGACAGATCCCCTTCAAAAGCCATCCAGTATGCAGCCATCAATACATCACATGAGAGTGAATTCCATAGTTTAGACCATAGCTGCCAAGTTTTCCCTTTTCTCGCGAGGAAGCCTATTCAGCATAATGGAATTTTCCTTAAAAAAAGGGAGAACTTGGCAGCTATGGTTTAGACATTTGTTTAAAATAATTTGTATACTACTCAATACTACATTTTTTAAGTGGTCTACAATATGGAAACCAATAGGATGCAGTGGTGGATGCAGCATGAAACCAGTTAACCGTAAAATCAGAAGATGCACTTAAAATGTATGCTGAATTTTTAAAGTCTTCACCAAGCTGTGCATGAGGATTTTCTGTTGTCAACTGGGCTGGATGAACCTGGGTTGCAGTATTACGAGAGAGTATTAAGACCATTACGGTGTGATTCAACTCCTCATTCAAATAGAATATTCTGTTACCTGGAGAGTATTGTATAGGTAGTTCCATCGAGGACACACAAACTACTCCAGATCTCTCTTGTTGTTCGTAGACTTTACCAATGATAAACAATAGAGCAAGGGTGGTTAACCTGTGTCCCCTCCAGGTACTGTTTGACTACAACTTCCAAAATACTTGAGGCTGTCAGAGGCTAATGTGAGTTGTAGTCCAGCAACATTTGGAGGTCCAAAGGTTAGCTACCCCTGTATTAGAGATAGAGAAATACTTACTCAGCAAGATATATACACGAGAAGTGGGGTTACAGGGAACCAGACAGAGGGCCTTCTCAGTAGCAGTGCCTGCCCTCCCATCAGATGTCAAGGAAATAAACATCTATCTTACTTTTAGAAGACATCTGAAAGCAGCCCTGTTTAGGGAAGTTTTTAAAGTTTGATCTTTTATTGTGTTTTTAACATTCTGTTGGGAGCTGCCCAGAATGGCTGGGGAAACCCAGCCAGATGGGCAGAGTATAAATAATAAATTTTTATCTATTATTATTATTATTGAAAGATGTTTCTTTTAATTTCTTTTAATTGGGTCCATCAGCTCTGTCATGGGTTTAAAGAGATGGTTCCTTTGAAAACAGTGTTACTTATTAAATGCTGCAAACCATTAACTGCTCCATATGATTTATTTTAAATTGAAATTCATACACACAGAGGGAGACACTGCTAATTTATAAAGAAAACATCAAAGCAGTTCACAACAAATGTACATGAAACAGATACAATAAAAACTATATAAGAAATTAAAATCAGAAATCAGATAAGAATGTCACAATGTTTATTCCACAATATTTAATTGCCTGCATGAGCCTGGCAGAATAGATAAGTTTTCAGCAGGTGTTTAAAAGTTGGAACAGAAGAAGTCTGCCGAATCTCTGTTGGCAGAATGTCCCATAGTACTGTAAGGTTTGATATCCTGTTGTCAAATAAGCCTCCCCAATTTGGGAGAAAACCAACAACCTGCAGATGATCAGGGAATATACCCCACTCTCATAGTGCGTAGAGTAGTTTATGATAAGTAAAACTACAACTTCATAATAAACTAACAATATACCAAAAAAGCAGTGCAGAAATAGGCATTGCAGATGAAAAGGGAGAATCACTGGATAAAATATTATCTGTCCAGTAAGGCAAACATTTGATGGAATAAAAAGAGTATTCTACACCGGGCAACAGAACACAGACAAGCACCATGAGCAAAGCCATTCCATGGTGTGGATATGACCACCAAGAAGTCCCTCTTGCCCAAGCCATGGGTGGGAGTCAGTCTACCACTTTTCCATCAATGATTTTGCACACCCACCATTATTCCATGACCACTATCAACAACTATGAGCATTGCATATGTGACACATTAAGTCAGATACGAATGTCATTGCATATCTTTGTCAACTGTCCTCAAATAGCCATTGTATTCTGTCGCAAAAGCCAACAATATTTGCATATGTCTGATACTTCATACATGTCTTAAGGAGATCACCAACCACAATGGGGAACCACCCATTTTCAGAAAACCTAAATTTCAACAAATGCCACTGCTATTCCTGAAACAAATTCCCTTATCAGACAAAGGTGAAGAGAATAAAACATTTATTTAAAAGCTATCTGAATGTCAGGCTTTCCAGACCTTTAGAAAGGAGAATGTCACTCACTGGTTGCATACCCAAAGCCTGACTTTTTCTTCTGGTGTTTATCATGATGGGAGGCCTCAGGATACACATTGGGGCAGAAGTGAATTATGAATTAGTGCAAAATAGGGGGAAGAATTCCCTAAATAAATACTAATTAATACTTAGCAATGTTATCAATATTACATTATTAAGGGCCATCTATGATTAAAGCATAGGGGACGCGGGTGGTGCTGTGGGTTAAACCACAGAGTCTAGGGCTTGCCAATCAGAAGGTTGGCGGTTCGAATCCCCGCGACGGGGTGAGCTTCCGTTGCTCGGTCCCAGCTCCTGCTCACCTAGCAGTTCAAAAGCACATCAAAGTGCAAGTTGATAAATAGGTACCACTACAGCGGGAAGGTAAACGGCATTTCCGTGTGCTGCTCTGGTTCGCCAGAAGCAGCTTTGTCATGCTGGTCACATGACCTGGAAGCTGTACACCAGCTCCCTTGGCCAATAACGCGAGATGAGCGCCGCAACCCCAGAGTCGGTCACGACTGGACCTAATGGTCAGGGGTCCCTTTACCTTTACCTTTATGATTAAAGCATGCATTGGCAAAACTTTGGAAAACAGAAGCAGAATCAGGTTTGCTAGTTTCTGATGCTGCATGAATTTTTCCCCTCCTGTATCTTACTAATTAAAAAAGCTTGAAGCTTAATATCTTTAAAATACAAGTTAAATATGCTAGGAATCAGCCTGGAATATCAGAGAGACAATCCTCGACCCCAAAGGTGCGCTAAAGCCAGGCACGCAGATAATCTAGTGTGATTTCAGATGTGGGGAATATGGCATTAGTTTTCCTGACTATGATGCTAATCTTTTCAAATCTTCTTTTCACACAGCAGTACCTCTTATCTTATGGAAGTGTGGGGTTTTGACCGGGATGTCATGCTAAATTTTATTCACACCAGTGGGGGTGACGTGCCACAAAAATACACTGGATGACATCGCTATTCCCCCTCTTTCCACACGTGTGCTTCTACTCCCCCATGACTCTTCCATAAAAGTGGCAATAAAGAACTCTATGCCAGTTGTTGTTGTTTAGTCGTTTAGTCATGTCCGACTCTTCGGGACCCCATGGACCATAGCACGCCAGGCACGCCTGTCTTCCACTGCCTCCCGCAGTTTGGTCAAACTCATGTTCGTAGCTTCGAGAACACTGTGCAACCATCTCGTCCTCTGTCGTTCCCTTCTCCTTGTGCCCTCAATCTTTCCCAACATCGGGGTCTGTTCCAGGGAG
Organism: Zootoca vivipara; assembly: GCF_963506605.1. Classification (NCBI taxonomy): domain Eukaryota; kingdom Metazoa; phylum Chordata; class Lepidosauria; order Squamata; family Lacertidae; genus Zootoca; species Zootoca vivipara. Next base: position 71,347,806 of record NC_083282.1, read on the forward strand.
TCTTCTCTTCTCATGAGGTGGCCAAAGTATTGGAGCCTCAGCTTCACGATCTGTCCTTCCAGTTAGCACTCAGGGCTGCTTTCCTTCAGAATGGATAGGTTTGATCTTCTTGCAGTCCAGGGGACTCTCAAGAGTCTCCTCCAGCACCATAATTCAAAAGCATCAATTCTTTGGCGATCAGCCTTCTTTATGGTCCAGCTCTCACTTCCATACATCACTACTGGGGTATGCCAGTAAACTAACCCAAATTTCGTCCCTTCCCTGCCACAATTTTCTAGGTTATGTGACCCCCCGAGACAAAGAGGCAAGTAACTATACAACCTTTAGAAGACAACTGAAGGCAGTATAGGAACGTTTTTTAATGTTTAATGTTTTATTATGTTTTTATATATTTTGGAAGCCACCCAGAGTGGCTGAGGCAACCCAGTCAGATGAGTGTGGTACATCATCATCAATGATGGAATAGGACGTCCCTATTTTCACCAGAGATATGTTGGAGGTATGGCACTCCCAATGGAATCAAATAATACAGAAATGAGCCCTAATTGTGTGCTCCATTCAATGAGGTTCTCAGAAGTGGTTTTTAACACCAGCTCAAATATAATGCAGTTAGGGAATGTCAGGGGAATTCAATGAACTGCCCAGTGAATGCAGCCCTGATTTACAAGTTGGAGGAGCTAACGCCTGCCCAGAGACTCAGGCATTTCACTCTCCACATTCAAAACTTTGAAGACTATTCTTTATTACCTAGTGAAATAAAGGCTGTGCATGCTTAATAGTTGCATGAAGAAACTTATTTCTACAATGTACAGCTTTAATATATATTCAGAAGACAGATTTGTCCATTAAGGTAGTGGTGGGGAAGCTGTGCGTCTTAAGACTTTATTGGTGCAGCTCCCAGGTGAGCATAGCCAATGGTTAGGGATAATGGGAGTTGTACTCCAGTAAGATTAGGAGCCCCACAGGGTCCCTATCTGGGTATTAAGGGAACTGCACTCCATATTCAGCTAAAGAAAAGCAAGTAGTTCATTTCCTCTCTCTCAGATGACAAAAAATAATCTCAGTACAGCTCTGATACTGAAGAAAACATGTTAGATTCATTTTTCAAAATAACTAGAATGTGCTGACTTGGAGACTAATTAATGGTGAACACTACAAAGAGCTGCTAAGGAAAGCAGAGGGAAATGTCCTCAATTCATATTCATCTTGGAATGCATTACTCTTTAATCATCTTCCACATATAATTACATATTATAGATAATGCATTTGTATTGGGTCATGATTGCAGTACATCATCATCATGCAAATGCCATCGTTAACTTTGGGAAACCACACAAATTATTCCAAAGAATATGCAGAGTATCTCACTACACTGGAGAGAATGTTTTGCACCTCTCCATTAAAATTTAGAAAATTGCATTATCACATTAACTCCATGTTCATAAGCTGTATGCCGCTAATTGCTAGATACCGGGAACAAACAATGGTAAATTGCTTAACACCAGCATGCCCTACTGGTGAGCTTCCTAGAGATATTTATGGCCACATCCACACCACACATCCAAAGCACTATTACACCACATAATAACAATAACAATAACAATAACAATAACAATAACAATAACAATAACAATAACAATAATAATAATAATAATAATAATAATAATAATAATAATATATTTAGGACTTTAGGAGTCATGGTTTCCCCCAAAGATTTATGGAAGCTGTAATTTGCCAAGGATGCTGGGAGTTGTTATCAGAGCCCTATTCCCCTCACAGAGTTACAATACCCAGAGTTCCCTGGGAAGCAGAGTTGATTGTTGGGCAATTCTGGGAATTGTAGCTCAGAGGGGGGAATGGGGGTCTCCTAACAAAACTCAGCACCCTGAACAGACTAGACCACAGCTCACAGAATTTTTATGGAAGAAGCAGTAGTTTTGATTAATTGACTAATTTATTAAATTTCTATTCTACTTCTCATTCACATGAATTGCAAAGCAGCTTACAAGCAATAAATGACACTAACAAAATAGAACATCACAAATACATCAATCAAATAGAATAATTAACAAACCATCAGTAAAACAATTACAATCTATTAGTAAAGCAACTAAAAAATAAGCTAAACAGCACAATTACAACAAAAGTCATATTATAGGATACTACAACATTCATAATATATAAACCAATACTGACAACATTAAAAAAACAGCAACCAAAAAATAAACTAACCACCGCTGAATTTATACACACATCCAACCATCCACTCTATTTTGTTTATCAAAAGACACATCCACATAATGTCCACGACAACAACTTCGTATATAGGACTGCAACCTAAGTTAGTTGCACTTATTCTCATTGAAGTGAATTGGCCTTCCGTTAGTCACGACTCACTTTTCAGATTGATTTCAATGTTGCGCTTTACTCACTCTGAGTAACCAGCTTACTCGAGACCCATTATCAGTATTTGTATACTGCTTTTCAATCATAATGATTCACCATATAAAAATCCTACGTACAACACTTCACACTAACCAATTCCTATTAATAGGCAGATAATACCATATGGGGGGCACAAGGAGAAGGGGACGACAGAGGACGAGATGGTTGGACAGTGTTCTTGAAGCTACCAACATGAGTCTGACCAAACTGCGGGAGGCAGTGGAAGACAGGCGTGCCTGGCGTGCTCTGGTCCATGGGGTCATGAAGAGTTGGACATGACTAAATGACTAAACAATACCGTATTGTCATTTCCAGGGGCATTAAGAATACCAGGTGCTTCCAAGGGCAACAAACAATGAGCAACTTCTAGTGATGTCCAGCCACCTGCACAAAGGGTATTCCAGTTTCCCTTCTCCCCCTTCCAAACCACTCTATGTGCCCTCAAAACCTGCTCCTGACAACCCCAACCCTCCAGAGCCAATACTGAGGGTGTACAGAGGATTGCTGGATGGGGCGGGGGAGAACCATCTTGTTACACAAGCACATGGGTGAGATCCAGTGTCATGGAGCTCCTGGCTCTGCTCCTCCAAAATATGGTGGCAGCAAAGAGTTTATTTCAGGGGGAGATGTTCCTTATAGTCACTGCTCTGAGAATATGGTACTGTCTTCTAAAACCCTACACTACCAAGATGCTTAAATTCGTGTGTGTGTGCGTGTGAAACTGATCCCTTAAACAATGAGGACTTTTGTTCATGAGATGTCTGCCTTCATTTTGGATATCGAGACTAGTATAGGCATACCTACAATTGCCCTCTCTAAATTATTAGTGGTTAGCTGCCATGATGGTTATTGTTGCTGAGTTTAATCAAAACCATGTCTCTTGTTTTTATTTAGATCCCAAGATTTTGCAAACTGCCAAGCTAAAAGCATCTGCTCTCCAATTTTGCTACCAAGCTCCACTGTTAAATAATGGGCACTTCATCGCTGTACCAAAGGGAGGAGGAAGGCACAGCCATGCATATGTATAGTATTATACAAACATACTTATGCAAAGATACAATTTACTTAGCAAGTTCACGCAAGGACAACTAATTATTCAGAGGCTGTTCACTGACTTCTAATTTCTCAGGCCCTGGCAGCCTCTGGGGTTAATTCTGTGCCAGATAAAAAAGCATGCTTGCTTATCGGTGAGCTTGCCACCCCTACATTGGTATCCAACGTGTTCCAGTTTATCCACATGCTTGCTCAGGTTCTCATTTTATTATGGCGTGCAAAGTATGCTAGAAGGTATGCACAATCAAATCAAAAAGTTAAAAATCAAACTGTGTAAAACCCATTTGTAGAAACTTAACAAAATCCAGCAAATAGCTGAAGCTGGAGAGGGAGATTTTCTACTGGCATGGAAGTAGTTTGTGGAGGAAGACATTCCAGTGCATAACCTCTTTGATATCAGGCTGAATGCTTGATACTTACGCGCAAAGCCCACTTTACAGACAGTCACGCTAACAGAACACAGTGTCAAACAAGCTACATTTAATTGGAGACTGCTCCGTGGATTTAATCACTTGTGACTTTAATGAGAACTAAATTTATAAAGAAACAAAAAATCTATTTAAAACTCGGTTAGAATTCTAACATGGAGCCATCCATCTCACTCACATATACACACCACAAAGTGAAACAGATGAGTACAGCAGGGGGATATCTGAAGGACACCAGGCTCTATACCTATTGCCAGACGACCAAGGGCCTACAGGACAGCAAGAAAGAGATCCACCTGACTCAATCAGAAACCCTGTAGCTAAAGCATGTTTTATAAGCCATATGTGGAGGTTATTTTACTCCTACAAGGAACAGCTGATTCCCGGGGGGAGGGGGAGAGAACTTTTATAATACTCTTATAACTAAGAAGTGCCCAAGCTTTCCTCCTCCCTCCCAATTCCTTTTCCTTTTGTGTCATGTCTCTTACATTGTAATTCCAAAGGCAGGGACAAACTTATTATTGATTACTGTAAGCTAGGAGTCTGAAGAGCAGGTTTAAAAGACTTTAAATAAATGAAGACATCCAAAGCCTACACAAATCTAACAGGGGAGGGAGTCATCACAACTGTATCCTACAGTTATTGTAGTCCAATATACTGTATCAAGGCAAAATGTTTATCTGTGCTGTTAATATTTTTGCTTCTCCAGAAAGAATTTAATTCTCCAAGGCAAACCATTTGCCAAACTTTTTTTTTGAATCAGAAGTGTGCTTGAGTGTCATCAAGTTTTAGATCAACTATTAAGCCTACAGAAGCTTTGACAACAAGTTCTCTGCGTGGCACATTTGCCAGAAGCCAGTGAATAAGGTAAATAGGATAGAGATGACTGAATTTTGGCACCACAGAAAAGTGAAAGGGATGAAGCAACTACCCTATAGTTACAAAAGTTGGACCTTTTTGGTTCAAAGAAAAAGAGGCAAGTATTAGAGAAATTCATAAATGCATATAAAATTAAGCATAGTGTGAAGAAAGTGAGTACAGTTTCTCTCTCTCCCTCTTCCATATCACTGGCACTCAGGGCCATGAAAGGAAGCTGAATGTTGGAAGATTTGAGACAGACAAGAGAAAATACTGCATACTGTTAAACTATGGAATTCACTGCCACATGATATAGTGGTGGATGACCACCAACCTGGCCTGCTTTAAAAGAGGATTGGACAAATTCATGGAGGGTAAGGCTATTCATGACTAAGAGCTATGATGACCATGTTCCATTGTCAGAAGCAGAATGCCTCGGAATTCTAGTTGCTGGCAGCGACAAGGAGGAGAGCTGTCCTGGTTATGAAGAAGAGAAGAAGAATAATTTGGATTTGATATCCTGCTTTATCACTACCCGAAGGAGTCTCAAAGCGGCTAACAATATCCTTTCCCTTCCTCCCCCACAACAAACACTCTGTGAGGTGGGTGGGGCTGAGAGACTTCAAAGAAGTGTGTCCTTTGGCCTGGTCCAGCAGGACTCTTCTTAGACAGGTGTTTTTTGCTAGTTTTTATATAACTCTGGACAATTCAGGAAAAGCAAAGTTCCCAATCATGAAAGAGTATTCTGTGCACATACAATTGTATGTAAGCAGGCTCGTTCATATCACTTGCTGAACACCTGGAGGTCAGGACTATATACAGTGGGGGCAAACAGACACACACACATATTATCTCTGTTTGGTGAAGGGGGTCTGTGAAGCAAGGAGGACTCCAATGCTGCCTTCATCTGAGCTCCCTACATCTTAAAAATCAGTAACCACAAAAGTGTAACAGGAAAACGTGGTTTTGACCGAAGATGCCTTTGAGTGAAGAAGTCAGTTTCGAAATAAGCCCCCTGAAAAATAAAGGAATCCTTTGTAAAAAGACACCAATAACATTTGGCATGTTTTGAGAAAACAGTCATTTTCTCTCGCATTTCTTTTTGGGGGATCTTCATGTGTCCATTCTCGGCTTTCTACAGTACACAGGTAAAAAGGTAACGGTAAAGGACCCGTGGACAGTTAAGTCCATTCAAAGGCGACTATGAGGTTGCGGCGCTCATCTTGCTTTCAGGCTGAGGGAGCCGGTGTTTGTCCACAGACAGCTTTCCGGGTCATGTGGCCAGCATGACTAAACCGCTTCTGGCACAACGGGACAAGTGCCAGAGCACATGGAAACACAGTTTACCTTCCCGCCACAGCGGTACCCATTTATCTATTTACACTGGTATGCTTTCAAACTGCTAGGTTGGCAGAAGCTGGGACAAAGCAATGGGAGCTCACCCCATCCTGCGGATTCGAACTGCTGACCTTCTGATCAGCATGCCAAAGAGGCTCAGTGGTTCAGACCACAGCACCACCCACGTCCCTTACAACACACAGCCAGTGACTTGCCTGTACATACATTTCCAAATTTGTAACTTATCTTTGCATATTGTCACCAAGAACGGGGGAGAAATTTTAATGTGAATCTACCTAATTAGCACTTCTTGAAACAATATGCAAATTGGAAAACATCTCTCCTTTGAAATTTGCACTTCTCTGAATTTTGCAATCCAGTTCTACGTAGAAATAATGTGCTCCAGAGTAGTGTATATCCAAGTTTTCCAAACTTTCCATGTTGGTGACACACTTTTTAGACATGCATTATTTCACAACACAGTAATTCAGTTTAACTAGCAAACCAGAGATGAAACTAATCCCATTCCAGCCCTGGGAAGAGCGTGGGGAGCATCCCTGCAATGTACCTGCACACTGCAGCCAACATACTAATGTGTCACGACACACTTTTTGGAAAGCTCTGGTGGATATGTATGTGTAAAAAAATGCATATGTTAGTGAAAACAGCATATAAAACATTTTGGGGAAATTCCTTGCAAAAAGAAAATTATTAGTAGTATAAATTTGCCCTAATGCTGATGAATTTTTATGCAGACCTACAGAAAAGCACAAACTAACGCAGAAATGTGGAAATCTGAACTTTAAAAAAATAAAACTGACAGATTTAGACAGACACTGACAGATTGCCTTTAGGGTCACAGGTTCCCCATTCCTGCACAACATCTAGAGCCCTTTCAATTTTTAAAACAGGTGGTGTTTTAAATGTCTTGTGCTGGAGGGGATATGGAAATTCTCTGTGGTCCATTGGCTCATTCGTGCAAGCAAGTCAACACTTTTAAGCCACAGTCACCAGCTGATTAACACCCAGTGCTTTTTTTCTAGAAAAATAGATGCCATTACTCACCATGAAGTTGTTACAGAAAGTGTTACACTTTCCATGTGGAAACTGACACCCTGCATATAGAAATATATTGATTTTGGTGTTTTTCTCGCTAATTTACTCAATGCAAACAGTCCCCCCTACCAAACTTCTCCCACCACAATCAAACTCCATTTCATCTAAAATGCATGTGTCAAGTAAATGGCTGAGGGTGCAATCCTATGTGCAGTTACCTGGCAATAAACCCCCTTGAACTCAATAGGATTGACTTTTGAGCAGATGTGCACAGGATTGTTCCACCAGCCGCTTTGTTTTACTGAACACCAGCATGGCCATTCTTAACTCCGAATTAAGGCAAGTAAAGCAAAACCTACTGCTCTGGTGCGGTTGAGTGAAATAAAAAGGCAAGGAGTTGAGTTCCACATTAACACAAAGAGCAAAGCGAGCGGGGAGTGATCTAACTCAAGGTCTGTGCTTTGCTCATTATAAAGCCTTGTCTGCAGAAAACTGATAGGTTACCTAAAATCTAAGCTCTGCTTTCCTTGTGCAAGGGCAGATACCAAATAAGTACTGGCTCACTTTATAGCAAAGGGCTACATTATATATTAATAAAGTCATCACAATCGCTCTTCTGATATTATTTAATGCACCAGGATCTGGTTCTAGGCATTTTTTTTTTTTTTTGCATTTCAGAATCACTGCATGATAAGATTATATGCACTTATCTGCTATTAGGAAGAGAGAGGGGAAAAACAGAAGGCCTGATTAAAAGATGCATGTGATATGCTTAGCTTAGATTAGACAGAACATTCCCCCCCCCTCTCTCCCATAAAGGAAATATGATCCTTGGCTGCTGTAATAGCAAGTTGCAGCGGGAGCTTAGGCTGTTACAGCACCCCACAGGGCCAGACTACAGAGCTCTGACTCATGAGAAAGTCATCGTTTGCGTATATGCAGAGTGTTGTTCATTTAGAAACAGCATGGCTGTGTCTTAATGGGTATGACCTTCCCACAACGGCAAAAGCGGAGTCCATCTGCAAGGAGAAGGTTATCCAAAGGGAAAAGGCATAACCTTTATTAAAATGGCCAGTGGGAGGAGGAAGTTCCACACACTAAATGACGCCACATGATGAGAAGTGGGAGTTTATTAAAAGAGTTGAACAAAGGGAAAGTGAATATAATAAGACTGCACACGATGCAAAGGAGGTGGCCAGTCTGTTCTATTAAAAATAAAAACTCAATCAGGGAATATAATAAGCAGAATACATTAATACGTAACCATTAAAGTGGTATCATAATATGCCATCAATGAAGTTTCTCCCACCTTATCCAGATGGCAAACCATTCTTAAGGTCAGGGACCAAAGAACCAAGCATTTTGCTTCTATCGTTGTCATGCAGGTAGTGTTTGCAGGGCTGTGACCAGGAATTCCTTTAGCTCCCAGCACTGAATCAAGCCATGGGGCACAGCTTCTCACCTCCTAGGAGAGGTTTCCCTTCCCTTCCCACATGTGTGGGCTACAGGGCTACAGATATGCCACAAGTTGGTGTGGAAGGAGAGAGGACCAAAGAAGAAAAGATGGTTGGAATAGCTGTTGCAGTCTCCATCATTTATTTTTATTTTTATTTACCTCGCCTATCCATATGGATTGCCCCAGCCACCCTCGACGGGTTCTAACACTCACACTCACACCACACACTAAAAATTTCCCAATATAGGGCTGCCTTCAGGTGTCTTCTAAAAGTTGTAGAGTTATTTTATCTCCTTGACATCTTATGGGAGGGCATTCCACAGGGAGAGCACCACTGGCAAGAAGGCCCTCTGCCTGGTTCCCTGTAACCTCACTTCTCACAGTGAGGGAACCGCTAGAAGGCCCTCGGAGCTGGACTTCCCATCTAAGCATACCTACCACAGCTTCTGTCTGCTCAGAGGTATCATCTGCATTGGAGACAAACAGCTCAGCTGGAAGAAGAACTTGCCATGAATGAACCATGGCCTAGGCCAAGGACATAGGAACACGGGGAGCTACCTTATACTGAATCAGACCCGGGGCCATCTAGCTTAGCACTGTCTACAATGCTTGGCAGTTAACTATCCAGGATCTCAAACAGGGAGTCTCACCCAGTCCTACCTGAAAAGATGGGGAATGAAGCTGGGACCCTGGCATTCAAAGCAGATGCTCTACCACCGAGCTACAGTCTGTTCCTGGCCAGATGTGGGCACTTGCCTAGTTTAGCACCATTCATTCAAAAGTGACCTGCTGTCCTCACAAGGCTAAGGGAAACAGATATTGCATTCTTCTGCAGATGTGCTTAACAACAGCAAATTTTTATTACTCTTTCTATGGTGTAACCCTCTGGACTTGAGCGCAACTTCTCTAGAAGTAAGTTGTTTGTAGAGGGGTAGCTAAGTAAGAGATTTAAAAAGCTAAAGGCAAGGACGATGAACTATCCATGAACTAAGGGAGCGTTCAAAGCCACAAATACTCAAAATCAATTTATCTTATTTTGTCTATTAGCTGCAAAAGGTTTTAATGCACATCATAAATAGTAGTTGCCAGAAGAAATAACCTTTGCTCCAATCTCTGCTCCACAAAACTAAGATCTACCTTTTTGGACAGCACAGTAGTTTCCATGGCAACTAACAGTGATCCCTTATTTTAAAGAAAGGATACTTCAGTATTCAATATTAATTGTCTAACACACACACACACACACACTGTTCCAAAAACCATTTATGGGGTGGCAGGCTCTAGGGCTCCCTCAAACAAACACAGGACAAAACAGTGTGTAGAGAGAAGGCTAAACATTTGCAAGGGGGGGGTGCAATATAAATTGGAGGTACAGTAACTATTTTCCTTTTTACACGCAAAGACCCAGTTCCTGCTGTTATTTTCCAAGTGCCTTTTTAGCATTAATTGTTCTTTTATGCAAAAAAACAAATCAAGCCAGCCAAGAGGAAAACAACATTGGACTGAACAGCTAAAAGTTCCCCAGAGGAAAGGGAAAGTGATTTTGTAGTTAAATTGCTATATTGTTAACAGTTGCCACATTCAGCATCTTACATTTGCACAGGACCAACATACCAAAGGCAGGGGGCTAGTAACGTGAATTAACTGTACTCCCAAATCTCTCTGCATTTCTGCCCCCACCCACTTTCAACTTCCATTGCCTCTAACGCCAAAAATGCCCTTACCTGCTGCCTCATACAATGATGCGGCATTTTTCTTCGCAATGGTCCATCTGATAATATTCCAAGCATTCATATCATTCTACAGATTTGGAAGGAAAATGACGCCTCTGCTACAGCTAAATTTGTAATGTAAAGGAAAGGTCACAGAAAAGGGCAAAACAAACCCCGAGGCATACAAAATTCGCCCCCAGATGCTCTTGGATTCTGGATGATAACAAGGCACTGGGTTGCACTTATTTATTTAATTCATACCTATATAATTTTGTATTTTTTCATGTTAAAAATGTGTTTTCTAAGTGGCAAAAAATAATGTGTTTTCTAAGTTTCTAAGTGGTTTCCAAAAACTTGTGTATATGACCACACACACACACACACACACACTAATATATCAACATACAGTGAAACTAAAAACTGCTATTCAGATAAAACAATAAAATTCCCAAGAGGCAAAAAAAATCTAGCAGCAGTTTTTGGAAACTATCTTAAGAGTCAGGGAAATGACATGGTGGGCTGGACACCAAGTAAGTAGGTACAGTGGTACCTTGGGTTACGAACGTGATCCGTTCCGGGTCGTAGTTCGTAACCCGAAAAGTTCGTAACCCGAAAACGCCATTTTGCGCATGCGCAAAGCGCTATTTTCGTGCTTTGCGCATGCGCAAATGCGCGCGGCGCTTCTGCGCACGCACACGCAGCGAAAATACGTCCGGGTTTGCGCAGTTCGTACCCCGAGTTGTTCGTAACCCGAGGTGTTCGCAACCCGAGGTACGACTGTAGAATGGTTTTACTTATATGCCATTTTTCCACAATAAGCTGTGCCCAAAGCGACTTCCAACAAACATTCAAAATGTTGGAGAGAGGCGTGCTACATAGCCAACTAGACCTCCCCACAAATCCACTCCACCATTTCCATCCCCTACTTCTCACCATCTGCTACCCAAAAACCACCTGAACAGGAGCATCATTCCTTCCCTTAGTAGTTATCCAATGCTACGGACTTAATTCAGGGATCGTCCATAGAACATATTCATATGTAAGTCCAAAGCAGTATCAATTGTCAACTTCGATGGTAGACTCCCCTCCATTCTTTACTGGTGAAGCTCATGCAAACTGTGTATGCCAATAAGAATTCTGCCAGTGGTTAGAGTTAACATATGCTGAAATGGACTACTGCTGTCCGAGGGGAACTTATGAAACATACTGTGTTTCACTCCCCTCAGATGTCAACTCTGAAGCGAATGGACTACTCCAATGTAAAGAGTACAGGAAACGTTCTACTATTCTGCCCTGCAAAGAAAACCCGTGGAACAAATCTGAAAGTCCTAAGGGAAGAGCTACATGCCTTTTTCTTTTCTTTTTGCGGAGAAAACAATTGCGGAGAAAACACTGACCGTTCACCACAAGTGGTATGCATGTTAGGAAATAGCAGCAGCAGTCTGGCAAGGAACTTCTAACAGTAGATGAGTACAGATGATTGTTTAACAAGTGGTGCACAGAGCTATGTGAGAAGTGATCACTTCCACAGATGTGTGGGGAAAATGCCCTGGCTTGCTGTCAGTTGCATCTTAATTGTGACACATTCCCATTTGGCAAACAGTCATTTTATTTTTTTCCCCACCCCAAATGTGAAGTGCTAGGATGCAGCTTTCCAAACTTTGGAAAGCCCATCATCCTAGAACTCACATAAAGACATTGATTGGCTATAGATTCAGGACCGGCAGAACAAAGCCCTTCACACAATGCATAATTTGTAGGATTCGCTGCCACAAGGCATGGTGATGGCTATTGGCTGAGATGGTTCTGTAAGATGAATAGACACATTCATGAAGGGCAGCTATCAATGCTAATAGCCACTGAGAGATCTAAATGGGATCTCTTGTGTACAGAAGCAGCAGGCCACAGAATACTGGAGGCAAACACAGCAGGTGAAAGCTACGGGTTTCATGTCCCACTTGTGGTCTTTCCAAAAGTATGGGGGGGGGGGAATGCTGGATTGTTCTGATTCAAGCTTATCAAGGGCTTCTCAGTGACAAAATCAGTAATGATGGAGAAGATTCCCACTCTGCTCTTCACTACCGATCCTCCCCATGCAATATGCAGCTGTGGAGGTTTTCATAAGTGCCTCTAGACCAGGCATAGGCGACCTTGGCTCTCCAGATATTTTGGAACTACAACCCCCATGATCCCTGACCACTGGCCCTGTTAGCTAGGGATCATGGGAGTTGTAGTTCCAAAACATCTGGAGAGCCAAGGTTGCCTATGCCTGCTCTAGACGGTGCTTTCAGTTCACACATTTTCTCTGCACAAGCTGTCATTGCCTCCCTATAACTGTCCACAGAAGACAACCGTTCATAAGCAGATAAATGTGTGTGGAATGTGTTCTCTGTAGCAGGAAAGTTTGAAAACTACTGCTCTAAGAGCACAATCTTAACCATGTCTACTCAGAAGCATGTCCTTTTGAATTTGGTGGGGCTTGCTTCCAGGTAAGTGGGGCTATGACTGCAGCCTGAGTCTACAAGTTGATGGTCAAGAATTTCACAAGAAACAAGATTGTAATTTGCATTTGCCTCAGCTCTGCTTACTTTTATGGGACATGGAGATGGAAGCAGTACCAAGATATCACTTCAGTCTTGGGTTTTTCAATCTTGGCCCAATATTCTGCGATCCATTTTTTATTTTGCAAACAAGTAACAAAACTCCAACAGCCAGCTTCAGAGAACTGGACACCCTGGAAGTTTAGACAGAAGATGGAAAGGCACTGAAAGCATAGCTCAATGGGAAAGCCTGTGTGGACAAGTCTCTAATTGCATCTAATAGTTATGAAGGCAGCACCATCTGATGGACAATGGGGAAAATACACTGGCTGCAACAGTTGAAAGCTTTCATGTGGTTAGGCATGAAAATCCATCAGAGAGGTGAGGCGTTTGTGAATGTTTATTTCATCTTTGCTTTCATTATCAGAGTATTAGCTATGCAAATTGGTTACAGGGCATTAAGTCTTCGGTGGTTAAGTGTAATCTTAAAAATAAAACAGCCAGCGCTTCCCATAACCTCATTTACAGAAGTGGCTCACCAAGTCATGTTCATTTCTATAAATAAGATTCTTTTATCTTTTTCAGCAGCAAAGCAGGCAACTGAAGCAGGGGTGAAAGGTGGCAGTCACAATCACAGAAAGCAAACACGGGCTTTCTTCCTTAACAAACAGTGATAATGGAAGCTTCTGACCCGTTGGCTAATCTGTGGGGCCCAATTCACTTTTAAGTTTTATAATTGCATTTGTTCGCCATCTCTCCCATTTCTGGCTCCACCCCCACCTCCTCCTCCGCTTTATAAAAGTTTGGACATTGATACCAAAACTCAGATTAAAGGACCACAGTGCTACTGTTTGATAATGAACTCTCAATCTACCCCCTTACCCCATTTTACAGATTACACACACACACCCTCCAGGCTGCCCCTCCAGGTAGGGGATGTGCCATTAGCAAGCTGTGTTACCAATAATGGTAACGGGCAATGCACAAATATTATGCAAGTTTTGCTGAGTTATGTGGAACTTAGTGCAGAACAAATGCTGATATGATCACCGCTTTTTGACGATGCAAGCATGAAGCAAGTTCTATAGAATCCAACATGGTAAAGATTCAAGCACAAGTTGATAATTCACGAAACAATCCTAAAAAAAGGAAGAAGCAAGTCTACTGAAAATGGGGGGTTATTTCCATGTCGATATGTGTAGGAACAGGATGTTAGTCTAAACTTGTCTTGAAATTTACACATCTCAGAAGTCCTCTGTTCAGCAGCCACAAACAGTGGGAAGGATATTTAACTCCCTTCTCATGGGAGGAGTTTCACAATGGTGACTTTGTCAGTTTTTTAGAATTAAATCTGAGATGTTATTCCTTTCCCCACAATGATATACAGTACATGGCATATAGCAGCCTTCCCAATCTGATAAACCTTTGGACTACATCTCCCACCAGCCCCAACCAGTGTGGCCAATGGTCATGGATGATGGGAGCTGTGGTCCAAAACATCTGAGCCACACCAGACCAGCAAAGTCCAAAATACAGTAACTCAGTTACTTTCTGTTGCACATTATGCAGATCACTCTGCCTTTTGCAGAGCGTAATAGGGTCACTTCCAGTCTTAAGATTCCTTCCTTTTTTAAAGTTAAGTTTAACATTTTCAGTAGAAGCCTTCAAGGAGAGATTTCTTGCAGGCTTCTGAACAGTGATCTCCCTATTTGCATGCTCTGCCAATAGGAGTATATTTCACAGAGCAGCCAAGAGTTCTTTGATCTTTCAGCATCTTCTTAGCCCAAAAGACCATTCTGCTGAATTGCGCTCAAGCCTGAAGGTTGCTGGAGTCGAGCCTCAATACTTGTAATACCCAAGTAGCCATGCTTTACAGCTATTGTCTCCATAAATGGGTTGTAGGCATTTAAAATAATAATTTTCAATAACTAGGTAGGCGAGATGGACATTTTCTTAAATATAGGTAATTATTATTTACTTTTCAGACGGACTTTTAAAAATAAAAGAAAGTCCACAGTAGGACAAAGAAAACATGTGAGGAATCCTTTTTTTTTTTTTTTAGATCTACAAGGTGGGAGGGGGAGAAATTTATAGCAGGATAAAGAAAGCATGTGAGGAACCATCTCTCACAAGGAAATTCTGACTGAAGAATGAAGGGAATGAGATTCCAAAGGGCTTCTAGGTTTTGGCTGTGTATGCTCCAAGACACAACCTTTCTCAAGATTAAAATGACAGCGGTGGACAAGTGTCAGTTAACAAATCAGACTTGTCAGCCATCCAAAGAAAGTTGTTCCAGCCCTTTAGATCCCTGAGGTTGGTGGGGAAAGGGGTGGAGGAGTTACCCAATGAACTTTCAATTAATACATTCCCAAGTTGTGATTTAAAGGTACAGTAGGACTTCTCAGCCTGATGTGGCACATTTCTGAAACACTTGGCACTCCTCCTCCTCCTTTGATGGGAGACCAACTGTTTACTATAAAAAGGACTGGAGTGCCTTGACTCCCCAAAGGAAGGCATGCCTTCAAATATCACACAAGGCACAACTTTTTTTCTTTTTCTTTAAAAACAGGCTCCTTAAAATATAAAGACATGTCTAATTGTGCCCCCCCAACAACAACAAAAATCCCATGAAGCCAAACACAACACAGTTTGGAAGTTCCATTTCTGATACTAAAAGCCAACAATACTCTAACCTGCTTCCTTATTTTCAGTTGCCTATGGAAGCCTCGTTCCTCAGCCGTGTTCATCACACTTGAAGAAACTAGTGCAGTACTTAGCATGCCTACACAGAAACAAGCTTCCTTGAGTTCAATGGGGCTTACTCCCGGGTAAATAAGCTCAAGGCTGCCTCCTGATTGGCGTTTTATGGTTGCGCGTGTGTAACAAGATGGGCAAGGAAACCACAAAAAGCCTATATTCCCTATAGCTCAGCTTCTACCTAGAGTTTGCCAGATAAGCTCTGGACACCCATCGTGCGAAGTCTATCTCCCACAAGCCAAGACAGCCAGCGAATACAATGCAATTTTAAAAAAAACACACACCAAAAAACGTATATAGGTCTACTCAGAAGCAAGTCCCACTGAGTTCAATGGAGCTGACTCCCAAGTAAACGGGGCCTGGAGTCCAGCTTCCACCGTGCAAGGAATGACCATCTGACCTAGCCTTTCACACTCGCAGCTACACACCCGGAAGGAAAGGGAGGACGCGACGCAGCGCCCACGGTCGTCTTGAGGAGCGCTGCTCGGAGTTCAAGGCACCCACCTCCTCCCGCTGCACGGAGGCACGCGGCCAGAGCCCAACGCCCCTTACCTGCGAAGCCCTGTCCCCCGGTTTTTTGCAACAGCTGCAAAAGAATGGCAATCGTGGCAATCCTAGTCATTCTTTAAAGGAGTTCACATCCCCTGCCCAGGGTGGTAGCGGGAGCAGCAGCAGCAGCACAGCCGATGGTTCTCCGCGCGCCTTGCAAACATCCCTTGCATTGGAACGACCGAGGAGTTGGGAGAGCGGCTCTCTGGCGCACACAGCTGAAGCCTCAGCTATCCCTGATCTGATGAGTAGCACAAGCTGATTGAAGAAGCGAAGGGGAAGGAGGAGGAGGCGGGAGGGGGGGGAGCAGAGAAAGAGAGAGATTTCCCCCGAGTCCTAACGCTTGCCTTTTCTCGCTCGCCGTCTCTCGCTCAGAGTAGGGGAGGGCGGACGCCACGCACTCGCTCCCGTCACTTGCCTTGACCTCAGCAACTGCAAAACCCCCAATTATGCATCCCGTCTTGTTTTGGCACAAGGCGATCCGGGAGGAGGGAGGCAAGGAGGGAGGGAGGGAGGGAGGGAGGGGGAGATCAATATAATTAAGCAGATGATGCTTCTGCACGGGAACTCGACGCCGGAGAAAGGACTCCTGCAAGGAGGCAGCGGAGTTGGAGCACTCGCAAAAGCGAAATAATCAATGGAAGAGCGCCGGGTGTTGCTTCCCCACCCAGCGTGTTTGCGTTGTGTGGCACCTCGGTGCCAAGAGCCTCTCTCGACTGCTTTTGTAACAGAGCAGCAGCGACAAGAAGTAACTGCGAGCGCAGCTGAGGTGGGTTTCCTTTGAAGAGCCGCCTGGTGATTCTCGTGGTGGCGAAGAAGGGGAAACGTCGAGCGAGGGGGGGGCAACCTTCCCGCTGGCGCGCGCGCACGCACGCCGACACACACACCCCTTTCGTGCTCAGCCAGAGCATAATAAGGATTGCGGTTAAGCCGCGCTACGGAGAGAGAAGAGAAGATGAGCCCCCCTGCTAGGAGCATGAAAGTCACCAAAATGCAAGGTTTCCAGGGAGGCCATTATTAGATCAAATCTTCTAAAGCGCTCACAGACATTTCCAGTTGAAAATAGTAATTTTCGTCATTATTCACTTAACTTCGGATAGAGTTGGCTGCTAAATACCTACGCTCAGCAGGCGCGCACGGGGAGCGAGGCATCACGCGCTTGCAAGGTTTCGCGCTTGGGAAGCAGCCGCGCAGAGGCGAGGCGAGGCGGCCCACGACCTGCCCGGCTTTACGGAAAGCGAAGGGTGCACGGGGTGGTCGCGGACGCCTCACTCGGCACTTCTCCATCCAGTCACCTAGCTAGCGCACCTTGCTTTAGCAGCAAATGCGAACCTCTGTGGCGACGCATCTACCGCCCGATCTTGGGTTTACGGGGGGGGGGAGGCCGCCGAAGAGAGCCCCCTAACTCTCTCCACCTCATCCCCGGTTTCATCGCCGGCGCGGCGGGAGATGAGTTTCTGATGGCATCTCTCTTAACTTTCAAAGGACGCTTTTTTGCGCTCCTCTGTGGGGGTCTCTGCGTGCGTTTCAGTCAAAGCGCTTCCGATTTAACAAGCGCAGCTTCCTCGGCTATTTTAATGGCGCTGTTAATAATCCTGCCTCATTCCGTCTCTCTACAGTGCCTCTCCACCCCCAACCCCCACCACCGCATTTTTTTCCTTCTCAAAAAGACCCCCGCCGTCGGCACTAATTTCACACAGCAACTTGATTCGAATATACTGGATACCGTGTGGTGGTACTCCCCGCATGGCCAGTAGGGGGTACTGTTGCATTAAGAGTAACTCATTTCCATATTACACCACCACCCCTTCAGCAAGTCGAGGGGGGCAGGGTGCCAGAGAGAGGAGGAAATCAAAAGATGATTGGCAATTTTAGAAAAAGGACAGAGAACATTACCCAGGTGAAATGACAAGAGAGCTTGGTGTAGCACTGGAGTCCAAACCCTGGACTACAAAACTGTCAATGCGGAAGAACTGCAGCACAGAACTGCTCTCCAGATTTATAGGTGAGACCAAAGTGGAAGGAGTTGCATTCACCCAGGGGGGATAGGATAATTTCAAATCATTTCAAGAAGCTGGCCGATAGCAATGAAAAGCAACTAGAAGAGTCAGTCTTCCCTGTCAATTTCCCTGTCTCGGTAAGTGCCATTTATCACAGTGACAGAGCATCTGCTATACATTCAGAAGGTCCCTAGTTCGATCCCCAGCATCTCCAGGTAGGGCCGGGAGAGACTTCTGTCTGAAACGCTGGAGAGAAGCTGCCGGTCAATGAACGAAACTACATGGACCAATGGTCCAACTCAACAGAAGGCAGGTTCCAATGTTCTGTGCAAAAACCACAAAATGAAAAAGAGAAAGGAATGCAACTGTAACAACTAGTTCAATGGGTGCCGGTCAGCAATGAGATGCTGTGTCAGAAAGGTTGGTGCTATTTTAGGGTTGTGGTTCCCGACACACACTGTTGTTGGGGCTCAGCAGCCAGCCAGCCAACACAATAAAACTTGCATTCTGCAAGACAAGTCACTGGGACTCACTGCAGAGTGGTTATCCATAGGATTGCACAGCAGCCAGTAGGTATAAATATGTCCATAGTCTCATCACAATCACTCTCCAAATTATAACAGGTGAAAAAGCTTTTTCATTGCAAAAGACAGTTTATATAAGACAGCTGCGTTAGACCCCTGAGTTTATCTCAGGTTACTACCAGGTGTTGAAGTGTCAGGAGGAAAATCTACCTTTCTCTGTTTCTTTTGCACCTACGTCTATTGTGAATGGTGCTGACACATTCCCTATTAGGTCTGCACTGCAGCTGGATATACCTTAAGTTCTATGCCATTCTGAAGTTCACTTCCTTGAAATGTCTCTTCAGAAAATACTGGAACTGCTAGTGCTCCATAATACAAAAGCCTACTCTCTTCACACAAGTGCATGATATCGGAGCAGAAGAAGCAGACTTCTCATCATTAGTGGAATGTGTGGTGCACTTTCAGAGCCTCCGTGAATTATAACCAGTCCCACTGCAGCATTATAGAGTTGGAAGGGACCCTGAGGATTATCTAGTCCAACCCCCTGGATACAAGAATTTGCAACTATCTCATACGGGGATCAAACTTGCAACCTTGGCATTATCAGCACCACACCCTAACCAACTGAGCTATCCAGGAGTGTCTTCCTTTTTGAAGTCTGCTCTTCCTAATCTTGAACCTCTATTCTAATCTCCTTTAATCATTAGTTATTGTTTATATCCCTCCTTGAAGAAACTCAAGGTGGCACATTGGTTCTCCTCTTTCCCCATTTTACTCTCACAAAAACCCTGCAAGGTAGGGCAGCCCAAGAAACAGTGACTGACTGGCCCATGAGACCTTCATGACCAAGTGGGGATTTGGAACCTGGTTTCCCTGGTCCTAGTCTAAGACTCTAACCCAGGCATCCCCAACCTTCGGCCCTCCAGATGTTTTGGACTACAATTGCCATCATCCCTGACCACTGGTCCTGTTAGCTAGGGATCATGGGAGTTGTAGGCCAAAACATCCGGAGGGCCGCAGGTTGGGGGTGCCTGGTCTAACCACGACAGAACACTGGCTCATTTCAGCTTAAAATGAAACTAACACTATTCTATGTCATGGCAAACTCATATAACCACTCTTGGGGCTTATTATTTCAATTAAAGCTATGCGGAATAATCTTTTTTCAGCATGCAGATTAAAATTAGCCATTTCATTGGGGACAAAAGCTATCCCAAATAATTTCTCTGAAAATATATGTCATCATCATGCTTTGTTTGTTTTAAAGCGTCTTATTCAGCACTATTGAATCCCTGGCTGCTGCTTCCTGCTACCACTTTCTCTTTCTGGATGCTTCATCCAATATGGGGATCCTCTAGTAGTCCAACCCCCTGCAATGCAGGAATCTTTCGCCCAATGTGGGGCTTGAACCCACAGCCCTGAGATGAAGAGCCTCATGCTCTACCAACTGAGCTATCCCTCAGCTTCATCTTCCTCCTTCCTGAAGTAATCACGTGGGTTATCCTAGGCTTCCTCAACCTCGGCCCTCCAGATGTTTTGAGACTACAATTCCCATCATCCCTGACCACTGGTCCTGCTAGCTAGGGAACATGGGAGTTGTAGGCCAAAAGCATCTGGAGGGCTGAGGTTGAGGAAGCCTGGGTTATCCTATCCAGTTAGCAATCATACAGTAAACAACAGGTGAAGCACAAGGAGTTGGCCTGACCAGGAGTTCAGAAGGCCCCTCACCAGCCAGAGTTGGCAGGAGCGCCACTCCCTGCCACTCCCTGCCCTCTCCCTGGATGGCTATCTTAGCAGTGAGTGGATGCAGGGGCACAGTGGTGTGTGTGTGCCCGGGTGTGTGTGTGGCCATGAACACATAATTTTTGAAGGGGTGCAAACCAGGCATCCCCACATGGACACCTTCTGGTTCATCCCAATAGATCTTGCTATAGGATTGTTCCTTAAGGTCCCCCCCCCCCGTGACCCTACCTTCAAATTATCAAATAAAGGAATGTTTTTTTTTCCCTGCAAATATTCACCAAAAAAGCATTAATACTTTCAGGCCAGCTCAGTTCTAATATGGGTCTTCTTCTTTGGTGATCACTTGTAGCCGAGTAAGATTGTCTTCCATAAACACGGTTTTAACAGTGAGTCCGTAAATGACTCTGGAGGCCAATTCTGGATCCACACGTCCCTCCACAGTGAGGACATAGGTTTCCGGGCGGGAGTTGATCATGCTGAGGGTTTGCCAAATGTGCCTTCCTCTTAGCACGTTTCTCCCTTTCATCCAGAGTTCGAGAGTCTTCAAAGCCCATGACACTGTTGGTAAAGGCTGTTCTCCAATACAGTAAATGGACAAAAGTACAAAGATTCACAAAATACTTAGGGGTATGCGTACCCCTGCGTACCCACAGAACAAAAGCACTGAGTATTAGTATTAGTACTGAATCTATGCACTGTCTTTCCAAAGGAGCCCAGGGTATAAAACAACAAGTGATAAAACAATACAAATTGTGTAAAAATAATTCAATTACAGGTGCAGACTGTAAATACTCATCATCTTCAACCCTGTAGTTATATAATGCTTTGGTTCTGACATGGGGAGCCTGTGGCTCTCCAGTTGTTGCTGGATTACAACCCATCTTAAAATATTTTAAGGGCTGTCACATGGAAGATGGAGCTAACTCATATTCTACTGAACCGATGGATACCAATTTCAAGGAAGGAGATTCCACCTAAAGCATTAGGAAGAAGTTTCTGATAGTAAGAGCTGTTTGATAGTGGTGGACTCTCCTTCACTGCTGTTTGGTTTTAAAAAAAGAACAGGGGTTGGATGGCAATCTCTCAGGGATTCTTTAGCTGTGATTCTTGCATTGCAGGGGTTGGACTAGATGACCCTTGGTGTAACTTCCAACGCTATGATTCTATGAACTCCCATCATCCCTGACCACACTGGCTAGGCTTGATGGGATCAGGAGTCCAACAAGATCTAGAGAGCAACAGTTCCTCACTCCTATTTTAGTTCAAAACCAGAAATATCTGGACAAAGAGTGGACAGCGTACCATGTGGGTTTGCGTGTTTCCATCACAATAATCCCCTTGGTGGGCTGCTGTTCTTCTTTTGCACGGTCCATAGTTCCCAGCATGAAGCATCTGCTGGACAGACAGGCAGGGAATTAACACAGGCTGTGGGTGGAAGTGCAGCATCTTGTAAGCACTGGATGACATGTATAATGAATGCACTCAGAAAGATTTTCTCATCTTCCTGTGCAATGCTGTACGAGCGACTCTCTTTATTCATGCATTATTTTAAAAAATATAAATCCCAAGTCATTGCTTTTTTAAAAAATTACATGTAGCACAACC
Organism: Zootoca vivipara; assembly: GCF_963506605.1. Taxonomy (NCBI): domain Eukaryota; kingdom Metazoa; phylum Chordata; class Lepidosauria; order Squamata; family Lacertidae; genus Zootoca; species Zootoca vivipara. Next base: position 71,369,870 of record NC_083282.1, read on the forward strand.
CTATAGTTTTAAGTTGCATGTTGTCCAATAGGGCTTACTCGCAAGTAAGCCTGCATCAGATTTGCAGCTTAAAACAATTAACACTGACATGCTATAGCCAATTAAGGAATTAGAATAAGTTTTCTTCTGATATTGGAATGTTTGCATTTAATTCATGCACACACAGGCTGCCATTCCTCATGGTTCAATAATGGGAGAAATTCAATGCCCTAGCAAAAGGCATCCAATTTTAAAAATTGCAGAAAGGAGAAAAGTAAACCTTGCCCCATACATTTGACATTGAGCCACAGCTGCTGTTGTCTGTAATTGGACTAATTTTGTTTGTACCTATGTCTTGCAAACAGTCAGCTGGTTAAACTGTTTTTGCCCACGAGATGTTTAGTAAATTAAAAAAACAAAAATTAAACCACAAAGATTCTTTCTCTTTTTAAAGCCTTTAAAAGGGGGCTTCCCATTTAATTTTCTGTTACACCGGAGCTAAATAATTATTCTAATGTGTGCGACAATCGAGAGGCAGATTGGGTCAGTATGCAATCTCCTCTGTCTGAAAATGAGGAAGGGCCACAGCTCAGTGGAAGAGAATCTGATTTGCATATAGAAAGTCCCAGGTCCAATCCCAGATAGGGGTGGGAAACCTTGAAGAGTTGCTCTCAGCCAGTGCAGATAACCTGAGCTAAGTGAACCAATTGGAATAAGGCATGTATGTCCAGTGCAAGTGAATGTCGCTTTGTGACCTCCCATTATGCTCTGCAGAGATCTCTTTCCAACTTCCCCCATCTCACTGACAGTATAAGAGATGAGATTTGCCTTGAACGTCTTTCTTATTCCTTTTAGTTTCTTCAGCTGCTCCGTGCGGAAGAAGCCGAATGCAGATTTGGCTCAGCAGCTGCTCAAGCTAGTAAAAAAAGATATTATGCCCCACCCACCAGTCCACCAGTGAGGAATTTTAAAGGAATTTTGGCTGCTCTGCTGCCACCCCCACCCACCCGCGAAATATCAGAAAATGCAAATGTTCAGATAGAATAGATTTTACAGAGCTGTCTCTCCCTAAGAAGCATCCAGGAGAACAACTGCCGAGAAATATTTGACTTCCTGAATTGCTGCCAGCAAATGAAAAGAAGTCTAGCAGGATGAATATTGGACCACCTGCCTTCACTCATGACCCTTGAAAGTAACTGGTTGTTTTTGTTTTTTTGCCCTCAGCTTCTCTTCCCAGAGTTGTTAGCATATTTGCAGCTACGTATGAGCATAAACACAGATACCAGCTGTCTTTTTAAAAATCTGGCTGCAATATGAAAATGCTAATAGATGTCTGACACATTGGCACTGATCTCCTACATACCATTTGCCTTAATATACTCCTCCTTGCCTAGGGAGAAGTTAAGCAACCATGCATCAATAAGTCAGGAATATCAACTTCACCTTTGCAACAGGATTTCTTTAAAAAAAAAAACAACCTCTTTACAGAGAGGGCTGAATGCTTCAAATCTAGGAGACTATTTGGGGCTACACCGGTCAGTACAAATACTAGATTACAATAATACATAACCGATGTTTGTGTGAATTTGATAATAAGCTCCATTGCATCCAGTGAAATCACTGTGCAGGTGGATATATCTGGGGATTGTCCAACCCTGAGGAACAGGGTAGTTTAGAGGACAAGCAGACTGAGGAAAGGGAGGGGAAGTTCCATTGCATATGGGGAAGTCAATGCAACGACTTAGTTACACCTCAGGCTCTCCAAGGGCCATAGCTGCCAAGTTTTCCCTTTTCTCACAAAGAAGCCTATTCAGCATAAGGGAATTTCCCTTAAAAAAGGGGATAACTTGGCAGCTATGCCAAGGGACCCTGTGCTGTCACACCAGCCCCCCCCCACTCCCTACTGAGAATGCTTTTCTCCATGTCCTGTCCATGGCCAATGTACAGCTGTTGGGATTGGCTGACAGACTAGTCAGTCAGATCAGGACCCTGGTGTGAGATGAGGGAGGGTTGAATCTTTTGTCTCAGCTAAAGTTTCTGAAATATACTCGGAGTCAAGAGTGAATTTCATGCTCTTTATTCAGCTCGTAGTCATCAAGGAGAAGAAGAGAAGAATGCCCTTTTCCCAAAACCATCTGCTTATATACATTATTTACACAATGGGCTTTGAGTGATTGGCTACTTCAGGGCTACACCTGTGGGCCAATCAGTTTGTGGGTTGACTTCTGCCAGCAGCCTGATTGGCTGCTCCTGCAGGCCAATCAGGTTGTGGATTCACTTCCACCTTGAGTTGGATTGGGTGGCTCCTGTGGAGCAATCAGACTGCTGATTCTGGATCCTATTGTTCTATGATTCAGCTCAGTACATAACAGTTTCAGTCAGTATCCATCCTCCTGTGTCTGCTGTTAGCAATGGCAGGAAAGCTTCCACTGGTGCCAATGGGTACTTTCCTGCCATTTCAAATAGCTGGCATGAGGCCCATCAATTCCAATTTATTTACTTTGGTGTTTATGTAGAACATATGTACCCCACTATTCCGCCAAAAAGGCTCCCAGAGTGATTTACATGCAGTCAATTAAAACAAGACACTCCCTTCCCACAGACTTAACAAACAAAAAAAGACACACAAGGGAAAGGGGACCGGGGGGGGGGGGCGATGGGGGGAACCCAGGCACCAATTCTTATTTATTCTTATAATGACATCCTGGCACATTTCAAGGGTAGGCAGTACCTGATGGAGCTGGTGTTTCAGCAAAGCTGATGGAAAGAACCCTACTTCCCATCTCTCCTGCTGAAGCAAACTGATGGCATGGTTGCTCCCTGGTGACAGTTAAGGGAGAGGCCTCAGTCTGGACTGTGGTGGGCAGAAAATGTTGATGTCCCCCCTCCCATGCCACAACACTAATCCAGTCCCCTCGGCCACATTAAATAAAAATAAAAATCAAGCATGCCATCACTGTGCCAAATGTTCCCCCACATTTCCATGCAACCATTCTCCATCAATTCAGGAGGAAGAAAATTGCATTTGAAAATGATCGAAGGGGGGGGGGGTCATTTTTTTAGATTCTAATGCTGCTGTCACCAACCCAGTGCTTCCCACACCTCTGACACCACCATAACCCCATCACAACCTTTGTAGCACTGCCACAGCCAAGGGGGTGGAGCAATGGTGGTGCCACACTTCACACACTGTGGTCAGTCCTGTGTTTTTTCTCTGTTTAATCTGGATTTACCACCTTCGTGGAAAATCGATTGAAACAACAAGTTGGGAACAGCAAATCCAGACACTGAGTTCACAATAAACTTCTGTGAAGAAGCAGTCATTTTATTGCTGCTGCTGCTGCAGCAGCTATAGCACCAGGCAGCATGAGTTCACATCAGTCCACATCCACATTTCAGTTCCTGAGGAAAAGAGCAAACTCTACGTTCCATTTGGCAGCATTGCACTAGTCCTCATGATCACTCAGCATATAGAACTTGAACCCTGATCTCCTGACTTATACTTCAATCCTCTGGCCACTGGAATCACATAATGTTTCTAAAAACGAGAATTCAAATTTCTAGTGGAATGTTAATAGGAAACAGCTTTCCCATTCTCCTTCAGACACATGCCTCTTGGAAACTGTACTAATACAGAGCTTTTGTGCTTTTAATATTTTGAATCTTAGGTCCCTTTTCCAGGACTGTGGGATTTGCATGATTGTCACTGGTTTACGATTATTTCCCTAGGCTATTTCAACAAGGCACCTATTTCCAGCATTCACTGATGCTTCAGAGGGAGATACATGCCCCCCCCCCTGCACTGTAATGTCAATATGCAATGCTGTAGGTGGAAAGAGGGAATAAGTTTCCTCCTGATCCCCTCAGGCGATCAGTTTATGCCCTGAAGCATGAGATTTGATTACCCTTATTATCTCAGTGAGTGTAGCTACAGTCGTTACTAGCAGTGATAAAAATTATCCCACTATTGTTGGGACTTCTGAAGGGTGGGGGACAAAATGCAGAGAAAACATTTTTTTTCGATAGATCAGCATGCCCTCAGATGGCTTTTCTTAGAATAGCCCTTGGCCCATTCCATCTTGCGACAACTTAGGCTGTTCAAACCCCGTCGTTCTGAAGTGTTTATGTCACTCTTTGTGAGCCTTTTCCTTCCATTTCTCGTCATTTCTTCCTGCTTAGAACCCCTTGGCCTCTTTATGTTGTCACTGGGCATTTAGGAGTAATGCAGGTTGTACCTCTTCAGGCCCACCTGCCATCCCACCTCTAAGGTAACAGATGGGCAGCACAATGTCAGTTGATGAAGGGGCCGATAAGGGAGAATGGAAGCTGGCTATTCCTTGGTTAGTCAATTAGAACTTCTCAGTATTCGTTGATTTAGCCACTCTTGAGCCCAGCCCAGTTCTTCCATGTGAAGCTTCTATTTAGACAAGGGATGGGGAAGAGATTTATTTCAGTTCTCATTTTAACGTGGAACTACCTAATGGGATGCAGGTGGCGCTGTGGGTTAAACCACAGAGCCTAGGGCTTGCTGATCAGAAGGTCGGCAGTTCGAATCCCCACGACAGCGTGAGCTCCCATTGCTCGGTCCCAGCTCCTGCCCACCTAGCAGTTCGAAAGCACGTCAAGTGCAAGTAGATAAATAGGTGCCGCTCCAAGCGGGAAGGTAAACAGCGTTTCCGTGTGCTGCTCTGGTTCGCCAGAAGCGGCTTTGTCATGCTGGCCACATGACCTGGAAGCTGTACACCGGCTCCCTCGGCCAATAACACGAGATGAGTGCCGCAACCCCAGAGTCGTCCGCGACTGGACCTAATGGTCAGGGGTCCCTTTACCTTTACCTAATTCACACTTTCCTGAAACAATGTGTGCAAACTGAAAAACAGTTTTCTGTTGAAATATACACTGCTCCAAATTTTGCAGTTCTCCAACCAAGTAATTTGTACAATAATGCATTTGGGGGGGGGGCTGTTCTAAAAAAATGTGTATTATCATGTCTATAACATGCAAAAATGTTAGAGGGAATTGTTTGCTTGCAAAAATGTATATATTCAGCAAATTGTGCACTAAATCGCTAATGAATTTTCATGAGGACTTTTACAAAAATTGCAAACTGATGGTGAAATGTGGATAACTGTAGATTGGAAGAGGAATGGAGAGAAACAAAACTTGACCCATTCAATTATCCCTTTGTATAGCACATCCCTGGGGTTCTTTGTGAGTGCCAGCTTCCATGGGAAACAGGCATTATATATTTGGATGTCCAAAAAAGCTTTTAGCAAAACACCTCACCAAAAATGAGTAAGTAAACATTGCCATCATGGAATGAGGAGACTGGTTTTCTCTTACAAACTCACATATCATTAAAAACAGGAAGCAGAGAGCAATGCAATCCAGATCCCCACTTTTTAAAAAACAACTTATTGCCAACAACCATTTGCAATACCCAGAAGTCTGAATGGCTCCTTCATATTTTAGAAAGCTATGGGCTTTGAAGCAAGCTGGACAAAGAGTAGAGCACCCGTCAAACTCTGAAGTCAGCTGAGTACAGGTTAGTGCACATAAGCATGCCTACCATGTGGCTGGGCAGTCGGCTAGGAGAGTGCATTTGTTTTCTGCATTGCATCCTTTAGTAGCTGGTCATCAGAACTCTTTCTGGTCCATTGGCTGCTGACTTCCAATGTGGGAGGCAGAAGGAGTCCCGGAGCCTTCGAGAACCTGATGAGATCAATTGGTTGCTCCTCTTGCATTTGGTCAAGAAACTACAAGAAAGTTGCAGTGTGACTGCTGACAGGATTGAGGCTCTCCTGCTCAGATATCCCCACTGGCTGCCAATGTGCTTCTGGGTCTCATTCCAGTGCTTCCACTGAGCCTCTTGGGTTTGCTGATCAGAAGGTCAGCGGTTCGAATCCCTGCAACGGAGTGAGCTCCTGTTGCCCTGTCCCAGCTGCATGCCATTGCAAGTAGATAAATAGGGTGGCGGGAAGCTAAACTGCATTTTTGTGAGCTCTGGTTTCTGTCACGATGTTCTGTTGTGCCAGAAGCGGTTTAGTTATGCTGGCCACATGACCCGGAAAGCTGTCTGTGGACAAACGCCGGTTCATTCGGCCTGAGAGCGAGATGTGCGCCGCACCCCATAGTCGCCTTTGACTGGACTTAACCATCCAGGGGTCCTTTTCCTTTTTACCTTTATACCTAAAGGCCCACCTTTTTTCCATATGAACTTGCATGGACCCTGAAATTGTCATCTGATGCCCTTCTCTGCCTCCTACAACTGAGGCTGGTGCAAAGGGAGCAGCTCTTTTCTGCAGCAGCTCCCCTTCTGTAGAATGATCTCACCAGAGAGGCCATGCTGGCTCCAACATTTATCCATGTTTCAGCAGCACCAAGCAAAGGCATTTTTTGTTTTGTTTTCCCAAGCATTTGGACAGAACCAATGACTGGATGTTTTTTATTCTAACTATGTTTAAGGTTTGCGTATTTGTATTGCTGTATTTTAATCCCATGAATTGCTTTGAGACTTCTTGTTGTGGGAAGCAATTCATGAATTCAACAAACATAACCAAACTCTTTAGCTGTTTCCCCAGGAAGGGAATGTGACTGAAGGACCTCTCATTGAGTGGCTTCTACATTCCTGTTGTGGTAGCAATGGCAATGGGAACCTGGTTGAGAAAGTCCCCTTTAGAGAGGGTCAAAGCTGAATATCTCAGGGAAGATTCTGAACTGCCTACAAATAAATGCTTTCCATACTTGTGCAACTCATTCACTGTCTCCTGGGAGGTTTGTGCCTGGCCATCATAAGAACAAAAGAGAATTCCTGCTGGACGATCAAAGGTGCATCTAGTCTACCTTCCTGTTTCCTTGGAGATCCATAATGAATGAGAATGATGCAGAGGTGCCCCCTGCCCAATCCAGTGTCACTGATACTCAAGAAATCATCTATTATTCCCTTCCCTGTAGGATCCAATAATGGCAGGAATTAGCAGATAAATCACTAATTTAATTTCTTTTATTAGAAACCAGTGGAGTGCTGACAGGGAGGACGATGCTCGTACAATGCTTTGGGGAAATAATTTGAGCGCCATATAAATATCAGCATTAATTTGCATTCTTCTCCTCCGTGGGGTCTCTCCCTTTTTTTGCAAAGGTTGCTTCGTAATGGTTCTACAAGAGATGCTGAATGGTCCCCTGTTCTACCAAGGCCATGTTTCCCTGTTTTCGTGAAGGAATGGTTATAAACAAAGATGCTCAGTGAAGGCATTGATTCCACATAGCTGCTGAAAGGGCTGTTTGAAATATTTTTAAAAAAAATGCTCTGAAATATATATGAACGAGGCTCTGCAACTTCCTCCAGCACAACCCTTTGTTTCCTGCTTCTGCCAGTCCCAAATGTCCGTAAAGCAAGCTAGTAATGTCACAAGAACCTGATTCTAATTGTAATAATGGTCGGTTGCTTAGGATTTTTAAAAACTAAACAAAACTAAACATGTTCTTTTCTTTTCTTTTTTTGTTGCAAAAAACCAAATCTTATTTGAAAGTCAATCTCAGCTCGTTATTAGATATTCTCCTTGCTATCGGTATTGGTAAATTATTAAGCAGCTAGCTGGGCTTTGTTTTTTAAAAAAACTGTTCTCTTATGAAGTTCAGTGATATATTTACTATGAATACTGAATTGTTTCAAGGTCTCAAAGGGCACATGAGTGAATCCTATTTACTACCTTTAGCAAAATGCCTGAATAATTATCAGTAGGAGTCCATGATAATATTCTGGACTCCCTTATAACGGCTGCTTTTGGGTTGTTGTTGTTTTAAACAAGGACACTATGATATTATTAAGGTGCGGGGATTTGAGCACATGATTAATTAAGTAGCTGAGCATATCTTCTTCTCTCACTTGTTTCAATTTCTTCGCTGTGAACTGGCATGCATGAGAAATATATTCCTCCTTCATCCCCTAGCAAGAACCTTTGGCTCTCAAATCTGTAGATAAATCACATAAAGGAGAATTTATATTAGCTTCCTTGAAGCAAGAGCTGATCTCGCAGCTGGAACATCAACTCTCAGCTCTTATGCCTCCAACCAGCAGAGGGCCTGATCTCCACATTCAATTCTTCATGGCGTACAGGACTCATTAAGTTCCCTTCTGTCTTTAAACAGCCACATGGAGTTGTTAGACCCTTTCCAGCCATTGGGACTGATAACTGCTTAAGGAGTGGGAGGTCAAGGAAAAGTTTTGAAGGAGCTATGTATGCACAGTGTAGTGTTTTGGAGGCACAGCTGTTTCATTCACTCAGCTTGACTTTTCAGTGAGTTATTTAGATAGAAGACTGTATACGATGTGGGCCTGCACAATATGGAATCTGAAAGAGAATATGTCTGTGTTCAATAATTGAGCGCTTGCCAGCATTCCACACAGGACTGATTAGCCACTTGATATCGCTTCTCATCTTTCCCTGCACCTGCTGCATCTCTTGCCAGAATGGCAAAAGTTTGCAAGTTCACGCAGGGTTATGTTCAAAAGCAAGAGCTAAACTCTGATGAAAGCATATCCTCCCAAAATTTCTCTGATTAAATGCCAGGGAGAATTGGGAGGAGGAAGTGACAGAAGAGGTGGAGCAGGGGCTCGGGAATGTTGTGGAGCCTTTCAACCCGCCAGAGACAGAGGAAGCTCAGACTCTGGAAGGGAGGGGGCTTTCAAATCAGCGCAGACAAGGAGGGAAATGAAATGTAAGGGTCAAAGACGTCTCACACAATTCCCCCGCCTACTTTGTTGGTGCGGAAATCGAAGAAAGCCACTCCCTGAATCTGACTCAACGGGTTCAGATGCATAATCCTGAACTCTAGCTGTTTCTTGTGCATATGTAAGAAAGACTGTAAATATCAAGCTGACTGTGCTGCGGTGTTAATGCAAAGGGGAGACACAACCTTTACATTAAAATAGGGAAATCTTCTTCTTCTTCTTCTTCTTCTTCTTCTTCTTCTTCTTCTTCTTCTTCTTCTTCTTCTTCTTCTGCCCCGCCCATCTGACTGCGTTGCCCTAGGCACTCTGGGCAGCTTCCAACATCTATAAATACATAATAAAATATTAAACATTAAAAAACTTCCCTATACAGGACTGCCTTCAGATGTCTTCTAAAGGTTGCACCTCCTTGGCTTATCTCCTTGGTTGGGGGGGGGGGCACATAACTCCATACCCTCCAACATTTCTCTAATCAAAATAGGAACCTCCTAAGGAAAAGTGGACATTCCAGGATCAAATCATAAACTGGGACGGCTTCTGTAAATCTGGGACTGTCCCTGGAAAACAGGGACACTTGGAGGGTCTGTGAGACTGGTTTAAAACAATGAAATAAGCAAACAAAACAACCCCCCCTTCTGAGCATGCAATTGCATGTATTCATTTTTGTCCATTTCCACAAGGACTAGCACCTTACTTTTGTTTTAAAAAAGTGGTTCCTCACAACTACAGTAGCTGAGCAAGTACGAAATAGGTCACATCCACACTGTTGTGAATTCGGGGTGGGGGTCAGCTGCATGATGCCTGAGCCCCTTCTAATCCTTGGGGTCCTCGATCCACCAAGGGATAGAATCTAATGGAGGAATCCATTGCTGAATTAGCCAGGAAAGGCTCATGGTTACCACCTAAGTATGGTTATTTGTCTGACAAAGGAAGCTGCTCTGTGTCAGAAGGCAAATGTGTTGGCCCTCTCCCTCACCTAGCGAGTAGTGAGAAAGAAAAAAGGCAGGGTGTGTGAGAGCTGGACTAGAAGCAGGCAGAAGCCATAGTGAGAGCCATGCTTGATTCCAAGGCTGTGACCATGGAAGAAGCAAGACCTTCTGGGGTGATGATGCTGTGAGCCCCTCCACCATAGCTCAGCTGTAAATGAACCATATATCTGAAGACACCAGTCTCTGCTGGCCCTTATTCCAAGTTAACTGAACTCTGAGCAAGTGCTAGGAAACCCTGTAACATCGCACATTGTGGAGATTGAGGTGGCGTGCCACGCTACATTTGAATCATTGATACTACTTTAACAGTCATGAGTTCTTAAAAGTAAAGGTAAAGGGGCCCCTGACCATCAGGTCCAGTCATGTCAGACTCTGGGGTTGCGGCGCTCATCTCGCTTTACTGGCCGAGGGAGCCAGCGTTTGTCTGCAGACAGCTTCCGGGTCATGTGGCCAGCATGACAAAGCTGCTTCTGACGAACCAGAGCAGCGCACGGAAACATCGTTTACCTTCCCACCAGAGCGGTCCCAATTTATCTACTTGCACTTTGATGTGCTTTTGAACTGCTAGGTGGGCAGGAGCTGGGACCGAGCAACGGGAGCTCACCTCGTTGCAGGGATTCGAACCGCTGACCTTCTGATCAGCAAGCCCTAGACTCTGTGGTTTAACCCACAGCACCACCTGGGTCTTAGGAGTCCCCTGTTCCCTTCACAGAGCTACAGTTCCCAGGCTGGGTTAACAATCAATCCCTTTTCCCAGGGAACTCTGGAAATTGTAGCTCTGTAACTACTGCAATCCTGCTTTTTCCAAGATCTCTCATGTGGTAGATTGTCAACCACCCCCAGTCAGCCCAATGGAATTGTTTGACATTGTTGAAGACAAGCACAACCATGAGAGTGATTTCCCACCTGTGCCCCTTGAATCATAGAATCATAGAGTTGGAAGAGACCACAAGGGCCATCCAGTCCAACCCCCTGCCGAGCAGGAAACACCATCAAAGCATTCTTGACATATGCCTGTCAAGCCTCTGCTTAAAGACCTCCAAAGAAGGAGACTCCACCACACTCCTTGGCAGCAAATTCCACTGTCAAACAGCTCTTACTGTCAGGAAGTTCTTCCTAATGTTTAGGTGGAATCTTCTTTCTTGTAGTTTGAATCCATTGCTCTGTGTCCGCTTCTCTGGAGCAGCAGAAAACAACCTTTCTCCCTTCTCTATATGACATCCTTTTATATATTTGAACATGGCTATCATATCACCCCTTAACCTTCTCTTCTCCAGGCTAAACATACCCAGCTCCCTAAGCCATTCCTCAAAAGGCATCGTTTCCAGGCCTTTGACCATTTTGGTTGCCCTCTTCTGGACACGTTCCAGCTTGTCAGTATCCTTCTTGAACTGTAGTGCCCAGAACTGGACACAGTACTCCAGGTGAGGTCTGACCAGAGCAGGCCAGTGGTACTATTACTTCCCTTGATCTAGATGCTATACTCCTATTGATGCAGCCCAGAATTGCATTGACTTTTTTAGCTGCTGCATCACACTGTTGACTCATGTCAAGTTTGTGGTCTACCAAGACTCCTAGATCCTTTTCACATGTACTGCTCTCAAGCCAGGGGTCTCCCATCCTGTATTTGTGCCTTTCATTTTTTTTTGCCCAAGTGTAGTACTTTACATTTCTCCTTGTTAAAATTTTTCTTGTTTGCTTTGGCCCAGTTGTCTAATCTATTAAGGTCATTTTGAAGTGTGATCCTGTCCTCTGGGGTATTAGCCACCCCTCCCAATTTGGTGCCATCTGCTAACTTGCTCAGGATGCCTTCAAGCCCATCTTCCAAGTCATTGATAAAGATGTTGAATAAGACTGGGCCCAAGACAGAACCCTGTGGCACCCCACTAGTCACTACTCTCCAGGATGAGGAGGAGCCATTGATGAGTACCTTTTGGGTTCGGTCAGCCAGCCAGTTACAAATCCACTGAATGGTAGCTTTGTCTAGCCCGCATTTTACCAGATTCTTTACAAGAATATTATGGGGCACCTTGTCAAAGGCCTTGCTGAAATCAAGATATGCTATATCCACAGCGTTCCCTTCATCTACCAGGCTTGTAATTCTGTCAAAAAATGAGATCAGATTAGTCTGACATGACTTATTTTTAAGAAACCCATGCTGACTTTTAGTGATCACAGCGTTTCTTTCTAGGTGCTCACAGACAGTTTTCTTAATGATCTGTTCTAGAATCTTTCCTGGTATTCATGTCAGGCTGACTGGGCGGTAATTGTTTGGGTCCTCTCTTTCCCCCTTTTTGAAAATAGGGACAACACTAGTCTTTTTGATGAGGCATCTTGTGTTACCTAAAGGAGCGTCTCCACCCCCATCGTTCTGCCCGGACACTGAGGTCCAGCTCCGAGGGCCTTCTTGCGGTTCCCTCATTGCGAGAAGCCAAGTTGCAGGGAACCAGGCAGAGGGCCTTCTCGGTGGTGGCGCCTGCCCTGTGGAACGCCCTCCCATCAGATGTCAAAAAGGAAAACAGCTACCAGATTTTTAGAAGACATCTGAAGGCAGCCCTGTTTAGGGAGGCTTTTAATGTTTAAGAAATTAGTGTATTTTAATGTTTCTGTTGGAAGCCGCCCAGAGTGGCTGGGGAAACCCAGCCAGATGGGCGAGGTATAAATAATAAATTATTGTTGTTGTTGTTGTTGTTGTTGTTGTTGTTGTTGTTATTATTATTATTATTATTATTATTATTATTATTATTATTATTATTATACCATTCATACCATTAAAAGTATCAAAAGCCTTTCTGGGATAGTAAGAATATTAGCCTGCCTAGAAGCTCTCTGGGTGAAGAGAAGTCACAACAATTGCTTTTTGCTCTTATCTTTGTAAACCAAGAAAACCCTTAATATATAAAAAAAAAAACAATTGCTTTTTGCCAGAAAGGGTCACTTTTGTTTACTGGGAAAGGTGATGGGGGGGGGTCACTGAGGTGCTCATACACCAGCAGAACCAAACTTGCATTCCTGCTGGTGTGTTTGAACCATGTCAGATCTTTGCTTCCGCACCCTGCCCAATCTCCCTCCTGTTAAGGGGCAGCGACTCCCTGGTGAGAAGCTAGCATCATGACTCTGACCCACCCATCAAGCCACCTATGGGCCTGACAGATGTGAAGCCATTGCTCTGAATTCATGTGAAACATTATGCTTATGGTTGCAGTTAATAGAATACAAGCATGGGTGATGTACTATGGGTCAGTGACCTGTGGTTAAGAAATGAGGCTATGATCAGATGGTGACAGGTGAAAAATAGTTTGAACTGAAAAGGCTGTGCAGACTTGGCAGAACTTGGAAGGAACAGTAAGAAAAAGAGGATGTATGGTCCCGTGGAATAGTTGTGAAGGTGATTATTGGGGGCAAGGGGTTGTATGTGATATTAGCACCAGAATGGCTTGGAGGTCCAGTGAAATCTTAATTGAAATTAATACTATGGCCCTTGTTCCATATTTTATGGGAGGGTTCAGCTTTCAAGCAGATGCTTACAAAGACATTTATACCAGTATCCTGTGTCACATAATAAATACAGCATTTAAATGGGAAATAGTACAAAGAATAAGGTCATTTATCTATCTTGTTTAATTAAAAAAAGGTGGAGGGAAAAACATTGCACAGGAAAATGGTTTATACAAGTGGGGAGAGATAAAGGGGCAGTTAAGTGAGAATCGTCTAAGAGAGTTAGCTTCAGTTGTGTTGATTTAATATTGCATTTAGGCTTTTACAAGTTGATTTCAGGATGGTAATTAGGAAGCTTCCTTATACAGATCATTGTCTACATCGGTGTTTCCCAAACTTGGGTCTCCAGCTGTTTTTGGACTACAATTCTCATCATCCCCGGCCACTGGTCTTGCTGGCTAGGGATGATGGGTGTTGTAGTCAAAAGACAAATGGATACCCAAGTTTGGGAAACACTGATCTACATGAACAGGCAATGGCTCTCCAAGGTTTCAGACAGAGATCTTTCTCAACCCAGCCTGGAGATGCCAGGGATGGAAACCGAGACCTTCTCCCTGAAAAGCAGATGCTCTACCACTGAGCTGCAGCCCTTCCCCAAACTGAATCATAGGATCAATATTCCATCAGTGAAGTCTTGTCTTAGAATAACTGGGGAAAGCCCAAGTCTTGGTTTCACCCAAATATCAGAGGATTGGCATTCCTCTTATTTGAGATGAAAGGTTCAGGTAGAGTGAGCCATATTTGTTCAGCAAGTATCCCCTGTTGTGCTTGGAGCCTTGTATGCAAATGTACTGCAGCTTTGTGGGCTATTTTCAGTTCGTAAAGCCGAGTTGCATGATTTCCCTGTTGCAGCCTTGATTTTTGTTTCTGAGTAAACAATCTATATAAGTTATAACCCTGGTTAACCCTTACCATAATCTGTGTCAGTGCTTACAAAATGGGACATAATGGCTCACGAAACTGCCTTATGCTGAGTTAGACTATTAGGCCATCTATTATTGACACTGACCAGGGTTTCTAACACCTCCAGGGTTTCAGGCAGGATTCTCTTCCAGCCCTGGAGATGCGAGGGACTGAACCTGACACTTTGCATGCAAAACATGTGGTCCACCTCTCGGTTACAGCCCTTCCAAAAGCATTCTGTTCACAGGTAGAGGAACTGGCTGGTGTGAGCCTTGCTGCTCCACATTGACTGTGATAAGAAGGGAGATTGCAATCAAAGGAACCAGGTGACCTGAAAAGCCAATAGAGGCCTTGCTGGCCTCATATAAGACCAGGCATTCCCAAACTTCGGCCCTCCAGATGTTTTGGACTACAATTCCCATCATCCCTGACCACTGGATCATGGAAGTTGTAGGTCAAAACATCTGGAGGGCCGCAGTTTGGGGATGCCTGTATAAGACCCTTTTAAGGGTTGGTCTCCCGTCGCACTGTGGTCTAAACCACTGAGCCTAGGGCTTGCCGATCGGAAGGTCGGCAGTTCGAATCCCCGCACGTTCGAAAGCACGTCAAAGTGCAAGTAGATAAATAGGTACCACTCCGGCGGGAGGGTAAACGGCATTTCTGTGCGCTGCTCTGGTTTCGCCAGAAGCGGCTTCGTCATGGTGGCCACATGACCCAGAAAAACTGTCTGCGGACAAACGTCGGCTCCCTCGGCCAGTAAAGCAAGATGAGTGCCGCAACCTAAGAGTCATTGACAATTGGACTTAACTGTCAGGGGTCCTTTACCTTTACCTTTTTACCAGTCTGAAAGAAAGGGTTATACTCACTTTCCATGTCCCCTTGTTAGTCCATCCTAGACCATGTCATCTTCCTCTGGCACGTTGGACCTTTGTCCACTTGCTCTGGAATTTAAGCACCAGCCTTTCTGGACCTCACTGTCTGTCTCTAATGCCACTGGAGAGCTTTCTGATTCCTTGGATCATTAGACAACCCCCCCCCCCCTCCACATCATATTCTGCACCACACACAGTAAAAAAAAGAGTAGAGGGCGAGAGGTGTTAATAATTGGTTGTGTCCATTTCAAGACTTTGGCATTTCAAATTTCAATTTCAATGAGATAGTTAAGGTTCCACAAGTTTTTGATCATCCAGCATTCTTTGTTCTTCCCTGATTTTAACCGCATCAGGGTGGAATTTGAAGCTATTCAAGCAAATAGATGATCTTTCAATAATGTAACAGAATTTTGAGATTCTTCTGGATGCAATGTATTACCTCACCAATAAAGTCAGTTTTTAAAAAATAAAATTACGCCCTCAAATAATTTTGAGAACAAACAGATCACTAGCTATTTAGGGAGGTTCGCTTTTTATAACTAACCCAATGACATTGCAGCTCCCTGCCCCCAAAAAAGTGCAAATATACAGTTTGCTTCTTAATGTGACTTTATAGTCTTAATGGACTTGTTGACTTCAGGAACGAATCCAAGTTGCTCCCCAACCCCATAAGAGTGATTCATTGGCTCCCATCAGTGAGCAATTGGAATAATGATGCTGTATAATGAGCACATTATAAATTATATCAGAAAACACTTCAAGCTAGAAGCTGGATTCAAACACTGGAAGAGATTGGATAAAATCTGGGCATTTTTCTATCAGCCCTACATCTCTCCCTACAAACTGCTTTGAGTCCCACCCCCCTACAATCAAGTCACAAATAAATGATACGAAATAACATAAATAAATAAATCCAGTTGAATTTCTACTGACAAACCTTTTTGTATCACAGTAGGATCTGCCCCTCCTCAAAGCAGTTTCAGCAAAGACATGTCCTTTTCGCCTTCCTGATTGGGGAACAAATGGCTGATTTTTTTTTTAATTTAATTTTATTTTAGATTGCAAATTGTGTCTGAAGTAATCCTGAATGTGTACTTTGTAGAGTCTCATCTTCATACACACTGAAGAGCAAAACAGGTACAAAATTTGACTTTCATCAATTAATTTATCAGTGAGAAGTCAACAGACAGCCCAGAAATTTGTTTGCACAATGAGGCTAATCTGCCATGGATGTAGGTCACTATAGGTTCGTAGCTGTCAGTGGTTGCTAAACTCACGCACACCAATCTAGGAGTTTGTCCAAAGTGTTATCAAATGTCTATGAATAATGGATAAATTCATAAAGCTGAAAGTCTTTTCATAGATAACTCGTGAACACAAAAGGAATGAAAATTTGCTGGATAGATTATTCTTGGTGCATAATTTTGCTTGCTTTAGTTTACAGATATTATGTAAAGTGATTTTTAAATCTTAGTTTACACAGCCTTTATAGCTAAATAAATGAGGAGCAAATTATATGTAAATCGATGTAAATCACTCATCTATATACACACAATATTTTCCATGTGGGATATTTCTAATAATAATAATAATATTTTACTCTTTCTTGGCACCTTTCATCAGAGAAGCACCGAGTGAATTACAAACACAGACTAATTAATTTCTCACAGGATTATACTAGGGATGTCCATTCATGTTGCTTCATTCCCCAATGCCCTGCTCTGTTCTGAACAGGACTGAAGATGATCAGCATCATAATAGGAAGAGATTCCAGCAGGTAAGATTATGTGAGTCCTGAGAGGGTTCTGCCTTTTGTCTGTCTGTGGCCTCTTTCCTTCAGTTGCAAAGTTCAGCTAGACACCATTTACTTTGACCTTGTGAATAAAACCTGGATTAGATGACGGAACGCCAGCTTTTCTCTATTGTACCCTTGTAAAGTGCTTAGAACTCACAGCTTCCTTTTAAGCACATACACAAACAGAGACTGTACATTGCCCCATGTGTTAAGATCAGCAGCTGATGACCTTCTGGTTATTCTGCATCCAAGGGACATCTGCTAGGTGGCAAGCCAGGAAAGGGCTTATTCTGTGAGGGTGCCCTGATTATGGAATGTCCCTCTTGAAATGCAACTGGTTGCTGGTGAGCTTTCAGCATCAATTGAAGGCCTACCTATTTCAACAAGCATTCAACATGGCTGGATTTTGATTATTATTGTTGCTCGTGCTGTGAATCTATCTTCTTTTTGTTGTTTAGTCGTCTTAATCGTGTTTGACTCTCCATGACCCCATGAACCAGAGCATGCCTTGGTAACTCTCCCTTTCTTCTCAAAGCTTTTCCTTTTCCTTTTCTTTTTTTGTCCATGGCGTTTTCTTGGCAAAATACTGGAGTTGTTTGCCCGTTCCTTCTCCAGGTGGATCACATTTTGTCTAAACTCTCGGCTATGACCTGTCTGTCTTGGGTGGCCCTGTATGGCATAGCTCATAACTTCTGGGAGTTATTCAAGCCCCTTCAGCACAACGAGGCAGTGATCCATGAAGGGGGTGAATTTATCTACTTCTTTAATATTTCTAATTATAATTATGTTGATTGGTTTATAGGTTTTTTATCATTGTGGTTGATTGGGGTGTCTGGGGTATTAGGGGAGGGGTAGTACCTCTGGTGGGGGACACATTGTGCTCCTTCTGGGGTAGTTTGTCCACCTTTAGTTCCTGTCCTGCAATTAGTTCTCACCTGTGGCTCATAGAAGCTGTCAACATGCAACAGTGTCCACACCCCGGGAAATGGCTCTGACTGCCCGGCTAAACCAGGTGAGGGTAGCTGATGGGTCTCAAACCCTTGGTGAGTGAGGGACTTCTCCAGCATGTGAAGACAGACTCTGGCAGATTGAGTGGACAAGATCAATAGTAGGTCGAACCATCAAGAATGTGGTTTCTGCGCATGCAGCTGAGGGAAGTGAGGGGCAGATTGGGCTCATCAGTGTGGGAACATAGCCCATCTAGAAAAAGGAAAACTCTGATCCTAAACCTCTGCTGCCTTGCGGGATATATTTGAGAGAAGAAAAGGCTAAGGAGTAAATCCTACACAAATCCCGAGTGGAGTCTCTAAGACACTTGGATGGCACCTTGCATGCTTCCTTCTAGCAACTCCTGCAGCCAAACTGGTGCCAAACATATTGCTCTGCTTTCCATTGGACTACATCAACGAGGCTGAGGGAGGGGTCTTGTCATCTGGGCAGCCCAGGGTCTCCATACACGCAACCCCAGGGAGGTCACTTCAGTGCTAAGAATGCAGTCGTTTGACTTCACCCCTGGAGGCACACTCCATTCTCTCTCATGACAATGACAATGCCAACAACAACAGATATTGGTTTTAATTTATATTATTGTACCATGCCTAGGGCTAATCAGAGAGGGACTCAGATTTGGACACTTTTTAATTGTTTGGCATTTAATAAATTTCAAAACTGGAGCTCAGGTGAGCACACCCACCATCTGATACTAAGCATACCTCATATCTGAAGGCATGAGATATGCCTCTTTCGAAGCAGAAGGACAGAGAGAGCTCTCCAGCTCTCCACTTCAGTACTTACTTCCCTGTTCCAAATCTGTTGCCAGTCCATGTCATTGACCGGCTATCCTTTCTTGATGATGAGAGCATTTCTCTTAATTCCATGCTTCCCTTCCAAACATTCTCACTACAGTACTCCAAATTTGCTCTCCCTCTGTCCTTAGAAGCACAACATGTTGCTTTATCATAGCTCAAAATATCCTGGAGCACACAGAACACTCTTGTGTTATCCTTAATCAATTCAGCAGCTACAAAGACAATTCTCTTTGATGAGTAAACCCACTCTCACATATTAATCCCAGAAAGCTCGTGGAGCATGCTCAGCAGAGTTTCTGAAATAAAGTAACTGGCCTGTAGCTAAGACAAAACTGATCCAATTTCAGAAGGAAAAATGTCCTAGCCTTATAGGAGAATGAACTGTCTTGAAGATGTTCTCAGTGTTTCTTATCCCCAGGCCGTGCCTGTAAAGCTGCATCAGCATGAACAGCTTAACAGCCAATGTCCACAATGAGTTAATGCCAGTTAAACCAAGAAGAAAAGAGCATAATTTGCTTCCTCCGGCTATGGTCCTAAAGTTGGCAAAGTACCTCATAAAGTGAGGTGCTTTTGAGGGGCACAGCCAGAATGGAGAACTGGCACTGATTCAAGCAGCAAGGAGACCAGATTGCCTATGGGTTCCAGATTAAATTTGGGAGAAGCTCTCCCAGCCGAGGAAGTTGAATTCCTTTTCTCTCTTTAATTAATGTCTTCTCCCTATCTAAAGTGTACAGTGTTGCCATCACTTAAAATGACAGAGTGCTCGGTAAAGTTAAAAATGAGCACTATTACACATCACAAAGAGTTCTAATATATGGTATTTTTCCTGCTGAATCAACTCCTCCCTCACAAAGGGATGGCAAAAAGCCTTCACTTGTATGGACAAATAACAGAAACATGTGATCAAATTCAGGCAGTGAGAAGCAGATATACTATAATGTTTCTTCAGAGGCACATTGTCTTAATAATAAATGTTTTAGCTGTTTTTATTTGTTTGGTGGTGCATTGCAGGATGCCTTGTTGTTTATTTTTAGATTTATTTGGCTGGTTGTTGTTTTTTTAATTTTCTGTTCTGCACCCTGCCCTGATGGTCTGTATTGATGAAAGCTGAACTATAAATACAGTAAATGCAAATACATGGTAAGCATGGAGTAAGTGCAATTTTATCTCAGATGAGGCTCAGGTGAGTGACAAGCTGTGGAGTTAAATGGTCACGGATAGGAGTTCAAAGTCAGCATGCATCAAGCAGTCAGGCCCCCCTTTTAGTAGAACTGAGCTGGCTGTTAAAACTGATATGGGACCTGTCATGATCAAATGGGCTATAGACCTAGCCATAACATTGAGTACGCAGAATGGTTTAAATTATAGAATGTAAGAATGAAATTTACGGCTTGTACATCACTGAAAGAAAACATCTATAAGATGATGTACCGGTGGTATATTACACCTATCAAGTTATCAAAAATGTTCAAGTCCAGAGATAAAAAAAATGCTGGAAATGTAGAATTAAAGAAGGAAATTTCATCCATATGTGGTGGTACTGTGAAAAGGTAAAGCGCTATTGGGAGAACATATATAATGAAATAAAAAGATTCTAAGATATACAATAAAGAAAAAGCCAGAGGCCTTCCTGTTAGGAATGGAGGGTGAGGATGTAGAGAAAAATGATGTAAAGCTACTCCTCTATGCAACAACAGGTGCAAGAATAACCTTAGCTCAGGTTTGGAAACAAGACCAAATTCCAACAATAGAGGACTGGTGCATGAAGATGGTGGAATGCATGGGGATAGCAAGATTAACATCAAAAATAAGACAGCAAGACAACGAAACATATGAGAGAGAATGGGGAAAATTTGTGAGATATATGGACAAGATGGTAGAAACATAAACAAACCAGCAGAATGAATACAACCTCATAATTAAAGCTTAAAATTCTTTATTGGTTATTTAGGAAGAATAAAAAAATCAATGTATAACAAAACAAGACAATTAGACAAATTTATAGGGCATATGAGTTGGAATGACATAAGCATGTAAATAGAATTTTGCATGATTGTGAAGATATCGATAACAGTGGATCTATGATTTTAAGCATAAAGAAAGTTAAACTGCGCAAGTCTAAAGCAAGACTTTAAAAAGGCGAATGAAGGTAGGGTGGAAGTCATATTTTAATATTTGTATTAATATCAGTTCTATGGATATGTTTATTGCTCCTTTCCTTTTTTCCCTTTTTCCTTTCCCCCTTCTTGGAGATTTTTTATTCTTTCTTTTTTGAACTTTGGGGGGGGGATTGCTTTATGTATATACAAAGCTGAAGAAAATGTGATGTATGTGAAATGTAATTTTTATATTGGTTATTGGATATGTAAACTAAAGATTTTTGTAAAAAAAAAAAAACCTGATATGGGAAATGCGAAAATCTTTATGAAGAAGTTGCGCTGTGTCATGCCAGGGCTATGTTGCTCTTCTTGTTTTCTAACATCATCAAACGCAGACCTCAGCCGTAGATGTTGTGATACATCTGCCCCATTGCAGGTGGTCAGAGATGGTGGGGCTTGAAAACCCTATTTCTGAGGTGCACCAATTTCACACATGTTCATAGAATCATAGAATTATAAAGTTGGAAGGAATCCCAAGGGTCATCTCTTCCAACCCCTTGGAATGCAGGAATCTCAGAGCATTCATGAGAGATGGCCATCCAACCTCCTTCATAGGTTCATCCCACCCCATGTCTGCATCCATCTGCAATTTTTAGAAAACAACAACAGAAAAATTCATTTTTATACGAATGTTATCCTTAAATATACTTGGACATATTTTATAATAAAGCATGGGTGTTAGTATGCATTGTAGCCTAAAACTAAGCATTTTATATGGATCTTGTGAGCCAAGAACTGTATTGCTGGAAAAGTACAAAAAAAACAACAAAGGATAACTCTGCCCTAATCCATATGCTAGTCTGGAAAGTGCAGATCAGGTTGTTTTTCTTAACCATGCTGGCTGAACATACTTCCAATGACTTCCTTCCAAAGGAAACCCAACCTGAGTAAGTGCTCCACCCCTCTAGAATGTCTTCCCATTCAGAGAACTGGGATGGGCATAACAATATATTTGGTGTGACTCAAATCAAAGCTTCTGCTGTCTTCAAAGCATCTCTGAATGTCAGGAAAAGGAGAAAAGTAACAAGAGCCATGCTGATACGACACCCATTTAGAAACATCTATTCTCTCATAAATGTCAGTGTTGCTCATTCTGCCCCGACAGAAGTGTGGTTGCATCTCCTGAAACCGGCAGAATGATTTCTCTTCCGATCAGACTGTAAATAAAGGTGGCATTGGCCTTTCTGCACAGCTGTGTGGACATAAACACACACACACACACACACACACACACACACACACAGAGAGAGAGAGAGAGAGAGAGAGAGAGAGAGAGAGAGAGAGAGAGAGAGAGAGAGATATTTTGTCATAAAACATTTGGGTGTCGGATTTGCTCTTTTTTTGATATAAAGGGGGGCGGAATTCCATTGTATATCTCAAGCAGATATTACCACTTACACCTGGTATATGTAAAACACATTGCTGTGGAATGACATTACAGAACAGCACAGGGTTGCTTGCTTTAAACAACTGTCAATAGTTACAACCATAGGAGTCCAGCAATAGATGAGTATATAATGTGTTCTGAGCTACAGGGCTCCGAATATTTATTGAATCTATTCCAGCTATTGAATTGTCATAAAGAACTCTGTCAGGCTGATGGCATTCTATCAGATCAGAATGATCTGGCAAATTCACGTGCACCTCTTACACACTGGAAAGAGAACATTGGCCAGCATATGCTCTGTGTGTGTGTGTGTGTGTGTGTGTGTGTGTACAAGTACTGTATGTGTTCATGAATACACACATATATGAATACACACATATACGCACACACTTGAAACAATGACTTCAGTTAATGCAGATCACAATGTAGGATTATAAACTAAGACAAATGGGGTCCTATAACAGTGGCAGTTGGGAATTGTGAAACCTGATTGAATCCAAATCTTTTTTTGGGGGGTATGCACACAAATACTCAAAATACTAGTTGGATCTCAGCTTGCTCACATCAATCATCATCATCATTTTACCTGCCTTTCATCTCAAGGTCCCAGGACTCTTGGGTTTCATTATACATAGGCAGGGGAAAGCTGAGTGTAGTTGGACAATTAGAAAGACCAATTTCAAAAACCTTAGGGAACTACTGGGCGAAGTCCCATTGTCAGAAATACCCAAAGAGAAGGGATTCCAAGATGGATGGGAGTCTCTTGAAGGTGAAACATTGAAGGCACAAAGGTAGACAATTCCAACAGGAAAGGAAAGTGGGAGGCATCTAACGAAACTGCTGTGGCTGCACAGGGAGTTTTCAGATGAGCTGAAATGTAAGAAAGGCTTGTATAAGAAGTGGAAGAATAGGACAAATACCGTAAGCACAATCCTATACATGCCTACTCAGAAGTAAGTTGCACTGGGTTCAGTAGAGCTTTCTATGAAATAAATGAGTACAGGACTACAGATTTTCTATTTACTATTTGATGAGGTGACCAGATGGTCTTCAAACCTGGACTACATTTTCATCTGGGTCCCCCCAAATCAGCACCCCAAGGCACACTGCAGATGTATAATAAAGTCTTAGCTCTGATCAGGGATATTAGTTTAATATTTAAATATTATGCACTACAATGATTTCTAAGTGTTGGGCATCCTAATTTGCAGAAATACTTGTTTTATTTTATTTATTGCATTGACATGCTGGAACAACTGATAAATATTTCCCATTTCCTTATAATTTTTCAGAGCCTAGAGCACAGTGGAAGAGAAAGGATAATTAAATAAATTTTCTTGTTAGTGTAGCAGCAGAATACAAGGCGGCCATATTTGAGTGGTCATGTGGGGCCCCTTGGCTTGTAGTAGCATATCTGTGAGGGAGCGGGTGGCGCTGTGGTCTAAACCACTGAGCCTCTTGGGCTTGCTGATTGAGAAGGTTGGTGGTTTGAATCCATGCAATGGAATGAGCTCCTGTTGCTTTGTCCCAGCTCCTGCCAACCTAGCAGTTCGAAAGCACACCAGCACAAGTAGATAAATAGGTACCGCTTTGGCAGGAAGGTAAACGGCATTTCCATGCACTCTGGCTTCTGTCATGGTGTTCCATTGTGCCAGAAGCGGCTTAGTCATGCTGGCCACATGACTCGGAAAGCTGTCTGTGGACAAATGCCGGCTCCTTCGGCCTGAAAAGTGAGATAAGCACTGCACCCCACAGTCACCTTTGACTGGACTTAACCGCCCAGGGGTTCTTTACCTTACCTTTTTACCTCAGTAGCATATCTGAACCCTTTTTGAATCAGTAGCACTGCAACATAATTGTACACCAATTCTCTTGTTGTGAGACCTCAGAGACAATCCTGGCCCTACATTTCTGCCAGTGTAACTGGCAAGAACAGGACATACTATCTCCAAAGTAGCTATTTCCAATGCAGTGAATCTGTGACACACTATTTACTGACTAATGGGTCCCTCTGGGATATATCATGGATACAATGGTTATCTCTGAGCTATATCCATATTCCTCAGTCATATTCAATGGTCCTGAATCCATTGACTCGCTGAGCTTCCGGTCTGCTACTATCCCTCCCTTACCCTTCTTTCTTAACAAGGGGTGCATCCTGCACTGTAGCCACTGTATCATGCTCCTGTAGATATCCCCCCCCCCCCCCGGTTTGGATAATATAATTTTGGAGAATCAACCATTTTGTCCTGATCATCTCTGTACATCATTTTGCTTTATGTCATCATGACACAAAGTCTATTCAATGATGTATTACTATTTAGACACCTCAATAACTTTATGTTACATTCAAGTGACAGTGTAATCCCTGGATTGATTCCACCCCCCACCCCCATTACATTTAAATTTCAATTTAAGTCTGCAGATCTCTCTCTCTCTCTCTCTTCTCTCCCTCTCTCCTTGTTGTTCAAGAGATATTCTGGTGGGTATATTCTGGATTAGTAATAGATTAGCATGAGAGAAGTCTTCTTCAGGTGCATGCTCGCCTATCCCTATCACTGGGAAAATCAAGGTTCTTAAATGTGTAGGGAGCCTGTTTTGCAGTGTGGGGACAAGGTCAAGAGGAAACTACTGCTGCACTGAATTTTCATGATGTTCGGTTTGCAGTGCAAAAATTGCCATTTGAATTTAAGAGTTCAGAAAGGTCTGTGAAAATCCCCCTCCCAGCTACACACAATAGAATCTACTGTGTCAGTGTGTTGGTGTGTGTGTGTGTGTGTGAAAGTAAAAATAAAAACTGATCTCCCAAGTGCACAAGTGTTTTGTTGTTGTTTTAGTCCATCAAGTTTCAAACTGAGCTCTTCCTCAGGGGCACTCTTGAAGAATCAATTTCAACCTGGTCTTTAGAGTGTTGGGCTCGGTTTTTGTGGGGGAAAGGACTTTGCAATTCTTTTTCAGCCCCATTGCTGCGAGCTAAAATACATTATTTAAAAAATCTTGTTGTGTACTGTTAAAAATGGTTAAAAAAACATTTGTGGAATTAAAAGAGTAATCTTAAAGTCTGTTGATATGGGCTAATGTTCATTAAAGCATGCTTTTTAGAGCTTGTTGTTGATCAATAACATGCTTGCTAATGAACGTTAAGCACTCTTTTAAAACCTGTTGATGTTTGCTAGTGTGCATTAACATACTTGTTAAACCCTCTTTGCTCTGCCACTAATGCACAGTGATGCCTGGATTTAAACAATAAAAATTCCCCTCTGTCGATATCTTCAAATCTTTTTGCTGTAATTGGAGATCACTTTCCTAGGATTGGAGAAATGCCGACAAAACTCTTTCCATTGGGTCAGCTCAGCAACAGACACCATACTTTATTCCACAGTCCATTCAAAACATGCAGAAATTGTGTGCAGACAAGCCTCTCTCCCCTTGTTTCCTAGTCCTGCTGGAACTCTCAGCGGCTTTTGACACCATCAACCACAACATCCTTCTGGACCATCTAGAGGGGTTAGGAGCTGGGGGCACTGTCTTACAGTGGTTCCGCTTCTTCCTCCTGGGCCGTGTTCAGAAAGTGGTGGTGGGGGATGAGTGTTCAGACCCCTGGACTCTCACTTGTGGGGTGCCTCAGGGTTCTGTCCTCTCCCCCATGCTTTTTAACATCTACATGCAGCCACTGGGAGAGATCATCAGGGGGTTTGGGCTAGGCCAGGCATCCCCAAACTACGGCCCTCCAGATGTTTTGGCCTACAACTCCCATGATCCCTAGCTAACAAGACCAGTGGTCAGGGATGATGGGAACTGTAGTCCAAAACATCTGGAGGGCCGAAGTTTGGGGATGCCTGGGCTAGGTGTTTATCAGTATGTGGATGATACCCAGCTCTACCTATCTTTCAAACCAGAACCAGTGAAGGCGGTGAAGGTCCTGTGTGAGTGTCTGGAGGCGGTTGGAGGATGGATGGTGGCTAACAGATTGAGGTTGAATCCTGACAAGACAGAAATACTGTTCTTGGGGGATAGGAGGCGAGCAGGTGTGGAGGACTCCCTGGTCCTGAATGGGGTAACTGTGCCCCTGAAGGACTAGGTGCACAGCCTGGGAGTCATTTTGGACTCAACAGCTGTCCATGGAGGCACAGGTCAATCCTGTGTCCAGGGCAGCTATTTACCAGCTCCATCTGGTACGTAGGCCCTACCTGCCCGCAGACTGTCTTGCCAGAGTGGTGCATGTGCTGGTTATCTCCCGCTTGGACTACTGCAATGCGCTTTACGTGGGGCTACCTTTGAAGGTGACCCGGAAACTGCAATTAATCCAGAATGCGGCGGCTAGACTGGTGACTGGGAGCAGCCGCGAGACCACGTAACACCGATCTTGAAAGACCTACATTGGCTCCCAGTACGTTTCCGAGCACAATTCAAAGTGTCGGTGCTGGTCTTTAAAGCCCTAAATGGCCTTGGTCCAGTATACCTGAAGAAGCGTCTCCACCCCCATCGTTCTGCCCGGACACTGAGGTCCAGCGCCAAGGGCCTTCTGGCAGTTCCCTCGCTATGAGAAGCCAAGCTACACGGAACCAGGCAGAGGGCCTTCTCGGTAGTGGCACCTGCCCTCCCACCAGATGTCAAAGAGATAAACAACTACCAGACTTTTAGGAGACATCTGAAGGCAGCTCTGTTTAGGGAAGCTTTTAATGTTTAATAGATTATTGTATTTTAATGTCTGTTGGAAGCCGCCCAGAGTGGCTGGGGAAACCCAGCCAGATCGGCGGGGTATAAATAAATTATTATTATTATTATTATTATTATTATTATTATTATTATTATTATTGCAATGGCACCACACTTTGGTACCTCAGCTCCTCATGGGAGGCATGTGTTCTTTCAGACATGGTACAGAGTTGCAGTGATCTGCATGTCAACCAACAAAGCATCCAGACAGGAGGGGTGGGCCCCAATCGCCAAAACTAGACACTCAAACAGCTAGTGTGGCTTGTAGCTGCGACCAGCATTAAGGACATGAAGCCTGGTATCGCTGCAGGGCACAAGGCTCTTGTGAACTACAAGTGAAAATATGCTTGTTGCACTGAGAATGGCAAGGAGTGTTGCTCAGTGGATTCCGAGATGATGTGCCAACGACAATTGGCTAGAGCTGTGTCAGAACATTCAACTTGACTGCTGAACACCGGCAACACTCACAAAATGTACGAAGCCATTTGGTCTTGTACTGTACTAAAGGCAACCTTTCAAAATACAACTCAGGTCTCTCTTTCTCTGATCTTGCCCTCAAAGATCATCTCCAACTTTCTAACTGATTCACTTTTGCTCCAGAGTTTGCTAAAAGCTTCCTGGAGATATTTAACCACTTTTTCATCTCTCCTTCAGTGATATACGGTAGTACTAAAGTTTATAATCAGACTTTACAAGACTTCCACATGCTAAAACTTTAAAGTGTGGACACTTTGGTTTTAAATTGGTCGTGTCACTCTGTCCTTCTAGTTTTGGAGAGGTACTATTCCCCATTGGGACGTATCTACCGAGAATGACTGGACTCCTGGTTTTGCTAGCTTCTATCCCTTAACACAACCCTTAGCACAAAATGTGAAGTGCTCTTTAGACTGGAGCCAGAGAGGCTTCATTCTAAAACCTGTTAAAAGAATATACGACATGGCTGCCTATATGAGTTTCAGCAGCCACCAACACTCTACACTTTCAAATCTAATCTCGTTTCTGATTAAACTCCCCCCCCCCCCCGTCCGATTTGTAACCCATGCTTGGCAATATGATTTGTACAGCTCGGTATAAATGTATGCTTTGGCATTAAACTGGGTCAGCAATTCTGACAATGATTTCTCCTGGAAATTGGGCTCGGACAATTTATTTGGCTGGGGCAGATCATTTGAAACATATATGATGGAAAGACTATAAAGCAGTTTTTGAGAATCATTACAGGCGGAGATCTCATTTGTGTCTCCTTTCAAGGGTACAGTGAAGATCTCCATGGGGAAGTGCTGCCCTCTGGCAGCAAGTGAGAATGGTGATAAGCCAGAAAGCAAATAATATCATAAAGAAAGCACCAAGATCTATGTACTGATAGCAACTCATATCTGCCAAATGTCCAAAAAGAAGGAAAGTTAGATACAGCTGTGATGATGATGGTGATGATGATGATGTCTATAGCACCCTTCTTCCGAAGATCACAGGGCGGTTTACAATATAAAAACACAAAAGACATCCCATAATAAGAAACAAAAACAACCACCCTACCCCCCCCCCCAGTTTAAAAGACCATTTATCTTGTCAAAGGCCTGCGAGAAGAGGAATGTTTTAAAGAAACCAAACCATGTATTTCTTAATGTTGAAATAGTTTCTCGCTGTGCACCTCTTAAGTGCATGAGTAAGTACAAAACAAAAGAAGACAAAAAATAAATTTAGCAATTTTTTAACTGCTAAATGCCGAGTAAAAGGTAAAGGTAAAGGAACTCCTGACAGTTAGGTCCAGTCGCGGACGACTCTGGGGTTGTGGCGCTCATCTCGCTTTCCTGGCCGAGGGAGCCGGCGTACAGCTTCTGGGTCATGTGGCCAGCATGACTAAGCCACTTCTGACAAACCAGAGCAGCACACAGAAACGCTGTTTACCTTCCTGCCAGAGCGGTACCTATTTATTTACTAGCACTTCGTGCTTTGGAAATCCATTTTGAAATCTCTCTCTCTCTCTCTCATTTTCCCACTCTTAAGCTCTCCACATTTTCACATCAGTTTGTGAATGTCTTTTTAAAGGAGTCCTCATGAAAATTCACCAGATTTTTTTACCTCCCAAAACACACACACACCACCATCAATCCTTAGAGCCCACACAACCACAAAATATCTATTGATAGGCCTGCCCATGTAGATTCCGAATCTGTTCAACAAAAATAGCAGCATCAAAACACATCTTCCTTCCTATAATCTAGAAACGAATAAACTATTTTAGGTGATTGAAGAGGCCCATCAAAAGGAGAAGGAGAAGATAGTGTAAATGATTGTTAACAACGAAATCTGGGATTATCAAGTACAATAAATTAACTTCAGCATGTGGTAGTGGGGTATTTTTGTTTTAACTTGCAGAAATATATTTTAAATAAAGCATTTAATAAACCATTATCTTAGTAAAATAATTTCACCAACATCTTACTGAGGGTGGTAGACAAGCTCAGGCAATAACACCAAGAGAGCACTGACCTTTTCCCATTTATCTTCAGCTTCAAAAGGCTGTGCTTGACAGGTAACCTACCAGCTTCAAGCAAAAATACAAACACCCAGCTTGAGTAATTGAAATGTAATTATAGGGTTCACCTTAGAGAGCTGCCTCTGCGATTTCTACCATCTAGACATAAGCCTGGAGAAATGAAGGAGGTGCATAATTACCATGAAGGACCACCTTGGCAAATTCTTGAACAAACGTCTAGGGGGGGGGCATGGGTTTTTAATAAGCTCTCACAAGAGGCTTTTTTTATTCAGAGTGAACATTCGCAAATGGCTTACATGCTTTAAAGAGCCATTTCATTTCTGAACATGCGAGGGCCATTTGTAAATTTTAAATGTAGAGGATTTGTGTTCTGTGCACAGAACAATGATAGCTAGGTGGAGAAGAGCAGATAAAACAGAATCTCACAGTATCCATGCAATAATAATAATAATAATAATAATAATAATAATAATTTATAAATAAATAATAATAATAATAATATATTATTTATGCCCTGCCCATCTGGCTGGGTTTCCCCAGCCACTCTGGGCGGCTTCCAACGAATATTAAAAACAGTACAGCATCAAACATTAAAAACTTCCCTAAACAGTTCAGTTGTCTTCTAAAAGTAAAATAGTTGCTTATTGCCTTGACATCTGCTGGGAGGGTGTTCCACAGGGCGGGTGCCACTACCAAAAAGCCCCTCTGTCTGGTTCCCTGTAACCTCACTTCTCGCAATGAGGGAACCGCCTGAAGGCCCTCGGTGCTGGACCTCAGTGTCCGGGCTGAATGATGGGGGAGGAGACGCTCCTTCAGGTATACAGGACCGAGGCAGTTTAGGGCTTTAAATGCTGTCTGTCTGAGCACCATTACGGGTCCATGTCATACTTTATTTTCTTCTGCCCCTTCCCCTTTGGAAAAAAGTGTGTATTTCATAATACACCAGCAACAGGTATCTAAAAACAAACCCACTGAGTTAAAAGTTTGATCTGGGTACCCCAAAGTGAAAAGCATAGAACCACACTGTCCTATGTTAAGTTACACATGAAACAGGCCTCATCTATCTAGTTTGGGAAAGAAAGTTATATAGCAATTGAGATTGCCACATCATTCAGCTTTTCCTTCTGCACGCTTGCCATTATATCCTAGGCTGTATACATGCACAGAAGAAACAGTAACCTAATCAGTCCATAGTTAGTTTCTCTGAAGTCTTATCTTCTTCTTTGGCAATCACTCATAGTCGAGTAAGATTGTCTTCCATAAACATGATTTTAACAACGAGCCAGTCAGAAAAACAACAAACCTTGGAAGTCGAATGTTTTGGAAGTCGGACGGACTTCCGGAACCAGAACAGATTCCGTTCAACTTCCAAGGTACGTCTGTATTGATCTCCATTTTCCCCCTGACCTCTTGGACATTTTCCTCTAAAAGCCAACAAACCAAAAGCATGTGGCTATGGGCCTCACTATCTGACTAGATACCCCTTGTTCTTCATTACTGTTTTATTGCCTTGGGCTATGGGAGTGCTTTTTGGATGTTTTTCGATGGGATACAGTAAATCAGGGATGGGGATCCCGGTGCCCTCCAGATGTTGTTTGAGTGCAACTCCTATCATTCTTTACTATTGGCCATGTTATCTGGGGCTGATGGGAGTTAAGAGCCCAACAGCACCCAAAGGGCCAAAGGTTCCCCACCCATTCCACTCAGTCCTGCCATGGTAGACATATAGTCCATAATTCAGAGGTTTGTTGTTGTTTTTCTGACTGGCAAGTCCCTTAACTCAAAATAGGAGCTATCTACTATGGAACACTGCAAAGGAAGGGAGCTGCTGTAGATCTTACTCTGTTCCCCCTCCTTTCTCTTCATCCACACTCCTCCCTCAAAGAAATTCTAAATGTGCTCCATCACAGTTGCGCGTGTTGGGGCTGATAAAGTAAGGAATGGTTTGAAGCATTTATATTTGCCTTCACCATTTCTACGTAAACAATATCTGCAACATGGGTTAATTCTCTACAAAACCCACCAAGTGGGCAATCTCAGATTTTAGGTAAGGAACTTGAATGGGACAAATGACATTTCAGAGGCTGAAAGTCAGAACTGTGAGTTTAGTACAATGTGGAGGAAGGAGGAAGTCATAAATCTACTAGAGTTTTGTATACAGTATTTTCTTTCCTCTGGTGTTGTGGACATATAATGCTAAAGCTACCTGATAAGTAATTTCATGTCCCTGAATGGTTTAACTGAAAAAGAGCAACCAGTAGCACAACAAGAACTTATTTTCTAACTGCTCTCCAATCCCAGGCAGCCAAATAGGCCAGCTGGGGCTCTGTGCACTACAGCAATACTTTCCTGATGTACATTTCTATCCAGTGTAATAACTCCTCTGCCTTTCCAGGCAACATCTTGAAGCAAAAGAGTAATTGAGGCACTCAGGACCCTGGCACCTACTAGTTTTGTCTGCCATCATAACACAGCTAAATGACTGTACTTAGCAAGAAAGCTCTTCATCTGGATTAGGCTGCTTTCCTTCCACATCCCTTCCTCAGAGAAGTTTAAACATTTGCACAATATTGGCAAATAAAAACAAATTCCTTACTGAACACAATCATGGCTTCATGAGGTAATGCTTGGGGAGTGGGCCAGAGAGTACAGAGGAAGGCACAAAGGGAAATCCATGCTCTTGCTGTCGATAAAGCAGAGGAAGTCTCTTCCACAGCAGCAACAAAGGCAAATAATTAAGATGTAGTCAATGCTGCAAAATGTTTGCTAGAATTCATTTATCCCAATTTTGGCAGGGCTTCCCACCTAGATTTATTGAACCCTAATAAAGGTTTTAAATTTCTGTAAGATGGTGCAATAACATTGTTAAAAGATTGTCAAAGGCAGCAAATGGATTATGTTTCTATAATGTAAGAAGAAAACCGATTAGAGATGGAAAAACAGCTACCATTCAGTAATAAATATAATCAAGATAATGGCCTGCTAACATTTAGCTGAAGTAGGAGGCACATGGGGTGAAAGCTTCCCCCAAGCTGCTAAAAGCACACCTACTTTCAGCAGTTGGAGGGGGGCTGCAAACAGGGGCAAAAATGTTTGCCTGTTCCAAGTGAAAGTGGGAAGCATTGTCCTCACTCCAAACTGGCTTTGTGGCATTACTGTTGTGTCATAATATCCTCAAGATAACTGCATGATCATCAACAGGCTTGCATTTCCTAGCCAGCATAAAGCAGCTCATTGTTTTTCATCAGTGGCAAAGCAGATGCTAACTGAGCATTGAACAGCAGCAAAAATACAGCATTTCATCATCTCCAAGAAACATGGTCAAACTCAATATATTAAAACACAGGAAAGGCCCTGTGGATCAGACCAAAGCTCCATCTTTCTCAGCATTCTGCTTCCTACAGTGGTCAGAAAGTCCACAAGCAACAGCGTTTGAAGGCAATAGTCTCTCCTGTTGATGCTACAACTGATATTCATAGGTATATTTTGCATATAACCATCACAGCTAACAGCCTGCAAACATTCAGCACAGCCCTAATTGCAATCCCTGGTAGCTGCAGCTCTCTGGCTGTCACAAAATAAATACAGAAGAAGAAAAAGAAGAAGTATGGAGCCCCATTTGGAAGGAGATTCTTCTGCCACAAGTTTCAGACCATTTGCAACAATTCCTCTGGGGTATCTGTCAGCTCATTAACTCTACATGGTAAATGACTGTTATGAACAATTAAAGGGAACTACCTACAGGTATGTCAAAGCAAGAAACAGGCCCCAGGATAGAGCACAGCTGGGAATCCTTTTAAGCCTGAAAGCCACACTGCAGTGAAGGTTAAGGGGTGATATGATAGCCATGTTCAAATATATAAAACAATGTCGTATAGAAGAGGATGAAAGGTTGTTTTCTGCTGCTCCAGAGAAGCGGACCCGGAGCAATGGATTCAAACTACAAGAAAGAAGATTCCACCTAAACATTAGGAAGAACTTCCTGACAGTAAGAGCTGTTCGACAGTGGAATTTGCTGCCAAGGAGTGTGGTGGAGTCTCCTTCTTTGGAGGTCTTTAAGCAGAGGCTTGACAGCCATCTGTCAGGAATGCTTTGATGGTGTTTCCTGCTTGGCAGGGGGTTGGACTGGATGGCCCTTGTGGTCTCTTCCAACTCTATGATTCTATGACCACTGATCTGGGAGCCACTTGCCAGAGGTAACAAGTGACTAGGGCAACCGATGGGAGTTTTAACCTTTTTTTTTTGTAAACTATTCCAGCCCCACAAATTTAAGGGTTTTTACACCCCTGCGCCAATGCCCATCCAAGCAAGCAAGAGGCATCATCAGGGTCCAAGGACAATTTCCAGTTGGGGAAAAGCACAATGAAAGTGTGGATCAGGACCTGGGGAACTGCAAACAGGGTTCCAAATTTAGCAGCTCAGAACCAGCTTCCTTGAAAAATTACCCCATATCTGCTTACTTAACGGCTTCAATCTGCAGAACTTGCACTTTCACAAGTGCCACATAATGTTTATGAACACTGCCTAGTTCTTTTTCTTTTCTAAACAAAGAAATAAAATACAAATTGCGCTTACAGATGAAAATCCATAGAGCCTCACCTTCCATTAATGAGCACAAGTCAGGGGTACAACTCCAGCCTCCTTCCATGCATTTGAAGTTCATGGATGTGAGGGTGCATACTTTTCCATTTCAATCCATGGGACTTAACTTAAACAAAGGAAACTCGTCCCACAGATTTCAGTCGGACTTTGGTAGGGCTAACTTTCATTGGACTGGACCGTCACCTAAAATTGAACGATCTATTAGGCAACGGTTTATGCTGGTGGCGTTTTAAATTTTACTTTGGGTTGGGTTAGGGCAGATGTTGCCTTAGGTCCTTACTTGATAGAAAAATTGGAAATATATAATATAAAATAAAGAGTAGGTTGGGGGAAAAAAGTTAATAGATTTCAGCAAATACAGCCACGCATGTCAAGATGGCCTTTTCATCAGGGATCTATGGCATTTTAATATCAGGCCAGGCCAAAGAAGCAAAAGATAATGCACTCTGAGCTGATCAGTAAAAGGTTGCAAGAGATTAATTTTTCAATCTGAACTAAGCCAAATGCTACTTTTTTATTTGACTGTTTTCAGCACATCCCATCGATATTTCAGAACAATATTTCAACACAGACAACTTTTTCCAAGTTTCAGCCTTCCCCACCTTGCATTGGGGGTGGGAAGCAACCTGTTAGGGGTTTTTTCCCTCTGAACACTAGAAGTTAAAGCATTCGACTCCCAAAACTGCCTGAAAACCAAGGCACGGCTTCTGATTGGATGCAGGGGCTTCCTGCACTCAAGAGGAAGTCGCGTCGAATGTTCGGCTTCCAAAAAATGTTTCCAAACCGGAACAATTACTTCCGGGTTTGCGGCGTTCGGGAGCCAATTTGTTCGACAACTAAGCCGTTCGAGAACCAATGTACCACTGCATTTGTAATACATTTAATATTCAATCACATGTATTTTTTTCTTATTTTAATAACCAATAAAGTATTGCAAAGTCTCCTGAAGGCGTATGCAGTTCTTTTCTTTATCGTGCACAGTCTCCCGCAGCCATAATATGACTCAATTCCAGGCCCAGAAAAAGAGGATGCTTACATTATCACTTGGAACACTGGCTACACCTTTGACCTGCCTTTTTATTTCATGTTATTTTTGCAAAGAGATCTCCTGCAACCTTGCTTAAATGCTAAAAGTGATTATGGTCACCCAAAATTATGTTGTGTCTAGAGTACTTCCAGCTAAATTGTGTGATGTATCCCGGCACAGCAGTTCATGTGGTGTTCTAAAATTGCAATCGAATGCAATTCTTTGGTGCCTGTAGAGGAGTTTTTCAAAACAAGGGAGAACAATGCCCATGACACACACTCTCTCTAGTTCTTGTTTCCCTTTCCCTCTACATCTGCTTGAATGAATAGCTTCATTTTCTTGTCTCTGGTTATTGAAAGTCATCATGCATTAGGAGGGGGGGGGCTTGAAATAGGCATTTTCTATCAAATGATGTTTACGTTTCTCTTTAGAGATTGTACACCATCCATCATTTGTTTGCTCTGCAGTATAATCATAATTCTTAAACACAGCTATTTCACTGTGTGTACTGCAGACTTGTTCTGCTTTCTTTTGGATTGGACTTTATGTGGTTTTGGAGAAGGGGCGTAATTTGCGGCAATTGCTTGCATTTTTCCTATTATTATTTTTGGCATGTTTGACATAAGCCTCTCCATATTGTTGGGAAGTTTTCAGTGAGGTTTTCACTGGGCTGTTGCCTGATTTCTTTGTTACAAAATTGCTCACTGGCATCCTATCACTTGGCAGTGGGGGGGGGGGGAACCTGGCACCTTGGATTTGTTTAGTGAAGAAAGGGCCTGCGTCAACCTCATTCCATCAGCTGTAAACTCTCCTCACCTGCGTGCATAATAGTATTTTATTGATCAACAAGAGAATCCAATAATCAGTATGCATACAAAGACAGACAACTATCTATTAATTCCCGGAGAATTGAAAATAGCGAGAGAGCATATAGGAAAATAGGTTAGTAGAAAGAAAAAAGGAGAGGGGAGGGGAGGGAAGCAAAGCCAGCTCTTGGTTCAAGTGGACTTCTGATACAAGTGCCATCTGGCACAAATAACCCTGACATCTGCGAGTCCTTTCCTGGCAGCTTAATGGCAGCAGCAGTGCCATGATTATTGCATACAACTGGAAATTAATCTTGAATATATTTTTAATAGTTGAGTGTGGGGGTTTTCCCCCCAGCAGTTTTAAATTTTGTCACGTTTTAATTATATTGTTTTGCTTTATAATGCTGTATAGCCACTGGGGGGGGGAGGAGAAGAGGGATAATATTTTAGGCAGAGAGTTAGAGGCACATCATTTTCGATGTGTAGTTAGAGGAGGAGATATCTGATTGCTGCTGCTCCTATTAGCAGTGGTTCTTTAGCAAGGTAATTCCAAGGCAGTCATCCCCAAACTTCAGCCCTCCAGATGTTTTGGACTACAATTCCCATCTTCCCCGACCACTGGTCCTGTTAGCTAGGGATCATGGGAGTTGTAGGCCAAAACATCTGGAGGGCCGCAGTTTGGGGATGCCTGTTCCAAGGGGTTGTGCTATGTTATGGATCTTTTTCTCTATTTGTCTGTTGTAAACCACCCCCTGTCTTGCGCAAAGGGCAGTGTAAAAATCATTCCAATCAATCAATCAATCATTGTTATCAAATGCAATGCGCAACTGCAAGCTGCCCATTATTTTAAGCGTCCCTCAATGGGCCAATTGTGGGCAATTTAAAATGACAGATAGTTTCCATCATTGGGTGAAAATGGAGACTGGAGGGAATAGACAGGGGCAGGGCCCATCCCATTTCTGGGGAAGGAGTTGACCCTGGAGGTGCCAAGGAAACTTCTATGGGTCATCATGGCCATCACACTTCCGCTCCCTGAACTGAAGGCTTGCAGAATTAACATCTCTGGACTTGGTTATACAGATAACTCACACATTTGGGAGGGGGGCACCTGTTAAGACGGAAAGGGGATTTGCTAAGCCTGATTCCTAATCTGTTAACCACCATTGTCATATAAAAACTGACTGGAGCAAGCCTGGTGCCATTTCTGCTGTGCTCAGAGTCTCAGCAGTTGGCTCATGAGCAATTATCTCAGACTACACATGGTAGAAAGCGCAGACAGGTTTGTCGAAATGAATTTTTCTTCTGAAGTTTATTACCATCGTTATAAGATTTTATGAGAGAGAGATTTAATAATGCCCATATATGTGTAATAAACCTGAGCCACTAATGTGAATCGCTATTGAAAACCATTGTGCCATTGTATACTTCCATTTGCCAGGATAATCTACTAATTATTCTGCACTGGAAACAACATGGAAAATTGCGCTTTAAAATACAAGGGTGCCAGCTCATGAGGGTGCTAGCCTTTCCCCATTCATTTTTATATAAATTCCCATTCTTTTCTATCTGCAAACAGATCGAAAGGCTGGGGACATAAATACACAGATATTCAGCAAATAAATATTTGAAATTCATGGTTCACAGCATGTCATTTAATTATATTCTCATGATAGCAATACTATTTTTAGGACTGCGGGTGGATTTTCTGATGATGCTGTGTTATATATTTTAGAATATACATTATATATATATATATATATATATATATATATATATATATATATATATATATATATGCCTCAGTCCAGTATAACTGAAGGAGCGTCTGCACCCCCATCGTTCTGCCCGGACACTGAGGTCCAGCACCGAGGGCCTTCTGGCGATTCCCACGTTGTAAGAAGCCACGTTGCAGGGAACCAGGCAGAGGGCCTTCTTGGTAGTGGCACCCGCCCTGTGGAACACCCTCCCATCAGATGTCAAAGAGAAAAACAGCTACCAGATTTTTAGAAGGCATCTGAAGGCAGCCCTGTTCAGGGAGGCGTTTAATGTTTAATAGATTACTGTATGTTATTTTTCTGTTGGAAGCCGCCCAGAGTGGCTGGGGAAACCCAGCCAGATGGGCAAGGTATAAATAATATATTATTATTATTATTATTATTATTATTATTATTATTATTATTTAATGTGCAAAGTAAAAGAAAACTAGAAAGAATAATTTAATCACTGATATAAGCTCTGTTCTTCTTAACTCCCATAACACAGAGGAGTGGTGTTCAACCTGTCCAGACACAAGATTCACCTTATATCTGTAAACTGGGACACACTTTCATGTTTTTTCCCCTTTGATGTAGAAATAAAAATATATTTTAATCTTAATGTCAAGGACATGCGAACTTATATAAAGTGCATAATGTCCTTACATCACGCAGACCACCTTAAACTCTTTGCATTTTTTCCCTCTTACCATTCCTTCAATCAATAAAATAAGAATATTAATCAATTTTCTTCCACTATGGAGTCAGGAAAACTAATACTTATGGTACCTAGTGTCATGCATAGTAACTGCACAAGGGAGCTCAGCATCATTATTCCCTTTTCACAAATGGAAAACCGAAACTGGCAGTAGTTTGCTCACAGATACCAGCTGAACTGGGATTTAAATATCTCCCTCCCAGATCCTACGGTAGTATATAGTCCTCAATCCATTGAACCACATATCCTATCTCTATACATCTGGGCCCTCCAATACTTTCAGGGCCCTCCAGCTGGATAGGACGATCCTGTTTCGCCACCTGAGGTCAAACAAGTAGGTGCCACTCTGCCACAGAAGACCCCTCTGCTGAAGCCTCCTTTACCTAGGTCATGCAGCAGCATCTGCAAAATGGCAGCAGTGAGTTCTAGTGAGACTTCA
Source organism: Zootoca vivipara (assembly GCF_963506605.1). Lineage (NCBI taxonomy): Eukaryota > Metazoa > Chordata > Lepidosauria > Squamata > Lacertidae > Zootoca > Zootoca vivipara. The sequence continues at coordinate 71,408,562 of NC_083282.1, forward strand.
CAAAGCTCTTGCGACATCTCACAAAGCATGCGAGATCTTGCGAGATCTTGCCAGAAGTCACTGGTGCTGCAAAGGCCCCATGTATTGGGGTTTCACTGTCCAAAATGTCTGCCTCATGGGTGGGACGGTCCTATTCTCCATATACAACTGCCACCACTTCAAGTGGCAATACCACTACTCCAGCCAGCCACGTTCCTGGAAAGAACGCTGAACGGTTTGTGCTCCTGGATATACAGATTGTAAAGGCATTGAAGGCAATACTTGAACACCTCTTATGTGATGGCACACAGTCATTCCCAGGGACATTCTTCAGGGGGAGCATGGAGATGGACAGCTGCCCAGTTTCATTCTGCCCTGCTCACCCCAAATCCTACAAAATTCGGCTTAGCCGGATACTTCAGCCTAAGAGGACTACCCTCTTATCTCAGCACCCCACAACCCAAATCAGGCTTCTGACGAGACTTGACAAAGACTCAAACTCAGGTCTGGGCAGTAGGCAAATGGTGATGAATGGAAACATGTACCTTTGAAGGTTACACGTCCCTCATGTTGTCATGTATAGTGTGAAATATGGTGAATTTCCTGAGACACCATAGCCAGTTTTAGATTATTATTTTGCAGATGTTAAAACAGCAGTTATTTAGAAGAGTTAGAATCAAACAAAAACAGCTAGTTTACAAATAGGTGTGATTTCTTTCTCCAAAATAATGAAGCAAGACAGCAAAGCATGGGTGACAATCCCCTCCGGGCCACACATGTGAATAAATAGTTAGTTTAAAATTATCTATGTCACTTTGTCGATAACCCCTTCCCCTGAAAAGGGGCAACGTAACGTTAAAAGCACAGATAAAAAAAATAAAAGCAATATCTTTGCTACTCATTGCTTCATTTCCTCTTCTATTCAAACTGGAAATACAGTATGTTTGTTTTAAAGGCAGAGTGCTCATTTGTTAAATCATGCTTCACCAACCCAGATAATCAGGAATCATAAATTAATGTGATGGTGTCATAGCAGTGCAGAGTTCATCAGATTCCCTAACATGCTCACATCACAGAAGGCAACATTGTGTATCTGCATTGGTGATTCTAGCTAGTCTAGGATATGAGGGAAAATAAAGCCTGTTCAGGTAATGCTTCCAGAATAGGTGGACATTTTCATTTCTTTTGCAGTGATCTAAGAAAAAATAGCAAAAAGAAGGAAGCCACAAAATGACAACCAAACTTCCTATTCATCTCCTTCTGTGATACAAAATTGAATCCAACATCTTCACATGCCAAACAAACAAAAGGAAGAGGCAAAAAGTAGGCTCATGATTTCCCCTCAATAGCTGTCCAGTGGTACCTCAGGTTACAGATGCTTCAGTTTACAGACGCTTCAGGTTACAGACTCCGCTAACCCAGAAATAGTACCTCGGGTTAAGAACTTTGCTTCAGGATGAGAACGGAAATTGCACAGTGGCAGTGCGGCAGCAGCAGGAGGCCCCATTAACCAAAGTGGTACTTCAGGTTAAGAACAGTTTCAGGTTAAGAACGGACCTCCAGAACGAATTAAGTTCTTAACCCGAGGTACCACTGTACCTTTAGACCCTAGCTTGGGTATACAATTTCAGTTTCACACAATTTCACAGTTAATTTTTATCTACACAAATGCTTACTTTGTGGGCTCAGTTCACACGTCATGCTAATGCAAACCTTGGATCACCAAGAAAGAGCAAGCTGAGACCTTGACTCAGAGTCAAGGTCAAAGCTGCTGCACTCCTCCCTTGGTGCTGCTGTTTCTGCACTACCCAGAACTAAGTCATTGTTTGCAATATGTAATCAAGGTTTGTTCTTGGCTTCCTGCTGATGGCCTGTTGGGAGTATGACAAACCACGAGCCTGGATTTGCATGACTAGGGCCCACCTCCAGGAAGCATGGCAGCAGGACAACCAAGGGAGGTGCAAAATGGCTGCGCTTTTGGTCTTGCATTCACACAGAAGTTTATTCCTTTTTCATGACGTTTCCCTAACTGTTCATTTCCACATTATAGTTGAGCTTTCACACAATGTTAAAGCCATTTCCGGAATGAAAGTGGAATATTGTGGAACTATAGTGGAATGTGTTTTGGCACTCATTTCCATATCATTTGCGAATGGATTATTTTATTGGAAGCAAATAACATGCAAATCAGCACTCAGTTTGCACTACTTTCCACTATCATTCCAGATGTGGCTTTTGTGTGGCAATACCCGAGTCCTCCCCGAAAGAATAAAGACACAAGACACTTGGTATAGGGTTAATGGGCATAAATGGCCACAACTTTATTGATTACGGATGAAGAGAGGTATTGGCATAGGCATTGGATCTAACCGACTATATCTGACTCCAGCCCGCTCTGCTGGCAGTCTGTGAAGGGTTAACCACCATTGGATGAGTCCTGCGATGCACATCAACTAGGACCCATCCTGGGGCCACCATTAAGGGTGTGCCCACTGGCCCTCACCTTCCACGGCTTCGGACTTGGCAACGCCCCGGACTCCTTAAGGGAGTACCCTTCCGCATTTGGGGGAGGTGATGGCAGCAACCTCCCCCCCGCACCTGTACCTTCCAGAGAATCCAATGCCTACCGCCAACCCCAAAGTTGTGACGAATTGCTACGAGGTAGGCGAAAAACCAACAGGCCTGAGCCAATTTGCCAAGTGGGAAAAAGTCCTACCAGGACCCTTAATGGCGACCGACCGTAGTCCGCAGCAGCGTCATAGCGAGGCCCTGCCTAAAAAGAGGGAGGGTGGGTGGGAAAAGCAGGAGATGGGTCGAAGAAAGAGAGGCTGATTCCCCGCCGCAGGCCTGCTTAAATGCACAGGCCACGCCCCCGCGAGGGATCGGGATTGGATGCGCCAAGGGCACGCCGCGGCGGGGAGGCAGCCAATGGGCTGGGGGGAACGCTAGCCATTCCCCCTCCACGTGAAGTCCTCGTGTGCCCACAACATCTCCTCCCCCCGAACGGGAAGAGATTTTATGCTATGCGAAAGCTCAGAACTTACCAGTGAAAAGTCGTCAAAATGAAATAAACTGCCATGTGAATTCAGCCTAAGGTATGATTTGGCTTAGACCTGTAAACAAGGCCAATGTATTTGACATAGTTTCCTAACTTTAGTTTATCTTAATAGTTTCTAGTCTAAATACTAATATTTTCCCTTCTACCAAAAGAATGTAGTAACAAATATGGCCTTCCATAAATCTCCTACTAAAACAAAAAATGGATGGAAGGAACTAGAGGAAATAAATTAACTGAGAAAGATCAAATAAAGGTGCTGAGGTTACAAACCATTTTTCCTCCACCTTTTGCTATAAGTATTATAATAAGTATAAAACAAGGGGAGGGGAAAGGAAAGAGACAACAGTCTCTTTGCATATTTCATGACTGACAGATTTGCAAGTTATTACTGATTTGGAAGTGAATATTTAGCACTTTGGATATTCATTTCTTCAACAAAGTGAGTTTGATCTCTTGGGATCCCACTGAGAAATGAAGACCACATTCTTGTTCCTATCACATTCTGTCTACACAAGCAGAGAGATGCTGACTCCAGGGACAGGTCCGCTATCCTCCAGGACCACTTGCACACAGATAAAACCAGTGGGGCCAATTTAATTGGAGATTGCTCTTCCATGTAATACAGGATCTGGAGACAGAGTCTCTAGTACTAGCTTGGAAATGTGTAAATTACTTTTTGTGTCCTGAAATGGGGGAGAAGCTTCTTTCTTCTTCTTCTTCTTCTTCTTCTTCTTCTTCTTCTTCTTCTTCTTCTTCTTCTTCTTCTTCTTCTTCTTCTTCTTCTTCTTCTGCTTTGGCGAAGCACTTGTAGCCAAGTAAGATTCTCTTCCATAGACATGGTTTTAACAATGAGTTTGTAAGTGACTGTGGAGGCCATTTCTGGACCCACATGTCCTTCCACAGTGGGGACATTGGTTTCCAGGCAGGAGTTGATCATGATGTGGATTTGCCAAGTGTGCCTTCCTCTTAGCACGTTTCTCCCTTGCATCCTGAGTGTCTTCAAAGCCCATGACACCTTTGGTAAAGGCTGTTCTGCAACTGGAGCGCTCGTAGGCCAGTGTTTCCCAGTTGTCAGTGTTTATACTACATTTTTTAAGATTTGCCTTGAGACAGTCTTTAAACCTCTTTTGTTGACCACCAGCATTACGCTTCCCATTTTTAAGTTTGGAATAGAGTAGTTGCTTTGGAAGACGATCATCAGGCATCTGAACAACATGACCAGTCCAACGAAGTTGATGTTGAAGAATCATTGCTTCAACACTGTTGATCTTTGCTTCTTCAAGTACACTGATATTAGTTCGCCTGACTTCCCAAGTGATGGGTAAAATTTTTCAGAGACACCGTTGATGGAATCTTTCGAGGAGTTAGAGATGGTGTTTATAAATGGTCCATGTTTCACAAGCATATAGTAAGGTTGGTAGTACAATAGCATTGTAAACAAGCATTTTGGTTTCCCTGTGAATGTCATGGTCCTCAAACACTCTGCACTTCAATCGAGAGAAAGCCACACTCGCAGAGCTCAGGCGAGCGGCATCAATGTTGGCCCTTGTGAAAAGATAGCTGTCTAGGTCAGGGGTTCCCAACAAAATTTTCTCGAGGACCCCTCATCGAGCAGCTATTGTGACAAGGACCCCCATTAATTCCTAATCCTATAATTAAAAAGTGAGAGCCAAATTAAGAGTCTTTTTATATTTTATATTTATATGTTTTTTACAGTTACAACAGAGTACTCCTTCAGTATTCAGTTAGTTTTAATTTTCAGTTCTTAATGAGATGAGTTAAATCTGTCCTTTGAGTCCATTATTTCTGAAATATTAGGTTTGTTTACAAACACTACTGTTTTGCAAAGAGGCAGCGCGCGCCAGGGAGGAGGGAGGGGAATGGAGAAGACAGGGTACCTGCGCAGCAGCGCACAAATGAAGCCGATGCGCGCAAAGCATCTTGGGGAGGTGAGCGTTAGTAGAATGCGCGTGCTGCCTCTTTGCAAAACAGTAGTGTTTGTAAAGCGCCACCTAATGGCATACAGCAGAACTACTGCCTCTATCTAATTCTAGTTTTGCGCTAGACTCTGCTCATGCAGGAAGCGGCCAAAACAAAAAATTTGTTATCATACGAAATATATTTAATATATTTTTTATTCTAATAGCATCTTGCGGACCCCTCTAGCATAGCTCGTGGACCCCTGGGGGTCCTCGGACCACCTGTTGGGAACCACTGGTCTAGGTAGAAGTGATCAACATTTTCCAATGTTATACCATTGAGTTGGATTTGTGGCGCTGCAGAGGGGTTATTTTGTACTTGTTGGTGCAGCACTTTGGTTTTTTGGATGTTGAGTGATAGGCCAAGCATTTTGTAAACTTTTGCAAAGATATTTAGGATGGTTTGGAGGTTATCCACACACTATATCAGGCACCCCCAAACTTCGGCCCTCCAGATATTTTGGACTACAATTCCCATCTTCCCCGACCACTGGTCCTGTTAGCTAGGGATCATGGGAGTTGTAGGCCAAAACATCTGGAGGGCCGCAGTTTGGGGATGCCTGCACTATATTGTCATCAGCATACTGAAGCGCTATGATGGAAGTTACGAGGGAGAAAGTCTGTGATTTTAAAAGTCTGTGAAAGACAAGATTTAGCCCCTCCCTGACCATCAGTTCTCCATCTCTAACCCAGGACAAAAATTAAGCCAAGAAAACTGGGGTGACCAAGCTTATGCTGACTCCCCCTTGTGGCAGGTACTGTAAGTATGGAGAGGGTTTAGTTGAGCTGCCATTGTAAGCACCCAAGGTCACCTCCCTGGAGGAAAGATTATTGGCTGCAAAGGAAGGGGGCACCCCTGGGTCCCTGAGAGGCTTATTCCTTTGAATGCTGGATAGTTGGCAGGGGAGATATGAACCTCTCTGGTGTCCTTCCTTGCATTATTTTCCCATGAGCAGGCAAAGGCACTGGTAGTTAACTCCCTGATCTGTTGCCTGAAGTCAGGGGGGTGTTGCCCAAAGAGAGAGGCGGAAGAGTGTGACCGGTGCCCTGCCCCCTTTGTCAGCAATATTATTGTTGCATTAGTTAACTTCAGTTTCTGATGCCTGGGATTGAATATAATTGTAGCCTTAACTCCAATTAGGTCTTGCATTTTAATTTTGCAGCTGGCGCCAAAATGTATCTAAAGGTTGTGTCTAGAGAGAGAGTTTGCAAGGGAAACAGGTCAGAGACTGACCACTCTGCCTGCTCCCATCTTGCCATTGTATGTGTACAGATTCTGCTCTGTGCACATTTCCATTTACTCTGCATCCACCACTGGTTTGGGAAGCAGTGTGCATATGGCATGAACCACAATCCACACCTATCCTGTCAGTTTTAATGAAATGCTATATTTTCATGCATTTCCCCCCCAAAACCAGCTTCGATCTGAATTCAAAACAGAAATGGCCTAGCTTTGTTTCAAGCCAGGAATGTTTACACAGCCTTTTCCTGGAATAACTGAACATCCTCCTACTTCTTAGAAAACAGATACCATGTTGGTTAAATAGAGACAGTTAAAGGGAATGAAAATTGGATAAATTGTGGATAATTGCCCGCATCTAGAGAATGGGATCTGCTTGCTAAAATGCTTTTCTATGATCAGTTCAACTCTGTTGAATGCACGGACGCCAGATATTGGGAAAGGGAGGGGACACAATTATGTGTGTGTGTGTGTTACTGCTGGATTATGATGCTCTAGCAATGAGGGAGCCTTTGAACACTGATGTTGTTCAGGGGGTTAAATCGAAGGATAAAATTGCCCAAGTTACGTTTGGTGCCCTAGACACAAAATCTTTGCCTAATGGCACTGTAAGAGTGCTTTGAGATCTGTAAATGCATTAGTAGGTACTGTACATGCTTTCAAGGGATGGGGAACTGCAGGTTCGGGGGCCAAATGCAAATTTTCTGTGTCTGGCCCTTGGGAGTCTCCTCAGGCCACACCCCTTATCAGCTCTACTTTGCATACACCCTGAGGGTTTGACTTAGCTAGAATGCGTATTTGAACTCTGATCATGCTTCCTGCTTGCCTGGATGAAGAATAGAGAAACACAGAATCATAGAATTGTACAGTTGGAAAGGACCCCAAGAGTCTAGTCCAACCCCATGCAAAGCATCTGTGGCAGACGTCCATCCAACCTCTACTTAAAAACCTCCTATGAAGGAGAGTCCACAACCTCATTAAGGGAGTCTGTTCCACTGTTGAACAGCTCTTGCCGTCATAAAGTTCTTCCTGACATTTAGTCGGAAACTCCTTTCTTGTAACTTGAAGCCATTGGCTCAGGTCCTACCCTCCAGAACAGGAGAAAACAAGTTTGCTCCATCTTTCATGTGACAGCCATTTAGATATTTGAAGATGGCTGTATTACCTCCTCTCAGAAAATAGCCTGCTGTACAAAGATCAAATTCAGTTTGTTGCTCTGCTCACTTTTGCCTCTGGCCTTGCATACCATCAGTACATGGTCCCCAAAACATTGCCAAGAAGTGATGTGGCGCTTGGGCTGATAGAGGCTCCCCATCCTTGCTATATACTCTTTAATAATAGCCCCAATTATGCTTCATCTCAACAGACCTTCCTCAGTCTGCATATTCCCACACAGCCAAGATGCCCTAAACCACACCATCCTCTTTCCTAGATGACCAGGAACCCGTTCCAACCATCAAGGCAAACTGAAACCGCCAGGATCTATCTCACACTGGAGAGCCAGTGTGGTGTAGTGGTTAAGAGTGGTAGACTCGTAATCTAGGGAACCAGGTTCACGTCTCCGCTCCTCCACATGCAGCTGCTGGGTGACCTTGGGCTAGTCACACTTCTCTGAAGTATCTCAGCCCCACCCACCTCACAGGGTGTCTGTTGTGGGGGAGGAGGGAAAAGGATATTGTTAGCCGCTTTGAGACTCCTTCGGGTAGTGATAAAGCGGGATATCAAATCCAAACTCTTCTTCTTCTAACCACTATCCCACAGCACCATAGCTGCCAAGTTATCCCTTTTTTACAGGGATTTTCCCTTATGCTGAATAGGCTTCCTCGCGAGAAAAGTGAAAACTTGGCAGCTATGCACAGCACTTTAATCTTCCACTTATTAAAATGCCATTGTGTTTTTATACATGGTGGTAGAAGCTCTGCACAGGAAAATGTCTGCAGATTTCCTTCACTAATTGAAGCTAATTAAGGTATTGTGATGGGGAGGGGGGAAGGGAAAGGAAGACAATGTTTATTCCATTAATAATAACCTCTCTGCTCTTTCAGCCCACATATGGTTGCAGCACAGTTCCTTTTATGCTAAGCCAGTGGTGTAAATAATCAAATGTGATTTGTCAGGGGATTAAGGAACATGAGAATGGATTCTTTTTCAACAGAAATATCAGACAAAATATTATCGACAGATGGCACCTAAACTCTATTACAGGCAGATGGCATCCATGTTTTCCATTATAGTTTCAAGTCTGCTGTAGCCTTTTCACAGTTTGCTGGAGCACTTCCGTGTGACTTGCCTTTCTCAAACCAAATCCATTTACAGAAGGGGTGGGGAATCTCTGGCCTCTGAGTCTCTCCGTTTAGTCCATGAGGCCATTTTGACCAAGCGATGCCCACCTGCCCTATGGATAAAAGAAGCAGTTGAGCCAAAGGCTGTTTTCAGGCACCACTAATCAGCTGTTTTCTGACACCTGCAAGGTCTATAGGAAGTGTTTATAAATGAAAACAAATAAATACATATAAACAGATCTGGCTTCTATCATACAGGGGCTGTTGACTGGGTAGAAGTTCACCTTCTCTATTGGACCTTAGCTTTCCCCTCCTCATCAGTCTTCTGGCACACAGAAGAAGAGGGAAGGACCCCCCCCCTCAAAGAGCACATATAGGATTTGCTCCATTTTGCTTGTTTATGTTCTTGTTGTTTCCCTCCCTTTCTGTTTCAAGTCAGTAAAGCCAATGTTTCCTTGGCAACCAGAACAAGAAAAGGCCTGCTACCTGCAATCATACCAGGGGATAAGATCTCATAGTCATTTGCTACATGAAAGAAGCACTGGCCTTCTGACACCACCCCTTCATCACGTGATCTGAGCTTGGCCACCTTGGAGAAAGAGAAGCTATTGACTCGGAAGAAAGAAAAGACAACCTTTGAATATGTTCTGAACGAATCACAAGTATATGAGGAATGTTTGGTGTCACTTCCACTGCATAGATAGGAGACCATTTTTTTGTTGTACCAGTGATACGGTGTGCTTTTAATAAATTACAGTAAAGCACTTTGGGATTCTTTAGTGGAGGGCGATATACAGATTTAATAAACCTTAAACCATAACCTTTGGAGGAATATTGAAGAAGAAATCTAGCCTACTTATTATCTTTCATTTCTGTTCATTCCCGCTTACAATGCTTGAGGCAAATTTGGGATTGTAAAAGTGTCTGTTAACCTTTGATTATTGCATTCCAGCTGCACCCAGTGTTGGTAACTTAACTGGTTTATTTACTAATTTATATACAGTAGCTCCTCAGCAGAGATCCTAACCTAGGCCTGTGGCAATATTTCTACTATAGTTTGCTTAAAAGGAGAAGCTGGAGAGGTGTAAAAGCTAGTTTGTCTGGGTTAGGGCATAAGGGTCTGGATACATCGCAGGCAGGGCTGGTGTCATAGGTCTGAATCACTGGGCACTTGCCAAGGCCCCCAATTCATTAAGAGTCCAGCAAATTTCTAGATCTCCCTTGAGCTGTTTTCCCTCCTTTTGGCTATTACTGACTGTTCATACATCCTCTCTAAACATGTGCCAGGGAGTGATCTGAAGACAAGGAGTGGGGAATGCATTCTATGGCAGACCAGCTTCTCTGTGATGGAGAGCTGGAAGGGGAAGCACACACACACCCATCCACACCCATCCACACCGTGTTCAGAAGCAGAGAGACAGGCAGAAGCTGAACAGCTTAGGGAGGAGTTACCCAGTTATGAGGTAATGACGACAGGACCAGAAGGGAGGGGACAGCTAGCTGAGATGTCTCTTGAGAGCGTGGGGAACTCCCCCTCCCCTCGGACTTGGAGGTACAAACATATCAGATAACAAAGGAGTCAGAGGGAGGGAGGAACTTCCTGTTGGCGCCCAAAAGGCTGTGGAAGTCAGAAGACTAGGCAACCATTCTTGTGGAGAGCTGTGTATTTGTGCTTGCAACATGACACTATAATAAAAGGTCTATAACTCTATCAACTGCTCGTTCTTATCTGTTCTTAATTCTTTTTTTTTTAAACATACTTTTTATTAATTTTACAGAATACAAAAAAACAAAAAAAAACGGTACATACATAAACACCTTTTCCACCTCCTTCCTACCCACCCACATGGGTCCTCCCCTGCCACAGAAGTATCCCATGTATGTGAACAGTCAGAGATGGTCCATTTTATGCTCGGATTTCTGTCCTCCTCCCCCTCCCCTGACCCCAAAGCCCCCCCCCCCTGCCACCAGGGAGCTCCAGCAAACCAGGGCAGTACGCAGGAGGCCATCCATCCAACCATCTATTGTCATACCAAAAAAAGAGAAAAATAGAAATAGGAAAAAAGAAAAAAAAGAAAGGGCAAAAAAAGAGAAAAAAACAATACAAAACAGAAAAAATTTTCTTACATTCATGATTGTAAAACCATATTTTGTGGGCTTCCCCTCCCCCCCCTTCCCCAGTTTTCATCCCTTTTTTATCATCTGCAACAGTTTCTTACTTTATAAAAATACACCTTTGTATCTTATACAACTTATAAATCAATTGTTAACATTTTCATCTAATATTCAAATCACTGAAAAATCAAACTCCCATTTTATCTTCCCATGCCTAATTTTTTCTCCCTCTATAAGCCTCCATATTTTCACATTTTCCAAAATCCATTCACTTTTAAAACTATAACTATTCTCAATTTAACCTTACATCCCCGATTACCGGCTCCACCCCCCCAATCCAGCAAATTCCATAATCAGCAGACCAGTTATAAACCTGTTAATCCATCCATATAATCACAACATCACTTTCCCTTCACCCCACCCCCTGTTTACAGTCTTTTGCCATCCAGGCCACCATACAGGACCCCTGAATTTCTTCTCTTCTCTGCATATTTTTTCCTTCTTCCCTGTGGGCGTTCTGGAGTTCCAATAATACCAATCGTGCCCCCCTCAAAAGCAGGGCACTCCATCCAACTTTTTGTAGAGTAAAGTCATCATTTTTTTCGTGGTGTGCTTCATTTTGTGTTGAATTATCACAGTCCTCATCTTCATCCTTTCCTTCCAAATCACAGTCATCATCATTGTCATTCTCACATTCATCTTTTTCAGTGTCAAAAGCTTCATCTCCTAAAAAATCATATTCTGCCATCACCATCTGAAATTTTTTCTGTAACTCTTGCCGTCGTGTCTCCTCTTGACATAGCTCTATTCTTGTTTCCCACATTAAGGTCAAAACAGACAGCTGGAACTCAGGGGAACACTTTTTTGTTGACATAATTCAATCCTGCCAAGGTCAAAACTTGTCACGTGGGGTGGAATATGATCACAGTTTATTTTCTCGACTCCATTTTAACAAGCTGGCTGCATTCTTCAAGTCTTATTAACAATAAAGTTCGAACTCACATTTCACAAACATTTAAACCAAAAAAGAAATTCCACAAAATCCAGAAATACAAAGTGAAATAAAAGTTGACTCATAAATCCTGATCAGCTCACTGGGTTGTCTGGGCTGCTGGCTCCCGAGGAAAAGAAAGATTTTTCTCAGTCTTTACCTCTTGCTGCAGGGCAGTCATAAACCACAGTCTCTCTCCCCTTCTCACCCTGCATCAAAGGGGAGATTCTCTTTGATGCCTTTGAGGGATCCTTTTGAATTGCAAATCTTCTGTTTATGGCTTCGGGTTTCTATTTACTGTCTCTTTTGTTGCCGTGGGGGGGGGGGTGGCTTCCTCTTTTCTCCCCTCTCTCCCAGATCCAAATTGTTTTATAATCCAAATCGTGAGGTTACTTACAGTCTTTTCCAATCGTTTTATTTTCGGAAGAATCCAGCGCTCTCCGCCTTCGGCTTGAAGCTTCTCCCTGCTAGAATAACGTTGCCGCTCAAAATGGCCCCCGCGACTTCTACCCTCCTCGCTCCGGAGCTCTTATTAGAGCTAACCGAAGAGTTGGGGAGTCCGGATTGGGGCTGTGCCGAGCAAATTGCCCCCGGGACGTCCTTCCCGAGGTTCTAAGGGGCGCAGCGTCGCTCTCGCTGCCCTCCCCACTCCTAGCAGGGACGGGCCGTCTCGGAGACGAGACGAAACCCCGCCGATCGGCGCTGGCGCTGAACCCGGAATAATTCTTATCTGTGATGTTACTGAAGGGAGGGGAGGACTCTCCGCACCTGACAGCATGTAACCAATGACAAGGAGCTAGGAGAAGGTCCAGCAGCAATCACTTCTTGTGTTGCCCTCTCCTATGAGTGTCTGCCCATATTGCAAAAAACAAACGAGCAGTGCAATACCAATAAGAAAGAGGCAAGTTGTGGGGAAATAGTACCTGATGATGATTCTGGTTCATCATGGGTTAACCTATCACTCCCATGATAGGCAGGTGTTCCCTGGGAGGCGGAGCTAGACGGAGTTCTAAATGGAGAGGGAACAACTGTTGAAAGGCAGTTGGGGTTTGGCAGTTGGGGAGTGGAGGGTTAGAGAGGGAGCAGGAGGTTTGGGTGGATGGGAAGAAAGGTTATAACCGTCATTATCAAGCTGCAGGAGATGTATTAACAAGTCCGTATTATATAAAAAGCAGATATGCACTTTTAAGAACCAGAGAAATCCATGTTTTCAAGTTAAATAATAAAGTTAAATGTGCCTAAACGTTCGTGGACTCGGGCAATGTCTCAGTACCTTCAGAGGTGTGACTAAGAGGCGAGAACAAAGCTTTCCTGTGGAAGAGGAAACTTTGCTTTTTCTCCTGTCATACAAAGGGCTGGTTAGTGAAGCCAAGGGAGCCACATAGTTGCCTAAGGGAGAGGCAAATTGTAGCAGTAGGGATCCATGGGAAGGAGACCCCACTCATGGCAATAGGTTTCGAACGCAGAGCCCTGAGGTACCCTGGAGACAAGTCCAGTTTGGACACTGGAGGTTTACTTCCGTTTGTATAGAAGCACAGGGAGAGCCTCTGTTGTTAAAGCAGTGATGGGTGGGAAACGGGGAATCCCTCACACAAGTCCGTGCAGGTCACAGTGCCCAAAGGCTGCTTGACACCTGGACCCAGCAGGGAGCACAGAAAGAACAGCCTCCTTATCCAAAATAGAATTTTCCCATCTTTGCTCTATGGTGAGATGCAAAAAGTGCCCTTGCATTGGGAGACTGCGCACATCTGCAGTGGAGAAGAAGTAGATGCAGAAATTTAACCTGGCCAGATGAGAGGGGTGAGAGTTAAGGGCTCCTGCACATTTAATGGATATTTAGGAACTATTAAAGATGCAAGCGTTCCAGACTATTTTTGTCCTGCTACCTTATGTAGAAGAGTTTTTTTGGGAAGAAGATGATGGAAGGCTGGGCAGCTTCTCCTAGCAAATCCTTTTAGGGCAGAGGGTAGAAAACCTACAGCTCTCCAGAAGTTGTTAAGACTACATCTCCCATTATTCCTGACTATTGGCAATGCTGTCTGATGCTGATGAGAGTTGGAGTCCCATAACATCGGGGTGGGGGGCAAAGGTTGCCCCACTCCTTTAGGGCTTGCTTGCTGACTGTGTGGCTACATGCTGGCAAAAAAAAAAAACCATGGAAAAAGCTTCCCTAAAATAAAATTAAACAAAGTGGTATTTCCCTGCCCCATAGGTGACAATGCTACCCAAATGATCTGGGTGGTTTTGGCTCAGCTTTGGGTCACATCCATACCAAAGAACCCTTAACTACTTTAAGAGGCATGGCTTCCCCCCAATGAATCATGAATTTGTTAAGGCTGCTTGAAGTGGTACAAGAGTGTTTTAAATGCATGGTCTGGATGTGACCTAGACACAGACTAGCTTTTGCTTACAACTAGCTGTGCCGTCAAGCCAGAAAATAATGAGTAGGATTCTGATATGTTGATGCTTGAGAGGAGAGGCTTCACTCCTTACTGTCCTGGGTTTTGTTTCTTCCTTTGACCTGATAAGAAATATAGTGCAAAAGAAAATGGGTAATAAAAGAGGGAAGGCAACACACACACACACACACACACACACACACACACACACACAGTGTTCTTAACTGACCTAAAGGAAGGGGAGGATGAGGAGAGAGAAGTCATTAAATCCAAATCACAGTCGATAAAAAGAGAGAGCTTTATCTTTTCTTGAGGGATTTGCGAGGAAGGAAATAAGATGGTAAAATGAGTCCTCAGCAGACCAGCTATATGCTCATAATTGTGTTATTTGGAAGGAGAGCGAAATATATTGGTTCATAAATATATATGGTACTAAGCTCTTTTAATTTGTATAGGTTTGGCGGCACATGGGGCAAGAGGCACAATTACCTCCGAGGAATTCAGTCTTAGAGAACATATCTGGGATTTGATTTGCTTTTGTCCCAAGGATAATAGAAAGTAGCAGATGCTTGACATCATAATAGAGTTCAAGTGCCTTAGCAGTATATCAGCTCTCAAAGAATTATGAAAAGGGAAAAAGGGAAAAAGAAAGAATGTACTCTGCAGCCTTGTGAAGTATAGAAAAGAAGAGCATTTTACAGCTCCTGCAGATAAACAACCCTTTGCCTCCTCTTCCCTTCAACTGAGGCAGCTTTTGGACAATGTGGCACCCTTGACCCTAACCTGAGCAGTGAGAATCAGTTAATTAAACAGTCAAAACAACTGCAGACTGCAAAAAGGAGAGAGAGCAGAAATGTGCAGGCGACAGTGGGAATTGCCACAAAAATCCACTTGAATTGTGCACTCTACGCAGACACATTATAAAAATCAAAAGATTGGTTCCTCCACCCCAGCTGCAACTTCCATATGGAACACAGGAACTACAATTTCATATAATATATATATTTTTTGCTTTTCATAATGTGACAGTTTGTAGACTTTTTGTTGTCAGATGCAATTCTAGAATAATAAAATATACAGTAGTGTTATTTTTAAGAGGTGGCCTGACCTGCACCAGCTCTGCCTTTCAAATAAATTTCATTTTTCAAAAGATCACAATTTGGATTGTGTCGGCGTTCCATTTTCCTTCCAGCTAAGTTTGCCAAACATCAGAGAAGGGGTGGTTTTTTTCCATCCCCTTCCTTCAGCCCTCTGCTGCTGTTAACTTTGTGCAACGGTTTTCAAAGCATAACAGAATGTTGGAAGATTCAGAAAAGATGAAAGGATGTACTTCTTTTCACAGCATGCAGTTAAATTATGGAATCCACTCCCACAAGAGGTGGAGATGGCCACCCACTTGGATGGCTTTAAAGGAGGCTTAGACAAATGGGGGATAAGGCTGTCAATGGCTGATAGCCATGAAGTCTATGTTCTACCCTCCTAGGCAGTATGGCTCTGTGTACCAGTTGCTGGGAATCACAAAGAGGCAGAGTTCTGTTGCATTTCGATCCTGTTTGCAGGCTTCCCATAGGTAGCTTGCTAGCCACTTTGGGGAAAGGATGCAGAACTAGACGGGCCATTGGCCTGATCCAGGAGGCTGCATATCTTTTGACTAGAAACCCTGTTGTTCCATGAGAGGAGCTGAAGTGTGTTATGAAAATCTAAGCCGGAACATTGGGTGCATCAACCTCTGTATGCCCATCAGATCAGACTTCAGAATCTAGCTTATCCAGTTCAGTTATGAGCCAATCCAAATTTCCATCCAAAGTGTAGGCTGGCACATAATCAGTTTCCTTCAGGAGAGTCAGCTTTCCTTCTTCCATTTTCCTCTTCCTGCCCACATCAATATAAGCATGGAGAAATGGAGAGGGAGAGGAAGCTGGTGAGCGTTCTCTGTGACAAAACATAAGATTATGAGCATGCTCAGCAGCCAGCTTCATTCACCACCAGCTATGATAAGCATTCACTATGATAAACACTGCTTATTTCTTCTTCTTTTTCAACCTATTAAGCAAGGTAAAATTAAAACTACAGATCCAAGCATTCTTGATAACGATGGAGGTTTTTGTTCATCTGTTTTGTGATCAAGATGTAAGCCAATGGCCTCTTTTGAGAAGACCGCTTTATCAATTTCTCTGGTGAGGCGGGTGGGTCAGGGAGAAATTCTCCAATAGTTTCTGAGGGGAGAGGCTCGCGGTAGCACTTCTTCTTATTCCCCCCCACACCTGCATTGGTAACCAGGCCACTATTTTGCACATCCCGCAATGCTCTGGATCTAGTATCATTCAAGGGCATTGGAACGTATAATGGCACCCATCATAAAACGGGAGTGCAAAAAAGAAAAATCTCAAAAACTTTCTCGGGGGGAGCAAAACATTCTGAGAAACTTTGGCCTGGCTTCCCCAGCAGCAGGGGGAAGTTCAAGATAACCCTTCTGCTCCCCTCAGACTTTCCATTCACTAATGATGACCCTCCCCACTGCCCATCCCTGAATGGTGTCCTTATTCTGCAGAAAATTCAAGCGGTAAGCCATACTAGCTGAATTTCTCACCCCCACCCCTGTATCTAAAAATCCATAAGCATTCCCTTTTGGGAGCCAGGAGTTAACAGTCCTAATTGCTTTCACTGTAATACTGGTTAGTAGCAGCTATTATAAGGTAACAACTATAAAGAACATTCACACCAGAAGGAATATTATCTTATAATGTCAGCACCTATTTGACGACTGTTTTAATATGTGAAAACAGCAGTGCAGTATGTATCTGACCTTTTGCTTCTTCCCATCCCTGGGTGGTAGAGCAGCAGTTGTGAAGCCATCCTTCCAGCCCACAGGCAGAACAGAGGAAGGGTAAGCAATGCTATTAATAAATTTGTTTGAATTTTCCCATTATATGTACCGGTATCGAGATTGCTGTGCCCCCATCAAAGACTTTAATCAAAGTGTGTTGGACTGAATAAATAACAATGCAAGCACTTTGAGCTCCTTGTTCCTACACTAGCGCCTTCTCCTCTGAAAATAAACTGCACTTAGCCAGGAGAGGCGAGCAAATTGCCTCTTGCAGCGCAGGCCTGAAAATAAGGCCGGTTGAGTTCAATGGCGATCAGAGCCTCACGCCCAGGTAAATGTGCATAACATTCCACCTTGAGAGTGCAATATTAACCCACCCACCCACCCACCCCCCGGTGTTGATGGCTGTGTGAGAGGATTGCATGTGGTCTCCTCTCTACTGGCCTCCATCAGTGGAGGGAAGCAAACACTGCTGTTTGGAGGGGGTTCTGCTGGATCAGAGAACCAGCTTTGAAGAGGTGGGTGGTTCTCTTGCTGGTGGTGAGAAGTAGAAAGTCCCCAAAGGTGGTTTTGTTTTTTTAATAAAGGAAGCAGGACAGGGCTACTGAATCAGTGGCTCTGGACCCAGAGAATGGATCTCCTAAAGGACCTAGTCCTTGTGGCCATCAGCTATACCAGCCTGGAGCAAAAAATAAAAATTCCTCCCAGGTACCCAGGATTGCAGACTTAATAAGTCAAATGCCACAACAACTATGACAGCACCCTAATATTTTGAGATACTTTATGTCCCATAAAATGCTCTCTTACATCAGAAACGTTGTACAGTGTAGTCTGAACACACCACGAAATATTTTGAATGGATATACACCACCTATAGGAACTGAGGATTGAACTCTTTTTCATTGCCCAGCTTCCCCACGCCCGTTGTTCGCAATAGCATAAAAGTTCCCATGGGTGCCCCAGTCTCGAATCGGCTCAAGCTCTCCTGTCCTATCCATTCTTACTAATTTAGAAAATTGTTTATAGTCTGTCTTTTGGGGAACAGGCCACCCGAGGAGGCATACATCTCATATAAACACACTAATGTCAAACACCAACTCTTTAAAAGCAGCAGTAGGAGTCTTTAAAAACAGGGAAGTTACAAAACAATGAAATAGTGCAAGACACATGTCATCCATTAAAGAACAGTCTTGATTAAGAGGCAGTGTGGCGCACTGTGTAAAGTGTTAGACTAGAATTTGAGAGATGAGGGTTCAAATCCCCACTCATCCACGAAGCTCTCTGGTTGACCTTGGGGCCAGTCGCCGTGTCTCAGCCAAACCCCACAAGGCTGTTCTTATGATAAAATGGGGAGAGGGGGGGGGACTTGAACTCCTTGGAGGTAAAGTAGGATATAAATATAAAAATAAATAAACTTGGCCTGGAATAAATGCATTTTTAAACCCTGCTTTAAAATGTGAAGAGCTGGGGTCCATCTGCACCTCTGCAGGGAGTTCTGTAATCTGTGGGCCAGCACAGAAAAGGCCTTGTCTCTTATGACTGATCCTGTAAGTGGGCTTATGGGGTTTGTATAACAAAAACCATCTATACAACACCCTGAAACATGGCAGTCATCACATCTAGTTTAGATTTGAGTGACAGGCAATGCAAAAACCCCAAGTATGCAGTTAAGTAAATATAAAAGTAATTTCCCAGGCCACTTTGTTGTTGTTGTTTAGTCGTTTAGTCGTGTCCAACTCTTCGTGACCCCATGGACCAGAGCACGCCAGGCACTCCTGTCTTCCACTGCCTCCCGCAGTTTGGTCAGACTCATGTTCGTAGCTTCGAGAACACTGTCCAACCATCTTGTCCTCTTGCTACTGCCTAATATTCACAACCATTCCTTATTTTGCTCTTACTTCCATTCATGTATTCTTTTGAACCTTTTGCACCATTTTCTCTTTGGAAAAAGCCTTCAATCAATATTAGGCCTCATAAAAGACCAGACGATATGAAGAGCAAAAGCTAGAGCTTACCCTCTTACGTTTTGCTGAGGATTCTCTCTCTCTCTCTCTCTCTCTCTCTCTCTCTCTCTCTCTCTCTCTCTCTCTCTCTCTCTCTCTCTCTCTCAGTCTCAAAAGGGGAGATTGCAGTGTAATTTCTTCTTGTGTACATAAATTCAGTCAGCTGGAATGGAATTGATTAGCTCTCATTTCAGGGGATCTGATTTAGAGATTTCATCAACACTTTACGTTCTTGTTTCTGTGGTGGAACACTGGCTGTTCTGTAACTAAGCTATTGATTCCCTTGTTTGTATGGAATATGTTGCAGTGGTATGGACCTAAGTGGAATATTAAGGAAAACATCCTCACTGTAAAAGCAGAAGTTTGCTAATAAAGAGATCTCTTACTCCTAGGTTAAATCAATGGACTATCTAGCTCAAATGACAAACATTCAGTTTCCAGTAGCATGTCAACTTGAGGGGTTAAGCTTCCTACTCAAATGATTTTTAACAGGAAATGTGGGGTGGAAAACTTTGGAGGTGGAAAGGGACTGAACCATAATTCTACTCCTGGAGGCAACATTGGAATATGGGTAGTCTGCTGGGGGCAGAATGTCCCCTCACAATCGCAGCCTGCCTGCTAAAATTCAAATATTTTGGGCCAATCAGTGGGTGGTGGGACCTGGGTGGCAGACCAGACTAGTCAATGTTTGCACCTACTTTCATCCACAAATGAGTTAGGGAAAGTCTGCCTTGCTGCTCATTGGGTTCTCATTAGGCAGAATGAACTGGCCACCTAAGGCAGCTGATTTTTCAGTATCAGGAAAAGCAATTAAATTATTAGTTGATTTAGTATTTTTGCTTTAAAAAAAAAGCTGCCAGGAAGGGATAGAGGCGCTTGTGGAATTTTTTCTGTCTCACGTACGATAATAACTTGGCTACTTTTGGGTAATATGGATGTACCTTACCTTAGGGAGTGGGCACCATTTACTGTACTGGCTCAGGCAGCACAATGTCTAAGCATGGCCCTGGATTAGGAAATCCTCTTGGATACTAGGACCCTGTGACCAAATGTTGCAGAGTATCCATGTTGTGTACGCATGAGCCTGTGGCTGAGGAGCTGCTGGGTGAGGATGGTGATTTGTCTCATCTGACCACATCCTCATCTAATTCAACTATATCAAAATCTTGGGTGGCCCCAATTGATTTCTATGGGCAATTTTCTGCAGCAAATGGAAACACTTCAGCTAAGAATGAAGAAGGCTAAATCCTCCACTGATACACCCTTTGGTTTTGCCCAGTTTAGATTATGACATTTTTGGCTGCTTAGATCAGGGGTCATATCTGTGCATGTGCAGATACTGGAAATCGCTTCTGCGCATAGCCAGACGCCCCAAATTGCTTCTGTGCAGGCGCGATTTTCTGCGTCTGGGCATGCACAGAAGCAATTTCCAGCACCAATTTCCGGTCCAGCCAACGGACGATCTCCGCAGGAGTGATCCAGCCCATGGCCAGTAAGCCTTGCTGACCTGTGGCTTAGATGGTTTTTCTTCTTATACTTTTTTTTACATTGATTGTTTGTTTTATCTTGTAATTTTGAATTTGATTTCCCCTCCCCCTCAAAAATCCATTTTTGGATAATGGACGATTTCTCATTTCAGATAGATAAATAATTAGAACCCTAACAACAACAACAACAACAACAACAACAACAACAACAACAACAGGTCTCTGATATCATCTCACACCAAAAAGTCACAATAAATTACCCTCCCAAGTTTTCTGGGATGGAAATGACTCTATATCAAAAATGTTCAGGAAACAATTCAAAGAAATGGCCCATTTTAAAAAATTAAAAAATAAAAATCTCCAAATAAAAGGCTGCTTGATTGGGTGGCAGGGTCACATAGTTCACAGCAATTAGTGAGTGTTTCGTCAAGAGCGAGGGCTTAATATTAAGAACTTCTGTGGCTGCCTCTACAAAGAAGCTGACTTTGCAATTCATATAGTTTCACAGCAATTAACAGAAGTTGCATTGGAAGTAAAGGCTGGACATGAAAAGGACTTTCGCACATCCAGCTACAAAGCTGTTGGCTTTTGGAATGCCTGGTCTGCTGAATGCTGATCATGGAGGTGCAGAATCTCTTTTACTACTCTGAGTAACAGAAGAGCTTCTGGGGGGAAATGACACTTCATTTGTAATGCAACTGAGTGTTATCAACTGAGCAAGTTCACATATAAAGCAGGGCCAACCCAAGACTTTTTGGCCGCCTAAGGCAAAGGACAAGATGGCGCCCCTTGCCATACTACATACAAAAGCCAACTGGATTGACGCGTGTGCTGGCACTGGCAATGGGACAATGTCCTTCACTGTCCTTGAGTTGACATGCACAACTCTTGCCTTCCAACAGAAGGGTCTTGGCAGCAATAGCCATGAAGACTGCCCTTGCTGCTCCCAAGCATTTACACCCGAGGCAGTTGCCTCACTCTGCCTAATGATAAAGCCGGTCCTGATACATTGCCAGATAATACCAATACCATCAAAAGGCCAAAAAAGGCTGTTTATAGTTTCTGGACACAATACTATTTTGGTACTGTTGCTTACCCACATTAATTTTTGAACTTTTTGTTTGTTTTATGTAGGTATATTGCTAATCCTGTATATCTGTCTGCGGATCACTTTGCATGTGGGTTCTTATTAGTCCCTATAACTTCCAAGCCTTAAAATACCTCAGCCTTCACATGGATCTATGCTGTCTAAAGAGGACAAACATTAATGGTGCAGCTGTTGTTCTTAAGCATGTTGTTGTTTAGTCGTTTAGTTTGTGTCCGACTCTTCGTGACCCCATGGACCAGAGCACGCCAGGCACTCCTGTCTTCCACTGTCTCCCGCAGTTTGGTCAAACTCATGTTCGTAGCTTCGAGAACACTGTCCAACCATCTCATCCTCTGTCGTCCCCTTCTCCTAGTGCCCTCAATCTTTCCCAACATCAGGGTCTTTTCCAGGGAATCTTCTCTTCTCATGAAGTGGCCAAAGTATTAGAGCCTCAGCTTCAGGATCTGTCCTTCCAGTGAGCACTCAGGGCTGATTTCCTTCAGAATGGATAGGTTTGATCTTCTTGCATTCCATGGGACTCTCAAGAGTGTCCTCCAGCACCTTAAGCATGTATGTAGCAACTCTTAAGCATGTATGTAGCAATTTTGAGTATTCAAATACCCATTAACTTAGTATTACCGGTACAATAAACCTGATTTGCCAAATCAGATCTGAGACTTAGATAGTGCCATGCAAAATTTGGTTTACAAATCAGATTCCTACAAGGCAATTCTGTACATATCTACACAGAAGTAAATCCCATTGTGTTAAATTGGGCTTACTTTGAGGCAAGATGTCCATGTGTGCAAGCACTATACCATTAGATCAACTTAGTTATAGCACAATACCAACCAAACTTCCTCCTGTAAGCAATAATACACTGTAACATGAATTATCACTGGGCTGTGCCTTCTTTTTCCAGAGTGCAATACCTCATCTGAAACACTATTCAGTGTGAAATACCTGTTTGCAATACCTGTTCTGAAAGTATTAAAACAGAGAAAAGCTGTGACAAGTGAAGCAGTTTCAAATTAACCTTTGGAATTACACTTTCTCAGCACATCACCCCCCCCCCCGGTTTCTTTTTCAACAGAGCAGCTATCTCCCTTGCAATTCTATTAAAATGCTCCAAAATAAACCCTATAGCAGCTACAACAGGGCAAATTAATGTCAACACACCAGGACATATGTCTAATTTCAGAGCAGAGACTTAAAGATTGGAATCCTTATTATAGGCCTCATCAGCTGTTTCCGAATACCCTTCAGGTCTAGAGAGATTCATTTCAAATGAGGAACATCAGTGCAGAGCTGGGAGATAAAAAGAGGGAACTGCTCAGATGGCGCATTAATTTCTATCACTCAGCTAGGCTTGCGATGATCATCATTTTGAATTTAATACATCCTACTGGGCTGCTGTTTGTGCAGTTTTGTGGGCCACAGTGTGGACATTTCTTTTCCTTGGGAAATAACCAATAAAAAGATGGCCCACCGCTGTCAGTCATAGGAAGTTTTAATGACTGACACATTATGCTAAATCAGTGGTTCCCAACAGGTGGTCCGGGGACCCCCAGGGGTCTGCAAGCTATGCCAGAGGGGTCCTCAAGATGCTATTAGATGCCAAGCCTCTGGCCCGCCGGAACCGGCAGAACTGCCGCCGCCGGTGCGCGGGCGCCAAGCAAGCCCGGTGGATCAACCAGGGAGCCGCTGAAGGCCCCCCGCGACCCTACCGGACCGAGGCTGAGTGCGCCCGGCCGGAGACTCGGCGGAACCCCTGGGCCTAGAGGCCCGAAACCACCTTCCAGGCCGCAGACCCCGCGGCGACCGCGTGGGCGTCGGAAACGTCCGGCGGAGCAAGCGAGGAGCCGCTGAGGTCCCCCGCAGGCCCGCCGGGCCGAAGCCGAGGGCGCCCGGCCGACGGCCGAGCGGAGCTCCATGGCCCGAGACCTCCCACCGCGCAACGATCCTGGGGGGCCTGCCTCGCGACTGCAGTCGCCATCACCCCTAGCTGCCCAAGAGGGGGAAGGAGCCCCCCCAAGCAAAGGCCCCCGATCCCGCAGCTCCTGCGCGCCACACGGGGAGCCTTGTGGGGACCCGAAGAACAAAGGCCACATTGAACCTGCTGGCGCTGGCGCTGCTACCGCCGCAAATACAGCCACCCCCAGAGGAGGAGAAAAGAAGAGGGAACGACAGGGAAGAGAGGGCCCCACCACCACCCTCAACCCAGTTGAAAGGGTAGAAACCTCCCCCCCTCCAGAGGGAAACCCCCCGACCCCCAGATGGCCATCACACCGCTGCCACCACAGCCACCACCACACCAACGCCCCCCCCCCCAAGAAGGATAAAGAAAAGAGGAAAACAACTGAAAAATAAATAAAACCACTTTTTAATTTTAGAATTAATGGGGGTCCTTGTCACAACAGCGGCTCGATGAGGGGTCCTCGAGAAAATTTTGTTGGGAACCCCTGTGCTAAATAATGGTACAACCGCCCAGAATGGGCATTGTCTTGTTGACTTCTACTCTTCCTCTTTAGTTTCGTTATCATCATAATTTTATTATTTACAGTGGTGCCTCGACTTACGAATTTAATCCGTTCTGAAGGCACCTTCGTAGGTTGAAAAATTCTTAAGTCAAAAAGCGCCATTGGAAACGTGATTTCCCATAGGAATGCATTGGAAATGGAAAAATTCATAAGTCGAAGCAACCCCATCTAAAAATTCGTAAGTCGAAAAAACCCTATCTAAAACCGCCGTGGTTTCCATTCGGATGTCGAGAAATTCGTAAGCGTGCGGCCATTTGCCCCATTCGTAAGTCGAAAAATTCGGTTGTCAAGTCATTCGTAAGTCAAGGCACCACTGTATATGCCGCCCATCTGACCGGATTGCCCCAGACACTCTGGGTGGCTCCCAACGAAATATTGAGAGCACAATAAAACATCAAACAGTAAAAAAAATAAAAAAAATCCTATACAGTTTTGCCTACAGATGTCTCCTAAAATATAATAATAATAATAATAATAATAATAATAATAATAATAATAATAATAATAATAATAATAGTGTGTGCAGGCTACCCCCCTGAATCGCATCACTGGGTGCTATTGGCAGGGGCAAAGAAATAGACAACATGATGATGTCATGACTTTGCTTCACATCACAGACAGACAGACAGACAGACAGAGAAGGAGAACTCAACATATAGTTCCACCTAAATTCACCGTTCTTATGTGAGGCTGACCTAGCCTGAAGCAAACCTATCTGCGAAGGTAGTGGTTTCTGTTAAAAGAAAGGTGAATCCCTCCTGACCTCTCTTATTCCTAATCTAGTATATGTGAACTCTTGGTGTGGCCTTGGGATGGAGTATAACCTCACTGTCCGTCAATCAGTGCAGATGGAGTAGAACTTCTTGTTGAATTGACTGACAGATCTAGAATATATATATATATATGTTTTTCAAATGCATTCTTTTCCAATGGGCTTCAAGCCAGGGAACCTGTGGCCCTCCAGATGTTGTTGGACTCCAGCCTGAACTGCAAAGGCTAGTGGCCAAGCGTTATGGGAGTGAAAGTCCAGCAACATCTGGAGGGCCATAAGTTCCCCGAATGTTGCCTTAACATCCTAAGTTAATTATCAACCCAATTAGGTGCTCAGAGAGCTCTTCTTAACTTCAATACACACACAGGGTCATTTCCCATTTCAACGTACACTTAAGTAATTATACTTAACAGCCTGTGCCTAACCTTTGTCAGAGTAAGTTGTTTACTTGGCGTTGTTTGTGATCTTGCAACACCTTGTGGGTCCACTGGCATCAGACCAGAACACAACACAGTGTTGCCCAACGGGCCTATGATAGCCTTTGGCAACCTGGTGCCTGCAGAATATTGATATGGTACCACACTGGCACTTATATACCAACCAAAACATGAGTTTGAAAAATAAGGACTTAATATACTAATGGCACCAAGATCAGTCATGGTCAGAGTGTGGGGAAACCTGAAAGGATCATGGCATAGATTCAACTAAATTGCTGCGCTATCCAGAAACAGTGCAATGAGTCCTGCTAGCACATCAGGGCTCTCCCTTCCCCCATGTGCCCCCTGAGGAGTCTTCAAATTCCCTTGCAGATGGGTCTGGAGAACTCTCAGGACAGCACACGGCATGGGAGAGATTATTACATGTGGCCAGCAGAAATGTGTCGATGGAATGCTCCCTGTAGGGCAACGTTAAATTCCACCCATATGTTTCATATAATTAACTCTGACATGTTGCCTTCCTGGAAAAATATTAATGGAGAAAAATGAGACTTGTAAGTGGACAAAGAACAAGTGTCATTCTGGTATGACTTTGTTCAATATACAAACCAACAGCAAATAGCCTGAACATTGCCTCTACCTTCCACCAAATTGGTGGGTGATACGAGGGAAAGAAAATATCATCAGAAGCCTGGGAGTAATAGTCAAAATCCCCAAACTACAAACTACATACCTATGGAAAACAAACCTAAAGAACCATCAGTAAACAGGTCTTATCACATTCTAATAGTCATGGAACTATGATCCACCTGGAAACCGATAGCTAATTTATGAAAGACTGTTTATTTTGTTTATGATACCTGTTAATGTGTAATGGTGTTGTTATCCATGCTGATTGAGCTATGGAGGATAATTAATGGTTTCTGTTTTATATCTTTGTTAATGGAATTTTTCAATTTCTTTTTGTTTATTTGATTTTTATGAACTCTTTAAAATTGGGTGTATAATTATGGAAAGCACTATTAAGTTTTCCTTCTTGTCTCTCATTGAATTCTGTATGAACTTAGTTGAATATACATCCCATTAAAAAATATTGTGGGAGGGAATTTAACCTGCAGCTTCTGGTGTATTCTGTCATTTGTTTGTTTGTTTGTGTTTTAAAAGATCATGTTTGTAGTTCTGTTTCTTGAAGAGGAAAGAAACTGAAAATGTATAAGCACTTAGGCAATCTACTGAAGAGTTGGCATTTGAAATGAACCTTTGGTCCTTTCCAGATTTTGGAGAACATGCAGCTCTTATTCTAAGCTACAGAGAACGCAGAAAGCTTGTGAGGAAGTCACTTTATCCCCCTGAAGTTTCAGGACTCATAATGATCACCATGAACTCACCCCCATCAGGCCCTATGAGTAAAACTAAGGACCACAGAGAACATTAGTGGGGTTAAATTAGGCCACAACTTTATTGATTACAGAAGTGAGTTTGGCTTGGCATTGGGTAGGTTCCATTGTCTCCAGCCTTCCTGCTGGAGGAATACTGGGGGTCAAGCCTGATTTGTGGTTGACCTATGACATATATTCAAGAGGTGCAGTCCCCACAGACTTGCCGTGTTGGGGAATGCTATGGCCCTAGTCCCCACCTGGGCATATGCACAGAAGCATCGCCAAGCGGATTCCTTTATCAAGATATCCCACCACCAAAAAGGGAGAAGCAGAGGGTCTCAAGTCCCCCGCCACCTAAGACTAGGAACTAACCCAATGCCAGATCCACCAAAGTTGTGACGATTGCTGTGAGTTAGGTAAAAACCCCAGACAAGCCCAATTAATCTGCTAATGATCACTTGAGCTGCAGAACGATGGCTGCTGTTGTTTTGCAGCTTGGTCACAACTGGCTTAAATCTTGGAAGGCCAAGCAAACTTTGCTACTAACAACGATATGTGGAGTGCTAGGCATTTCCATTAAATCTTCTTGCATTCATTACATTTATAGGGAGGAAATTCATCATCAGAGGTAGCCTACAGCTCATTTTATCCAGATGGAAACTGAACTCAAGATGGTTGTGTTCATCTACCTGGAGAGACATAGTAGCGCTCAGTCACAAACCTGAAATGATCAAAAGCAGTTCTTCTCTGTTTTTCTGCTGTCTCTTCTTGCTTTCCTTCCTGTCTGACAGATGCAAATATACCCAGCAGGAAGCTGCTTCACTCTTGATATATTCACTGCATACAATCTGAAGCATAAATATTTCCTTTTATTCCCTTCAGCAAATGTGTATCAGGTGAAAGATAGTGCAGAAGTGTGTAGGATAACAAAGCAGGCCTGCCTGATCCAATAATATTTGTTAGTCAATCATACATGCCAGGCCCTCTGCAGTTCCAGGTGACATGCTATGCAAATTTGCCAAAGTAATTGACACACACATCTGACAAGCAGATGTTTCGATGTACTTCTGAGAACATTGGCACCACGTAACTGTGGGCTGATGGGTCATTAGCTAGCCACCATTAGCAGAATCCAGCACCCTGAAATGTGGTTCGGTCAATTTTCACCCACCCTGAACGAGCGCAGAATGATGCAAAGTTCATTCTGACAATTCAGTTGAGAAGTGGGTGGTGAAAATGTGGAAGTGTCAGAATGCTGTCAGCGGCTCCTGGCTGGTTGTCCAGGAAAGACAAGGAAACGTTTCTTATAGTCCTTTTCTATTTCAAACTTTACAGAGAGAGGCTATAGAACCCAGCCTCCTGGATATTGGCATTTTCCCGAGTGAATCTCCACACACACCCGTCTCTCCCACTTCCTCATTCATCATCATCATCATCCCCTCCTCTATGGGTGCCCTCTGTCTTCGAGCTGTTTGCTCTCCTACTTTTGAGGCTTTCCAGGTTCTGGAAGGTGGTGGGTCTTGAATGCTTTCTAATGTCAGCCAGTTGCTCTGCCTCTCCCATGATTTCCCAACTTTCCCCCTAATCTGCCTCTGAGCTGTGACATCCCTCAACCCCCTGTTGTAAATCTATACTGTCTTCCTCTTCCTCCTCCCTGGAATGGCCAGGGGGCGGCAATGTCCACCATTCCTCTTCTGCCCAGTCCCTGACAGAAGACATGCAGTTGCCAGGATACAGGGATTGATGACCTATGATTTTCCAGGTCAGGGATGAAGGACGGTAGTTCAAAACATCTGGAAAATCATAGGTTATCAATCCCACTGTAGATGATGCAATGTGACTGGGAAGGCAGATGGAAACTGTGAGTTGTTTCCAGTCATACTCAGAGTAAGCCCATTAAAAAGAATGAAGATGACCAACTTTGGCCCATTAATTTCAATTCGTCTAATCTGAGTAAAACTTAAGTCAGCTACAAGCAATTCCCTCAGCTTTCTTTTTCACTAGTCTGCTCTAGAATGGCAGAATGCTATGAAAATCTTTATTAAACTGAAACTAAGAACTTAGCTGAATTGATATGCTAGTCAAACTAATGGTCCACCCCATGAGCAACGACCAAAGCAAAACCCAGGAATATTCACAAGGAGGGAATGCTAACATATCTGCTTCCATGGTAGTCGGAGATATACCTTTGCTGAGTACAGAGGCTGTTTCTGGTTACAGATCTACCTTCTAGGTATTTATCCAATTATTTAATTCAAACCATTTACAATAGTAGCTAAAGCATTGTTCTGTGGCAATCAATAACATAGGATTATTATGCTTTGCATGAAGAATATCTGCTCACCTGGGGCTCTGGGGGAGTGGCAATGGCCGCACGGCACAGTCTCTGCTCGGTCTTGGTGAGATGGAAGCCAGGTTCCATGCCGGAACAAGAAGAAGGACCTGTCTAGCAGGTCACGTGGAGGGGGGGGGGTGAGCCAAGCCTGCCCCCACTGTATTTAAGAGGATGGCCTCATGTAGGTTACCCTCTTGGGAGGTCAGTGAAGGATTCACCACCCACAAACCCAGGCTGGAAGGGGCCTGCCTGAAGGTGAATGGGCAGGATGGCATTGGGATCTTGCTATGGTGTCATCTGGTCACCCTATTCAGGGCCAAGGAGGATTTTTTCCTGCAGATAAATTGGTTGGTCTGCAGGTTTTCACCAAACTCATAGCAACTGTCACAACTCTGGCAGATAAGGCATTGAGTTGGATCCTTAATTGAGCAGGTAAATGAGTGCAGGAGGGGTGACTCTGTCTGGGAACCCACGTGGGGGGGGGGGGCAATGGACAAAAATATCCCTCCCAATGATGACCTAGGATGGGGTCGTGGCACCTGGACCATGTCACGGGCGATGCCCCACTTCAGTGCCGACCTCGCCATGATTATCAACCAACAGGCAGGTTGCTTGATACCAGATACATATCCAATGCCCTTGCCAAGCCTACTAGAATCAGTAATCAATAAAGTTGTGGACTATTTCAACCCAAATATAAATCTCCTGGGTTTATTTCCACGGTCTGCCCCACACCGCACCATGGACATCATGGGCTTGTGGCAGCAAGTAGTTCCTTCTACTCTGTTTCCACTGACTACACCAACTTTCTTCCTATTTTAATTACTAGGATGTTCAGGCCAAACTTTATGATAAAAGTCATATTCATTTGAGTATATTGAATTAAACCAGAAATTTCATGGGTATCTTTTTTTTTAATGAAGTTTGCAGCCCTCATGATTGAGCAGAGGTGGGAATGAAAATATATAAGCAGTTAGGCAATCTACTGGAAGTTAAAGTGAACTTTAGCAGAATTTCAAGTGAGAGAGAGCATTGTTAGTCCTTTTCCATGATTCCTGATTTAGACACCTACCTTTCCCTGCTGCCCCACATCCCACCTAATCTTTCAACACTCGTAGTGACATTTCCACTCTCTTTTTACCCCCAAGCCATCTTATTTATTTACTGCAATATTTTATCCTATCCTTCCTCCAAGAACCTTAGGACAGCATATTTACTCCTCCCTATTTTATCTTCACAACAACCAGATCTCTGACATGCATTCCACCACTCCGGTTATTTACGACTTGCAAGTATGTGATTTGTTTCTTCCTGCAGAATGTGCCCCTCCCCACCCCATTTGTCCCATGCTGACTTTTTCTTAAGACAGCTTGTATGCATGCTTTTGGATACCTATCCTATTTAGCTTATATGTAGACAAAATTCTGCCTCCTTTCATATCTGACTCCTTGGGATTAAGGGAGGAAATGGCTATACTAAAGACTGGAGACTATCAAATGGATGTGTTGTTTACCTAAGCCTGATTACCTCTGCCTTTATAGTACCATTTGGATAACAAGACATGTATTCTCTTGCCAGTCATATTCATTAATCAGGCATTCCCTAAGCACTAGCATATAAAAGGTAAAGGGACCCCTGACCATTAGGTCCAGTCGTGACCGACTCTGGGGTTGCGCGCTCATCTCGCATTATTGGCCGAGGGAGCCGGCGTATAGCTTCCAGGTCATGTGGCCAGCATGACAAAGCCTTTTAAATCACTAGCATATAAATATCCGCAAATGTTATATTTATGGATCAACTCATTTTATAATTTCATTTTAAAGGTAGATCATCTATGTATAATTGCCTCACTTTTAAATAGGTTAATGGTAAGAATGCATTAACCGTGCAAATGGAATACAAATACAGTGGTACCTCGACTTACGAATGCTTCGACTTACGAAGGTTTTGACTTACAAAGTCAGCAAACCCAGAAGTCTTTTCACCGCGCGCGCATTCTGCACATGCGCAAAGCACAAAATGGACGCTTCAACAAACCGAAGATTTCGACTTACGAAGAACGCCGCGGAACGTAAGTCGAGGTACCACCTCCAGCAAATTGCACCACTCCTTTGCTTAGTTACACAAACATATCATCCCTGGGGTAGTCAATACACTGCCCTCCAGGTGTTGCTGGACTATAACTCCCATCATCCCTCTCAGCCCTGCTGACTGGGGCTGATGGAAGCTGGAGCCATCTGGAGTGTACCACCTTGGCTACCCCTGTATCAGCCAGACGTCTCTTCTGCCACATATGTAGCAGTGTGGT
This sequence comes from Zootoca vivipara, assembly GCF_963506605.1. Classification (NCBI taxonomy): domain Eukaryota; kingdom Metazoa; phylum Chordata; class Lepidosauria; order Squamata; family Lacertidae; genus Zootoca; species Zootoca vivipara. The sequence goes on from NC_083282.1 coordinate 71,439,780, forward strand.
GGCAGAATGGTCCAAGCTCCTTTCCTCCATCACACAGTTTCCTATGTGAACCGGGCATCTATTTGTACATGTGATGCCACATGCAGACCCATTTGGTGTGCTCTCCTCTCTTTGGATATTTTAAAGAGGAGAAGAATGGTGCAAACTAGGTCTCTACATGGCCAACAGCACACACAGAGTGCTGCCTGGTCCAAGAAGAATGGAAAGCAAAGACATTGAACTAACTATGGTTATAGTCAGATGTGGAATTTATTGTGTTAGTTTTACTGGTCATAATGCTAGTGCTTCTGTCCTCATTTCTAAGGTCTGTTTTACACTGCAGTACCCCACGATGGGGTGAGCTCCCATTGCTCGGTCCCAGCTCCTGCCAACCTAGCAGTTCGAGAGCACGTCAAAGTGCAAGTAGATAAATAGGTACTGCTCCGGCGGGAAGGTAAACGGTGTTTCCGTGCGCTGCTCTGGTTCACCAGAAGCGGCTTAGACATGCTGGCCACATGACTCGGAAGCTGTACCCTGGCTCCTTCGGCCAATAAAGCGAGGTGAGCGCTGCAGTGCAACCCCAGAGTCATTTGCGACTGCAACCTTTACCTGTTGCATTATGGAACTGTGGCTTTTTGATAGATATGCCACAAAGTCACACTAAATTTTAAATGGTGGGAAAGAGCTGTATTCTGGGATAACATCCTAAATTTTGTCACATGAAATGACAGTGCAAAACTCCCTCTATTTTTCTAGCTTAACAAAGTTGCAAATGGCTTTGGGGATCCCCCCCCCCGGAAACAAAATCATGGAAATGAGTGCTAAACTTCCACTTGCTTTCCAGAAAGTTCACACGGAATGTGGAGATTATCATGAAACTTCATGGAAATGGAATAAAGTGTTGTCTGAATGAAGCCCAGGTCCTGCCTCCACTGCCTCTAGAAGTGAGAGACTGCTCTTACATTCGAGGCATGCATGTGGGCTTTTTGTAAACATCTGTTTGGCCACTGTGAGGACAGGATGATGGACTAGATGGGCCTCTGGTCTGATCCAGCGGGGCTTCTCTTGCATTTTTTATTATAGAACACTAGTTTAGGCATGCAGGAGGCCACTGCACAGACCACTGTGGAATAGCCTGCTAATTTAACATAATTTTGCATCTTTGTGTGTAAGAGAGAGGAAGTGTAAATTAAAGGACTTAACAGCCAATGTCGCTTTGACCTGTGTTGGTGGCAAATGCAAAAGATCAACGAGAAACAATTATAGCACTCTAATTACAGCACTGGATTTAGAAGTGGAGATTCTGATAATATATCCCTAAAGTAAACCCTGGGATGGTGGTGGTGAAGATGGAACATGGGGTTCATAAAATAAGCAAACCCTACAGAACTGGAGAGCCAGCTGTGGAAGAATCATAGAATCATAGAGTTGGAAGAGACCACAAGGGCCATCCAGTCCAACCCCTGCCAAGCAGGAAACACCATCAAAGCATTCTTGACATATGCCTGTCAAGCCTCTGCTTAAAGACCTCCAAAGAAGGAGACTCCACCACACTCCTTGGCAGCAAATTCCGCTGTCGAACAGCTCTTACTGTCGGGAAGTTCTTCCTAATGTTTAGGTGGAATCTTCTTTCTTGTAGTTTGAATCCATTGCTCCATGTCCGCTTCTCTGGAGCAACAGAAAACAACCTTTCTCCCTCCTCTATATGGCATCCTTTAATATATTTGAACATGGCTATCATATCACCCCTTAACCTTCTCTTCTCCAGGCTAAACATACCCAGCTCCCTAAGCTGTTCCTCATAAGGCATCATTTCCAAGCCTTTGACCATTTTGGTTGCCCTCCTCTGGACACGTTCCAGCTTGTCAGTATCCTTCTTGAACTGTGGTGCCCAGAACTGGACACAGTACTCCAGATGAGGTCTGACCAGGGCAGAATACAGTGGTACTATTACTTCCCTTGACCTAGATGCTATACTCCTATTGATGCAGCCCAGAATTGCATTGGCTTTTTTAGCTGCTACATCACACTGTTGACTCATGTCAAGTTTGTGGTCTACCAAGACTCCTAGATCCTTTTCACATGTACTGCTCTCAAGCCAGGTGTCACCTACAAGAGACCTACAGCAGCTGAGTTAGGCCTCTAGACAGGGTTCCAGTACATGGCCCACAGTAATCATTGGCTAGGCAGGTCTATTTCCATGATTTAAGGATCCCGGTCAATAAAACCCCAAGCAGCCCTCTTTTCTAGTAGTACCATAACTGGCTGGTTGCCACTCCTCTTGGCTTTCTCGGTTTTCACAACACATGCTTTAAAAACCCTCCGTTCCATTATTTCTGAGCAGGGTCTTGCTTATTTTAATTTGATGTGATAACCTTTGCTCCATTTACGTGCTCACCTGTGTGAGGTTTGAGGCTGACCTCAGAAGAAATGTTCTTGGATTTAGCAGCCACATAGCTTTGACTGTTGGGATACTTGCAGTTCTTTGGACCTACTGGCTTAGGGTAGATATTGCAGGCAGCAGTTTAGCTGTCCTCTTTCCATGGAGGTAGGTTCCCACTAAGGGATGGGAGGAAAAATTAAATTCAGCTTGCATTTGAAGGGGTACCTGCTTTATGTGTATTTTCAGAAACGAGAACCAAAACACAACCATCATTTGAAATACAGTGGTACCTCGGGTTACAGATGTTTCAGGTTACAGACTCCGCTAACCCGGAAGTAGTACCTCGGGTTAAGAACTTTGCTTCAGGATGAGAACAGAAATTGTGCGGCGGCAGCGGGAGTCCTCAGGTTAAGAACAGTTTCAGGTTAAGAACGGACCTCCAGAACGAATTAAGTTGTTAACCCGAGGTACCACTGTACACACTTCACTTCTCTGAATTTTGCAGTGCAGTTCTGCAGCCAAGTTATATGTACAAAAATGCTTATGTGTATAAAAATGCATATGTTTGTGAAAATAATGTACAAAAACATATATTATGGAGCACAGGGACAAAATGTACTATACCAGGGAACATTCACCCCCTGAACTAGCTGCCGCACTCAGGTGCAATGGAGGATTGTGTCCCGTCCCCAGTGATAAAATAGGATTCACCTGCCATTCCAGTGGGATTCTTCATGGAAGTCAAAACAGCAGGCCAGGCCAGCCTGTGGATATTATTATTATTATTTAGTCATTTGGCAATTCTGAAGCATTTCAGGGGAATTTACAAAACGAGAAATACATCTCTGGATTTCTTAATGTTGTTTTAACAACATTAAATGCTTCAAATGCCCTCTGGAAGTGGTATTTTGGGATGACATCTGACAGGTTTCTGTCACCCCTGTCTGCACAGCAGGAAATGTTTCTGAAGTTCCATCACTGGTCATCATTTTGATATCTTTTACTTAGCTACACTGCAAATGAAAAGAGACATGCAAATTTGATTTGCTTGGCAGTCTCCTGGGCGTCAGAAGCAATATGTAGGTGTCAAAAGTGCCTAATAAACATGTTCTTCAGATTCTTTTTGGCTCAATGCATTATAAATGTGCATCTTTTCAGATTAGTGAAGGGGGGTGATTAAAATAGGAAGAAGCACTTGGAATACCTATTGGAAAAAGCATTAGGAACCTGAACTTCATCAATAGAGACTATTAGTCTCAAAGCAGGTTTGATGAATCAAAAGTGATTAAGATAAGAAAATGCCAACTGGGTTTCCCAGAGATAAACTCTGAAATTAATTATCTGTCCTCAACAGACATTTCAGCACACCTTTTTTTTTTTGCACAAGTGAAGTAGATGGGATGGGGTCTTTTATTGGACCGTGGAGGGGTTTAAATTAAACATTGCTTTGGTTTTAGCCTACAAGTTCTCTGTGATTAACATAAGAACATAAAAAGAGCCTGCTGGATCAGGCCAGTGCCCCATCTCGTCCAGCACCCTGTTCTCACAGTGGCCAAAGCACACAAGCAGAACCAGAGCACAACAACCCTTTCTTGTCCTCTGGTTTCCAGCAAATGGTATTCAAAAGCATTGGTGCCTCTGCCTGTAGAGGCTGATCATAGCTATTATGGCTAGCAACCCTCTCCTCCATGACTTTGTTTAATCCTCTTTTTAAGCTATGTAGGTTTGTTGGGCATCACTGCCTCCTGTGGTCCATAGTTTAACTATGTTCTGCATTCAAAGGTGTTTAGAACAAAGCTACCGCAAATATCTTAGGCACCTGGGTTGATTCCCGATTTTATTTCAGCTTTTCACCAAACACACTTTCAATGGCTTCGAAGTCTGTAACCATTAAAACAAAAGAAAAGACAAAAAAAGTGCATGATGGCTTCACCCATTATAACTCAGGGCACAATCCTATTCTGAGTACAGGCAACAGGGGTACCAAGTTGAACAAAATATTGGGGGGCCCAGGTAAGCCCCGATCCACATAATTAATCATGTGGTGTGGTGTACGCACCATTTGAATGACAATGCCCATTAACTAGGGGGGGCAGCCCCCTCAAATATTTCATTGGTGGGAGCAAAGGGACCTCAGCCCCTAGGAGTTGACTCCTATGACAGCAGCATGTCAGCACCAGGTATCCACAGGCATTTTCTGGAACTCCGATGCCCTCCAGGAATGGGAGGGTACCATCTTGTCGTTTTGCTTCAGACAACGAAATGTATTGGACTGGCCCTGGTCATGGTGTGTTGGGGTGCTGCTAATCAGAGAATCAATTCTTAGCCTCCCAGCAGTAGGCTTTTTTGCATTTTCAATGTTTTCTCTGAGTAATTTGCTTCAGGATTTCTCCATAGTCATATGGGCTAGAAACCTGCCTATTTAAAAAGAATGGTTGAGGTTCTCAGGTGTGTAAGGAAAGCAACAAGATTCTGCAACAGAAATATACAGGAGGCAGCAATGAAAACCATCCCAAGGAAAAGGAAATGCAAGAAAGCAAAATGGCTGTCCAACGAGGCCTTACAAATAGCGGAGGAGAGGAGGCAAGCAAAATGCAAGGGAGATAGGGAAAGATACAGGAAACTGAATGCAGATTTCCAAAAAACAGCAAGGAGAGACAAGAGGGTCTTCTTAAATGAGCAATGCAAAGAAATAGAGGGAAACAATAGAATGGGGAAAACCAGAGATCTGTTCAAGAAAATTGGAGATATGAAAGGAACATTTCGTACAAAGATTACCATAATCAAGGACAAAAGTGGTAAGGACCTAACAGAAGCAGAAGACATCAAGAAGAGGTGGCAAGAATACACAGAGGAATTATACCAGAAAGATATGGAGGTCTCGTACACCCCAGGTAGTGTGGTTGCTGACCTTGAGCCAGACATCTTGGAGAGTGAAGTCAAATGGGCCTTAGAAAGCACTGCTAATAACAAGGCCAGTGGAACTGATGATATTCCAGCTGAACTATTTAAAATTTTAAAAGATGATGCTGTTAAGGTGCTACACCCAATATGCCAGCAAGTTTGGAAAACTCAGCAATGGCCAGAGGATTGGAGAAGATCAGTCTACATCCCAATTCCAAAGAAGGGCAGTGCCAAAGAATGCTCCAACTACCGCACAATTGCGCTCATTTCACACGCTAGTAAGGTTATGCTTAAAATTCTACAAGGCAGGCTTAGGCAGTATGTGGACCGAGAACTCCCAGAAGTGCAAACTGGATTTCGAAAGGGCAGAGGAACCAGAGACCAAATAGCAAACATGCGCTGGATTATGGAGAAAGCTAGAGAGTTCCAGAAAAACGTCTACTTCTGCTTCATTGACTATGCAAAAGCCTTTGACTGTGTCGACCACAGCAAACTATGGCAAGTTCTTAAAGAAATGGGAGTGCCTGATCACCTCATCTGTCTCCTGAGAAATCTCTATGTGGGACAAGAAGCTACAGTTAGAACTGGATATGGAACAACTGAGTGGTTCAAAATTGGGAAAGGAGTACGACAAGGTTGTATATTGTCTCCCTGCTTATTTAACTTATATGCAGAATTCATCATGCGAAAGGCTGGACTAGATGAATCCCAAGCCGGAATTAAGATTGCTGGAAGAAATATCAACAACCTCAGATATGCAGATGACACAACCTTGATGGCAGAAAGCGAGGAGGAATTAAAGAACCTTTTAATGAGGGTGAAAGAGGAGAGCGCAAAATATGGTCTGAAGCTCAACATCAAAAAAAGATCATGGCCACTGGTCCCATCACCTCCTGGCAAATAGAAGGGGAAGAAATGGAGGCAGTGAGAGATTTTACTTTCTTGGGCTCCTTGATCACTGCAGATGGTGACAGCAGTCACGAAATTAAAAGACGCCTGCTTCTTGGGAGAAAAGCAATGACAAACCTAGACAGCATCTTAAAAAGCAGAGACATCACCTTGCCGACAAAGGTCCGTATAGTTAAAGCTATGGTTTTCCCAGTAGTGATGTATGGAAGTGAGAGCTGGACCATAAAGAAGGCTGATCGCCGAAGAATTGATGCTTTTGAATTATGGTGCTGGAGGAGACTCTTGAGAGTCCCATGGACTGCAAGAAGATCAAACCTATCCATTCTTAAGGAAATCAGCCCTGAGTGCTCCCTGGAAGGACAGATTGTGAAGCTGAGGCTCCAATACTTTGGCCACCTCATGAGAAGAGAAGAATCCTTGGAAAAGACCCTGATGTTGGGAAAGATGGAGGGCACTAGGAGAAGGGGACGACAGAGGACAAGATGGTTGGACAGTGTTCTCGAAGCTACGAACATGAGTTTGACCAAACTGCGGGAGGCAGTGCAAGACAGGAGTGCCTGGCGTGCTATGGTCCATGGGGTCACGAAGAGTCGGACACAACTAAACGACTAAACAACAACAACAAGGAAAGCAACAAGATTCTGCAACAGAAATATGAACCTGGTGTGTGTGTGTGTGTGTGTGTGTGTGTGTGTGTGTGTGTGTGTCATCAATTTTTCAGGCTTCAGTGAGCATATTTAATTCCTTTGATCTGTTCTCATAACTCAGCCCCTTTGGTCCCGCAATTGTTTTGCCAAGTTCTTACAGGTCTGCCTGAATTGTCTGATAAAAACGGCAGGATCTAATTGTTATTTATCATTTCACTTTAAAGCATTTGCCTTTCTTCCACTTGCAGATTGTTGTCCTTTACCACTCGGTAGATATCAATAGTCCCCACAGCCTATGGTGTGAAAGAGACAAAGGTATGTTTAAATAACCCTCAGTGTTGCCAAGTGCTTTATCAAAGCCATGCATCTTTGTTTGCACATCCGAATCACTAGCTGCTGTTTGCACAGCCCCTGGGAGAGCTGGTGAGGCAACTTGTGCAGCCGAATTTGTAGGCGACTTAAGCAAGGCCTGCAAGATAAAGATAGCCATTTTTGTACATTTCATCCTGACATTTAGCATTTCAGAGAGCAAGGTAACCAAGCATCAGGGTCAAACGAATTCTATATTGATTGAACAAGGCATTCAGTTACCACAACTGAGCGCATTGTGAAGCCTATGGTTATAACCAAAGTCAGAATGACATGTGCTATTCCAAAGAGCTAGGAAAGCTGTTCTGATGTGGTTCTTTGGGAAATAATAAGTGTCCTGAGAGAATCCGAGGTCTATCTAGTGTTCCAAAATATGGTTTCCAGCCAGTGACCACGCCTATGCCTGTAGGAAGCTTACAAGCATGGCATGAAAACAAAAATAAGGGAAGAATACACCTTTGGGGGCAAAGTTAAACGGGTGGAAGGTTACAGTGCCTGCTGTGTAGATGTAGAGATCAATATGAGAGACTTATTCTCTCCACCCCATCATATATCTTGCAGTGCCCATATCACGGTTACCCTCCTTTTCCTTCATCTCCCCATTCCTCAAGCTGCACCCCATCTTCAAGTTGTTCTCCTCTTACTTGGCTTAGCAAACAGTTCTTTTTGTGCACCTTCATTAAAAATACAGCGAGGGGAAGGAATCATTTTCTGCCCAGCAGTAGCCTCACTCATTAATTTCTAACAGCCAATTGCATCCCCTGAAGCCTTTTGCATTCCTCTGATTTTCAGTCTTGTGATGTTCCTTATTTGAGGTCACAATTTCAGCTATTTTAATAGTTTGGCTTCGCAGAACGTGGTTGCGCTGCAATCAATCCATACATATACAGAGTCACATATTCCAGGGCACCTCCCTCCCCTCCCTCCCTCCCTCCAATCTGTCCCAACACAGACATTCCTTCAAAAAAAAATGAAGAAAACTCAAAAGTCTCAGAAGTGATTTTTGTGTGTTGCCTGTGTAATGGGTCCGTCAATGCTTTGTAGAAGGTGCTAAGAAGAAATAAATGATTGATTGGATTTCCTCCCACAGTCATTTGAAGTTTTTCTGGTCTGAGTCCAAGTCTTGCGCTTTCCCCCATGTAATAATAATAGCTATTAATCACATGTTTGCTTGTTTGTTTGTTTTTAAGAAAAATAGTGCAAGAAATGAGCAAAATATTGATGCATTCATGAAGCAACTCAGCAACTTGTGTCACAAATTAGCCATTCTTCTTCTTCATTCAGAAAATCATCCACCCTGTTTCTAATTAGTTGAATCAGCATTACCATGGTCCATGGTCCATTCAGGAAATGTGCCCACTACAACGAATATAATAAATATTAAAATGTTTCCATCCAACTTGGGAAAAGATTTGCTGATATCATTAATTAGTCTGTGATTTCAGTGCAGGTTCTCAATTGAGAAAACCAGCAAGGATTTTATCCTGAGATATTGTTTGTGTGTGTAACTCCTGCCTAATCAGGTGCTATGAAGTTAAGTAGAATGAAACTTGCAGATATTTAAGGCGAACCACTATGTTGTTGTTGTTGTTGTTCCACCCTTCAGCCTAAGGTCCCAGGGTGCATTGCAACATTTTAAAACACAACATTAAAAACTGTTTTCAAAAACTTACAGTCACAAAACAATGCTGGGTCCTTTAGTTGGAACCATTTTTCCAGGGATGAAATTGCCTCTCCCAATATCTTTTCCAGGGGTGGGGATTGGGGAGTAAAAGCAGCTTGGGGACCTAATTTCATCAGAAACATAGAACAAAGGGAGATGCTTAAGAAGCTTTAATTGTCTTTAGAAAACTTCCAATGGAAATATCCAAAGTGTCTGCATTGTACAAAGAGGAAAATAATCTGAATGAAGAAATGTGAAATGGGGTGTAATTCTGCTACAAGGAACTGGGTAGAATACAGCCTGCATGTTTATCCTTCTATCTCTGTAACTAAGAGCACATTAGATATCCCCCCCTTTTTTAAGAAAAAAAAAACATTGAAAGATGCAAGAAGCACCACTGTTTGTCCCTTTTCTAAAGCAAAGCAAAAACAAAAATTCAGAGGCAGAGATGTCGACGTAATCAGTGGGGTCAACAATGGACAAGATAGACGCTATCTGCTTCCCTGACAACATTTATTTTTATTTTATTCCACCAAGGTGCCGAGCCATTAACTCCAGTTTTGAACCATACAAGCAAATAGGCAGACTTTCAATCAGAATTCTGCACAACAAACCTGCCCTGCGTGATTAATGAAGTACTGCAGGAAATAAATGCACAGGGGCTCACTCGGCAAGGCTACAACATTTCGGAAAAAGCTTTCGATGAGAGAAAATCGCTAGAAATTAAGAGCTCTCAGGAGACAGAGACAGGGCCCACCTGCGCTATAAATTTAAAGCAACATCACATCACTTGAAACAGTCATGGTTTCCACCAAAGCATCCTGGGAACTGTAGTCTGTTAAGGATGATGAGAATGGTTGAGAGACCCTTACTTACAGTCATACCTCAGGATACATCCGCTTCATTTTGCATCTTTTCAGGTTACGGATGCGCCAAACCCGGAAGTCCCAGAACGGGTTACTTCCGGGTTCGGCGCATCCATGACCTGCGTGCATGCGCAGAAGTGCTAAATTGTGCTTTGTGCATGTGCAGAAGCGCTGCATTGCGTCACGTGCGGGTGCAGATGCGGCGCTTCATGTTGCGGCCTTTTCATGTTGCGAACGGGCCACCAGAACGGATCCCGTTCGCAACATGAGGTGCCACTGTATTCCCCTCACACAGCTACAATTTCTAGAGTTCCCTGGGAAGAGGGACTGATTGTTAAATCACCCTGGGCACTGGAGTGGTCTGTGCACTGCAGCCTTCCCAGATGTCCATAATTAAATTAAAGCCCAGGAGAAGACACCATGAGATAGTTTCTTCCATGGAGCTTTTCATATCGGCAAGCAGGGGCAGCCTAGGAAGCTTCAGAGTAGCAGAGCAATATTTACTGTGTTATAAAAATTTAAGCTCTCAAATATGTAAATTAAATGTTCATACATTTACATGGCAAACACACACATAAATATGTAAACCACGTGTCTGAAATAGTACAGGAGAACAATCCTGAAACCATTTTGACTCTCCCAAATTGACCTCAAATGTCTCCCTGCAAGGAGGAAGGAAATGGGAAAACCTCTCCATTGTCTTTTGCTTACCTGTTTTTAGGACATCTTTGTGTTTGAATAGCATGGGTTGGCAAAGTTTTTGTGGCTTGGCCGGTTCACGGTCCTGCAGATGCTGCGGTGGGCCGAATGTGCGCACATGCACGCATGCGCAAACACTATTTCCGGCACTCCTTCTGTTGCATAGGAGGTGTGCACAGCTTCCCATTGGCTACCGGAGCTTCCTGCAGCCAATGGGAAGCCGGCCAGCACTGCAGAAGGCGGTCCCCACTCTGCTCCATGCCAGGAGCTGACTGAGTGGGTGGAGGGGCTCCCTGGGCTGGTTAAATGACCCCCATGGGCCGCTTGTGTTGCTAGGTTGCCGACCACTGCATGAGCCTATGATCTGGATTCAGGAATAAAGTATTAACCATCACAAAAGAATGGCCAGGCTGCCCAAGTAAGCAATCACTGGCCATTGTCAGGTATCCTGGCAGACAGGATTTCTGTTGTAGACTGCCTCCTTCTGTAATGTATGCATGAAGTTTTGGCAGGATGGTCTTGAGCTACAGGGTGGCAATTTCAAAGTCTATATACAGGTGAAACTCGGAAAATTAGAATATCGTCGAAAAGTGCATTTGTTTCAGTAATGCAACTTATTAATTTTTATTTTTATTTTAATTTTTACAAATGCTTTCTTTTGGAAATTCCACAGTAATAAAACAACTAGTTACAATAATACAAAAATAAACATCACTATTAAATTTCATTAATTACATTCCATTTATAATTGACCCGCCTAACAACAAATAATTACAATTACAACAAATACCGGTAAAGGCTTGACATATCTTGCTTTGCATATCATGCATCTATCTCATATATTGGTTTCACCTTTTAAGTTGCATTACTGAAATGCACTTTTTGACAATATTCTAATTTTCCGAGTTTCACCTGTTGCAACAGTTTAATAAAGATCAGGCTTACTAGCTCCTTTGCTTCTCAATATTCTCTGGTTGACCTCTGTTATTTTCTCCTACCAATAGGAAACCCACCTAAAGACTCTATACAGGCTCTTGGATACCCCATAAGGGAAAAGGAGCAGATTTTGTTTACATCAACTGGAAAGAAACACACACACATACTGGTACACACCAGCAGCACCATTACTCTAGGCCATTGCATAACCCTCCAACATTTCTCCGATGAAAATAGAGATATCCCATTGCATAATGATAATTTTACTATTTATACCCCACACATCTTACTGGGTTGCCCTAGCCATTCTGGGCAGCTTCCAACATATATAAAAACATAATAAAACTGTAAACATTTTTTAAAAAAACACTTCCCTATACAGGATTACCTTCAGACGGCTCGGGTATGTGTGTGTGTGTGTTGGATAACTCCATACCCTCCAACATTTCTCCAGTGAAAATAGGGACATCCTAAGGGAAAGCGGGACATTCCGGGATCAAATCAGAAACTGGGTTGGCTTCTTTCCCTGGAAAATAGGAACACATGGAGGGATTGCCATTGCACAGATAAGTAAAGTTCTATTCTTAAAAAGTGCCCTCAGAATTTGGCAGACAAAATGGAATTCTCTTTCACACAGGAAAAAACTTTTGAGATAATTGGAGGACGTATTTTGGCACAACACTAGTACATGCATTCATCCCTGCCCCCACACATGCTGTCAATTAGGTTTTGTGGGTTTTTCTAGTACTGTACTTTGGAGGGGGGGAGAGACTTCAGATCTCTTTGACTCAAGATCAAAAGAGGACAGGAGAAATGAATGGGTGGACTGTAGGCAGCATTCATTTCCCCATACCGCTTTCAAGTCTCTGAAAAGTTATCATAGGGTGTGTAAAGAGAATGATCATTTCCTTTCATAGTTTCCCCATCCCATATGCTTTTTCACAGCATGGTAAGTGGGAGCAGGGGAATGTGCACCTCTGACACTGTGCACAATTTTCAGCTTGGCAACTAAGTGCTCCAACAATTCTCACAGGGTAGCAGATCTATATGGGCTGGAAACAGGCACATTTGTGCTACGGTGCAAACCAGGCAAGGAAGATGAACACAACAGCAGTTGCGTTTGGGGTCGAATCAAAATAAGCTATCAGCAAAGGCTTTTATACCATAATAAAGAAGACTGAATCAGGCTGCACAGAACAATATCATCATAACACAAAGTGTTGTTGTTTCTTCTAGAGGAAGAAGAAAACTAGCCAGTGCGCCACAAGTGAAGTTCACCCATCCACAGTCCCAGTGTGGCAACAGTGTGCAGATGTGTATTGTAAGGATCAATAGCCACTCCCAGAACTGGCGTGTTTTTGCTACTGGTTTGATTCCGGCTGCAATCCACGTCTCAGATGTCTAACAAGGAAGGCACGACTGTATATTGTACTGTGATCCAAAATTCCTTGCCGAAAGAGTGAAAACATTTCCATCAGAATGTCAAGAAGGAAGTGTAACCTATTTACGATGGAATCTGAAGTGGTCTCCAAGGTGAACATCAAAGCCTGCATTGGAGGGCACATCTCGGTTCGGAGATTGATATATAAGCATGATTTTTTCAAATATAGATAGTTGAATTGAACTCTCTGTTTGGTGAGGCTTTGAAAGCATGCGACAGCCCTCTAACCATAGCCCAGTTATGCTACACTATTAGATTCCCCCCTCCCTTGCTCTCTTTACTTTATTATGACCAAAATCCATGTCGTCCCACTGCAAATAAGTTTCGGGTCTGCCTGACAGAGTTTGGGAAGCGTGTCACAACCTTCAGGCCACACAGGCGGCACCAAATTTGACACCCGGCACAAGCAACTGAATGAAACATCCATTTCACACTTTCTTTTCCCCATTTTATCACGATAAGCCCTCCTCCAAACTGGCTGAGGTGGCCGCATATAGTTATCCAGCCTAATCACACTTGCTGTCATCAGCTGATAACTTTCTTTGGAATTCCCCCCCCCCCCAGTTTGCTGTAAATTGGTATATTGATTTCCTTTCCCTGCTGTAACTTAACACCATTATCCCATTACTGTACTATTGTAAACACTCTGACTGGAGGTGAGAAAGAATGATCTTTGTCAGAGATAGTATAGTGATGGCTAGAGTTGGATTAAGCAGACATGGGTTCACATTTTTGTTCACCTGAGAAGTTTGCTGGGTACCAGTGCTTTTTTTTTCTCTTAAGAAAAATCTTTAAGGGTACTCTCATTTTCCTACTCATTTTGAAATACTGCCCCTCAATGAGGCCAAACTTAGATTCACAAAATGTTTAGGGCTATGCGTACCCCCTGCATCCCCCCCCCAAGAAAAAGCACTGCTGGGTACCCTGAGGGTGGGATGGCACCAGTAATGCACACTGGGAGGACTTTAGGCCAGAAGTCCAGAGCCCAACTAGGGATGTAAGAAGGCTTTGCTTTCTGCTCTGCCCTGTATTTGTTGCATGCACCGTGGTTTCCATTCTCTGCAGTTCATCTTCCACCAAAAAACTACGTTATTAGCCCACTATGGCAAAATCATGTAACTTATGTTGTCATTATATTATTCAACCCCATTCATTTTGGGGGGGGGTGGAAGAGACATAATAACCAGGGCCGGCCCTATGGCCAGGCTGGGTGGCGCAGGGCACCACGGCGCCGGCCCGCCAGGGGGGCGCATCGCAGCTGCACCCGCCAGCCCGCCAGCCGCTCTTCTGTGCAGTAGCGTTGTGCGCTGAGCCCGCCCGCCCGTCGCGCAGCAGCGCCCTCGGCAGCCGCGCTGCGCCTGCCCGCCCGCCCATCGCGCTGGGAAATGGGGCGGGGGGGCGCCGGAGGGATCCATCGCACCACGGCGCCAGGGCACCAGAGGTGCTTAAGACGGCCCTGATAATAACTGTCAAAGCAAAACTAACAGTGGATAGCAATCACAGTCGCTGCTTTAATTTCCATTCCAGACATGGGATGAATAAGCAAACACCAGCAATTTCCACTCCTGTTTTTACCAGAATTCTCTGACATTCTGCTTTAGCAGAATGACCAGGAGGATTCCCAAGCCCAGCAGGCCTGACTTACCACATTTGGCACTGGGAAGTCATGTCCTCTACAGTGTCTACCACAAGACCATTTGAAGCAAGTGAGTAATATGAGACAATAACGGATTGCTGCTGCCCGGCTCCAGTGAGGTCAAGTCTCTGTTCTTGAATACTGGTTGGGCCAGTTCCATGCAACAAGGTCAAACACAATAAATACACTGGTCAGAGACAAAGGGAATCCAGAAAGCAGAGTCTGGGTGAAGCCAAGGCCAAAACACAATAAAGCAACCTAGAATCTAGCACAAAACAAAAGGCAGAATCACTGAGACAGGAGGTCAGTCAAGTGGTGCAGCAAAGAAAGTAAGCCAGGTTGCAAAAGTTTAGCAGCCGGAAGTATTTTCTACCAGCTGATCTCTCAGAGCCCAGTCAGGGGAAGCTGCAGGCACATAATTCTGTTCTCGAACCCCCTTTCCTCATGACATTCTCAGATGAAAACAAGGACATCCTACCATGCCCTCCAATATTTCTCTGATGAAAATAGGGATGTCCTAAGGAAAAGTGGAATATTCTGGGATCAAATCAGAAACCAGGACGGCTTCTATAAGCTGGGACAGTCCCTGGAAAATAGGGACACTTGGATGGTGTGCTTTCTGGTGTTTATGCTCTCGGGAGGCTGAAAGGCAGTTTTGCCTCCCCCTATGACTGAGAAGGAGGCTCTTCTGCCATTCGGGGGTTTAAAGGTCAATGCCAGCACCTTAATTTGGGTCTGGAAATGAACAGGAAACTCTCGTGGTTCTGTCAAGATTGGAGTAATGTGAAGGAATCTGACCAGAAAAGGTCTGCCCAGTTTCCCCTGGCTCTAATGGCTTCTAGTGCAATCCTAACCTTGCCTACTCAAGAAATCATTCCTGTTGTTGAATGGCGCTTACTCCCAGGTAAATGAGGTTAGGCTTGCAGCCTCAGGTGGCCTTTTAATAAATTCTTTCCTTCCCTTTTAATCTGGAATATTATTCTAAAGTTGTCACCTACTGGCTCAGTATTCTTATTCTTTTTATTTCCTGCTGAATTGTTTTTTTATTAACTTACTGTCTTTCTGATTCATTACTTTGTTAACCACTTTGATGCTTATACGAAAGGCGGGCTAGAAATTACCAAAATAAATAAAAAGTAAATGAAACTTTTACAAAACAAAAACAAAAACGCATGTTTACAAGCAGTATGGAAATAATTATGTTGCCATCTTGGTTTTGCTAGTATTACTGTTATACATTTCACATCCAAACATGGCAAACAGTACATTCATTAATCTGAACTTTTGCTTCTAAAGGCAGAAGTGAACATTTTTCAGTGAGATTGCAGCAGAACCCCTTTCATGCAAACTGACACCTTGCCCTCCCTGATCAATAGCAGAATTTGGATTAATGGGAGACATCCATGGCCCCCAAAGTACAATGACCAGAAGACCTAATAGCATTTTACTTACACTTCTTTAGGCTTCAGATTTCTTCACAAAAGGGGCAGGAGGAAGCAGGGAAGCAGTAGCTAAGGGCAACTCGCTCCATCTAGTGGCTGTAACGTGTAAAGCAAACGATGCACTCAACTGTGAAGCATCAAATTCCAGAGAAGAATGTGATATTTCATTTTATCTCGGCAAATGAATTGTTGGTGTGGCTGCCAATGAGAACTTTGCTACTTTTCCTGCACAGGTACATTGTTTAGGCTCATCTCCTAGTTATCTTAAGTTTCGCTAATAAATGCACCTGTGTGGAAATGCATTTGTGTGAAAAACACACGTAATACTGTTTTTGACATCACCACAATCTCTGAGCGGTGCGAGATTCCAGGGGGTCTTGTTCACTTTTGGGAATGAGACACAGTAGAGACTGTGGTGTCTTTATAATTTATTTATTTTTACACACACACACACAGAGAGAGAGAGAGAGAGAGAGAGAGAGAGAGAGAGAGAGAGAAAGAGAGAAAGAGAGAATCTGAGCCTGCAGCGGAGGGGTTCACAGCATCAACCCCTCCCCCCAAAGGGTCTTGTTTTTCCCACAGACTTGGATTTAAACAGAAATCAAATGTTGTTCTGACTCTCTCTCCAACTGGCTGCTTTACTTCTATGTCACATCACTGCTCCAAACACTCTAAATGCTGGCTTTATCTGTTGAGGGGAGGGCACACATTTGCCCTCTTGCAGGGATCCCCTTAATCTCCCATAATGGCTCATCACCCATGTTCTCACCTCACCAGGAGGCTAGCCTGGCTACTCCAAGAATGTTAAGCCTTGATTAAATTCCCACACTTGCTGGATCCAGGGCTTAGAGCAGGCATCCCCAAACTTCGGCCCTCCAGATGTTTTGGACTACAATTCCCATCTTCCCCGACCACTGGTCCTGTTAGCTAGGGATCATGGGAGTTGTAGGCCAAAACATCTGGAGGGCCGCAGTTTGGGGATGCCTGGCTTAGAGGGGTCTGGCACCCAGCTTGACACCCCAAACTCATAACAATACTGATGCTCATAAAAGCAAGACAGTGCTGGCAATATTGCTCCTCCAAGGTCTGTGCTCAAGACATCATATGGTATAGGTAAAGGACCCCTGGATGGTTATATACAGTCAAAGGCAACTATGAAGTTGCTGCGCTCATCTCGCTTTCAGGCTGAGGAGGCCAACGTTTGTCCACAGACAGCTTTCCAGATCATGTGGCCAGCATGACTAAACTGCTTCTGGCATAACAGAACACCATGACAGAAACCAGAGCACACGGAAATGCTGTTTACCTTCCCAACACAGTGGTGCCTATTTATCTACTTGCACTGATGTGCTTTCAAACTGCTAGGTTGGCAGGAGCTGGGACAGAGCAACGGGAGCTCACCCAATCGCACGGATTCAAACTGCCTACCTTCCAATTGGCAAGCCCAAAAGGCTCAGTGGTTTAGACCACAGTGCCACCCATGTCCCCTATCATATATGTATGGGCAATGGAGAGAAAAGCCTCTATCAGTTGTGGAAACCTTTGGCCCTCCATATATTGCTGAATTATAACTCCCATTGACCCCAGCAAGCATGGACATGGGTAGGGATTGTGGGAGCTGTAGTTCAGCAACCTATAGAAGGTCAAAGGTTCCCCTCATCTGACCTTTACGTTTCTGTGGGTTGTATCCAATGAAGTCATTGTGTAAGCTGAATGATTTCCAGTCATGCAACAGAACTTCCCCTTCCTTTTCTCTCACTGTGCAACCCCCACCCCACCCAAATTTGTACAGGGCGGGCGGAGGGCGAGCAAGGCTTTCTCCAACCTCTGGAGAAGATCTAGGAGATTGCAGGGGGAGTTCCATTACACAAATGGCAGTTATTTTATTTGCCCAATGACTTCATTAGGCCAGGCTTCCTCAACCTTGGCCCTCCAGATGTTTTTGGTCTACATGATCCCTAGCTAGCAGGACCAGTGGTCAGGGATGCTGGGAATTGTAGTCTCAAAACATCTGGAGGGCCGAGGTTGAGGAAGCCTGCATTAGGCCCAGCCCTGTTTGTTTATTTATTTATTTGGTTCATCGCATAATCCTCCATTTCTATTTTTAAAGACAAATGGTTCTTAGGATATGATTTTATACTTTGGGAGTTACTGCTTGCCAATGCCATGTGCTGTAGCTGAAATGTTCATAAAACAGAAATCCCAAGTCTGAACACATCCTATCAGGGGCAGTGCAGGTCATTTTGCTGCATGAGGAACACAACAAATTGTGCCCTTCCCTTTGCCCAGGCATCCAAGGCCAGTCAAATTATTTTGGCACTTGAGGCAGAAAAGCCCACAAACTCCTCTCTCCAGTCTTGCCAAGAAAAATACAACAATAACAAATTAAATACCTTGCTGCCCTTCTATGTCACTCAACATCAGCTGCCTGAGGTTGCCACTTCACTCGGCATCATGGTATTCTACTAATGCCTGTAGCTGAGAAACAGCACTGTGCCTGATGACATAAGTTCACCTGTTGGTTGGATCCAACCTCCTCATAAGTTGCAGGAAGCCTACAGATGTTTTCTTATTAGTCCGTCGTTGTCCCCACTCTTTGTTTTAGAAAAGGTCGGCACAAATTGTGAATTCATTCTGCTGCTAGCTGTGAATGGTGATATACCTTCCTTCATTACATAGATCAGTCTACCCCAATCTGGTGCCCACCCCCAAGATGCTTTGGACTACAACTTCCATCATCCTTGACCTTGGGCAAGACCTTGGCTCAGGCTAATGGGAGCTGGAGTCCCATGTCAGAAAGGCTGGCATAGTAGAGAAACTACTGTGCTGGTGAGACACTTATTGGAACACTAAGCATTGCTGTCCCATCATACCATTACTACTACTACTACTACTACTACTACTACTACTACTACTACTAAGGTGGCACTGTGGGTTAAGCCACAGAGTCTAGGGCTTGCTGATCAGAAGGTCGGCAGTTCGAATCCCTGCAACGGGGTGAGCTCCTGTTGCTCGGTCCCAGCTCCTGCCCACCTAGCAGTTCGAAAGCATGTCAAAGTGCAAGTAGATAAATAGGGACCGCTCCGGCGGGAAGGTAAACGGCGTTTCCATGCACTGCTCTGGTTCGCCAGAAGCAGCTTTGTCATGCTGGCCACATGACCCGGAAGCTGTCTGCGGACAAACACAGGCTCCCTCGGCCTATAGAGCGAGATGAGCGCCGCAACCCCAGAGTCAGACACGACTGAACCTGATGGTCAGGGGGCCCCCTTTACTACTGCCAATAATAATAATAATAATAATAATAATAATAATAATAATAATAATAATAATAATATTTTTACCCCACCCATCTGCCTGGGTTGCCCTAGTCACTCTGGGCAGCTTCCAACAAATATACAGGTGAAACTCAGAAAATTAGAATATCGTCAAAAAGTGCATTTATTTCAGTAATGCAGCTTTTTATTTTTTATTTTTCTTTTAATTTTTACAAATGCTTTCTTTTGGAAATTCCACAGTAATAAAACAAATAGTTACAATAATACAAAAATAAACAAAAATAAACATCGCTATGAGATTTCATTAATTACATTCCATTTATAATTGACCCGCCTAACGACAAATAATTACAATTACAACAAATGAAGGCTTGACATATCTTGCTTTGCATGTCATGCATCTATCTCATATACTGGTTTCACTTTTTAAGTTGCGTTACTGAAATAAATGCACTTTTGGATGATATTCTAATTTTCCGAGTTTCACCTGTAAAAGCATAATAAAACATCAAACATTGAAAACTTCCCTCTACATTGACAAAAAAAAACTTTCCTCCACCTGCTGTATTCTATGTCTCCCATTTAAAAGCAATAAAGGTGAATGTCCTTTGGGTCACAGATTCACCAGAAAAAAAACATAATTGTCCTATCAAATGTTATCCAGGCTGCGTCCAAAATGGAGAATGCATATGGGGGGGAAGGGAGCACCTGCTTTTCATGCGGAAGGTCCCAGGTTCAAATCTCAGCATCTTCAGGAAGGACTAGGATTGTCCCCAGTCAAAAACCCTGGAGGGTCACTGCCAGTCAGTGTGGCCGGTAAATGAGTTAGATGGACCAGTGGTCTGACTCCTCTGTTCCGATGGCACCTGATAAGCCTTTCTTGTGAAAATGCACATTTACCTGAAGAGTGGCGAATCAAAGAACTTATATGAACGCTTTCAAACAGAACCATCCAAAACTCCCACACCAACAAACACCTCAGAACAAAACAGAGGCAGTTATTGATCAGGAACTGTATACCTGGAGTGCACCAAGTGGCCGCCAAGTGTTCTGTAAACCGCCTACTTTTGTTGCCTACTTGGGACTGGGGATAGTTAGGCTGTCAAGCGCTTGTGAAGCAAAACAACTTTCTTTGAATCCTGCTTGTTGCATCCTGCTCTCCTGACATGGACAAACCGGACTTGACTATCTTAAGAGTTTATCTCCCTGGGAGTCCAGGTGCTATAAATAAAAACAAATTATTATCTCCGTTGTATGCTCCACTTCCTTCACAGCTCTTACAAGGCTTTAGAAGAAGCATTTTGAAATTTGCACTGGAGTCAGAAAATACCATCAAAAACACCCCAGTCCCTGAAGGTTATGGAAGTATCTTTGCCCTAGTTTTTCCACTCTGTATTATTGTAAGAAAACTGGATGGGTCAAGCCTTTCAGCCAGTAGCCAAACACTAGTGTTTTTCTCTTCAAATATCTAGAAGGTTGCAGATGAGATGTGGAGGTGCTGATCTGCTATTTGTATTTAGGCATCCCTTGCTTTTTGACAAATGCATACACACTAACTAGAGATTATGAATTGTTAGAAATCTAGCAAATGCTATAGTCTGCTCAGCCACCATTCGCACTTTGTATGACAATGAAAAAGTAAGGAAAATCCATTACCAGCGCGACAAGTTGGAGTAAATTTACACAATATATAAAAGAATATTGTACACACTTGAAAACGCTTGTAGGTCTGAGTTAAAATATTTTGTAATGTTAATTTGTGGGACCAGTTTACATTTAACAAGGAAATTTGACTAAGAAATGAAGAAGGTACATAGGTTGCTTATGGAAATTCTAAGACTTAAGTGAATATTCAATGCTAAGACTTAAGTGAATATTCAAGAAGCTGGAGAGTGGGATGGGGGGAAGTCGAAGCTCAGAATGAGCTATGCATTTGGTGATGAGATGAATCAATGTAATGTGGAAATGATATAAATGTAAACTTAATAAAAAATATTTTTTAAAAGACAATAAAAAAGTAATATATCTCTCACTAGTCTTTTCCTTCCTGATAACAAAACCAGGGCTTTGTTCTCCCCCAGACATCTAGCTAGGAAGAGGATCTTCTGAAGACATTCCCCCAGGTTTTGGACCTTCCCATGAGTCTTTACAACCACAAGTGGTACTTCCTGACTACATCTAGTGTGGTGGAGTCTCCTTCTTTGGAGGTCTTTAAGCAGAGGCTTGACAGCCATATGTCAAGAATGCTTTGATGGTGTTTCCTGCTTGGCATGGGGTTGGACTGGATGGCCCTCGTGGTCTCTTCCAACTCTATGATTCTACGATCCCTGATTTTGATTTTTAAGAAAGGACATGAGGCATAGAAGCCAACTTCTACGGGCCAAGTTTTTATGTATGCAACGAGTCGCACGGATGCTATTAGCCCAGAGATATAAGGAAGTTAAAGTTGGTACCAGAGAAGAATGGCAAATTAAACTGTTCGACTATGCCAAAATGGAGAAATTGACTGGGAAGCTCAGGAACCAAGAAGACCAAAACTACAACAAAGAATGGGGGAAATTTATAATTGATCTTGTAGACCACTGTAAGCAGATGAGAACACTAGCAGGATTGCAATAATACTTGCAATGTAGAAAGACCTGTGGAGATAATGGAGTTATATAAAATGTGGACTATTGGGAAAGATGCAGTAGAAAAGGTTTAGCAATTGGAGCTATAAAAGGGAAGGTGGGAAGTCCAGAGATTTGGAGGAATTTTTTAACTGTTGATGTATATGGTTGTATTGTTATAATTTTATATTTGTAAAATCAAATATAATTTTTTTAAAAAAAAACACTTCTAGGGGTCAAGGTCCCTTTGTTCCACCCCAATAAAATATTTGGGGGGACGGGACCTCCCCAAAGTTGATGGGCGTTGTCATTCAAATGGTGTCTGTGTGCCGCATCATGTGATTGATTATGTGGGGTGGGGCTTACCTGGTCCTCCCCCCAATATTTTATTCAAGTTGGCAGCTAAATTAGGAAAGAGAGGTTAAACTATTTCAGGTACACAAAATTTCAAGTGAAAAGCAACACAAGAGCAATGAGTTCTTTGTTATACTACTATCAAAGGCAGTCAAATGTCTTATCTACGCAAGTTTTAAAAAATGAGAATGTAAGACTCAATTCAACAACAACAGGAACATAAACTCAACTCTCATCTGATTTTGGTACACAGTTGCCGGCTTCCACTTCCTGAAGATTAATCACTTCTTATAAACCACATACTAAAAATGCATGAAGATTTTACTTTGGGGAAGGGATAAATTTTTATTGTTTTTACAACTTCAACTTCTACAGTTATTTCCCATCAAAAAAGAAAGAATGAGAAATACAAAATATCCAACATGAAATAATAGAACTAAAGTAAAATAAATAAATAACATCTTTTCAGAGGTTGTCTTTAACCTCCTGACTTCCCTCCATTTCCTTTCCTGGTTCAAATGTCTTATCTAAACAAGTTTTTAAAAATGAGAATGTAAGGGTCAATTCAGCAACAACAGGATGCTAAGGAAAATAAACTCAAATCTCATCTGATTTTGGTACACAGTTGCCGGCTTCCACTTTCTGAAGATTAATCGCTTCTTATAAACCACATACTGAGAATGCATGAAGATTTCACTTTTTTTTTACTTTTTGGTGCTGTACTAAACTGGAAATGAAAATGCCCAGGGCTCTAAAAAATTTGTACGTGTCCAGTTCAGAGCTATATCCTAAAAACATTTAAGTAGTGCTGTGGGAGCAAACAGGTTCTTTTTAGGGTTAGGACTTATTCGAAATATCACCTGCCAGAACTTTCAATGCAAAATCAGAGGTTAATTGGGTGTCAAATCCTCCTGGGGGGGATAATATTTCTATGCTGCCTTTAATCAAAGTTATTACAACTGGAGCACAAACAAAATATATACTGAATAAAGTGAGATGCTATCCTGAGCTGCAATCAGTCTGTTAAAAATGCAGGTGAGTACAGTCTTGGGCAATGCAGAGAAAGAGATACACTAACATGTGACCGTTGCTGAGGACGGTTTGGAAACTTCAACTGGTGCAGAACTCAGTGGCAAGGTTGCTCACCAGGGCAATGCCGTTTGGGCATATACCACTCTCCAGGAGTCCCAGGTCCTTACCCAGAGTACATGTTTCCTTTAGGAAATGAGGCGTAGCAAAGACTGTGATGTCACTAGTATAGACAGTTTGTTTGGACATAGATACAACCTGAGCCTAAAATGATTGACAGCACCAACACCCCAAAATGGTCTTGTTTTCCCCATAAACAAAGCCTTGGATTCAAACATGCATTAAACATGGTGTTTCCCCTCTCTGGCTTTTCATCTTGTTGCTTTTCTTTTCCATGACGTCACTCCTAACCTGTTGAGGCGGTCCATCTGCCATTTTGGACAAGCCCCTTGTCCTCTTGATGAGGACATGAGTCAGGCGTCTATGCTGTCTTAATAAGCTTTTAACACTTGCTAAATCCAGGGATTAGAATACTTATAAACAACATAATGCAAATCCTGGCCCGATTGCACTAGCTACCAATTAGTTTCTGGCCCTAGTTCAGAATGCTGGTTTTGACCTATGAAGCCTTAAGCAGCTCAGGACCTCAATACTTCAAGGACCACCTCTCCCCATAAGAAGCAACCCAGACCATGCAGTCATGATCTGAGGCCCTTCTTCATGTGCCTCCTCCACAAGATGTCCAGAGGGCAGCAACGTGAGAAGGGGCCTTTTCTGTGGTGGCTCTCCACTTGTGGAATGCTCTCCCCAAGGAGGCTTGCCTGGCTTCTTCATTCCAGGTATTTAGCCCCCATGCAAAAACATTCCTCTTCTCCCTTGTCTTTGGCTAATTAATCCATCTATGGCCTTATTTTAAACTGTGGGGTATTGTTTTTGTTTGCTCCCATGGTATGGATTTTTGTGTTTTTATATTGTAAACCAGTGATCCTTGGATAAAGGGTGGTGTAGAAATTTAATTAATATTCATAATGATAATAATGAAGGTATAATCACAAAGGGTGGTTTGGAGTACTTGATCCCAAATATCCACAGAGCAAAGGATTTTCTAAACGAGAAGAATTTGCCTCCCCTATCTCCGTTTCATTCGTGGGGCTCATCTGTGAGCAAGAGAGAGAAATGGATGGATGTTAAGAGGCTTTTATTTTTCCCAGGATCATCTCGCAACATCACTCTGCCAGCGTACTCAGGAAAACAGTATTGTACAAGAGAAACTAAGTGATAACACAAGACTCAAGTGTCAGCTCCCTAGAGTCTGTTAATGGTGTGATAACTCTCACTGCAGTGTGAACATCTTCAGTACTACCGGTATTACAAGAATTTCCCTATGATGAAGTTGTAAGCAAAGGGTCTGCTGGTTTCTCTTTAAGGTTTCCAGACTCAAAAGAGAGCAGGGAAATTAAAGGCACAGAGGTCCTGTCCTCTATTGAGTCTGGCAACCCTATGAATACCGGGTCTGAAATATGCACATGATTTACAAATACCCATCATGTAGAATTGCAGTTTTTAGAATATCACTTTATTCCATACACTGATGGTAACTGTGAGACCCTTTCTCCCATGCAACACTGTTCTGCACTCACCAAAGTTTGCAACTCTGAGCTTATTCGCACAACATTGGCACTTCGTTGCTCATGTTTGCTCACTTCTGAAGTGGCGCTTACAAATTGAGCTCATCATTTCAGCAGTCTGCCAACTTGCAATGTCTCTGCTCATTTTAAAAGGCTCTTTGAAGAAGTAACTTGCAATTTGGAGTTGCATTGAAAGAAGAACCGCAATGGCTACGCCAATTGGATCAAGAGGGCACTAAGAAAAGAATTCTGCCCAGGGCCCACCTGTTGGTTTTGACCTATAGATTTTCTCTCAGGACTACGTGCGACACAAAATCGAACTCCCTAGTTCCTTTTGTTGCAGTCTTCAAGATGAAATCAAGCAATCTGGGATGCTGGGAGACCAGAAGCACAGTAAAGACTCTTGCTGTTTGTTTCTTTGTTTGGCCATATAGTCCATTTTTTCTGTGGCAAAAATAATAATAATCAGACTCTAGTCAGTTTACAATCTAAAATATGAATCTCAGCGAAAATGAAAAACAAACCTAACTACGACACATGATTATCACTAAAAACTTTGTTATAAAACCACATTAGCAACAACAGACTCAAAACAAAACACATACACGTTACATTCATTTTTATTTATTCCTTCGTTGTTCTTTCTTGTACAGTGGTACCTCGGTTTATGAACACAATTGGTTCCGGAAGTCTGTTCATAAACTGAAGCGTTCATAAACTGAAGCGAACTTTCCCATTGAAAGTAATGCAAAGTGGATTAATCTGTTCCAGACGGGTCCGCGGAGTACTCAACCTGAAGCGTACTTAACCCGTATGAGTGTAATTGGTTCCGGAAGTCTGTTCATAAACTGAAGTGAACTTTCCCATTGAAAGTAATGGAAAGTGAATTAATCCGTTCCAGATGGGTCTGCAGCGGGACCCAGGTGGCGCTGTGGTTAAACCACTGAGTCTAGGGCTTGCTGATCAGAAGGTCGGCAGTTCAAATCCCTGTGACGGGGTGAGCTCCCGTTGTTCGGTCCCAGCTCCTGCCAACCTAGCAGTTCGAAAGCACGTCAAAATGCAAGTAGATAAATAGGAACCGCTACAGCAGGAAGGTAAACGGCGTTTCCATGTGCTGCTCTGGTTTGCCAGAAATGGCTTTGCCAGAAGCGGCTATACGCCGGCTCCCTCGGCCAATAATGCGAGATGAGCGTGCAACCCCAGAGTCGGTCACGACTGGACCTAATGGTCAGGGGTCCCTTTACCTTTACCTTACCTTTAGATGGGTCTGCAGCGTTTGTAAACTGAAAATTCATAAACTGAGGTGTTCATAAACCGAGGTTCCACTGTATACCACTTTTAATTTTTAAAAAATTACCACAAAGGCCTTCAAAACATATAAATGAAAATAAATAGGTAAGAGTACAATGGAAAACAAGCCATAAAATCATAACAATCAGTGCAAAGCACTGAAGGATTAAGAGGCAGGGGCAGGAGTAAAATCAAACTAAGCATGGCCACCACATTTTTTTGGAGGGCAGAAAAAGTCTTCATCATGTGATAGTAGCTCAGCAGCATTGTGGCCAGCTGTTGTCACATCTGAGGCGGCCCTGAAACATTTTCCTCTCCTTCTAGAAACCACATGGTTATCTGGCAAATATGATACCATGGTTGTGAAATTAGCATTGCAAACTTGCATTGTTACTTAGCAAAACAAACAGCTAAATATGTTACTGAGGTGTGAAATATGTTTTGTCATCTACGTGCTCAGCAATAACTCTGCTCATCTGCAAAGCAGTGAGCCATGTTGCTGAGGAATAAAGGCGCAACTGCAACTGTAATCGCCAAATGAAGATGCAAGGAATGAACTTGCAATCTCAGCCATAAACTTGCATACGGTCTTGAATACCAAAGTTCATGAGCATTACTATTTTCTGAATAGCCATATCTGCATATTTTCACAGCCAGTTTGCAACCTGGATATGCACCCTTTATATTTACGGTAATTCCATTCTCTTGCCTCCAAATTGTCCTATTGTCCTTCCCCTCTCATGTTCACTCATTATGGAGGGATTTCATGATGGCTTCCGCCATCTCTGTAAAGTACAACCCTTTCCTGGCAAATTCAACCTTCCATTTATAGAGAAAATCTGGTTTTCATGTACCTCTATGAAGTCATAATAATATCACACCACAGGCATTTTATTTTTATGTTCTAGTAGACAATAATGCTTCTAAATACCAGTTGCGGCAGAGGGGAGAGTGTTTGGCCCAGGATATGTGAAGGAGCGTCTCCACCCCCCATTGTTCTCCCCAGACACTGAGGTCCATCTCCGAGGGCCTTCTGGCAGTTCACTCACTGCAAGATGTGAGGTTACAGGGAACTGGGCAGAGGGCCTTTTCAGTAGTGGCGCCTGCCCTGTGGAACGCCCTCCCACCAGATGTCAAGGAAATAAACAACTACACAGCCCCTGTTTATGAACTATTCAGTTTATGAACTCTGCAAAACTGGAAGTAGTGTTCCGGTTTGCGAACTTTACCTCAGTTTATGAACAGAAGCTGAACGGTGGAAGGCCTCATTAGCAAAAGCGCACCTCAGTTTAAGAATGGATTCGGTTTAAGAACGGACTTCCTGAGCGGATTTAGTTCATAAACTGAGGTACCACTGTACCTGACTTTAAGTAATAAAAATTATTATTATTATTATTATTATTATTATTATTATTATTATTATTAGGTGCTGCTTGAGGGTTTCCCACAGGCAGCTGGTTGGCCACTGTGAGAACAGGATGCTGGACTAGATTAATCCACTTTCCATTACTTTCAATGGGAAAGTTCGCTTCACGTTAAGTACGCTTCAGTTTAAGTACTCCACGGACCGTCTGGAACGGATTAATCCACTTTCCATTACTTTCAATGGGAAAGTTCGCTTCACGTTAAGTACGCTTCAGGTTAAGTACAGACATCTGGAACCAATTGTGTTTGTAAACCAAGATACCACTGTACTACAATTTTCAGTCCGGTGTATAAAAACTCCTAGATTGTCACTCATATGTACGTTAAATCGAGTTTGGAATTGGAAGGGCAGCAATAAAACCCTGGAAATTCAATAAAGGAAGATGCAAGATGTTTTCCCCTCCCTCCATAGCCTATTGCGTAGCAGTTCCGTGCAGCGTATCACCCTCTTCTAACTGAATTTCTTTGCACAACCTTAATGTTTTTAATATAGTTTTTGTGCTAGCTATAGACATTTTCTTCTGTCCTTGCTACCCAGAGTAACACAACCCATTTCTCTTTGTCACTTAGTGCTGAACCATAGCTTTGCTCAAGGTTTATCATGCTAGAAACTGGAAGGGGTGAGAAAGACACAATTGGGTTGGACTAATGGATCCATTGATCGATGCCACGATCAGCTTTTCTCTGGCTGCTCACTGCCACTGTGCAGAAATCCCCAAGGCTCTGCTGTCATGCCTGGCAGGAGAAAACTAGTGCTGCCCTCCAACCTATGGGTATCCAAAGAGCTCAGAGACAAGGGTATCATTTGCAGCTTGTAAAATTGGCAGATCCAATTATTGGCTCCCAGGTGTGTACTAGTGAGGCCATGCGATGAAACCACCTAAAGGAAAACACCACATTATAAGAAGGACTATACGGTTGGAGTCTTGGCATCCGTACCAAGGCTGCAAAGGCTTCCCTCTTACTCCCCATCTCAAGCACTGCCCCCTCCACCTCACACATACTATTAGGTATCTGGGGCCCTTTCACCCAAGCTAATTTACAGATAAAAAGCTATTCAATTGCTTCTTTCCAGTGTTAACCTCCTAGGGTTTTTTTTGGGGGGGGGGGACAGGGGAGAATCAAAGCAGCTTGAATTTTAATGCAAACTTTGCAAAACAATATTCAAACAGAAGCACATCCATCCTCCTAAACCCACAGTTCTTCCATTGTTGTGATGGAGTTTTCAAACCAAATAACATATACAGAAATGTGAAGATCAGTGAAAATGCATATACTAGTGAAAACAACACATAACGTGCTTTATATTAGGGGAAACTGCTTGACAAAAAAATGTTTATTGCATACAAAATAGTCACTAAAATCCTAACAAATGTTTATTAAGATTCCTTTTAAAAAATCATAAATGAGAATGTGGAAAACTGAAATTAAGATTGGAATAATGAGAGATGGAGAGAAACCAGAATTGATAGACCCTCCAGAGAGGTTCTCTAGAACATCCAGAGTTGAATGGATCTGACAATACTCTTAATCCAGATGTGTATTGGGGAAGGGGAGGGTGCACTGCCCTTCCTTGCCCATCTGCTTGCACCTGTTCTGCCTCTGATGCTACCAGATGCCTGTCTGCAACCATTTCCCCTAACAAAATAATATTGTTCTTTCTTCTTCCATACATCCAACTGATCTGCAGAAGGCTTATTGCTGTTGTTTCCTGTGTTAAGGGATAAAATGTCCTACTGCTGTTCCTTAATGCCAGGGTGCTGCAGCAGCCTTTCGATGTACTGCATCATACAGCTGAATCTCTTTGTGAAGTGAACCTCCTTGAATAAATAGTCATTCTCAACGATTATATAATCTCCCCAATTTAGAACATCTTTGTTGCAGTCATGGCAACTCACGGAGACAAATGCATTAAGTTCAAACTTTGTTCTAAATTTGCTCAAAAGGGCAAAGAAACAGCTTGGGTAGTTTAGCTCCTCTAAGAATTTATGTTGCTGCAATTTGCATATGGAATTCTGTCCAAAACATAGACTGATAAGTACGTCACTCTTAAAAGTTGAGAACAAGCCTCTGTAATGCCCTGGCTTCATGGCAACGCATGGATTTCTGCACTATGCTATTAGAAAAGGATTGTTCACATTTGTAAAGGAATTTACCAAGAGAATTTTGTTATCTGTGCTGATCCACAGATTAGCCACTGTACAGACTGCAAAAATACAAACTTCCATCACTTGTGTGACCAAGTTCAATTAAACCATGCTGCAGAGCTGGGCCCTAACCACATTGGCAGTCCCTTGTAGGATAATGTTATTGGTATGCAAAGCCTGTGCTACCTACATAGGATTTATCAACAAAATGATTTACGATATTGTTCATATTTGCATATATATAGAAATTGCAGAACTTATTCTATATATAATATTTGAATTTTTATAGGATTTTATAGAATGTAGGTAAATTTAGCCTGACATGGCATATCTTTCTCTATAGTAAAGATACTAGATTGTTGTCATGCTACAGTTAAACCTTCAACCTGCAGGGGCGCTCTTGCCTCCACCTCCTCTTCTCCCCCTTCCAATTAATCAACCCGTGTCATGGTCAGCATTTGGTGCCGAGGTCTGTGGAGGGAGGTTGAGGCGCACTTAGGCAGAGTGCCCCATCCTATAGCAGTTCACCATCCAGAGTTCAACCCTCATAGCCCCTGGTCTGACCTGGCAACTTGCAGCCCTCCTCTTCCCTCCTCTTGACTCAGTGTCTGCCACTATGCCCTCTGACATGGCTCAGTTCCTCCCTCCAACATGGCTCCGCTGCCTTCCATCACACTCCTTCCATGTACGTAACTCCTATGCCAAATATCCCCCCAGGGAAGTTGTGTTGACAAGGGTGCTCAGCCTCCTCTTACTACCAGGGTGTGGGAGTCATGCACCCCTTGCTTGTCCATCCTGCCACAGTATAAAATCTGTCACTCAAAGGAGTACAGTAACACATAACCTTTGTTCGAATTTGCTTAATTCTGTCCTGTGCTTTTCTAAAGCAGTTGTGTGCATTTTAAAGTTTAGCTGATATTTTAATCTTTCGCTCCCATCTAAGGGTGTATAGCAATAAATAATCTGAAGCATGCAAGCAATAAAAAGCTGTAATTCCAATTATTTTTCTCCTGCACACACCCTCCCCCCATAAAGAAGGACAATCAATTTCTCAGGTTCTGACAGGGACTTCAGCTACACCCAATCGATGGCGGTGATAATGATGTGCTTATAACTATTAATATCTTTCCAATTATTTCTTAATTACTAGCCTGGTGAAGTCAAGGTGGGTGGGAGTTTTGTGAGATGGCAGCCTATATATTGCTTTTCTTCTGTTGGCTGAAGCTTTTCCACATGAGCTGCTGGTCTTCTCTCTGCAGAGGCAAGGGTAATAAAGATAAAATGCAATATTTAATTATGTGCATTTGAAATGGAATCAGAAAATGCATTCAGAATTGGTCAGCTAAGCTTGTACATTAACTAGAGCTTGTTGCTTTAATTTAGGTTGAGGATGTTTATTCCCCCACCTTCCTGAGGCTTTCTAATTCCTTTTTCATTAGGTTTGGAGGAGGGATAAATCCCAACAGAGTTAATGCTTGTGTGCGTGTGTCAATGCTAGAGTCTTTTTTAACACACCTATTTCCCTACCTGCAGAGGCCAACTCTCTTTATTATCTTCTCACCTGATAATCCTGGGGAAGCTTCAATAAACTCAGACACTTGCAAAAATAATGGTAAGGCGAATGGCCTAACGTGTTGCAGAATAACAACAGCATGAGAACAATGGACGTGGAGGGGTGCTTTTGAGAGGAGAATAAAAAGGCTGTCTGCAAACTAATCAAATAAGTGCAGAACCACAAAAACCTCATCGTTAAGGTTGCCAGCTCTTCAGAAGTGGAACACGGGACTAGAATTGGTGGAGCCGCAACAGAGACCAGCAGCTTGTTTTACAGAGGAACACCAATAGGTTAAAGGAGAAATAGGTTAATGATGATGATGATTAATAATTTTATTATTTACACACCCCTCTGGCTGGTTTGCCCCAGCCATTCTTGGTGTCTTCCAGCACATAATAAAATGTAAAACATTAAAAACTTGTGTGTGTTGGCCGGGAATTGAATGAAGGGAGAGAATTGCCAATTGTGTTATTGAGCTAAGTCTGCATTGTATAATCCTGAGTGCATGGCTTAGCCACCACTCCCCCATTGCTCTCTTTGCCTCTCTGTGTGCCAAAGGGTAAGCCAGACAGAATGCCCTGCTAAGCTATCAAGGTTTGACGCTATCACGCTATCAGTCTGACTCACAGAGAACAGGCACTCAAGGCTGCTGGAAGATGCTACCAGGGCAGCATGAGTCAGCATGTGTTTATGCACAGGACCGGACACAGGAAGATCCATATATGTACTTGTGACCCCCTTGCGTGCGCACATTTACAGGGGAGGGGGAAAGAAGCCCAAGGAGTGTATAAGAAGCTTTGCAATTTGTGTTTCTTTACTCTTGTCGTGAGCTGATCACCTTGAGTCTCTTATTAATAAGAAATTAATTTTTTTTCTCTGAATTCAACCCCCGGTGTCATTATTGACTATCTCTGTCCTGCCTGGGCACAACTTAAAGGACCCTTAGTAGCTGATAAGGCTACAGGTTAATGATGATGATGAGGAGGAGGAGGAGGAGGAGGAGGAGGAGGATAATTAATAATTTTATTATTTACACACCCCTCTGGCTGGTTTGCCCCAGCCATTCTTGGTGTCTTCCAGCACATAATAAAATGTAAAACATTAAAAACTTTCCAATACAGGACATCATTCAGATGTCTTCTAAAAGATATGTAGTTCTTTATCTCCTTGACACTTGATGGGAGAGCATTCCACAGGCAGGGTTGCCAGACTCAATAGAGGACAGGACTTCTGTGCCTTTAATTTCCCTGCTCTCTTTTAGTCTGGAAACCTTAAAGAGAAACCAGCAGACCCTTTGCTTGGAAATTAAACAATTAAAGGCACAGAAGTCCTGTCCTCTTTTGAGTCTGGCAACCCTATTCACAGGGAGGGCACCACTGCCAAGAAGGCCCTGTGTTTGGGACACTGAGGGATGGGGGTCTTCTCACAGGGAGGTTTGGGGGCACAAGGAAAAGCTGTTTCTCTTCACCTAACCTAGTGGTGTGGAACCTCAGGCTTGGGGGCCTTAGGACTGTCCCCCCCAGCACCCCATTCCCCTGCAACACCCGCTCTCCCCAGCCCTTACAGTTTGCCTGCCCCTGCTTTGCACCCTCGTATTTTTTTTGTCTGGCTGAAATAGGCCCCTAAACTCTGATTATACCTCTTGCTTGAATGGATGAAAGACAGAGAGCATATATGAGCATGTGTAGAAACTAACTATTGCACAAAGCTCAAATTGGTACTCATAGCCCCGCCCACTGTTTCCTCTGGCTCCACCCACCACAGGCATGTGGCTTCCTGGAACTTGGGGGCGGGGACTTTCCACCGCAGATTTTCCCATTGCTTTCTGGGCTTTCACATCTCTTGGACTACCCAACACATGCCATAGTGCAAAACAACGAGCTGGTGCAAATTCAGCACAACCCAAAACATCTTAGGGCTCTTTGAAAAATGCGCTCGTGTCATGTGGGCAAAGCCATTTCGTTATCATTTCTTCCCGTTGGATACAGTCTCATTCTAAACACTTGGGAATCCAGATATTACACATTCATCATTAGAGGCACCAAAACATTTCTGTGTTCCCAGCACTTTCGAAAAAGCCTTTTATTGGTCTCTCAGGAATTCCAGCGCTTGTGGCAGGTGCTTGCCTGACAGCGTTGACAACTTCCATACTTTTATTTAGACAGGGGAAAGATACTTTTATATAGGAGCTGCACAAAGTAAAGCAACCTTCTGCCATCACAAACAACTCTCCCATTATTATTATTTCGTTTTATTGGTTATCATGTCCTTGCAGGAGGCATAACTCATCCATGAATTGGAAAAATGATTCCGTCTGCTGAGCTGGCACCCCCACACACTGCTGCTGTAGTTCTGCCCACGCAGCGCTTAAAAGGGGTGCCTTTTGTCAACCTCGTTTGGCTGATGAGGTCTGAAACATCAATCATGGATCAGACACTGCAGAACTTTATATCATCAGATGCTGGTTAAAATGTGACTAGTCTCAGTGGACTAATTCACAAATTCAGGTAAGGGTAACAAGTCCACAAGTGATGAGATATCAAGCATGCGACCCTTAAAGTCTGAGGCTTAATATAAACCCAATCAATTTCCCTTTTCTTTGTACAGGACCTACTTTTAAAATGCAAAAAATAAAAAGGACATTTAAGCTGAGCTTCACCTGCCTATTACTGTACTTCTGGCTCATTAGGCAAGTAATTAAACATGCAGCTGAAATAATTTTAATTATTAGGGGGCACTTATGTTTCTTGTTCACTTCCTTTCTCCGGGGGAAAAGGGGAGATATACAAGCCAATTCTTTTTGTGAGGTTCACTGGTAATAGCAATCAAAATCTAAAAAGCTGTGCCCTTTAGTTACTTAGTTTAGTAGGCTTGCATACCAAGGCTTGCTTGACACTAAAAGCTACCAATTACCAGCCCTTACCAAAGAACATGATGACCAGAGTGAAAATGGTTGTCAAAGAGATTTCTCAGAGTATTTTTATTTTTTAACAAACCTGTTATTCTAGAGTGCATAAAGCGTTGGGGCCAGCTGCCAGAAAAGATCAAGATTGATTGATTTTGCTTCTAATGGTTCACTGCATGTAGACATCCAGACATCTCCAGGTAGATCTTGGAGCTGCTGCCAGTCAGTGCAGGCAATCTGAGGCAGATGAACCAATGGTCTGACTTAGTATAAGGCAGTTCCTGATGTTTCTTTGCAATGCCATAGAGTGGTACTTGTCCCAAATAAAAAAGAATGAGGAGGTGTTTGGAGATATATAGAAACTACACTGATGATTCAATGGAAATGCAGGAGAACCCAACTTTCACCAATATTGGGTTCTGATCAAGGCAGCTTCCTCTGTTCCCATGTTCTCTGAATGCCTCCCATGTTAGGTACAGTGGTGCCTCGCTTAACTAATGCCCTGCTTAACGAAATTTCCGCTTAACGAAAGGATTTTTTGAGCGGAGGTTACCTCGCTAGACGAATGCGTTTTACAAAAAATTTGTCTAGCGAATCGCAGTTTCCCATAGGAATGCATTGAAATTCAATTAATGTGTTCCTATGGGCAAAAAAAAAGTAAAAAAAAAATCAGTGCATTCCTATGGGATTCGCTAGACAAATTTTTCGCTATAAGAAAAGACCCGTGGAATGAATTAATTTCGTCTAGCGAGGCACCACTGTACCTGAATGCAGAAGGTGGCAGTAGCTGCTGGCGATGTGGAGCAGCATTGCTTACCTGGTTTCCCAACAAAGAGGTCACTGCCATCAACTGAGAGGGTTGGTTGGCATGGTGGAGGCATGGTGGCAGGAGCTTTGGATTAGCTTTGGTGCTGCACCCACACCCCATTAACCCCCCCCCCTGCCATCTTGCTCTTCCCATCTCACTCTTGGTTAGTGGAAGCAGCCTCCACATTGAGAAGCCAGGTGAGCAACAGCATATTCCTACTCCACTGGCTGCTCCTGGATGGTGGGCATGAGAAATAAAGCCTTTTCAGCTGTGGTACCCAGGATCTGTTCTAGTTCATTCTCTTTCTATCACTTTTCTGAGTATTGTTCTTATGATGTAATCCACTCCTACCTGGGAATAAGTCCCATCGACCTCAACGGAGCTTTGTTTTGAGTAGGATTCTGTTATTCCCATTTTTTAACTCTGCGGTAGTTTCTGTTTTGAGACTGCTGCTTTGTTACTTATTTGCGAACCACCGTGATTCTTCTTTGGAGAGGCAGGATGTAAGCGTTGGAAATTAATAAAATTAATCAGGTGTACCTAAACTAACACAAAAAGTTGGAAGGCATCCTTTAGGGGCATGAAGGCAACTGCAAGAAGTTGCTGCCAAGAGAACAATTGCAGTGGCTGGATAGCTCAGTTGGTAGAGCATGAGACTCTTAATCTTAGGCTTGTGGGGTCGAGCCCCACCTTGGGCAGAAAGGTTCCTGCATTGCCCAATTGGGTTAGATGATTCCCAGGATGCCTTCCAGCTCTACCATTCTATGATTCTATGACTCTGTCCTGTAATGCATTACTAAATAAAATCTAATGGATTGGGAATTTGGTGTGAACCCTCCTTACTTAATTCCCCTATAGGCAAAATGGCCTCACCATGGCTTCAAAATGTTCAGATTTTTCCCCCATCTTCTTCTTGTTTTCTTAGCAGTGTTATGAAGCTATTATACCTGAAACCATGGGTGAGCGAGAGAATAAGGGCAGGCATTAAGTTGCCTTCAACTTTGTGCCAGTTGAGGAAAATAGAGCATCAAAAAACACCATGTCAGCTGGCTGTTGGTTTGCCATTCATATGCACATTTACAAAAGGCAGACTTTTTAATTTAAGTCACCAAAAACCACATTTTAAAGCTTCTCACACTGCAGGTGGAAGGGCTAAGCTGGAAAGGGGGGAAGCCAGTGTCGTGGGGGTTTTTTTGTCTGAAGTATCAAAACTGCTGACAATTAAGCGTAAATGTATGAGTAAGCTCCTTAACGGAGTTCGCCATGGAGCATTTATCTACTGTCGAGCTGATCAGAGAAGCAGGAGGATTTTGCAGGCAGCTTCTGTCAACTTCTGGTGATTGGGAATTTGAGGGGTGGGTACGGGAGACAGGACTCTGAGGCCAAGCTTATATCACAGCCTAATGGAAATGTTTTTAAAGGTTCCTTGTTTGCTTTCCAGTTAAACTTCTCTCACACATCTGCTCAATGTTTTTATGCTTGCTTTTCAGCATTTGTGGTTTTTTTAAAGTAAAGATTAAGATCTCTAGGTTTTATTGCCAAATTTTTATTGCCTGGTGCCGCAGGGTGCCTCCTTGTCACACACCCCCAGACATGGCACCCAGGGTGAACTGCCAGACCCCCCCCCCCACATACACACACCCATTGCGGCGCCACTGATCCTCTGGAATTTACACTTTTCTGAATGTTGCAAGGAAGTTTTCCAATCAGAAAACATGTATATTAGCAGCAAGTGCCTATAAAAATGCATATATTGGTGAAATTAAGAAATTATATTAGAGGAAATTGCTTGCAAAAAATGCACGGAAAATTTTCAAGAAATGTTTATGAGGATTAAAAAAATAAATTAAAAAATCGCAAACTGATTTAGGATTGGAAAAATGAGAAATTGAGAGGAGCCAGATGCAAACTGCAGTTGTATAAGGCTCTCGGCAGCAGTCCATTGGTGCCAATGTTGGCTCCATTTCTGAGGTGAATAACAGTTTCTGGACTGTGGTTTTTGTCAGGACCAACGCATGAGTGCAAAGGTTAAACATTTCCCCACCCAGTCCTATGGTCACAATAGTGTTCCCCTACCCCCCTGCAGCTCCTATTTACATTTTTCCAAATGTTTATGCAATAAATGTCATACCTAGTATTGCCCCCAAAATATTTCGGTGCAGTTCCCCAGTATGGTCAGTGGGAAAACTAAAATAAATGCAGGTGATCAGTTGTTTTTTAACCAAATACCAGAAAATGAGTAATTCGTGGCGTTAAGAACTCAAACTATTGTCTTAACTCTTCTTGGTGCTTCTGCATAGGAATTCTCTAAAAATAATATTCTGAACAAGCCAGTTAGAATGACACAGACACATGTACCTCTTCTAGTGACATTCCAAATTTGGGGTGCCAGGAGTGAAAAGTTCCTATCTCCCAGGCCAACTAGCTATACATCCCGACAGTAGAAGAGATTGAAGGGCGTCAGAATAGGATCAAAATTCAGAGCCACTTTCATAGGCTTTGCAATATGAAAGAATAATTAATATTGGTCTTGGTACTCAGAGCTATAAAGCAAGAATTAACTGGGCAGCACATTTAAGATGCAAAAGTAATAATTAAATAGGATTGTGTTTTGCAGTGCATCATTGAATTTTTCAGTTTTTCCCTCCACAAAATATCAATGGCATGAATTTTAGCACTACATTGAGGCAGCAATCCTACATATGATTGCCTGGAAGTTAGCAACCCCCACTGAAAAGAAGTGAGTGAGACTTACTTCTGCATAGACCCATAGGATTGAACAATTATTATCACACAGTCATATTTCACATCTTTCTTAGGTAGGTGTGTTAATTTTTAAAGGTCTCATTTACACTTCATACCTCATATTGCAAGTGTGCATTAGCTCTCCATCAGCACACAGTCCCATCTGCAATTTTCCCTTGCTTTGCACACCCAACTTCTCCTCCTTGCCACACGCTCATTTCCTCCCCCTCCTGCATTTGTATTCATGTTCATTATATCACATTTTAACAGGCTTTCGGCTTTCACTTAAATGTGTTTTAGAACAAATCAAAAAAACTTAAATTGATTCATGAGGATCTGTTGCATTTTAATTACGGAGTATGTTTTCGAGTGATTTAAAGGCTGATAAGAGATTGAAACAGCCTGAAATTCAGAAAGGAAATGAGAAACATGACATTATGAAAAGGAAACCAATTTCAACCTAAACTGTAGCTCATATAAACCAAATTAGAAATATACTGTGTGACTGTAATGCTACAGAGGGCTGCTTATGGAAATACGATTAGCAGTGCAATTTTCTCTGAGATTTCAACTGTTTCTCATTCCATCCCTTGAAACTGTCTTTTAAAGCAGCCCAGCTCAAATAACTCCCCCCTCCCATATTTTCAAATGAAAATAAAATGGCAAATTCAATAGGGGATAGCTGGAGGCCATTCATAATAAACCTTACCTGTGAATCACACTAGAGAACCAGTGACAATTCTCTGTGCTGTGTTGTTAGTGAGCTCAAGAGGAATTCAGGATTCACAAAACATTATATTAACTTGAATAAACTTATCAAGATATGTTGACTGGTGTGCAATGGACTCCTGGAAATACATCCCATTTAAAATTCAAATGCTTTTCTGCTAAAGTAACAGGTTTAAACAGAAATGGGAAAGGTATCTCCTCTGGAACAAGGTCAATTGTGGGAACAAGAACACAACTTGCCTGCAATATACTTGTTTTGTGGAGCGATACAGTATTTCTAAAGGGGCACATTTATATTTGGTATTGCAAAAATCAGCAAAAACAAAAGTGCTTAATCCAATCAAGTGTGGAGCATGTAGCTAAGCAGGGTAGGACTAAATATGCAGAACCTTTCTGGAAAACAACAAAAGAAACACTAAGACCCTTCCTATCTGTTATGCAGAAAAGGTAGACAGGGATCTCATGCGTAAGCCCAGCTACTGGATCACAGAGGGTCCTCCAGATGTTGCTGGACTTCAACTCCCACCAGCCCCAGCCAACACAGCCAGGGGTCAAGGATGATGGGAACTGAAATATAGCTTCTGGATTTCATCAATATTAGGCGAGTCAGAGGTTCCCTAACCCTGTAAGGTGTCGGGACGCAGGTGACACTGTGGGTTAAACCACAGAGCCTAGGGCTTGCCGATCAGAAGGTCAGCGGTTCGAATCCCCACGGCAGGATGAGCTCCCGTTGCTCGGTCCCTGCTCCTGCCAACCTAGCAGTTCGAAAGCACGTCAAAGTGCAAGTAGATAAATAGGTACCACTACAGCTGGAAGGTAAACGGTGTTTTCATGTGCTGCTCTGGTTCGCCAGATGCGGCTTTGTCATGCTGGCCACATGACCTGGAAGCTGTACACCGGCTCCCTCAGCCAATAACGCGAGATGAGCGCCGCAACCCCAGAATCAGTCATGACTGGACCTAATGGTCAGGGGTCCCTTTACCTTTAACCCTGTAAGACAGTTGTATGAACTTGCTGCCGTATTTCATTGCCTTGCTGCCGCATTTTTGCAGTTAAGTTGGCCATTGGGGATATACAATTGATGTTAACCTGCCCTGGAAGTCTCTTCCTAAGCTTCAATTTGCATAGAATGCATTGTGGTCACACACTTGGCATGAAAACTAGTGTGCTAAATGTCCACAATACGTCCATACTTGTTTTCAGGGTGCAATTTAGGATCCTGATTTGCTTTATAAAAGCCTAAATGGCTTAGACGTAGCCTCTTTCCTTATGTCCCTCAGTGGCCTTCCAGATGCACTAGTTATGGCGTCCTCTGTGCACCTGTCAGGCTTCAGGGAATCCTATCCCTCCAAAGGTGGCAGCCAGGAAGCAGAAAAACAAGAAGAGTTATTACCAAAGTAGTTTATTCAATATTCACAGAGAGAGACAAAGGAATGGGGTCTCCCTTTGATAATGGCATTGCTCCAAGTAAAGTCTCATCCCTTCAGTCTCTTCTATTCTACATAACCCTTGCGCCGGCTGATCTGTGCTTTCTGCCTCTGAACTTTCTGTTCTTCTACTCTCAATGACGCCTGGTCCTAGGAGAGCGGGGGCAGGTCAGGAATGCTTTCTAAAGACACTGAGTCTGTCAGCTGTCTCTCCCCTCCTGCTTCTTCTTCTTGCTGCTCTCCCAATATTTCCCAGTTTCTCCCCTCTGCAGCCTCTGAACTATGAGCTTCTGCAAACCTGGGATGGGAAGACTGTGGCTGTCCAGATATCCTTGACTCCAGTTCCCATCATCTCTCACTAGTAGCCATGTTGGCTGGGGTTGATGGGAGTTGGAGTGCAATAACATCTGGAGGGCCACTAGTTCCCATCCCTGCCTAAAGTTTACACCATTGCTCTGTGCATTTTGGCACCAATTAAAAGCATCCATTTATGCTGAGGCTGCCTCTGCTTATTAGCTGCAGCATAATTAGGTAGTGGTAGCCTTATATATGAGATATTTAGTCTCCAGTACTGGTATGAAAATTGCTATTGAACTATGTTTTATTGCATTCATAACTCTGCAATAGCTTTTTTATTATGTTGTATGATGTTGTATTTTTATATTCTTATTGATGTACCCTTGTCGTCGGATATTTATAATGAAGGATAGCCAGGAAGAACCCAAGCAGGATGAGAGTCAGTCAGAAGCAATTGGTGCCAGGATTGGATTTGGACCATCTCCCTCAGACTGTCTATCTCAGTGTTTCTCAACCAGTGTGCCTCCAGATGTTTTGGGACTACAACTCCCACCATCCCTAGCTAGCAAGACCAGTGGTCAGGAATGATGGGAGTTGTAGTCCCCAAACATCTGGAGGCACACTGGTTGAGAAACACTGGTCTATCTGACCTGGTCACTGACTCTTCCCATCAAAGAGGGGAGAATGAACCAATGGCTTTTGGGGGGGAGGGGAGGGGAGGATGGGGTGCAGAAATAGCTGATTCCACCAGGAGTGGCTCACTCAGTGGAGCAAAACTGCAGCACATCTGGTAGTGGAATCGCTAAGGTTTACCAGGTAGGTGAAAGGTTAGATGGTGTCTAGGTTGGGGCTGCATGGCTGCATTAGCAGATGCAATCTGGTGCTTCCACCAGTACTTCCACAGAGCCTTGACCTCATTCTTTTTTAAAAAAAAATATATTAAGATTTTCTGATACATATAAGGATCACACTTAACATTCACAAGAAAATACCATACAAATGAGAGAAAATTAAAAAAGAAAAAAAACATTAAAGAGAAACAAAAAAAGGAAAAAAAGAAGAAAAAAATAGAAAACAAATCTTATACTTATGACTGATTAGCCTTGACCTCATTCTTGCCTTGCCTTTCACTGCCAGGAAGCTATTGCCCTGGCTCTGCCCCACGAGGCAAGCCATTTGAAATATACTCGGAGTCGAGAGTGAATTTCATGCTCTTTATTCAGCTCGTAGTCATCAAGGAGAAGAAGAGAAGAATGCCCTTTTCCCAAAACCATCTGCTTATATACATTATTTACACAATGGGCTTTGCGTGATTGGCTACTTAAGGGCTACACCTGTGGGTCAATCAGTTTGTGGATTGACTTCTGCCAGCAGCCTGATTGGCTGCTCCTGCAGGCCAATCAGGTTGTGGATTCACTTCTGCCGGCCGCCTGATTGGCTGCTCCTGCAGGCCAATCAGGTTGCGGATTCACTTCCACCTGGAGTTGGATTAGGTGGCTCCTGTGGACCAATCAGACTGCTGATTCTGGATCCTATTGTTCCATGATTCAGCTCAGTACATAACACCATTGCTGGATTCTACTTGTAAAACAAGGTCTAATTGGTGATGTACTGTAGTTACCAACTTCATTTTGTGTTTCCAAGATGTGTTCCCTGTAGCTAATTCATAGCAAAAGGGCATCATCATAGTGGAGTTTGATTAATTCCCCCATTAGGTTTATAGAGCTCAGGTTAGTGGGATTTTGGACAAAAAAGCACATTGGCAACAATGTAGCAAGACCTATCTATCAATGTTATCACTGCTGATGTGGCACTACATGTGTAAGACCCAGGAAAATTGCCTGAACCTAAAGAAAGATATGAGCTGCCATGTTGTTGAAAAGGCCAAGGGCATTGTGATTTTTTTTCATAAGCTCACCCCCTGCACCACATTCATTTTATCTATGTAGTTGTGCAAGCGATACAAAAAAAGTTTTACAAATTCAGTTATGTCCCCAAACGCATAGGAATGCTAATACTGTGAAAGTGGACAAAGAAAGGTTTTATTGCTTTCAGCCAATAGTGGTGTCTATGGCAGATTTGAGTCATTAAAACTCATGCATAAAATAAGAAGGTGGGGAAATTACAATTAAAAAGCTAATGATTAAAAAAAATCACATTAAGAATGCAGCTAATCCCAATAATGTAAGGATTTTCAGTGTCCTGAATGCTGAATGAGCAAAAAGCCCCCAGCAGGCTCAAAGAACAAATCCTAGTGTTCCAGTAAGATAAGTCTGTTAGGATATTGTTAGCTGTGTTATACAGTTATGGGTTTTTGCCAAATTGGGAGCTGACAAGATCAATAGGAATATAATAAATGTTAATATAGCACGTAATGCCCAATATCACAGATCCTAATTGAACATTTATCTGTCACTAAGGCGTCTCATATGCAGAATTCATCATGCAAAAGGCTGGACTAGATGAATCCCAAGCCAGAATTAAGATTGCTGGATGAAATATCAACAACCTCAGGTATGCAGATGACACAACCTTGATGGCAGAAAGTGAGGAGGAATTAAAAAACCTTTTAATGAGGGTGAAAAAGGAGAGCGCAAAATATGGTCTGAAGCTCAACATCAAAAAAACTAAGATCAGGGCCACTGGTCCCATCACCTCCTGGCAAATAGAAGGGGAAGAAATGGAGGCAGTGAGAGATTTTACTTTCTTGGGTTCCATGATCACTGCAGATGGTGACAGCAGTCACGAAATTAAAAGACACCTGCTTCTTGGGAGAAAAGCAATGACAAACCTAGACAGCAACTTA
Organism: Zootoca vivipara; assembly: GCF_963506605.1. Classification (NCBI taxonomy): domain Eukaryota; kingdom Metazoa; phylum Chordata; class Lepidosauria; order Squamata; family Lacertidae; genus Zootoca; species Zootoca vivipara. The sequence goes on from NC_083282.1 coordinate 71,482,683, forward strand.
AAAAACAGAGACATCACCTTGCCGACAAAGGTCCATATAGTTAGAGCTATGGTTTTCCCAGTAGTGATTTATGGAAGTGTTAGCTGGACCATAAAGAAGGCTGATTGCCAAAGAATTGATGCTTTTGAATTATGGTGCTGGAGGAGACTCTTGAGAGTCCCATGGACTGCAAGTAGATCAAACCTATCCATTCTTAAGGAAATCAAACCTGAGTGCTCACTGGAAGAACAGATCCTGAAGCTGAGGCTCCAATACTTTGGCCACCTCATGAGAAGAGAAGATTCCCTGGAAAAGACCCTGATGTTGGGAAAGATGGAGGGCACAAGGAGAAGGGGACAACAGAGGACGAGATGGTTGGACAGTGTTTTCGAAGCTACAAACATGAGTTTGACCAAACTGCGGGAGGCAGTGGAAGACAGGAGTTCCTGGCGTGCTACGGTCCATGGGGTCACAAAGAGTCGGACACGACTAAACGACTAAACAACAAAAGGCATCTCATCCTTACCAGTGAATGCCAAACCATGTCATCCCTTCAATACATTTCCCCGAATTTAGTGTCCATTTACTGAGCCCTTGTCCTTGTTAAGTGCTAGTCTATCCTTCCTCCAACCTGCTGTCCCCCAAAACTGCCACCAGCCCTGCTGTTGCACTAGCAGGAGTTATTGCACCGGCTCCCACTAGTTCAACTGTTCAGTTGAATCTGGCATATAGAAATGTGTTGTCTCCAATGACCAGAAAAGGTAAAGAGAAGCTAGAAAGAGCCTTTCTTCATTCTGAACTGAGTAGGACAAATTTTGCAATTATCCAAAATGAAGTTTAATTACCCAACACTATAACCAAGAGTGAATCCGCCATGAATTCCTGCCCTCTGAAAGTACCTCTATTTAAATAATTCCTGAGTAAATTCTGGAAAGCTTTGTTCAGTCTTCAGAAGCACTTATCCAAGGCTGATCAAGTAGCATTTTTGTTTCGTTTGTCATGGGGAAAGAGGTCTCAGATGACATAAAACTGGTCTAGACCAAGGACATGTCTAGCATCCAAAGAGCTAATTTTGAGTCATCTGAAAGTCTGCTTTAATTCAGGTTCAGTTCCAAGTCAATGAGGGGTTTTTTTTTTAGTTCAGATCACATTACTTGGCCCTGAGTTCAGTGTCATATATATTTGTGACACTCCAATTGAAGAGTTATTGAAGCCTGTCTTTTCTTTTGCTGGTTCATTAATGGAATCTTATGTGAAAGCTTAGTTTCTTTATACTGACAGAGAACCATCTTGTTTAAAGCCTGATGAAAGAACCCCAAGATCACTTACAGAGAGCAAGTGAAGATTCAGCATCAAAGGTCCTGCACCTTTCTGCCCAAGCAAGAACTTTATTCCAAGACAATTCCATAATTGGGATTCTTATTAATGAGCACCTGATATTTTTGGTTGCTACCCAAAGCCTCTTCATAACTTTAACTCATAACAAATGGTGAGTGTTCATTTATATATTTCATTAGTTGCACAAAATACTTTATTTTCCTTTTTCTAAGAATTATTGTTTATTATTTATTTATTTATTTAAAGATTTATATACCCCCTTTCATACATAATAACATTCATTTTGATTTAAAGCGGGGGGGGGAAGCAATAAAATTACAAAATTCTGAGTAGAGCAGCAGCTACTAGGTCCAACTGGTATTGATGATCATTGAACACCTTCAATAATAAAGGTGTTTTGCAGCAGGCACCAAACTTGCATTGATGTAAGCTCTTGCCTCAATTCCATTTCTCCCCCTCAGAAGTTACCGAGCTACACAACCACAACCCAAGAGTTTGGAACCTTTTGATACAATGTACAACTCACTTAGGCATCAGTTTGAGTGTCATGTTCATTCTTCTCTGCAACACCTCTCACTCACTCATACTGATATTTCATTCCCTATGCATATGCAGGGGTGCCAACTTGTATAAAATAGTGTGCAGGCCCAGGCAAGCCCTGCCCTGCATTATCAGTCACAAGCACACAACACCATTTGAATGTCAATGCCCATCAACTTTGGGGGGGGGGAAGCAGGGCCATCTTAAGCACCTTTGGCGCCCTTGCGCTGTGGTGTGACGGATCCCTCCGCCGCCCCCCGCCGCCCCGTTTTCCAGCGTGGCGGGCGGGCGGGCTCAGCGCGCAGCGCAGTCACCGAGGGCGCTGCTGCGCGGCGGGCGGGCGGGCTTGTGGTGCGGTGGAGTGGCCGGCCGGCAGGCACAGCTGCGTGGCGCCCCCCCTGGCGGGCCGGTGCCGTGGCGCACTGCGCTACCCAGCCTGGCCGTAGAGCCGACCCTGGGGGGGGGAGGGACCCAGCCGCCTCAAAAAAATTATTGTGGTGGCTGAAGGGACCTCGGCTTCTGTGCACATATGTTTGATGCAATAGAAATTGAGATTGGTATTGTAAGGGGGAGGGCTTATAGATAACCCCCCCTTTCATCCGAAGCAGCCCGTCTCCCAGCAGTCATGAGAGCGAAGGGTCTGGTGGAGGGGGTCAGGAAAGGGAGCCCCTGCTCCATAGGCAGGAAGAGAGGGAGGCGGAAGGAGAGGACAGGAATCGCTCAGACAGAAGACCCGCCCCCCCCCAACGCCGGAATTGAGGAGGAGGAGGAAAGGGAGGCACTTCTCAGTTCTGAGGCTTTTATGTTGGTCCAGAACATGGAGGGGGGCAGTGCAAGAATCTGACTCGAGCGGGTAGACATGGAATCAGCAGTTCGTTACACTGTAAATAATGTGCACCAATAAAAAAGTCACTACAACCCTGACAGGTATGAAAGATGGTATACGACTGATTGATATTTAAACATTAAATCAGTCAGAAATCTACATCGTAAGAGCCAAGTCCTAGTCCTTCAGCCCCCACAATAAAACATTTCAGGGGGGCAGGCCCTCACAAAGTTGATTGGCATTCCCATTCAACTGGTGTGTGTGCACTGCATCATGTGATTGATTATGCGGGGGGGGGGGCTTACTGGTCTACATCATTTGTGAGGGTCCTCCCATAGCTGCCAAGTTATCCCTTTTTTACAGGGATTTTCCCTTATGCTGAATAGGCTTCCTCGCGAGAAAAGGGAAAACTTGGCAGCTATGGGTCCTCCAAGCTCCAGCAGCAGCTTCTTGTGGGACAGAGTGGGCAGAAGCAGGAACAGGAAGGACTCATTTCAACTCTGTTTTGTTCCCAGAATGGAAGTTAGGATACAAACTACTGTGTTGAACAGCTCTCTGTTTCCATGCAACTAATCTGGGTCAAACGCTATGTCCTTTAGAGCAAAATGGGAAGGGAGGAATCCTCCCAATAGAAATTTCCTTCCTTAACTATGTAGCACACAAGGTTTCTTACCCTTCTTTTCAAGTCATTGACTGAACGCCAGACAATATGCTACCATGCTGATCTTGGGCCATTAGTAACATGCAGCAATTTACTATTCACAGGCATCAGAGCCTGGTGGCAGTTAATCCCTAATGTAGAAAAAGACCCCCACTGATTCTTGATCTGTATTTATGTTAGATCTGAATGAATATCAAGAGACCAAATTTGATTAGCATATCATAAACCTGAAAGTGACTTCATTGGAATCATGTTGAAATAGAAACTGATAACTGCAAATAAAATTTAAATGCAATAGCACTTATAAACAATTTTCCTGGCTGTTTGTTCTTTAATTTGGTGGTGTTTTTGCATCCAACTTTTAACTCTCCTTGAATTTCATTTTTATGCAAGTTATATGTTTTCGCCAAAAAAGATTTGTTTCTCATAGTCGTTAGCTTTATCATTAAGAAACTTATATTAGCGCACAGAGGTGTGCAGCAGACAAAATAATAATTCATATTGTATCAGTCAGAATCACTCTACCATCTTAATCTTTCATAATGGTTTTTTCTGCAGCTTCCAATTTTCCTCATACTAAAACAAATTACTTAGCAAATGGAAAATCTTCTTGTCATAGTAATTTAATATTAAAATGTCAATAAGATTCTGGTACACTTAGCAGAGGGCATAAAGGTACAACAACAGAGCAGAAATAAAGCAAACTTAATAAAAGAAGCAGGGAAATTCCCAGGACCAACTCAAACATGCCTCTTTTCTCCCCAAACAACAGTTCAAGGGCACTTTACAGCAGAAGCTGCTTACCAAGAAGAAATGGCATACCTACCAAGTTCCTGTGGGAGAAATAAGGGACCGGACCAGAAGTAGCAGACCGGAAGTAGCGCTGCCGCCATTTTGGAACTGGATGGAGCATGCTCAGAAGCGACTTTTGATGCACCCAGTTTAACACCCCCAAGCCTTGATTAAAATCTAACACTTACTGGATCCAGGAATTTAGAGGAGTCTGGCACCCACAAACTCATAGTTAAATCCAGGGAAATACACCTCTGAGTTAGATGGGCTCAAAGCTATGATTCAATGTACCATAATGTTAACATTAAACTCAGCTAAGGTGACCATTTTTCCTTCCTTGCACATGATAGTCCTCTACAAAATTAGTATAAATGAGTATATTCACACCTGTGTCCTCTCTCGTCCTCACTTTTTTTAGTGATGCTTAATTAGTTTTGAGTGTCTATCAGTTGGGAAGCTACCCAAAAATGGGGCTACCCAAAATTAAGGTTGCAGTTTCTACATCCTAGTGGGTTACACTTAGGGTTGCCAGACTCAATAGAGGACAGGACTTCTGTGCCTTTAATTGCGCTGCTCTCTTTTGAGTCTGGAAACCTTAAAGAGAAACCAGCAGACCCTTTGTTTAATTTCCAAGCAAAGGGTCTGCTGGTTTCTCTTTAAGGTTTCCAGACTCAAAAGAGAGGAGGGCAATTAAAGGCACAGAAGTCCTGTCCTCTATTGAGTCTGGCAACCCTAGTTACACTAGCCACAGCATTCAGTTCACAGAACAATTTGGCCCTTCATTGAGCATTGCAAACATTCACACAGCACTAGCTTCATCCAGCTCTGCTTTAAGTAAATACAGTTCTCTGCTTCCGGATACCTTTTTTTAAAAAAAAATAATAATTACAAATTCATCTTTGGAAGGCAAAACAGATTAATCTTTCTGGGATGAATTACTTTTCATTATTTGCTACATTATATTATTTTCTATATTATGATAATCCATCATAGATTCATCTCTCATATATCTATCCCCACCAGTGTTTGCAACACCTCTCATTTTTAGGATGATCTGTGGGTTTAATTAACATACCATTTACTTTCTTTTTCCAGATCATTAATGTCATTATTAAATAAGAGCAGGTCCAACAATTGCCCCAAGACACTCTGATTGGCAGTTTCTCCTAACGAGATGTGTTCAAAGCCAATCTGCTATCTTCTATTTATGGTCCTTAAAATACATTTTAAATCCATCAGAGGCTGCTTTATATCCGAATGCAATTAAAAAGAATTAGTTTTTCATGTAAGACTTTCAGACTTGTATAAAATAATTTACCGTGGAACAAATTTTGGTCAGGTGCTATAAATGTTTGATGGGTCTTCTCTTGCAAATCAATAATACCGCTAGGGGAGAAGACTTGGTCTTTATTACAAATGGCTTCCTTTACACCCTGCCTGGTCCAGCTCTTGTTTATTTAATTACACCCTTTCAGAGAGTCCACAGCTGACGTCTGCTCATTTGCTCCTAAGTATGACAACTCACCTCAATTACTTAATTATCTCCCCTCACTCATCTCTTCCCTCAGCCCTGATTCTTGCAGCGCAATTAATGTAAGATTTCATCTTATGAATATCCATTCCTCATTCTTTCAAAACAAAAGCCACTGGGTGATGCCAAAGCAAAATAACTTTCCCTATCAGATATACCAGCATGGGGAACACTGGTTTTTAAAAACACATCTGTATCTACTCTGGGCTGACTGTTTGAAGGGGATGGTGGTTCCATCTCCTTGGGAATGTATATAGTTTACATTGTTTGAGGGTGGAGTGCATATGTATATACATGTCTACAGTACATGCTTTGTCATGCAAATGTAAGATTCAAAAATGTAAAACACCTTGTGATTTAAGTACCTACCAGGCATCCCTTTACAAACTTCCATGGTTTCTCCTGTGGTACCTTGGGAACTGTGGTTCTGAGAAAGCCCTTTCTCTCCCAGAAAGTGTTCAGAAATCTAACATAAGGACTTTTCCAAACATTCATACTGCAAATGGTATATAAATGGCATTGTACAGGTGATGTTGGTACTTGCGTGTTGCTCAGGAATCAGACAATTCCTCTTCAGCTAATTATGGGAAATAAAAGGAAGAGAAAAGAGGAAAAGCAGAAGAAGAAAATGGGGAAAAGGATGAGGGCAGAAGAGCAGGGATTTTGACAGAGTCTGCAAAAGAATTAGTGCAGGGTATGGTTTTTCACTGCTATTAATACACGTTTTTATTACAAGTCAGGCACCCTTTCTATGAAACTTTTGCTCTATTTGCAACCAAGGGATATATTTGAAGGTAGCGTCCCACTTTTACAGCTTTGCTGTCGGCACTCATCAATCCCAACGAACACTTCGAATATTAGGTGTAACTTGATTATTTGAACACTTAAAGGTAAAGGGACCCCTGACCACTAGGTCCAGTCGTGACCGACTCTGGGGTTGCACGCTCATCTCGCATTATTAGCCGAGGGAGCCAGCGTATAGCTTCCAGGTCATGTGGCCAGCATGACAAAGCCGCTTCTGGCAAACCAGAGCAGCACATGGAAACGCTGTTTACCTTCCCGCTGTAGCGGTTCCTATTTATCTACTTGCATTTTGACGTGCTTTCGAACGGCTAGGTTGGCAGAAGCTGGGACCAAGCAACGGGAGCTCACCCCGTCACAGGGATTCGAACCGCCGACCTTCTGATCAGCAAGCCCTAGGCTCTGTGGTTTAACCACAGCGCCACCTGGGTCCCTATTTGAACACTTACTCAACCTCAATAAATAAGTTGCCCTCCCTGATAGCTGTATTTCACTTAAACCACTTCCCAATCACCAATTCCTGTAATTGCCACATCTGTCAAGGACCCACTCTCAAAAAAGACAATAACACTCCCACCCTGTGCTGGGTGAAATTCAGTGCCTGTTGCTCAACAGACAGAAGGCAGCCATCAGCAGAACATGGAAGGAAACCATTTTTGGCAATTCATCCTTACCCTGAAACGTCTTACATCCCCCACAAAAAACTGCTCCAGAGGATTCTCAAACCATCTAGGGCAAGGAGCAATTGGAGGAGGGGGTACAGGATGGGAACCCTCCTTCTTCCACTGACAAGATATTTTCCCTCAGTGAACCAACACCCATTGGATTCCACCCGCCACTCAGGGGAAAAGCTATTAATGTCCCAAACCCAATCTGAATTGAGGTTTCCACATTGTTAATATATGATAGCATATTTCAATGGGAAGATAGAAGCTTGCTTCCTGGTTGCATAAGGTGGGAAATTTTCTGTGCCATTTTGAAACAAAGCAGAACAACTTTCTAGTCAACCCAGTTGATTCGATATGCACCATCTTTGTCTTTCTGTAAGCTTATAGTGTTTTATTTTAATTAATTATTAATTCACTATCTTCCCTTTAAATAAGCAATGCCTTTGGAGCCAATAGCTACAATTATTAATTGATGGAAGGACAATTAGGGCTAATCAATCTGGCATCCTCAGAAAGAGCACCAACTCTACTGCTGCCAGGATGAGTGTTCTTCACCTACAGCTTTTGTGCAAACGTCTCAGTTGTATGTCAACATCAGGCAGCACTTTAGAGAATGCTACAGGAGACTCCAGGTTACTTTTCAGCCACTAATAAAAAATTTGCTACCATAAACGCTGAATAATACATCACACTAATCTGATTGCTATTGACTGCTAGAGTTGCATGTATGACCTTGGGCATACATTAATCAAAGAGGATGCTGTGTGTCTTTTCTCCATTTGATATCCTGTGGGGATAAGCAAATTGCATCTGTAGTGTTCCCTATGTTTCTTTGAATCCCATTTGCTATCAAACAACAGGTAGGCATTGGTGTTTGGTGATAACTTAGTGACTCCACAAAAAAACGCTTTCTGTTTTCTTTCCCAGCTTGGTCCTTTACCCTTAGCTGCCAAGTATCCCGTTTTTCGCGGGAAACCCCCGGATTTTAATCCGTTTCACACTGTTCTCCCGAATAGGGTTGCCAGACTCAATAGAGGACAGGACTTCTGTGCCTTTAATTGCCCTGCTCTCTTTTGAGTCTGGAAACCTTAAAGAGAAACCAGCAGACCCTTTGTTTAATTTCCAAGCAAAGGGTCTGCTGGTTTCTCTTTAAGGTTTCCAGACTCAAAAGAGAGCAGGGCAATTAAAGGCACAGAAGTCCTGTCCTCTGTTGAGTCTGGCAACCCTACTCCTGAATGGAGAAAAATCCCGGAAATCCCCCGGAATTTCCTACCTGCCAGGGAGCCTCCATTTTGGGTGCCGCTCTTCCCATGTGTGGGCACTGGAGATAGGGCAGAGCCGCACCAGAAGTCGCTTCTACACATGCCCGGCGGCCACCACCAAGATGGCCGCCGGGCATGCATAGAAGCGACTTCCGGTGCCGCTCTGCCCTATTTCCGGTGCCCACACATGGGAAGAGTGGCCCGGAAGTTGCTTCTCCATAACTTCCAGTGCTGCGTCCAGCATTTTTCAGCGGGAGACTTGGCAGGTATGCCTATACCTGTCTAAAGTAAAATAATTGTACATCTATATCTCACCTTTCCTCCAAGGAGCTCAAGGTGGCAAACAAAGTTCTCCCCATCCCCTTTTTAGTCTCACAACAACGACAGTTAGGCTAGGTTGAGAGACCCTGTGAGCTTCATTTTCTGAAAGGGGATTTGAACCCTGGTCTCCAGTAAGTGGTCCACCATAAAGCCACACTAACAGCGCACTCTTGAGTAAGCGTACATGGGGTTTCAACCTATGAACTGGAGCACTCTATTTGTTAATTTAAGGCATTTATATGCTGCCCCTCTATCAAATTTTGGTGTATGGGGTGTTAAAATAACATAATTAAGGTGGGTCATAAAAATATACATCTCAAGTGTCAGGGCCTGCCTCTCATTAAAAAGAAGAAAGATGCGAGACGCTTTGGGAGACAAAAAGTGTCCGGAAGACGAGATTTAATATATTACATAAATAAATAAACATCTCCGTGCTTCCAGCGCTGTGTGTTAAGGTGCACTATGAATTGTACACACTTCATTACTCATGCAAGGCACATCAGTACAAAGGTATAGGAACCAGTTTCTTGCCGTAGCTTTTGCCATTAACGAATTGTGGTCATATAGGGAATGACTAGTAATTTGCACAGAGAAAATTAGATAGGAGTTGATTTACCTGCACCCTTTATTCGTGCAGTTAGGGGAGTTTTAAATTATTTCAAGTCATTGCCTCTGATCCATGCATCAAACCGCAGAGAGGTCGCAAGTTTCTCTTTACCCATTTCATAACCTGAAACCCTATAATTTTGTCAAGCTTGCTATCAGTATGGGCATTGAAACCCATGAAAATTCATGAAGAGCATTTTGTGAGGCCAGGGAAGGCATGTCTCCGTGAGGGCCTCTATTGACACAAAGGATTCATAAATCAAACATAAGCCGCTGTCCTCTGTACCCTTCCAAAGCTATCTGTGAAATCTGGGCAAACTTCAGGCAGTTTCAAGGAGCTCCTGTGTCCTGAAGTTCAGTTGATGGGAAGGACAGTTTTATCCATGGAAGTTCTTCTTTTTGATATCCAAAATGGTATTGTGTGCTCCCATCCACAGCACCCACTGACCAACTGGACTTACATTCTGCTCTTGTTTGAGTTTCCTATCCCTTGTTTGAGTTTAGAGAAAAGGCGAGCAAGCAATGATAAGTTAGAAGTCCATAAAACTGTGCATGGCATTGCGAAAGGGGATAAAGAAAAGTTCTCTCTCGTAACTCATGGGCATTCAATGAACCTGAATGTTGGAAGATTTGGGAAAGATAGTAGGAAGTATTTCTTCACAGTGCGTAGTTGAACTATGCTATGCTCCCACAAGAAGCAGTGATGGCTACCAAGCTAGTTGACTTTAAAATGGGATGTGAAAAATTCATGGAGGGCTATCAATGGCTACCAGCCATGATAACTATGCTCTACCTCCAAAGTTGGAGGCAGTAATTGTTATGTACTGAGCTGAATCATAGAACAATAGGATCCAGAATCAGCAGTGCTTCTGAATACCAGTTGCTGGAAACCACAAGACGAGAGAGTGCTCTTGTGCTCAAATCCTGTTTTCCCACAAGGATCTAATTGGCCACTGTGAGAACAGGATGCTGGCCTAGGTGAGCCATTGGCAGAATCCAGAAGGGTGATTTTATGTAGTTTTATTTAAACTCTGCACTGAAACCTAGGAAATTGTTTAAGTGTTGTGTTCACACAGGATTGAAATATTAACATGATACACATTGTTTGATTCAAACTACCATCATGCAAGACCATTGCACCAACTGCACTGCTTTGTATTGATCCCTAGACACAAGCTACATTAAGGAGCTCTTGGAGAATGGAACCATTAGTAATTTAAAGCACCACTTGTAATTTACAGTACGACATACTTAAGACTGATTCAGATGTTCTCCAAGGGCCCTTTTTCTCCATGCTGTATTGTGCTATCTGTCATGCATGAAGCCAATTGTACAACAGCAATTGGTCACCCACCTCTTCTTCCTTGTACAAGGTGTTGTGAGCCATCCCAGAACATGAGGCAAAGCTGAAAGGCAGATTTATACAAACGTCTTAAACAAAATCAATCAATTGGCATTGACCTCTTTCTCACATTTGCTCAAGCCAGACTGAGGCAATCACCTCAGGCAAAAGATGCCAGGGGACAGCAGTAGAAGACCCCCAGCCATTCCTGCTGAGTCCCCTGGCCACTCCCTTCTCTTGGAGAGCAGAGTTCTGTTTACTACACATGTTATGTACCCAATAAGGTGGCAGGATAGAAATAAGATTCGGCTACGAGTCCAGTCAGCTTCTGTAAATTTAATGTCCAAGCACCATCTTGTCCTTTATCTCAGCCAACACAATGACTTCAGCCAGCCCTCCATTTACCCTGCCTCTTCTATTCTTTAGTCCAGAGGCTGTTTATTTTTCTTTCTGGAAATGCATTTTACCAACATTTACACTGCCTCTGTTGGCTTCCATTGCAGGTAAGGTATTTATCTTCACTCCAGAGGCCAACTTGAACAGGTGGGTGGGATCACCCAGTTAAAGTTGACCCACAGATACAGGGAAGATCATTTCAAAGTAGGATTTTACTCCCCACTCAACAGATGATGTGTGGTTGTCCTAGCTTGGGTTCCAGGTTGCAGGGGACCTTTCAAGGCTATCATGGGCACCGACAGGAGCAACAATTCCCAACAAGCCGTGGTTTGAACAAGGACTCAGGTAACAGGCAAATCAAGGGGCAGCCCAAGGTCCAGGCAAGCAAACTGCCAGATAAAAACACAGCATTAGTAACAATACATTGTTCTCTCAGCCTCTCATTGAGGCTTTTAAGCTGCATCTGCCAGTAGCACACCCTGGGCCCAGCTGTAGCATCTTAGGCGACTCTGGAGAGAGTCCTCCTTGTGAGGAGGGCTCTACTGATGAGTAGCCCTTTATTCAGAAGCAGTTTCTTCTCCTTGAACCTCTCCTCCTTTTGCCTTCTTATTGTCTCCTTTTCCATACCCTGGTGGCTTTGTCGTTTGAAACTGACAGCCTAAGGGCAGAGTTTGTTCCTCTAAAAAATCAGTTATGGCACAGTGCTTTTTCTGAGGCGCTTCATGAATAGAAACACGTGAAGATCAGACCAAAGTTCTAACTAGTCCAGCATCCTTCTTCCCACAGTGTCTAACCACATGCCTCCAGCAAATGCAGAAGAAGAACATGAAGGCAACAGCCCTCTCCTGCTATTGTGCCCTTGGCAACCAGCATTTATTTAGCGGCAGACTGTCTCTGCATCTGGAGGTAACTTAGAACAGGGGTGGGGGATCTTTCTAGCCTGGTAGACCAGATTGTTAAGTTCACTACCCTTTGTGGACCCAAACTGAGACATGGATGGAACCACCCATCTGTCAATTGCCTAAGTCACAATGATCACATGTGACCTTTATTATTATTTTTACTAGCAGGGGTCCTCAGAAGCACCATTAAAAGTGCTATTTTGTGTAGCATTTTGAACAGGCCTTCTGAAGATCTGATAATCAGCTGACCAGTGGTACCTGCAAAAACCCTTTCAGACCCAAGCGGTGGGCTGACCTGTTGCATGACTAACATCGTTCATGATGTCAGCTGTAGATGAGTGTGGCTTGGCTGAAATGGCCTGGTGAGCCTGATTAGACCTGGGGGCTTGAGGTTCCCTATCCTTGGCATGTAGCCATCCTGACTAACAGACATCAAAGGACTTGAGCTTTGTTGTTAGGGACATGGAAACCTGCCTCATACTGAGCCAAAGCAGACCATCTAGCTCAGTATTGTCAGCACGGACTGGCAGTGACTGTCCAGGGATTCACACAGGAAACCTTCCCTACACTACCTGGCTGGAGATGCCCCAATGATTGAACTTGGGACTTTCAGCATGCAAAACAGAAACTCTACCACTCAGCTAGAGCCCTTTCCCAATGAATGATCCTCAATTAATTTGAGTGATCCCCTTTCTAAGCATATAAGGCAGGTGTGAGCAACCTTTGGCCTTCCAGATACAGTGGTACCTCGGGTTAAATACTTAATTGGTTCCAGGGTGCCATTCGCACCCCGAAAAGTACTTAACCCGAGCGGTGATAGCGCGTGTGTGCGAAGCGCCAATGGAGCACTTCTGCGCATGCACAAAGTGTGCAGATCGCTTCTGCACATGCATGAAGCGCACAGATTGCTTCTGCGCATGCGCACATGGCGGAACCTGGAAGTAAACACTTCCGGGTCCACGGAGTACTTAACCTGAAAGTACTCAACCTGAGTGCTTAACTCGTGCTTAACTCGAGGTATGACCGTATTGCTGAACTACAGCTCCCATCAGCCCTAGCAAGCACCTGGTCTAAGGGTTGTACAGGACTAGCATTAGATACAACCCTAAGTTAGTGATCATCATATCTTGTGGCAGTAAATCCCACAAATATTTTATAAAATGGTAAGAAGAGCCCTGGTGAATTTGACCAGAGGACTATCTACTGCAACATCATGTTCCCACAATGGCCAACCAGATGCCTATGAGAAGCATTTTACATATGTCTGATATACAGTATACTATATTCTTGTTTATAAAAACCAAGTGCAGCTCAGTTCCAGGACTGCTTACTCAGAAGTAAACCCTGTCCTGCTTTATTCAGTGAGGTTAACTGTGTACAGAATTTCGGGCCCATCTCTGTTCTGATACATTTACATCTTCCATCAGTCACGTGTTTGTTAGAGACTGAGCTGAAAAAATTCCAGGGGAGTAGCTAGATAGAAGCTTTCTGCTTTATAAATCTTTAAAACAGGGTCTATTATTTTGAGTGGACTTCAGCTCTGTAAGAATAGAACACAATCCAGCAGGTGTTCAATACAGGTAATACAAAGAACAGAAATAATGCATGCATGCTTCTTCTTATTCCCCCATCGCCAGTTAATAACTGGGTGTATCAAGAAAAATTAAGGGAGGTTTTCCACAGCCCAAAAAGCTTTGTAAATTAAAGATGTTCTGCTTCTTTGTGTGGGCTTTTTTGCTTTAGAAGTCTCCAAACTGAGATTAAAATATGGAAGAAATCTAGAGGAAATACATAATACAGGTGGCCAGGTGTCCTACTTTATAGAGGACAATCCCTTTGAAAGGCTGGAAGGGGGCAGTGCTGTTTCAAGGCAGCTTGGTGGGCTGTCCAATTTAAAGTTAAAGAACTGTTTCAAGGCAGCTTGGTGGGCTGTCCAATTTAAAGTTAAAGAACTGTAGTAAAGGGAGAGCAGATGCCTTGAGGTTGTCCATCAACAGTTAGAATCCAGGAGGTACAGGAAGGAGATACTGTACTGTGTTTCCTCCCTACCACCACCACCAAACACACTGCAGAGATCAAGACAGAACCTTATGTTCAACCGACTGGTGAGCAGAGGGTGAAATCCTGCTGTGGTCTGCTTTCCTAGTACATCTCTTGTGGGTGAGCAAATTTTGACTGCTGGGAACAGGTATGGGCAGTAGGGTGATGACTTTTTCATTTTTTTCTCAAAAATTATTTCCTGTAGCACAAATGGATGAACTTTTGCCTATTAATGACTAAAATGAGGTGTATTACATTGAAATATTTAAAAAGGTTACGCACAAACCGTTTTTATTTATTTTTTTGTATGGCGTTTTACCATTTCATAAAATTGTATTAACAATTATATATATATATATTCCGTATCAAATTTGGACACAACACCACATTCCACAATGGAGAGTGTTCTTAGCAACATAGGGTATACAAATGTCACACCTGCACAAGGTAAAAGCCCCTTTTTGGAACCTCAAAACTCAGCCAGCAGACCCTGCCGGGCATGCTGGGAAAAGAACCTACAGGAAGAGGTAGCAAAACATCGTCCTCTAGCGGCGTCTATACTGTTACTGCAGCTAAAAAAAGCTTCCTTGTGTGTTTGATGACCCTATATAATGTTGTATATATGTGACTCTAAAGCTTGGGTTCAATTTTATATCTGCCTACAGTGACTTCAACAATGGTCAAAAAACTGATAAATAAATTTTTTTAAATCATTTTGTGCATGAGGTGTTTTTGTATCAAATCTCTTTGAAAGTAAGATTTTATCTAATCTTTAATGAAAGCTCATCAAATTATGATACAGGGAAATGAGGTTGTAAAAAAGTCATCACCCTAGTAGGCAGCCAAAGAGAAGTGCTGGGCTGTTTGAAAGCCCTCTGGCAAAGAGCCCCTCACTGCTCTTAGCAGTGCCTGCTTCTCCCCCTTCTCCCCACTGCACTGCCTCCTGACAGTTCCACATTCTTCTAGGTGGTGCAACCCATCTCTGGGAAATCCAGGGCTGTCTCAAACTGACTCAGCCAAAGCCCAGTTCTTCTATTTATGAAAGCAACAGAATGGGACCTACTCATGACTACCTTGTCTGATTAACATAGAAAGAGCGAATAGATCAAGCCAATGGTCCAACCAGCACTAGTTTTAGTGGGACTACCATAATAATTAGCATTTGCTGGATTGTGCCCATTGCCTTATCACCTCTCCTTGTCGTGTATGCAGAGCTTAACTGGTTAAAAAGAACTAGCCCAGGCATCCCCAAACTTCGGCCCTCCAGATGCTTTGGACTACAATTCCCATCATCCCTGACCACTGGTCCTGTTAGCTAGGGATCATGGGAGTTGTAGGCCAAAACATCTGGAGGGCCGCAGTTCGGGGATGCCTGAACTAGCCACTGGTCTATTGGATGGTGCAGCTAGGTAACTTACATGTTCTGTAAGCAATCCAGGAAGTATGAAGCAGATGTTCAAACAAGCCAACAGCTTGTCTTATGGGCTCCTAATTTGTTTATTTAGGAGGCACATTTAAAAGGATGAGGAGATGCAGCTGTTTCATGCCAGCATTGGTAAATATAACTCTATGTTTTGGAAAAAGTCTGGAAATTACATGCACTGGAAAATAGAACAGCCTCGGAAGAAAGCAGTGAGAAAGAGTTTAGAGAAAATTACTTTTAAAAGAAAACTTACCGATCAAAGCAAAGTTTTGTGATTCGTCGTGTTGCATAAACTTGTGGAGGAGCTTAATTGAGAGTAAGGATTTGTTTGTGGGTTGGAGGAGGTTGTTGGAAGAGATTGATGGCATGTTAAATTGCAGTAGCTGATAGGATAATTAAGTAATAAAACTCTCCAAGTAGTAATTATAGGACATGTCAAATGGAATTATAAGGCAGGAGGCCAAAGGCCAAGTGATTAACCATCAGTGAATTACAACATTTCCCTGGAAATGCTCAGCCTGGTGTGCATTATAGCTCTCAATGAAATAGAAAATTTATAAACAACAAGAAGTAACAGGACCATGCATGTACATCTCTAGTACCGTACGATGCATAATTGGAACAAGAGGATAAATGCAAAGGTGATGCAATACTGTTTTATAGTGGCATTTTATAAGGTTGCTCATTGCTATATCGTTGATGAGCTGTGCTGTGTTCATTGCCGGTGTCTGAACCTTATGGACACTGCCTGCTTTTATAATTTTTGCATCAAATTAGAATCGATATTTATTATATTTCACTACACACACACACACCTCACACATTTATTCCCTTTTACATTTTTCATCTGTTTTCACAAATGTAGCTATTTTTTTCCCTGTTAAAGAGGACAATGGTAATGTTTTCCCCCCAAAAAATGTTGTGTTTAAATTTCTTGTATTTCCCACACCTAAAAGCCTCAGAGGAGGGGAGATGAAGTAAAAGTTCAAATCCAAAAACTTTACAAACCACTTTTGCATAAACAACTTTAACTTAGTTTTATAGACTTAAGGGTCACTTCCCCATAGATAAGCCTGAACTCGGTGGGACTTGATTCTGACTAAAGATGCATGGGATTGGACAAATATTATTTACATAATGAACACAGGGGTCACCAACCTTTTCAGGCTTGCGGGCATGTATGGATTTTTGAGTGAGTGTCATGGCTGCCAGTTCTCTGGCCATTTCTCTCTCCCCATGGAGAGAGAGAAAGAAAGCTCTGCAAGCACCTATATATGGAAACTCATGTATATTTTGGCCCTTTTCCTAATACAGTGGTACCTTGGTTTACAACTATAATCCGTTCTGGAGGTCCATTTGTAAACCAAAACAGGTTGTAACCCAAGGCGCGCTTTCGCCAATCGGGCCTCCAAAAAAAATTTGTTCGTAATCCGAAAAAAATGGGTTGTAATCCAAATAAAGGTTGCAAACCAGGACACACACTTCCGGGTTTGATGTGTTTGTAATCCAAAATGTAGGCAAACCAGACTTTGTTTATAAACCAAGGTACCACCGTATCTGACTTTTTACTGACCAGCATGGTAACCACCATCCATGCAAACAAACATTTCAAAAAGTGCTAAATCCTGGTTTACATAATTTAAATTATAAATTATAAAATTCTCACGAGATAGAAGACAAAACAAGTGGAGGGGAATTGTTGTCTTTCTTTTCTTCTCCACTTTCTTCCCATTCATTTTCATTTAAGAATGTTTTTGTTATAAATTTCCTCCCTGATTGGTTGGTCGGTTGGTTGGTCTGTCTGTTTTTGATAGAGTGAGACTTTTAATATGCTCTTTCCCTTCCCTTGAGCTTTATTAAATGAGGCAGAGAAACTGAGAAATAACATGTTGTGGAGATCTATGGTGGTACTATCAACATTTCCAAAATAAGGGATTTCTGGAGCTGTGTCTTCTGAAATTACATTCGATGGAACTGCTTTGAAATAAGGAACATCTGTTATTTTCTGAAATTGTAGGAATACAGTATACTCTATGGGGCTGTGATGGGGATCAACAAAGCTGCCATTATATGCAAAACCACTGATGAGACACTTGTTACTCAAACCCAGCATTTGCCACTTGCAGAAAATGTCTGAAAAGCAACAAAAATAACCCATTCAAATTCATCTTAATGTAGCTCACCATTTCTTTTATGGAGTGTTAGAAATTACTAAGACACAAATTAAGTGCATTTGCACACAGGTAACAGAAGTTTACATAATCCTCCTGGCCAATCAGTATGCCAAGAATGGGGCCAATCAAAGTTTCAAAATGGTTGAAGGGGTAGTAGGAAAGGATATTGTTATTGTTTAGTCGTTTAGTCGTGTCCGACTCTTCATGACCCCATGGACCATAGCACGCCAGGCACTCCTGTCTTCCACTGCCTCCCACAGTTTGGTCAAACTCATGTTCGTAGCTTCGAGAACACTGTCCAACCATCTCGTCCTCTGTCGTCCCCTTCTCCTAGTGCCCTCCATCTTTCCCAACATCAGGGTCTTTTCCAGGGAGTCTTCTCTTCTCATGAGGTGGCCAAAGTATTGGAGCCTCAGCTTCACGATCTGTCCTTCCAGTGAGCACTCAGGGCTGATTTCCTTCAGAATGCATAGGTTTGATCTTCTTGCAGTCCATGGGACTCTCAAGAGTCTCCTCCAGCACCATAATTCAAAAGCATCAATTCTTTGGCAAACAGCCTTCTTTATGGTCCAGCTAACACTTCCGTACATAACTATTGGAAAACCATAGCTTTAACTATACAGTACGGACCTTTGTAGGCAAGGTGATGTCTCTGCTTTTTAAGATGCTATCTAGGTTTGTCATTGCTTTTCTCCCAAGAAGCAGGCGTCTTTTAATTTTGTGATTGCTGTCACCATCTGCAGTGATCACGGAGCCCAAGAAGGTAAAATCTCTCACTGCCTCCATTTCTTCCCCTTCTATTTGCCAGGAGGTGATGGGACCAGTGGCCCTGATCTTAGTTTTTTTGATGTTGAGCTTCAGACCATATTTTGTGCTCTCCTCTTTCACCCTCATTAAAAGGTTCTTTAATTCCTCCTCACTTTCTGCTATCAAGGTTGTGTCATCTGCATACCTGAGGTTGTTGATATTTCATCCAGCAATCTTAATTCTGGCTTGGGATTCATCTAGTCCAGCCTTTCACATGATGAATTCTGCATATAAGTTAAATAAGCAGGGAGACAATATACAACCTTGTCGTACTCCTTTCCCAATTTTGAACCAATCAGTTGTTCCATATCCAGTTCTAACTGTAGCTTCTTGTCCCACATCGAGATTTCTCAGGAGACAGATGAGGTGATCAGGCACTCCCATTAGCTTCTGCTGAAGTCCCTGATTATATTAGATTAACTAATGCAGTGGTAGCCAGTGTGGTGTCCTCTAGAAGTTGTGAGAACATAGGACCCATCACCCCTGACCATTGGTCATGTTGGCTAGTACTGGTAGGAGTTGGAATACAGCAACATCTGGAAGGCACTGATTGTTCTATCCTTGAGCTAATATTTCCCTTTCCCACATATTGATGCCCATACCCAAGGTGATTCCTGTTTCCAGTGCCCCAAATGCATGTGTCTGAGGTCAAGAAACGCCCATTTAATTGGCCATCCTGTGCCCTGCCTGCTCTTGTCCTTTGTGCGATCTTTTTTGCACAAAAGTGAGTGGAGTTGGGCACCAGGATTGTGGCCACATGTCAGCACCAGCTCCTCATTTCCGTAAATTGCTATGGTGAGAGCTTTTGAATGTTCAAATTCTATCCCAGCCTCCTTAAGTCTTTGAAATTCTACAATGTCCTGAACTTCCTTTTTTTTAATAGTTTACTTAAACCCTACTTCAATGAACACAATAGATTAAATAAAGTGGTTTCCAGGCAGGCCTCAAGAGCTGTTAATTAGTGTCTGTAAAATACTTTTGAGAGCTTCACTGAAGCCATTGTAAGTGCAAATTAATTATTCAGAAAGTACAAAAAAGATTGAGCGTTTTACCTGTTGGCATCAGTTCAGAATCTTCTAGACAGTTCAGCTTTTATTGATAAACTAACATATTCTAGACTCCAGCAGTTCCTTCCTCCTCTAGGGTTCTTCCGCTCAATTTGTTTTAATACAATGATTCAGCAGTTGCTTGCCTGATGTGCAGAATCCATGTTTTTAGGCTGTGCATTTGCATTAATTTAGTACTAGGATTAGGTGATCTCTTCCTCTCCCTGTAGCACCACAATTGTCGCTATGATTAGCACAATGTAGAGTAAAGTTGCACAGCTGCCATTAATATTGGACTGTGATATAAACAATCTAGAAAGTGACCAGAAAATGAACTGATCCATGGAATTATTTAAAGTTGCAATCAGCCAAGGTGTCCCCAGAGACGTTTTCCTCTTCATCAAATGCATTTGCAATTATATGAACCTCTCAAAATAACCTCTTTCCTTACTGTGTTGATTCTTAAGCATGCAAATAGGTTTGAGAAGAAGATTGGGATTGGTGTCGCAGCTGCTAATGTTGCAAAGGCACTAGCCCCCTCACTCACTAGCCATATAAAGGGGTGTTCATATACTGAAGAGGAAGACGTTCCTGCCCTTTGTTCCATCCCCAATTTTATGTGCCTCCCTGGGAAAGGGAGGGAGATTGCAGAATGCACAAAAAAGTATATATTTCCTACAAAAGAGACACAAAACTTTTGATTCCTGAGTATGCTAAAGCATACTTTATCATTAAGCCCAAGAAAGTCTATGCACATAGACCTCTAAATAGTTATACCAGGGCTGCCATACATCCAGATTTTCCTGCACACAACTGGGATTTGGGCAGCAGAATGGCGTCCAGGCAAGGGGGGATAGTAATCCATAAAAATTACACAAAAGCTCCAAATTTTAAAATTTTGGGGGAGACGTTCCACCCAAAAGCTCTGCAACTTGAGTGGGGGGAGGGAGCTCAACAACTTTGACCCAAAAAAAACACAAACCGCCAACTTTCTCCTGATTTTCACTGTTGAGAATATGGCAAACCTATGCTATTCAAATGAAGTTTCCTTAATGCAGACATCCACTCTCCAATGCATGGGCATTGGGGAGTGAGAAGTCACATGATGTCATGAAAATGGTTAGCGGAACAACCTCGTTGCCCCTTCAGAGTGCGAAACCTCCTCCAGCCAGACAACTTGATGAATTGTGCCCTTTAACTCAACTGGCATTTAATTGTAGCAGAACAGTACCCATCTATAGTTAAGTCCTACAAGAAAACTCAGGCTTAGAATTTTCTTTGATGATAACTTCGTTTCCTAAATGAATCAACAGGAGAGTCTGAGATATTCTAACTAAGGTGTGGAAACGTTTCATTGGATACATATTGCATGTTAAATACCACTTGGCAATTATTTAATGAGATTTAAGAAGTATGTAATAGATTCATTATTTATGACCTAGATGTGAAACCTCAATGAATAAGTTTAGTCAATCGGCATTCAATTAACATATATTAGATTCCTACACACACACACACACACACACACTTTATTTTTGATGGTGTGATGAGCAGAGGAGCTTTACACACTTTTTAACCATTTCCTGCCCAAATATGCTCCTCGTTTTCATGCCCAGTGTAAATAGCAGATGAATTCATTTGCATAGCCATAATGCATGTGCCTTATGCACAAACCCAGACTGTGTATCAGGGTCAGAATGTATCTATCTTCACTCTACTTAGCAGATGAGATCAGTAGAAGTGTAGAGTAGAACCTTCTTTTGCAATCACTTCGAAATTATGGGATTCTATGCATATGCACATCTTTTACTTTATTGTGTACATTCTGTCTATTTGGTATGATCTTAACTTTTTATAAAGTTCTGAAACTGTTGCATTTTGTTTCTATTTTCTGTACATTGTTTTGAGATTCTATTGAATATAAAGAGATAGAGACCTTTTCTGAATAAATAAAGAATGCCTTTGCTTGTGCCTAATGTAAAACTCAAGACCTTTAAAGCCCTAAATGGCCTCAGTCCAGTATACCTGAAGGAGCGTCTCCACCCCCATCGTTCTGCCCGGACACTGAGGTCCAGTACCGAGGGCCTTCTGGCGGTTCCCTCGTTGCGAGAAGCCAAGTTGCAAGGGACCAGGCAGAGGGCCTTCTTGGTGGTGGCGCCCACCCTGTGGAACGCCCTCCCATCAGATGTCAAAGAGAAAAACAGCTACCAGATTTTTAGAAGACATCTGAAGGCAGCCCTGTTTAGGGAGGCTTTTAATGTTTAATATATTATTTTATTTCATTTTTCTGTTGGAAGCCGCCCAGAGTGGTTGGGGAAACCCAGCCAGATGAGCAGGGTATAAATAAATTATTATTATTATTATTATTATTATTATTATTATTATTATTATTACTACTACTATTACTACTACTACTACTACTACTACTCTGCTCAGCAGATGAGTTCAGTAGAAGTGTGGAGCAGAACATTTTCTACAGTTGCTTCAAAATTATAGGATTCTCTGCTTTAGGACAACATGGTGTTGTTTTCTATGCAGGAAAAATGTCATTTGGAAGCCTTACCCTTTTTTACTATGCATAATCTTATCTATGTTTCATAGTAATAATTGTGGGTGTTTAATCAATGGATCAAACATCAAGTACAGCTTATAACTCTGCTTCTGTTACACAGCCTGCCCCTTTCTTGTATTTTAGCTACCTTTGCTACAATTTGCCTAGTCAGTAAATTATGTTTATGAAAATTTAGAATGCTCTCTGGTTCAGGGTCTCAAGAAATCAATTTTCCTCTCTCAGATATTCTAATTAATCAAAATCCTGAGGTGTTCTGTATAATTTAAAGCTAAGGATCAGCTGAGTCATGGGAGTTTGAATGGCTGAAGTAACGACAACAAATTCCTGCATTTAACAGGATTTAACAGGATGATTGCGCAAAGAATTATGGATCTAGCAGAAACCGTTATGTCTGGCATGCTGTCTGCTGTGGAGCCAAACATAATTTTTGCACACAGGAGAGTAAAGTTCTGTCAGTAGTGGATGAGAAGGATGAAATTATATGCTGAAGTATTATTGCTAGCACTGGTTTTATTTCCCAGCCTATACATTTCGTTATGTCTCACACCATCCTCCACTGCCAGTGCCATCATTACTCTGATTTATTAGTTTCCTTCCAACTAATATACTATAGATAACACGTAATTCCCCTTATGTGGTGCAAAAGGGCACTGCACATCAAAGGACATGCAATTTTGGGGAAGGCTTATGACTTTTTGAAGGCGTGGAACGCAAGAAGAGTCCAGTTGGGATTCCAGGATCCGTCTAATCTACTGTTCTGCTTTCCTCAAAGTCAGCCAGATGCCTGGGGGAATCTTCCAAGGAGAATATGAATGCAACAGCCTCCCTCTGTTGTACATCAGCAGCAGCTAATATTCAGAGGTATGCTACCGTTGATCATGGAGGTCTTATACAGTGGTACCTCGGTTTAAGTACACAATTGGTTCCGGAAGTCTGTACTTAACCTGAAGCGTACTTAACCTGAAGTGAACTTTCCCATTGAAAGTAATTGAAAGTGGATTAATCCATTCCAAACGGTCCGCGGAGTACTTAAACTGAAGCGTACTTAACCTGAAGCAAACTTTCCCACTGAAAGTAATGGAAAGTGGATTAATCCGTTCCAGACGGGTCCGCGGAGTACTCAACCTGAAGCGTACTTAACCCGAAGTATGAGTGTAATTGGTTCTGGAAGTCCGTACTTAACCTGAAGCAAATTTTCCCAATGAAAGTAATGGAAAGTGGATTAATCCATTCCAGATGGGTCCGTCCGTACTTAAACTGAAAGTACTCAAACCAAAGCGTTCTTAAACTAAGGTATGACTGTATAGCTATTGTCGCTGAGTCAGGAGTCAGTGGTGTGGAGAATGACCGCTCCACACATCAATGGGGGGCGTTTTTTGTGTGGACGCGCGCAGCCCCCTGATCCCAGAGGGTGGCTCCCTGGAAGTTCAGGTCTGGCACCGCCTTCCCAGGTAGGATGCCAGGGGTCTCCGCCTCCCCAAGCCTGGCATCCAATCCTGCCTGGGGAGGTGTTGCCAGGGGATGGCCAGGTAAGGTGTTATGTACTGAGCTGAATCCTAGAACAATAGGATTCAGAATCAGCGGGAGCTACCCAATCCAACTCCAGGTGGAAGTGAATCCGCAACCTGATTGGCCTGCTGGAGCAGCCAATCAGGCGGCTGGCAGAAGTGAATCTGCTACCTGATTGGCCTGTAGGAGCAGCCAATCAGGCTGCAGGCAGAAGTCAATCCACAATATAATTGGCCCACAGGTGTAGCCCTGAAGTAGCCAATCACGCAAGGCCCATTGTGTAAATAATGTATATAAGCAGATGGTTTTGGGAAAAGAGCTATTCATCTTCTTCTCCTCTTCTCCTTGATGACTATGAGCTGAATAAAGAGCATGAAATTCACTCTCGACTCCGAGTATATTTCACTGGCGACGAAGGTGGGATCCTGCTGAGCTGACCGCCACCACGCACTGCACCGCAGCACCGCCACCTGCTGCACCGCTGCCTCGCACCGTGCATCCAGGCTTCAGCTCCAGGACCCAAGGAACCCAGAATGGCAACCGACAGCAGCTTCTCGCCATTCAAACCAGCATCAGGAGACTGGGAAGGGTACGCCGCCCGTTTCAACTTCCTCCTGCAAGCGAAAGAAGTCACCAACGATGCCATGAAGAGGGCGACATTCTTCAGCGTCTGTGGAGAGGAGACGTTTGAAATCGCCCGGGCTCTCCTTGCACCTAGAGATGTCGCTACCGTCTCTTACAAAACAATAATGGAACGGCTGAAGGAGCACTTCTCACCACAGCCCTCGGTGGTAGCTTGCCGAAATGCCTTCTACGCAAAGCGGCAAGCCCCGGGGGAAACCATAACTGGGTTTGCGACCTCCCTCCGCCAAGCCGCCCGGTTATGCAACTTCTCAGAGTTGGAGAACATGCTTCGTGACCGCCTCGTCGGTGGCCTGAGGGACGAGATGTTGCAACGACGCCTCTACGCCAAAAAAGACCTCACGTTCCAGATTGCTCTGGAGGAAGCCCTGGCAACCGAAGCAGCCGAGAGGTCATCGCAAGAGGCACGACCGGCCCCGCCATCCCAACCGAGGGTCTACCACGAAGACCTCACCGACGAATCCGAATCTGACAGGGAGGAAGTACACCGAGTACAGCGGCGCACTCAAGCAGCACACACACCACAGCAGCCTCGACGAGAAGGAGGGAACTGTGCAAGCTGCGGGGAGAACCACGAGAGGAGGACCTGTCGTTTCCGCAACGCAGAGTGCAGGCAGTGCAGAAAATTGGGACACATCGCCCGGGTGTGTCGGGCTCGACTCACCCGTCGACAAGCATCAGATGACCGACCCAGGAGCCCCAGGTCACACGGCACCATGCACCAAGGCAACTCGACGGAGATCACGGACTACCAGGTATTCCAGTTGCCCCATCCCAGCACAGAGAAAATTTATATAGAGGTACAGATAGAGGGAGCCCCATGCCGCATGGAGCTGGACACGGGTTCAACTCTATCCATAATCTCGGCCCGAACATTAAGGGAACTGTGCCCTAATGGGGGTCCCAAACTAAGGCCGGCCCCATTCACCCTCCGGGACTTCCAGAAACGTAAGGTCCCTACAATGGGGGTGGGGACCTTCAGGGTGCAATATCGAGGACGAAAGCAACAATTGGACTTGCTGGTAGTTAAGGGCCCCTACGTTAGCTTACTGGGACTGGCATGGTTTGGACCTCTGGGGCTAGCCGTTACCGGGGTGAACCGCACTAGCTTACAAGTGGACGTGGACGCCATATGCAAAGAGTTTCCAGGGGTTTTCGATGGGGCATTGGGACGATATACAGGACCCCCCATTGCCCTACAGCTAGACCCCGCTGTACGACCTATCAGGCACAAGGCCCGCCGGGTCCCGTTCGCCCTGAAACCCCGCATAGACGAGGAATTGGACCGGCTCGTGGAGCAAGGAGTGCTGGAGCCGGTGCCCAACGCCCCCTGGGAAACTCCAATTGTCACACCCGTCAAGCCTAACGGTTCGGTCCGCATCTGTGCAGACTACAAATGCACCATAAACAAGGCTCTCACGGCCCATGCATACCCAGTGCCAGTGGTCAGCCATGTCCTCGCCACCCTGGCTGGGTCAAAAATCTTTGGCAAACTGGACTTGGCCCAAGCGTATCAACAGTTGCCTGTGGACGAAGCCACAGCAGAGGCTCAGACGATTGTGACGCACAGAGGGGCATTCAGAGTAAAGCGGCTGCAATTTGGCGTTAGCGTGGCACCAGGCATATTCCAGAATCTAATGGACTCTCTCCTTAAAGGGATTCCTGGCGTCACCCCCTTCTTTGATGATGTACTGATCGCCGGGCCCACACCAGAGGAATTTGAGGACCGCCTCCGCTCCGTCCTGCACCGTTTCCAGACGGCGGGCCTCAAGGTGAAGCGGGAAAAGTGTTTACTGGGAGTGCCGCAGGTGGACTTTCTGGGATTTAAGGTGGACGCAGAAGGGGTCCATCCAACCGGTGACAAGGTACGGGCCATTTGTGAGGCCCCAGCGCCCAAGAGCAAGCCCGAACTTCAGTCATTCTTGGGACTATTGAACTTTTACCATGCCTTCCTTCCCCATAAGGCAGCGGTAGCGGAGCCCCTACACAGACTCCTAGATAAAAGGGCCCCTTGGGTGTGGGGCCAGCGACAAAGGGCCGCATTCCAGGCAGTCAAGGACTTGCTCGTCTCGAACTCGGTCTTGGCACACTTCGACGAGAGGCTGCCAGTGGTGCTGGCATGCGACGCCTCTCCCTATGGCATCGGCGCTGTCCTGGGACACCAACTCCCGGATGGAAGAGAGGTGCCGGTGGCATACTTCTCCCAGACGCTTGCTGCAGCCGAACGAAACTACTCACAGATTGACAAGGAGGGTCTGGCAATCGTGAAGGGCGTAAAAAAATTCCATGATTTCTTGTACGGGCGGCCCTTTACCATAGTGACTGACCACAAGCCGTTGCTTGGCCTGTTTGCCCCCGAGAAGCAGACCCCCCAAGTGTTGTCTCCACGTGTCCTCAGGTGGTCAATTTTCCTTGCCGGCTACCAGTATGCACTAATCCACCGCCCTGGGAAGGCGATGGGCCACGCAGACGCCCTCAGCAGGCTACCACTACCAGAAACAGGCCCCGACCCAGCGCCTGCACAAGAGGTTATGACCCTGGAGCTGCTTCCCGACCGACCCATTCAGGCACAAGAAGTTGCGCACCATTCCACAAAAGATAGGGTCATCTCCCGGGTCCTGGACTGGGTGTGGCGAGGATGGCCCAGCAGCAGCCCCGGGCCAGAATTCGCTGGCTACACAAACCGCAAACATGAACTGTCGGCCCACAAGGGGTGCCTGTTATGGGGAAGCAGGGTTGTTGTTCCCCAGCCCCTCCGCAAAAGGGTCCTCACAGCCCTACACGAGACACACCCAGGGGTAGTGAGGATGAAGGCCCTTGCCAGGAGTTATGTGTGGTGGCCGGGGATTGACAGAGAGATAGAGGCCTGGGTCCAACACTGCCAGACCTGCCAAGAATCCCGCCCGGATCCCCCAAGGGCCCCAGTCCAGCCCTGGGAGTCCGCCCGACATCCATGGTCACGCTTGCACGTGGACTTCGCTGGCCCCTTCCAGGGAAAAACATTCTTCATAGTGGTGGATTCCTACACCAAATGGCTGGAGGTCGCACTGGTACCGTCCACTTCTACGGCGGCAGCCATCCGGGTACTACGTAAGCTGTTTGCAACCCACGGGCTCCCTGACACCCTCGTCTCGGACAATGGAACCGCATTCACGTCAGAGGAGTTCCAGACCTTCACAGTGCAGAACGCCATCCGCCACATCCGCTCAGCACCATTCCACCCTGCCACCAATGGCCAAGCGGAGCGCATGGTGCGGACCACCAAGGACAGCCTCCGCCGCATGACACAAGGGGACTGGGAATACCGCCTTGCCGCATTTCTTCTAGCACAGCACAGCACCCCAAGCACAACGACGGGCCGGAGCCCCGCTGAACTACTAATGGGCCGGCGCCTTGCAACTAGACTGGACCGACTTCACCCCGACAGAGCTCAGGATGAGGTAGTGGTGGGGAAAGGCAGGAACCCCCGGACATTTGTGGCCCAGGACCCAGTGTATGCAAAGAATTTTGGGGCAGGCCCAGCATGGGTACCCGCCACAGTCACCAAGGTGACCGGTCCCGTGTCGTACGAGGTACTGACGGAAGGGGGGCAATGCTGGCGCCGCCACTGCGACCAGCTACGGCGACGATTCCCAGGAGGAACCCGGGAGGAGAGCGGGACAGAGGGGTCCCAAGGGGACAGCAGGGCAGTGAGGCCTGTAGAGCGAGAGGGGTGGGCAGGGGAAGCAGAAGCAGTAGGCACAGAGGGGCGCCCCGAGGCTGGAAGGACACCGGAACCAGAGCTACAACCTAGTGGTTCAGTGGCGCCAGACCAGACAGCCCCGGCACAGCCAGCAGCCTCGGAACACGAGCCAGAACCAGAACCCCTGACCAAGGAACACCCCAGGCCACAACGCACACGGAGGCGGCCAGCAGACCTTGGGGACTACGAATGCAACTTCCCGGGCAGGACTGGAACTTAGAGGGGAGGGGTGTTATGTACTGAGCTGAATCCTAGAACAATAGGATTCAGAATCAGCGGGAGCTACCCAATCCAACTCCAGGTGGAAGTGAATCCGCAACCTGATTGGCCTGCTGGAGCAGCCAATCAGGCGGCTGGCAGAAGTGAATCTGCTACCTGATTGGCCTGTAGGAGCAGCCAATCAGGCTGCAGGCAGAAGTCAAT
Source organism: Zootoca vivipara (assembly GCF_963506605.1). NCBI lineage: Eukaryota > Metazoa > Chordata > Lepidosauria > Squamata > Lacertidae > Zootoca > Zootoca vivipara. The sequence goes on from NC_083282.1 coordinate 71,511,026, forward strand.
CCACAATATAATTGGCCCACAGGTGTAGCCCTGAAGTAGCCAATCACGCAAGGCCCATTGTGTAAATAATGTATATAAGCAGATGGTTTTGGGAAAAGAGCTATTCATCTTCTTCTCCTCTTCTCCTTGATGACTATGAGCTGAATAAAGAGCATGAAATTCACTCTCGACTCCGAGTATATTTCATAAGGGGAGGGACAAACCGTCTTGGACAATAGCATTTGAATCTTACCTCCAAGCACCAGTTGGTTCCAGAGCTTCACCCACCCTCCACACCCTTCATTCATGTTCTTTTGCAGGTTAACCTTTTCTCTACAGGTTCTCAGGTGCTGCTAAGTCAAGGCCGCTGTTGAAGGGTCGGAAAGGAATTTCCCTGCATTGGCAGGTTTCGCCTTTCCTGTAGCAATACGTCACAACTTGGCGGTGTCAGGCCTTGGGTGGAATTCTTTGGCGATTTTCCTAGAGGGAGGGATGTGAGGCAGAGATCTCACCCCCTTGCGGCGACAAGATTGGGGTATTGGGGGAAGCCTTGACCATGTCAATAGGTGTCATCACTTCCCCCTACCAGTGGCAGCAAACAGGGGGCAGGCTTGAACATATGGTCTCCAGAGCCAGTCCGAACCCCCATACATGTGGATGACCCCAAAGCGTCCCAGGACCCTGGCTGGGGACTGGGAAGGATAACGCCCAATGCCTGAAGCCAAAGTCTCCCTACATCTGAATTTGAATAAAGTTGTGGCCAATTTGAATCCCATAGCACGTTGTCTCGTGTATTTATTCCACTTGGGGGGGTCGCCTCCGGGTTTGGGGGACTCCGCCTATCCACGCAATTTAGAAGCCAACTTTTATTTTAGTGAGGAAAACAAACCTTGCCTAACTTACACTGATTCGTTTTTTTAAACGGGGCAATAAAGCAGAAACTAAAATGCAGCTTTTTAAAGACAAATCCAGGGCAAACCTCAAAGCTGGGTTACAAACGCTTCAGGTTATAAACTCCGCTAACCCAGAAATAGTACCTCAGGTTAAGAACTTTGCTTCAGGATGAGAACAGAAATCGTCCTCTGGCGGCACAGCGGCAGCAGGAGCCCCCATTAGCTAAAGTGGTGCTTCAGGTTAAGAACAGTTTCAGGTTAAGAACAGACCTCTGGAACTAATTAAGTTTTTAATCAGAGGTACCACTGTAGTTACTATGAATCCAAGAAAGAAGAATACTCGGAAGTTACAATCTTAAACTTTTATGATGTACAGTGTGATCCTTAGCATGTTTACACAGAAGTAGATCCCACTGAACTTATGGGGGTATGCTCCCCAAGAAAGTCCTTAAAACTGAAGGTTAAAATGGATTCAGAAGATGGGTTGATTACCTATTTCTATATCAATGGCTATTACCGTATTCGTGTTGGGAGATTCTCCCATATGCATATAACTGAAAATGCTATCGTTGGGAGATATGTGCTAAAGATTCTTAAACAGAAGTAAGCAGTGTGGTTAGGAATAAAGTCCTAAACATAGTGGGAACATTCAACTCATTGGGCTGTCTCATATGAAGAGTACAGTTGAATGGATCCAGTATAACAGGAGGACCTTCAAACAGATTTACTTAGAAGTATGTCTCAGTGAGTTTTGACTTACTCTCTGGTTACTATATGTAGGAGTATACTGCTTTGTTTTTGTGGCTTAAATCCTTAAAGTAGCTGGTTTGGGAACTTGGTATATCAGAGAATCTTGCTGAGTGTTTGATGTTAAGAAAGCTTATTTGCAATTCATTTGTTTATTTAACAAAATGTATATGTTTCTGGATTTTAGTTAAACCTCTTAAGACATCTACCCCCCAAAAAAATGACATCTTTAAATTATCAAAAAAGACAGTAAAAATGGTATTTAAAAACATTCAAATGGTGATTAATATCAGCAGTAGGCTAAAAAGATATTTAAAAGTCATGTCAACATATGTCTGATTATTTACGTGTGAGGTTGTTTAGGTTGCGCACATTATTTCCTTGTAGGTTGCAAGGATGTCTTTCCTAGTAAAGGATCCCTTATGGTTTCCTGCAAAATATGCTGCGGTGATCCCAAGTGCTTGTAGGCATGGAGATACAATTTGTTCTTTGTTATGTGGAAAGGACACCGTGGCAAATTAAAGTAACTGGATTTGATCAGCATTTCCCATTTGCACTAGGCGCTTGGTGAATTGAAATGTAAAAGGTCAAAGCTCCAAAAGCATTTTTCATTTCTAAAAAGGTTTGTTCACTACTATAATTTAATAGCCATGCCAAAGCTGATAAGATTTTGGAATCGGTCCATGGCGTGTATTGATGTCACAGGTCAAAAATAAAGGCTTCAATGTAATTTATTTCTCCAAGCACAGTGGAGATAATAACTCAAGCACAGAGCAATATGTTAAAACGAAATTATATTCAATAAGGGTGACTTCAGCTATTCTTCTAAAACTAAGTATACTTGGCTAAATTCTTAGATAATCATTACTGCGCTGGGATGGACTCCGTGGGACATTTCCATGTCGGACAGTTCCTGGCGTGTTCATTTGATCTATTTTTGCGTGCATTGACTACATTTCTGAGGCATTTTTCTTCTTTTTTTCAGAGCAGAAAAAAAACCACCTCAATTATAGTTGTCTTTCTTCTCGGGTGGCCTTGTGTACTGCCTTTGAAAAGGATTGCATGATAGAGGAGAACGAAAATCCCTTTCCTGTGGTGAACTCTGCTCCATCCCATTCATCACGCAAATCTCCACCAAGTGGCTTCAGTTACGGCAAAGCATTCCTGTGGTGTTCATGCAGTCACGTTGGGCTCATATTTCACACTGTGATTTCTGTATTAGGAAATGCACCAATCATCCATTCAGTTTTCCACATCTGACAAATGCATATGTGCCTATGTAGCAGGGGCCCAAAGGGCCCCAATTAAGGTGATAATGTAAATCCTTATAAATCCTGGAATATGCTTATATTAGTGAATTATGGTAACCTGTTGCTTTAAAGAAACTGATGATTCAGCAAGAAGCCATCCCTACTGGGATAGAAGGTCAGCTAATACGTAAATCACAAAGAAGCAATTCATAAACTAGAACATAAATTGTTACATCCACACGTAACACAGGTTCCCATACATGCAAACTAACAATATGTAACAGATCATGGTAAGAATCAAAGTTTAGTTAGCAACGCTTATTGCGCATGCGTATTAGATTAGGTAATGATGTACGTATTAAATATGAAATGAGATGATGAATATTAAATATAAAATGATGTAATGATTTATGTGATTGGTTAAATTGAAATCCTTTGTCTGAAATGTTATAAATACCCCTGCCTGGCCTTTGGGCGGGGTAGCAGTTTTGCGAAAATATTCGACTGTAACCTTATTGCTTTGCAATGAACAAAATGGACTCCTAACTCCTCTTGTCTCTGAGTTTTATTGGCTAACTCAGAAGATAAGCCATTTTTTGGCTTACAACACCTACTTTGCCAATCACAAAATGGAGGCCTCTTCCTGTAACAGTCTAGGCCAGGCATCCCCAAACTTCGGCCCGCCAGATGTTTTGGACTACAGTTCCCATCATCCCTGACCACTGGTCCTGTTAGCCAGGGAGGGCCGTGCGACGAACCCCCTCGCCAATGTTGCCGATAGATTATGAGACAAAAGGGTACAGGGGTAAAGCAATCCCCACTCAATTCCTTACGCCTTAAAACAAACCCCTCAACTCTGGGCTTCTCAGTAAAGAGAGTCTAATTCCAGCTTTCGTGGCCTGATCTCACAAACACTCAGGGCTATTTGAATGAACAACCTCTTGCCTACAGAACAGGGACTCCCTCAACTCAGATCCCTACTGTATCAGTCTGCCATATCACCCTGGCAAACTTGTGGCACTCTAGGTTTTCACCATACTGCCCTTCCTGTGTGACTCTAGGACACAAACTATCCCTTTTTCCTTAGGTAAGTTTTTCCCTGTTCTGAGTCTCCACCTCTGTGAGTTTTAATACGCTGCTGGAATAAACAAGACGATACTCTTTGGCACAAAAAGAAGATGAATTTTATTTTCTTGAGAACATAGGTTTTTCTTAACGATGCATAAGTTTACAAGCTTAGTTACAGTTATACATTAACTCTGTCAGACTTTAACTTCAAGTTATCCTAAGCCTAACCCAAACCACCACTATCCTGGCCCCACACCCTTCTCCTTCCCTCTTCGTCACCACACTCTCCCTCTTCCAACTGCCAAAACAGTTATTCCCTCCTTTTTAAACCGGGCACCATCCTGCCTCCTAAAGATGCGCTGTCAGTTAAGTTGGAGGTGGATTAATTCTTTCTAATCCAGGGTGTAATAAATCTCCCATCCTGGGGCTAATCTGTTACACGCCACAGTTTGGGGATGCCTGGTCTAGGCTGTGTGCACACCATACCTTTAAGCACATTCAGAATGGAATGCTGGGCTGGCCTCAATTTATTTCCCGGGGGCAGACCCAAGCAACACCCATTGGCCAGCTGGCCCCTCCCCCTGGGGAATCCCTGGACCCAGACCTGCCTGCCATTGGCCAATCTCCAGGCAGACCTGCAGTTGTCCCCCTGCACCTGGCCAACTGCCAGTTCACTGACAAGCTGATAAACATAAAGCAACACGTAGGCTAATAATATACTAACAATATTTATATAACATTATCAAACTGTTTCTAAATTCACAATTGGAAAAGATACAATGTGTACATGGAGTCATGAACCAATAAGAGTCAAGTAGATATTCCAAGAAAGGAAACGATCATATCGGAATTTTGAGGCTAAACGCCTTCCAAAGTTAATATCCTATACAGAAAATAGGAGAGTGGGCTGGAGTGAGATGGTGCTATAAGCACAGCAACACTGAAGAATGATGGTAGGTGCTCCAAACACAGCAACGGGAACAGGACAATCTTTCCGGGATAATAGACTGTTTCAATAAATGTTCTTCATCAGCTGGCAATAATATAAAACAAAATCCATTACAATAAAATACAGTGATTGAAATGACAAACCTGCACATTCTGTAACGGATTTTGATACAATAACAGAGACATTACCAAGTCAATTGTCCACAAAGGTACACCAAATAACCCTGGATCAGCTGTCACTCAAAAGTGTAGAAAGCTGACAAGACCAGGCTGCAACGCTGCTGACCATTTAAGGTAAGTGGATTTACAATGTAACATGACTCCAAGGCATTATGGGAACATCAAGATCAGTTTTTGCTGCTGCTGCTGCTGCGTCTGTGGATACCCAAGCCAGAGGGCACAGGTTGGAAATTGATGGGAATTCTCAGCCAGTAACATCTGGAGGGCACTACATTGATCCTTGTTGTATTGGATGTTGAACTAGGTGAAAGTTTTTTAAAGAATCCACCGGGACTGCAAAAATTCTCTTTAAAAAAATGACTGAGTTTACTGGGCAGATATATCAAGGCCAGCTTTTATAGAACTTCTAAGAGAGAAAGGAAACGGTGCATAAAATAAACATATGGGTGGGCAGAGAAAAAAATAATGTACTGATATATGTATTTTCAACAAAAAAAAAATTGAAAAGAACAAAGCCCCGAGGAGTGAGGAAACTGTTAAGAGAAAGAAGTTTGGTAAACAAAACGGGGAGGGGATAACTGTGTGGAAAGTAGGTCACCTGAGAAGTTTCGGAGGTGTTTGTATGCAAATACAAGGAAAGCAGGACAAGGCAGGATGGAAATGAACAAGGCTTCTCCATCAATACACGCGTAAGGGATAGCAATGTGTGGTGTCAATAACAAACCCTGCTGTGACACCACTGCTCTGTGGGGACTCATACAGCAGAATGTAGACAAAAGATGGGATGGGATAATGCAGAGTGCTGTGTCCCAGTATTCTGGTAGTGTGGGGAACAGCAGGATACTGAGGTCAGATGAGTAGATGGCCAAAGAACTCAGAAGACCTGAACGTTCAAGAGTGTTGTGGCTCCTGTTTTGGAGAATGCACTGCCGGCTGAAATGCAATTGGCTTCATTGGTACTTACATTCTGCTGGTTCTTGAAGACATGCCTGTTTAGACAAGCATTCCCCTTAACTTAAACCTCTTGATCCAATTGTCATATTGTTCTTTTAACTTTTCGTTTGTTACATTTCTATCCCACCTTTCCTTTGAGGAGCTCAAGATGCTGTACATGGTGCTCCTCTCCCCATTTTATCCTAACAAACCTGTGGGTAAGAAACAGCGGTCGGCCTATGCTCACACGGTGAGCATCATGCTTAAATGGGGATTTGATCCCTGGTCCTAATCCAGCACTCTAATCACTATATCGTACTAGCTCTTACTCAGAAATAAGTCCCCTGGAGCTCAATGAGACTTTTTCTGAAGTAACTATGAATAGCAGGGCCAGCCCAAGGCATTTTGCTGCCTGAAGCAAAGGGAGAGAAGTTGCCTCCTCCCAGTCCCATTCCATGTATGAAAGCTCAGCAGACCACTGAATCTTATTTCAGCATCCTCCACTGCACCCCAAGGGCCGTGGCTTAGTTTAAGGGGTGCAGGACAGGTTGCCTAGCACACTCAGAGCTCTCTCCATTTGCTGCCCTTAAATCTTTGTCGCCTGAGGCAGCTGCCTCATAGTAGGGCCGGCCCTGGTGAATAGGACTCTCCTGGATCCAAATCCAACACTGGTTCCCCAGACCACAATGGAATGGAGATGATATAGAATCTACCAAAGGCAGCAGAATAAAGGATGTGCTTCTTCATACACTGCATAGTTAAACTACGGAATTCACAAGTTGTGGTGACGAACAGCAATTTAGAAAGGGTATAGACAAATTCATGGAAGATAAAACAATCAATGGCTTCTGGTCATGGTGGTACATGCTTCCTCCAGGAATTCCAATGCCTGTGAATACCAGTTGGTGGGGGACGATTGCTGGAAATGGCAATTGCCCTCCTGTCCTGTTTCTGGGCTTCCCAGGGGCACCAGGTTCGCCATTGTGGAAAAGAGGGTGCCTTTGGTGTGTTCCAACAGAACTCTTCTTATCTTCTTTCTGCCTTCTATGGCTTTGGAAACCTTCCCCTTCAGGGTTCATTGCCCCCCAACTCTATATTCTTTAACAATTAGCCTCTTTTCAATGAATTTCTTCTTAATCAAAACAAAGCTTTCAAACCTCCACAGAGTTCCCCTTAGTGAAGAGGGAGGGGATATTTTAAAGGACACTTCCTCCATGACAATTTGAAATAAATACCAAGGCACTTAGTGTTGTGATCAAGATGTGGCCAATAAACTTTCAGTTGTGAAATGCTCTCGTTTAGCCAGTATGTTTTGATAACCCCACGTTCTACTGTCACAGGTAGGTGACTCCAAAAAAAAAACCAACCCTGAGAATAAAGCTTTGCTTTATATATTTTTAAAGCGCATTTAACAAAAGCTTAATGTTGGAACTGTAAATTTGCAAGCAGCTGCAAGTGGCTTTAAGTTCCCTCAATGTCTTTTATTTGTTTAATACGTGGGCTTATAAGAGCTGTTCCTTGAAGTGGTAATGAGCAATAGGGGACACAGAGCCCCTTTAAAAACCCAGAACAAGGCACCACCATGAGAGAACACCATAAAGACTACTGGAGCAAGAAACTCTCCATGTACTAGGTAGCAGTTTATGATGCATAAGGCTGAATCTATTCAGAGGCAGCATTTGCTTTTAATGTCATGTGAGGTCAAGAAGGGGTGGCAGCTCCGTGACTAGGGAAGCCAAAGCTAACTTCAAGGGAGGCAAAAATCCTTGACTATTAAGAAGCAGTTACACTGGTGACATGACTAGAAGGTGAATACAAGTGATAGCATGAACTGTGTTCTGTACCATGAGGAAGAAGAGAGGCAAGCAAACCAGCCGTTCCTACTTATTAATCTCACCACTGCCACTGATATATTTTATACCCCCAAGGCTGCCTCCAATAAACAACGTGTTAACCTGCCCGAACTTGCAGTACAGTTCTAGTCCTCACTTGACCATTCAGTTCACTGCATGCCCTTGAGCCACTCGCAGTCTCTCAGCCTTAGCCTACCTCGCAGGTTTGCTGTGATATAGAATAGAGCGGGCGGGGAGGACTATGTACATCACCTGGAGCTCTTTGCTAAAAGCCGCTTTGCTGTCTTAGCTTTGCTTTCTGATAATCTTGGGGTCTGGTAAAAGATGCCTTGATGTAATTCATGGTTTTTCCGTGAGCCTAACTGGGAAGGATCTTAAAAAGCAGAGACATCACCTTGCTGACAAAGGTCCTTATAGTTAAAGCTATGGTTTTCCCAGTAGTGATGTATGGAAGTAAGAGCTGGACCATAAAGAAGGCTGATCACCAAAGAATTGATGCTTTTGAATTATGGTGCTGGAGGAGGACTCTTGAGAGTCCCATGGACTGCAAGAAGATCAAACCTATCCATTCTGAAGGAAATCAGCCCTGAGTGCTCACTGGAAGGACAGATCCTGAAGCTGAGGCCCCAATACTTTGGCCACCTCATGAGAAGAGAAGACCCTGGAAAAGACCCTGATGGAGGGCACAAGGAGAAGGGGACGACAGAGGATGAGATGGTTGGACAGTGTTCTCAAAGCTAGCAACATGAGTTTGACCAAACTGCGGGAGGCAGTGGTAGACAGGAGTGCCTGGCGTGCTCTGGTCCATGGGGTCACGAAGAGTCAGACATGACTAAACGACTAAACAACAACAACAACTGGGAAGGAAAAAATCGTTAGCATATCAATAATGTAGGTGAAATGAAATGCCAATGGGTTGCAGACGAAAAGGTACCTTGATGGAACTGTTGGATGAAAAACTTGTTCTTTTGAAACATCTGTTCGTTTTTATACACTAGTTTCCTCTTTCCGGGGGGGGGGACATATTTCCATCATACATTTGCTAATATTGCCTTCCGGGCGAAAGCATCTTCTCCTTTCCATCCCAATGGACTGTGAAAGCAAACACCTGGCTAGCGACAGAACATTAAGTGCTCAGGTTGCCACTTTACATTCATTTCCTTGTGATTGTCAACTCAATGGAATGATTCAAAATAATAAAGATCACTGAGGTGCATTTGTTCTCTCAAATGGGACTTCATAAAATGGCACCACAGGCTCCCAGCTTAATTGGTTTTTCAAAGCCTCTATCAGTTCAAAATGTCCGAAGTTGATTCTTCTAAGTATCAATATCACAGACTAGCATCATTAAGTTTTCAAAGCGGAGCAACGTTAAAACTACAGGAAAGGTAGGCTTAGCTCCAGCATTATGTAAACAGCCTCTGCTTCTTGGAAGTTTTCTAGAAAAGGCATGAGAGAGATAACAAACTGTTGTATAATGTCAGGCCATTGGACCATGTATCTCAGTATTCTCAACCTGAAGATGCTAGAGACTGAATTAGGGACCTGCTGCATGGAAAGCATGGAAAGCATGAGAGCCAGTGTGGTGTAGTGGTTAAGAGCGGTGGACTCATAATTTGGTGAACCGGGTTCACTTCCCTGCTCCTCCACACGCAACTGCTGGGTGACCTTGGGATAGTCACACTTCTCTGAAGTCTCTCAGCCCCACTCACCTCACAGAGTGTTGTGGGGGAGGAAGGAAAAGGAGATTGTTAGCCGCTTTGAGCCTCTTTAAGGGGAGTGAAAGGAAGGTTGGTAGGAGCAGGGACCAAGCAACGGGAGCTCACCCTGTCGCGGGGATTCAAACCGCCAACCTTCTGATTGGCAAGCCCTAGGCTTTGTGGTTTAACCTACAGCGCCACCCTTGTGAGATAAACAGTGGTGTTTGACTCCTGAGATTCCTTGCCCCACTTCCATACTAGAGCTAGTGTGGTATAATGGTTATAGTGTTGTAACAAGACCTGAATCTCATTGTGTGATCTCGGGTCAGCCACTCTCTCTTAGTGTAACCTACTTAGTGTAACCTACAGAATGAGGAAGGGATGCCACCTTCAGCTCCTTGGAGGAAAGGTGGGGTATAGATAAAATAAATAATAGAATAAGGCATTATCCTTAGTAGTCTTTTAGGGGGCTGGGGGGGGAGCAGAATGGTGCCATATGAACCATCCCATTCTGGTGCCACAATACCAGTCCAAATCAGCTCTTCTCCTCCCCTATCCCAGGATGCAATTACCTTGCAAAAGATATCTGATCACAGATCTCCTGACATCGCATCTAACTTGGCTTTCAAATCAAACTGCGTCTTCACACAGTTAGCTTTTTGGAACACGCACAGTCCCTATTGATTTAATTGCTTTTTTTCTCCATTGTGTGTTTAGTGGAGAAAATCAGGAACCAGGGTATCTGTCTATCCTGCTCCTGGTGCTAAGGTAAGTGTTAAATGGTAACAATAGTAATTAAATTTGATCCGATTCAGAGAGAGAGATTTTATCAAGCAGATAGAATAGATTCTTCAGGAGTGTGCGTGTGAGATTCACAATGAATAATTAAGCCAGCTCTTGTGACTGGTTTGCTACACGTGCTTTTGTTATACAGTGTGCTTTATTTTTATCACAGAGTTCTGTAAGCTAAAGGTGGAAAAGACATCCTGGCTTATCTAGCTCATTTCTTGGTATTAGCACTGGGTTAAGCCAAGCACTGTACAGAACAATGAAGTAATTTAAGGCCCCTATCATAGAACTATCTTTTCAAGAAATCAGGAAGTAGGATTAAGTTAATTGGAGGTCTTGGGGATAATTAGGTTGTGTCTAAAACACAAATCAAATGCTGCACTGTACTGCACACCTAGAATACTGTTCTGTTGCAAGCACTGACTTCATCACTGGTCAGCAAAGAGTACCTTGGACAGCTCCAGGAAGGGCTTAAGCTGAATAGGTAAAGGTAAAGGGACCCCTGACCATTAGGTCCAGTTGTGACCGACTCTGGGGTTGCGGCGCTCATCTCGCTTTATTGGTTGAGGGAGCCGGCGTACAGCTTCCAGGTCATGTGGCCAGAATGACTAAGCCACTTCTGGCGAACCAGAGCAGCGCATGGAAATGCCGTTTACCTTCCCGCCGGAGCAGTACCTATTTATTTACTTGCACTTTGACGTGCTTTCGAACTGCTAGGTTGGCAGGAGCAGGGACCAAGCAACGGGAGCTCACCTCGTCGTGGGGATTCAAACCGCCGACCTTCTGATCGGCAAGCCCTAGGCTCTGTGGTTTAACCTACAGCGCCACCCTTGTTGAATAGGCTGAATAGTGAAAGAGAAAAACATGATTCTTTGGCAGCAGTTATCTTCAGATAACTGCAGATCCATCAAAACAAGGACCCCTTTCTATATGCTCAGAAGTAAGTCCCATTGAGCAGAATGGAATTTACTCCAAAGTATGTTTGCATAGGATAACAGCCTTTGCGAAATACGTTCACTTGGATACATGGATAGCTCAGTTGGTTAGAACGTGGTGATAACACCAAGGTTATCATCCACATATGCAACAGTTTCATTTTCCTGCACTGCAGGGGATTGGACTAGATGACCCTCATGGTCCCTTCCAATTCTACATTTCTATGATTTTCTGATGGAATCAATCACATATCAAGTAGCCCTTCCCACAGGTCTGGTACATTACTAGTGATTTGGTGAAAAAATCTTGGATCTTTGGTAGAGTAACAAAACGTGAAGATTCTACTATTCATTCATTCATTCATTCTGGCTTTTCTAAACTTCCCTTCATTCCATAGGATGAAAGTCACTGCCTTTTACCTGTAGATGAAAGTATCATTGTATTTCTATTAAGGAATACCTAGGAATGATAACAGAATTTTGCACATAATTTTGGTCAGAGATAACACTGCAAATTCCATATGTCAGGAGTTAAGGCTTTCACTGGCATAGCCTAGTTCTACTGCAAATTGACCCCACTCTTGATGCAGCACTGAACACGAGCAGTAAATATGATTTTAAAGTCATTAGTTGTTCCAGACGATAGGATGTCAAATTGGTTTGCTAATTGTACACCTGAGCATGTGACAACTCACACTCAGATTTCACTAAAAGAGACTCAAGCGGATGTTGGAGGGGGAGGGGAGAATAATAATGAGTATTTACAGCACTCAGCTTTGATCTCTGAGTTTTGTGTTCATTAAATGTAGCTCTTAGCATTTCATTTGATCTGAAGAAGGGCCATGGGCTGCACTAAAAGCAAATAAAGTACTCAATTAACTCCTGGTTTGTTTGATGCAAACTGTTCCAGGTGAAAGGAAGTGACAGAAAGCAAAGTTGGGCAAGGGAGGGAAGGAGTGGCTCATTCCTAAAAAAAAAATCAAATGTAAGTGAACTGTAGAAACCTTGAAAAAGTTCAAAAAGCAGAAGAAGAGCCTGTTGGATCAGGCCAAAGGTCTATCTAGTCCAGCATTCTGCCTGCACGGTGGGGAACCAGATAATAGAATAGTAGAATAGTAGAGTTGGAAGGGACTCATGGGCCATCTAGTCCAACTCCCTTCAATGCAGGAATGTCCAGTTGTGGTGTACCGGAAGGCAAATGGGTGAGGTGCTGGAAGGGTTGGCATGGTGTAAACGCACTGGCAGGAGCACTGGATTGGCTTCACCAGTGTGTTTGCACTGCACTGACCTTGCCAGCACCTTATCTCTCCCCCTTGTCCTTCCATTGTGCCACAGTGACAGGATCCCTCTCACATTCACAAAGCCCCTCCGTCTCTTACAGACATCTCCTTTTTCTGTTCCCTCAGAAACTGCGGAATTGGATATTTCACACACACACACACACACACACACACACACACACACACACACCACCCTCATGGTCCTTTTCAACTCTACAGTTCTATGATTCTATTCTGTTAGGATTTGTTTTCTGTTGAGACTGACCACTTAGTTCATAAAGGGAAAGGTACCCCTGACCATTAGGTCTAGTCACGGACGACTCTGGGATTGCCGTGCTCATCTCGCTCTATAGGCCAAGGGAGCCGGCGTTTGTCCGCAGACACCTTCTGGGTCATGTGGCCAGCATGACTAAGCCACTTCTGGTGATCCAGAGCAGTGCATGGAAATGCCATTTACCTTCCCACCAGAGCGGTACCTATTTATTTATTTACTTGCACTTTGACGTGCTTTTGAACTGCTAGGTTGGCAGGAGCTGGGACTGAACAACGGGAGCTCACCCCATTGTGAATTCATAGATAATGAATTAAGTGAATAGCAGTTTTGTTATACAGTATTTCTATACAACATGCTTTTATCAAGTGCTGAAAGCCCATGCTTTAACATTTTTTTCCACTTTCAGGAACTGCTGAGTAGAAAAGCAGTTTTAGAGTGCAATCCTGTACTCACTTACCTGGGTGTAAGCCCCACTGAACCCTGTGAGGTTTCCTTTTGAGTTGATGCATACAGAATTACAGTGCAGGTGTGCAATTTCCTTTGCATTGCCTGTTTCTTGATAATTTTATCAATTTATTTTGGTAAATTATGAAACAATACAAACCAGGAAGACCCCAGACTGGTGACTTCTAAGCTAGCCTCCATTCTTACTATTTTCTCTTGCCCCCCCCATTCTTATTCATCTTGGTGTTCCCTTAGTTTAGCCGTGGTGAGACCAGGCAGACAGCTATGTTGAAAGGGAAAATTTGAAAAGAGGAAAAAGTTTGTGAAGAGAAGATATGAAGAAGAGGAAGTAAGAGGAAGATGCAGAAAGAGAGATAATATGGGGGAGTCAGTGGGGTAAGTGCTAAAGTATAGCAGGATTCAGCAAATAATTCCAGGGATTCTTCTTAGAAGTTCATCAACACATCAAGAGTGCCTCCTTTCCCAAGTCACCAGATCGATTATATCATCAAGCCATCTGTCCCTGGCTGGGGCAAGTCTTAGCCTTCCACGCATTTTAACACTATATTTTTAGGCAGAAGTGTGGCACAGTGCAACATGGCCGTCCTGTCATAGAGTCCCTGGATTATAGGTATAGAATCCAATGAGCCACAGAGAATGAACTTTGTTAAATTTTGAAGGTTGATATTATATAATAACTGGTAGCTTAGTATTAAAGGGCACTTCAAACGAGCATACAGCTATCAATTTCAAAACAAGAAATTTTGAAGAAATGCTTTGAAGAAAGCAACCATATCAGATTCCTGCTCCAGGCTCTCTGCATAGTTTTATTTGCTTGTGTGAATGAATTGTTATATAATTTATGATGAAGCCGTGCTTGTGAAGTGTTTCTGAACTGGAGCACTGAACTCCATAAGGAAACTCTTTTCACTGAAAAAGAAACATGCATCGGTTACACATTTTGCATTAATTTCACACAGGTGGTAAGCAAGATGCCAATTTATTTCCAGTTAAGCCATTTTCCAATGGTCATCATAGACCAGCCACTATACATTTTCCTGGCTCTCTCAATAATTGCATATCTGTTTAAATTTGTAATCAAATAAGTAGACTGATAAACATTATTTTTCCCCAGTTTAAATGCCAGGAGATTGAAGTGTTTCTATTCTACCTCACTATCATGTGGGGAGGGTGAGAGGCATCTGCTAATGCTGAATTAAAGGTATGGTATTCATCCTGCAGAATGTCTGAGCAAGCAAAGGCTCCATATTTTGAACTGAAATGTGAAAAGAACTTTTGGTTTTCTAAAATATTAACAGGAGATCTCAAGATGCTGAATTCTTCAGCAGGTACCAGTTTCTGCATTTCTTTTTGCAGCAATTCCATAATTAATTTATGCATCTTAAAATGTACAATTGTAGCCCATTTTCCAAACTTAAAAAGTGCACAAAACTATTAAGGTAAACTTTTTTTTTAAAAAAAATATTTATTTAAGAAACATTGAGATAAAAACAGGCATGTAATGATTTACAACCTCTTAAAAATAAAATGAGATTCACAAACTGCTGAATTCCTTGGCGAGTACCAGATTCTATATATTTATAGTAATTCTATATTTAATTCATACATGTTAAAGTGTATAATCATTACCCTTTTAAAAAAAACTCATGTGGAGTCACAAAATATTAATACAAGCGGATAAAAGCACAGGCCTAACACTACTGTATTACAAAAAGTAATCTGACAGCAGCAGGGACTCAAAGTAGAACTTCATTACTTCTTGATACGTTTTAAATAGCTGTTGGAACAATAGTAATAAAGGTCTTGCTTCTGAAATCCAGAAGAGATGGGAACAGATCAAAAGCAGTGCCTTACATCACAAGACTCCTACCTATTTTTAACCCAAGGGGAAGTCATACCGTATTTTATATACAGTGGTACCTTGATTCTCAAACTTAATCTGTTCCAGAAGTCCATTCCAAAACCAAAGTGTTCCAAATCCAAGGTGCAGTTTCCCTTGGTAATGCAAAATGGACCAATCCATTCCCGACTTTTAAAAATGACCCCTAAAACAGCAACTCAAACATGAATTTTACTTTCTAACAAGACCATTGATGCATAAAATGAAAGCAATAAACAATGTACTGCAGTCACCCAATCAATCAATCAATCAATCAGTAGGTGAACTGGGTTCTACACAGTCACAAAAACAAAACAAAAAGAGCCGCAAAAATGCAAAATAAATAGCAAAAACAGACTTCAACATAACACTCAAAACAGAACATGTTTGGCTTCTGAAAAAAGTTCACAAACTGGAACACTTACTTCCGGGTTTGCAGTGTTTGAGTTCCAAGTTGTTTGAGTTCCAAGGCATTTGAGAACCAACAGTATCTGCCTTTGTAGAAAATCATGTCAGACATTTCCCCCTGCACTAGCATGTACTGCTTTTCAGTTTGAAGTTTAAATGGATGTTTGGCACCACTTTCATCCTTTTGGAAACTTCTAAGTTACTACTTCCTCTTCAGTATTACCCACTATGACTTTTCATCATGGTCCTGAGAATGCTCAGGTGTTATCCATCAGGGAATGCTGGTGGTCTCCTGAACCACAGTTTAAGAAGATAACCGATCACGCTGAAAGCATGACAAACAGCTTGCCTAACTGAAGAGCCACCGTTCAGTGGAAGAAGAAGAAGAAGAAGAAGAAGAAGAAGAAGAAGAATAGGAGGAGGAGGAGGAGGAGGAGGAGGAGGAGGAGGAGGAAGAGTTTGGACTTGATAACCTGATGTGCTTTCAAACTGCTAGGTTGGCAGGAGCTGGGAGCAAGCAACGGGAGCTCACCCCATCGTGGAGACTCGAACTGCTGACCTTCCGATCGGCAAGCCCTAGGCTCAGTGGTTTAGACCACAGCGCCACCCTGCCATTTGGAATATAGCATACTGTATAAAGGTTGGGATCACATCTACAGCTCCCACCCACCCTTATTGCCCTGCCTACCACTGGAATGTGGACCTCACAAGGAAAAGGTGGCCCTTAGTCTGAGAAAGGTTTCCCACAGCTGACACAAAGGTACACCCATGGATCCTGTAATGCAGGGATTTCCAACTTCCAAGAGACCGCAATCTACTCCCACTAAAAAAATAAACTGCCAGTGACCTACCCATTGTATTGACCAAAGTTGTTGAGCTTTTTTCCAGAGTTCTTGAGCTTTCTTTAGGGAGCCAAAGTAGAACGCGATCGACCTGTTGCACAGGCCTACTGTAATGCATAAAGCATTTGTTTAGCATTGTGAGAAAGGAAACTTTAATACCTTTGTGTGTGGTGGAAGACTCAGGACAGTTGATGGAAAGTACTTCAATCGGCACATAAACTACGGAACTTGCTCCTGCGGGAGGCAGTGATGGCCACCACCTTGGGCAGCCTTAAATTCATGCACAAATTCATGGATGACAAGGCTATCAATGACTCCTATGCTCAGTCTCTACAGGCAGATGCACCAATGCTTCTGAATATCAGTTGCTGGAAACCAGAGGACAGGAGAATGCTCTTGTGCTTGGGTGCTGCTTGAGGCGTTTCTACAGTCAACTGGTTGGTCACTGTGAGAACAAGATGCTGGACAAGATGGGCCATTAGCCTGAACCAGTAGGCTCTTGTTATAAGATTCTTCTTTTAACTGAAGGAGCGTCTCCATCCCCATCGTTCTGCCCGTACACTGAGGTCCAGTACCGAGGGCCTTCTGACGGTTCCCTCGTTGCGAGAAGCCAAGTTGCAGGGAACCAGGCAGAGGGCCTTCTCGGTGGTGGCGCCTGCCCTGTGGAACGCCCTCCCAACAGATGTCAAAGAGAAAAACAGCTACCAGATTTTTAGAAGACATCTGAAGGCAGCCCTGTTTAGGGAGGCTTTTAATGTTTAATAGATTGTTTTATCTCATTTTTCTGTTGTAAGCTGCCCAGAGTGGCTGGGGAAACCCGGCCAGATGGGTGGGGTATAAATATATTATTATTAATTATTATTATTATTATTATTATTATTACTGTGCCTATTTTAAATACGACTTTTGGATGTTTTCTTAGTGGTCTATGTGATTTTGAGTTTATTTTAAGAATGTGTTTGTGGGCATAAAGACTAATGTAATAAATAATAGTATATGAATGTCACATAAATGTTATGAGGCACCTTTGTGCCTTCCATCCTGTTCCTCCGCTGGTCTTCTTTCCTGCCCACATTCTTATGTTGTTATGGCATTTACCTGGAGTCCTGTAGAAACCTCTGGATGGATGTGTCGAAAAGGTGGACAATGTGACCAGGGGAGGAACCTGCAGGAAGCACAGGGATTTGTGATTTGGAGCATTTAGAGGTTTGGTCACTGAGTGAGGGCCCAGAAACCTTCCCTACATTCTATGACTAGACTCTTTCTAGTCTAGAGTGAGGCAGTGCTACAGAGAAATGTATCATAGCTGAATTATCCTATTCTGATCCATAAATGACACCAGCCAGACTGATCCATGCTTTTAACATCTGCTATCAGTGGATCTTGGCCAAATCCACCCAGACATTGGCTCCAGCTTGTTTCTGCTTAAGTCATGGTTTTGCCACTGTGTTTTTTGCATCCTTAAACAGATCGTCCGTCTGGAGCAGTTTTGGAGAGCAGAAAGAAAAAAAATGCAGCAATGTATTTGGCATCTTATTGGCTGGGCAACTCTCAGACTAATTCTCCCATTCCAAAAATGGGTGCTAAAATGCTAGCCTAAACCTAACCCTTGGGCTTCCCTCTTTTCAAGAATGCTGTGTTCCTGAGATCAGGATTCAGCAAATGAGGTCTTTTCATGTCACCAACTCCATGCCACGAAAAGACTCATCGGTTGAATTTCATCCAATCATGCATATGTTAATGGCACATGGGTCCAGCTGGATGAGGAGGGAGAAGGTTGGCAACCCTACTTACATGAATAGGTTATGTTTAACACCCCCTTTCCTACTGAGCAACTCAAGCTACTTTTTCTCTGTTTTAATCCACAATAATATAAATCTATGCACACTTACTTGGGAGTGAGGCACATTCTGCCCTTTTATTATGTTTGTTCTGGGGGATCAAATGGTAGTAGTAGAACATCTGCTTTGCATGCAAACGGTCATGGGTTCAAGTTCCCAGCATCAAAAGGTAGTACTGGAGAGAACCCTACCTAGAGATCCAATGCAAGTCAGTATGGGCACTAATGAGCTAGATGGAAACAGCTCAGCTAGATGGAAACAAGACTCGGTGTAAGGCAGATTCCTATGTTGTACCTGTTGGCATCCATCTATCTTGAGAGATAATGGAGTGCATCTTGTGGGAGGAGGTGAAGTCAAACCACTATGTTAGCAGCACTGAAATGACCTCCAAGGGCACTAGCCGGGACAGTGTGTCTGGAGGTCCTTGCCTGCCTAGACAAGAAGACGTCCCTCCCAGCCTTGCTGATGTGGTCCAAAGGAAAGCAGAGCAATATGTTTGGCACCAGCTTGGGTGCAGGAGTTTCCAGAAGGAGATATACAATGTGACATCCAACCTGTTGTTCCTGTAAATGTAAGAAAATACACCCAAATAAGTCCCTCTCCCTAAAGAACCCCACCCTGTACTTCCTAGAAAGTTGAGGTTGGAAGATTTTTCTGTCCAGCCCTGCAGAAAAGAAAACCCAAGAAAGAAGCAAAAGGACGGATAATAATAATCATTCATGTATTATCTATACTCAACACTTTACAGATTACAGAATGGCAGGTCCTTGCCCTAAGAACCTTATAGTCTAAAATTCAACACAGGGAAACAACAGAAGAAAGGGAGGCAGGGATTAACACAGAAAGAAAATAGCAGCAGCATTTTGGAACCTTCAAAGCACTTCACATACATTTTAGATCACATACACTGAAACTACCTTGTAATGTCAGACAGAAGCATTATCTTCATATGTAAACGGATGTCAGAATAGTGAACCTAGTGAGTCAGTGGCTAAGGTGAGATTGAAAGCAGTGAGCTCATGGCTCACCATACCAGCAGCATGTGACACACTGTAGGAATAATAGCGCCCCTTTTCTATCTCCATTTGCTTCCATTAAAGATGCCTAGCCCCCAGGATCTTCCACCTTCAGTTTAAACCCTTGGGTAGGATTCAGCGTGCAAAACTACTGGCACTTAAGGAATTAGTCATTCAATTCTTGTCGCACACTTGTGATTTCCTGTGCTTCGTCTTCTGCAATGCATCTGCCCTGTGTGGGCCATCAGTACTTGTGTGCCAGACACCAACACACATTCTGTTCTCTGCACTGATAGGAAAGGAATTTAGAAGACAGAGCAACTGTTTGCTATTTTGTTTTATTTATTTTATTTACTTTTCAAAGCATTGTGAAGATAGAATCATATTGTTCCCATGGCTAAGGTGAGAAAGGGCCTGTCAGTCTCGTGCTTTGTTTACTTCTGAGCCACGATAGTTGTTCCCACTTCCATCTGTTGCCAGACAAGGGCCAGCATTCAGATAGCACTTTATTCCATTTTCCCGTCATTTCCTTACCTGGTGATTTCCGTGTTTAGTGTGATTTTTCACATGATATAAAAACAGCTTCAATGATACTAGTGGAATCTATTCGCACTAATTTCTGTCTTATTTGTTTGCAAGAAAAACTGATTTGTAACTCCGCAAACAGTAAAATCATGGGGTAGGGGGTTGTTGTTAAAATTTCATGTGATGACATTCAAGGTGGTATTCTGGCATACAGTTCTTTCCTGCCATTTAAAATTTAGCATGATGGGGCAACATATTGATCAAAAAGTCACAGTTTCATAATGCAACATGCAATGCAGTATAAATGGAATGTTAGCATATGGGATAGAAGCACTAACATTATAATCAGGAAAACAATCAAAGAATAAGCATATAATGATATGAACTATATGATGGAGGTTGTTCTTCCAGGTTTCTTTCTCATGTGCATCTAATAATGGGAGATGGGGAGAAATTCAATTCAGTACATATTTAGAGAGGCTTTTAATGTTTAATCGATTATTTTATTTTATTTTTCTATTGGAAGCTGCCCAGAGTGGCTGGGGAAACCCAGCCAGATGGGCGGGGTATAAATAATAATAATAATAATAATAATAATAATAATAATAATATTTACAGACAAATTTACCTGATTCACACTTTTTGAAACCCCGTGTGAACCAAAGCACAGCCATCCTTTGAAATTTGCACTTTTGATTTTTGCACTGCAACTCTCCAGTTGTGTTATACATGGAAAAGTACAGTAGTAATTGCAAACTAACATGTAAGTGCATAGAGCAGATTTTAACATTGGAAAAATGAGAAACTGAGAGAAACCAAAATTGACAGTTTCATTCAACCCAGCCCCTGACACACACACCCTTGACTGTTGAAGCTCAAATTTAGACCCCAGGTTTCTGCCCTTGTGCACTACTTGACAAACTAACTTGGGAGACTGACTAACTGACCAACTCACTCGCTCACTACAATGCTTTGCAACAACGAAAAAGCCTTCTCTATTTTTTATTTGCATTTGGTCCTTTACCAACTGTCTACAGTCATCTTGTAGAATACAAGCCAAATAATCTCACTCTCACTTAAATCTCTCTGTGTGCTTTGCACAGTCTAATAAAGTTACTTAATTCCATTTTGCTGCTGAATTGGCAGGGTGATGTTTCAGTCTGGGTATGTTAATAAGCCTCCACTGGAATCAAATATTAACCATGCAGATTGAGAGACACTCTTACCACAAACTCTTCCTTTGCTTGGGTATACATATATATCCCTTCAGATAAGAATGTGATATTCTGCTGTCCAACATTGTTGAACTTACATTGTCCCCTTAATGGTACATGCATATTGACATTCTCCAGGAGGATCTGAACTACAGTTGATCAACTCTCAGTTCATGGCAGCTTGGCAAAGATCAGGTGGGGAGACATGTGGCCCTCCAAATATTGGCCCTCCAACTCCCATCAGCCCCAGCCAGCATGGCCAACAGTCAGGAATGATGGGAGTTGTAGTCTAGCAGCATATGGAGGGCTGCAGGATCCCCATCCCTGGTGTAGATGATGATTAAGAAGCAAAATGTGGAGAGGAAATTGAATTACAAATATAAGGGTAGCTAGGTCTATAGTCTGGACGTGGGTGGCGCTGTGGCTTGCCGATCATAAGGTCAGTGGTTTGAATCCCTGTGACAGGGTGAGCTCCCATTGTTCGGTCCCTGCTCCTGCCAACCTAGCAGTTCGAAAGCACGTCAAAGTGCAAGTAGATAAATTGGTACCACTCCGACGGGAAGGTAAACGTCATTTCCCTGCGCTGCTCTGGTTTGCCAGAAGCAGCTTAGCCATGCTGGCCACATGACCCAGAGGTTGTCTGCGGACAAACGCCAGCTCCCTTGGCCTATAGATTGAGATGAGCACCGCAACCCCAGAGTCGTCCGTGACTGGACCTAACGGCCAGGGGTACCTTTACCTTTAGGTCTATAGTCTAATAACTAAGGATGTCACACAACTTTGTGTGTATGACATCAGGATGCCGTGTCGGTCCCCCTCAATCTACTAGAGAAGATGATATGAGCTGACATTCTTTCTTTTTCTTTCTCTTATAAAAGAATGATGAGAAGCTGAATCATAGAGGCTAGATGGCCAAGCTCAGCTTTCAGCAGTCTGTAGCTCCCTTAGTTATGAGAAATCTGAGACTGGCTCCCTGAAGTGGATGCGTAAAATTTCTGTGCCCCAGGCTAGGCTCTCCAAAGGGTCACACAATTTTTAGAGGTCCCTTTGGCAGCTGCTTTCAAGGCAGCAATTCCTTTTCAAATTACCCAGGGCTAGAGAATGGGGCAGAGCAAATGGAGATGCTGAGCCTTGTTTGGTCCATAGCCTTTCACACCACAGAGTTCCTCTACTGACGTGATCTCATCCCAAATGATAAGATCCCCATTCTTTCAATTAGGTAGTTCTTTTTGAAACACAATCTATGGCCATGAGACCACAAGATGCAAGATCTGTGACAAAGTCAGTGAGATAGAGCAGCATGGATGTGCCACTAAAGGTAGCTGCTGATGCACACAGACCTCAAGATGTGTTTCATTCTGCCCAGTCTCCGTCACGTCATCCAGCCATGCTTGCCATTTTCGTTAGGATGACTGTCAAAGTCTCCTGGTCTCCTACTGGCCTGCAATATTTGCTTAAAGGTTTCCCCATTTCATGCACCTTAATTACTAAGTATATCATCACAGCAGCAGTAACTTGTGTGCGATGTCTGAAGCACACTATGAATACCCCACTTAACTTTGTATGACTTTGGGTAAAATGCTTCTGACAGGTGGTGGAGGATAACCCCTTCCCTTCTCCATGTGCAGGCCCTACCTTGGAAACATCTGAAACAAATAATAATTGGACTGATGGTGGTTCACTTTCTGCCAGGTCCCTATAACCTATGTTTTTCATTTGGTAGCTTGTTTGCCTGAAGAACACAAGAGAACATGAGGATGGATAATGGGGAGCAGGTGTTGTCACAAAGGCAAGCCAGATACCTGAGGGAAACCAGTAAGCAGGAACCAAGCACAAGACCACACTCCCCTCTTGTGGTTTCTAGCAACTAGTATTCAGAAGCATTACTGCCTCTGACCATGGAGGCAGAGGATGGCGACCACGGCTAGTAGCCAGTGCTATTTTTTCTAGAAAAATAGGTGCTGGAACTCACCATGAACACCTCCCTTGTTCTCTTATAATGGCAACAGCACCCACCTGAGAGGTGCTGGAACTGAGTTTCGGTAGCCTTCCTTTTAGGAATTTCTAGGTGCCAAAATCCCAAGGGAGCAGGAAATACTATTTATGTATGTGACCTCGGCTGCACGGATGTTATTGGCCCAGAGATGGAAAGAAGATAAAGTTCCTACCAGAGAAGAATGGCAGATGAAGTTGATGGACTATGCTGAAATGGCTAAAATGGAAGAATCAGAAATCAGGAAGACCAAAATTTTAATAAGGAATGGGGAAAAATTATAAACTATCTTAAAGACCATTGTAAACAGTTAATATCGTTAGTAGGGTTGGAATATCACTTGTAGTTTAAGGGTGAATACCAGACACAATGGAGATGTAAAATGTTTGGATCATCATAAAAGATGTGGGAGGAAATGATTAAAATAGGACCCACAAAAGGGAGGATGAAAATCCAGGAGATTCCTTGGAATCTTGTTTTTATGATTTATGTTTGATATATCTCTGTAAAATTTTAATTTGAAAAACTAAATAAATTATTTTTTTTTAAAGGAACCGAGTTCCGGTAAGCTCCAACTGCCTGTAGCCTTTATCCCCATGAACTTGCCCGTCTTCTTCTGCCTCCAGTGGGAGTGAGTTCCCTAGCTTAACAATGTGCTGTGTGAAGAAGTTCTTTCTTTTATCTGTCCTGAATCTTCCAACATTCAGTTTCATTGGATGCCTACAAGTTCTAGTGTCATGGGAGAGGGACAAAAACTTCTCTCTATCTATTTTCTCCATGCCATACATAGTTCTAAAAATTTCCATGATGTCACCTCTTCCTCACCTTTTCTCTAAACTAAAAAGTCCAAAATGCTGCAACCTTTCCTCATAGGCGAATCACTCTCTCCCCTTGATCTTTTTTGTTGCCCTTTCCTGGACCTCAGTGTCAGAGAATGAGGAAAGTTCTTCACAAAAATGAGCTCACGTTAGCAAACCTAGAGGTCTCCTCATCGTTTTCAATTATGCAGCAAGGGGAAATTCAGAAATCGCATCCAGTTTTTCTTCATTCTCTTTTCTTCTAATGCTCTTTGTGTACTTGGAATAATAATTCATGTGTTTAACAAAAGATTTATTCCCAACTCCTAAAAAATGACACAACACAATGAGTTTTAAAATAGAGGAAGTGGGGGGGGAGGTGAAGAGAAGGTAATTATACAGCATCTCTCTTAATGTTGGTAAAGGTTATGGACTGAAATTCAATTAGTGCAAAGGAAACTGCAGAAGTTTCATTTCATATATTTTTCCCCTTAATCACTGAAATGTCCAGGGAGATGTGTGCATTACAAAGGCACCATGGTTGCTTACATATGACATCCTCTATAGAAAGTATTTTTAGCCTACGAGGTTTTTTATTACAAAATGTGCGGATTCAGTTCCGAGTGCCAGCATCTTGATTTAATGAATGCCATTCATGCCTGGGTCATTTGGGCATTAGTCAAGATGTACTATTGTATGAAGGTCTCTTTCAAGCCTGAGATTAAAGGACTCGGAACAGTCAGGCCCCAAAAGAGGAGTTCCTTATACATTGCTTTGTTCCTTTAAAAGAGAGAGAGAGAGAGAGAGAGTTCGTGTAGCACAGCCCAGTGCTGTCAGGTGCTTGATGTGACCAATGAGATGATAAGCAAATGAGGAGCTGGACACCTAGCACTTTGCAGAATTTTTCCATAAACTTTCTGAGGAAGTGGGCCACTGAATACAATGGGATTGTGCCTCCCCAAACCCAAAATAGCCTAATGGTTGTTTTTTTTCTCTGCAATGAATTTCTATAATGGAATCTCAGGGCATAGGCTGAGGACAATAATATAGCAACTCACTCACAGGATCATCACCTTGAAATGATGAGTGGGCTTCCACATTCCTATGACCCTTGTGAGCGAAGCCGTCGGAAATCTCATACGCCCAGCAGGGACACCCAAGGCGGCAAGATCAAAGGGGAGGAGCTAGACAAAGAATGATCCAAGAAGTCCTCAACAGCAGAATAGGCGGGTGATAACAAGTGGTATGTTACAACGGCTGTGAAGGCGCATGAAGGCTGCAGTAGATAAGAATCTACCGGTCATCGTGATACTCATGCCATCGGAATAGAGCCTTACTGCGAAGACTGTGTGTTGGTCAGCATGCCACTGATCTACACACATAAAACAAATTAATGCACAGGCGTCTTCCAAAAACCCATCCTCCAAAAAAGAATACAGCAACACTGCTATTGCTCCATGTAGCACTCCTGTTGCTCAATATGTCTGGGTTTGGAGTGGGGACAAGTGGAGTCCGTCTCTTCCTTCTCCATTGTGGGCTGTTCTCTGTATTTGAACTGGGACCTCCAGCATGCCAAACATGACTGGGGTTGAAGGTTGGGGAAAGACTAATGGCCCAGGATATCTGTGATTGCCATCTGGTGCTGCAGCTGAGTGGTTAGGGAAGCACTCTGTGGACTTTGCAGTGTGGCTTCAAGTCCCAGTGGCTTCCTCTCTTTTGCTTTTGTGGCTAATGTGTTCCTGGTGTCCAAAAGGTAAATGGGCCAGATTTGCTGCTTGCCATGATGGGATTCTTCTGCTTTTTAAACCCATGCCCTATGCTGTCAGTGTATGCCCTGGACTCTCCCCTTGGCCACTTCTCAAAAAAGGTCTTTCTTTCTCTGGGTGAGTCTTGTCTATTTGCTCTCTACAATCCTCCTGCCAGAGACATTGGCGGATGCTGTGTTGAGTGCTCATAAAGCAGTGGTTATGAGGGCCAAATACTGTAGGAACGCAACCCATTGTCTGTATAGGTACAGTCGTGGCATCATTGCTAACTGTGCCATTGAGGCTGTGGCCATTCTGCTAGTACAGCAGTAGTACATCTCTGGACCCAGTGCAATATAAATATAGGACTGCCCATAGCTCAGTGAGACAGAGCATCTGTTTTGCATGCAAAAGGATTTAGTCCTGTCATCTACAGGTAAGGTTGGGAAAGACCACTGCCCCAAATCCCAAAGAGCCACAGGCAATCAATGTTGACAACACTAAGCTTGTTGGATCATCTTTCTGACTCATTTTAAGTGTTCATTTCTGTATGAATCTAGATATCTTCTTTCCTTAATTATTCTACAGTATGTGAATTTGATTTAAAAGAGTAGCTCTAAACACCAGTCTGGAATAGGAGGAGCGCTTGACTTCCAATGAACAGCAATGGGTTGAGTTGTAATTAACAGATTTGTAGCCAATTCAAGATGTTCTTCCAACACCAGGTCATAAACAGCCACATGCAGCAGCTAGAGAGGGATGCTGGGTATCATACCCAGTAATTGTTTTATTTCCAAAGTTTCTTCCCCAAATGGATGCATCAATGGACACACACACATCCCACATACAGATATGCATAATTTCTGCTCCAACAGCCTGACTTCTCCAACATTCATTATCCTGGAAATCACATGTATATATGCCAATCACATTTTTATAGTTCTGGAAAATATTGAGTTGGCTACCTTTTTTCAGTGCTGGTATTAGAGCAACATCTGGGGGACTAGAGAAAATAAACACAAAAACAGGAGCACCATCTAGTGGTGCTCAAATGGAAGGGCTATTCTTCATACATGCACCAAATCAGTACAAGTTGTCTGATTGCTACCCACTTTTTTCTGCTTATTTTGCTGTATTTTGCTAATGAATTTGGTAAAGCTCTAGTTGTGAACATAGGACACTGCCTTACACTGGAAACTGTCAGATCATTGAGTTATCTAGCCCAGTATAATCCACACTGACAGGGTCGGCGCATCCATTTAGGTGAACTAGGCAGCTGCCTAGGGCGCCAAAATGGAGGGGGCGCTGGCCAGCCTGCCCGCCGCCTGCCACGCCCCGGTGCTGCCTGGGGCCGCCTCCACTGCGACTGTCACCTGTTGAGCGGCTTCAGGCCGCTATCCTGAGGCGCGCACGTGCCTGCAGATAGCTGCCTGAAGCCGCTCAACAGCTGACAGGCGCAGTGCAGGCAGCCCCAGGCACACCAGGGGGCGGCGGGCAGCAGCAGGTAGGCTGGCCAGCGCCCCCTCCATTTTGGCGCCCTAGGCAGCTGTCCAGTTCACCTACATGGACGCACCGGCCCTGCTCCCAGCAGCTGCATGTAGATGTTAAAAAGCATGGGGGAGAGGACAGAACCCTGAGGCACCCCAATAAGTGAGAGCCCAGGGGTCTGAGCACTCATCCCCCCCCCCAACTTTCTGAACACGGCCCAGAAGGAAGAAGCGGCTCTCAGCTGTTTTTTTTTATTTTTGTTTTTTTTTATTTTTTGTTTTTTTTCTATTTTCTTTTTTTTCCTATTTTTATTAATTTATTTATTGTTTTTTATTAAAGGGGGGGCGCCAGAAGGTGATCTCGCCTAGGGCGCAAAAATACCCTAGCACCGGCCCTGCACACTGACTAGCAGCGGCTTTGTGAACTGGCCCTCTGGCTGAAAAAGATTCTTCATCCAGGGGTGAAGCGGGGGAGGGCTGTTGGGGCGATTGCCCTGGGCAATCACGCTGCCCTCCCAGAGCCAGCCAAGGCTTGTCAAGGCTGAGATCTGATCAGAGGGCGAGGCTGGAATTGAAGAATGCATTGCATCCTTCTTATGCCGCCTTCCACGAACTGCTTCGCAAGGCTGGGATCTGCTTCTTTTGTTTATTCAGGTTGCTTGAGTCACCTTTGCTCTAAGCCGAGCCAATCCTTTGTCAATGTGGAATGGCCTGTGCTGTGCACTAATATACATCACTTCTTGCTGTGCATAGGATTGCATAAATGCAGCCCAATCCCATTCATATTTACCTAAAATAAGTCCAACTGAGTTCAGTGTGTCTTACGCCAGTATTTTGGATAAGACTGCAGCCTTTTTTCCTTTTGCTGTGTACATGCAACCTGAATGCCTGGTGTTGAAATGGAATCTACTTTTATCCCTGTTGTTGTGACAAAGGTAGAAGAACTGGAATATGAAGCAATGAAGCAGTTTTCTTTATTTTACTCTTTCCATAGCCGTGTTTGAGTGACGACTGGAGATAGAATTGTGTGAGCTTCCCCCGCACATCACTGCTTGCAGATTTTAATTTTGACTCACAAATACATCCCTTCTGCTATTCCAGTTCTAGTTGTTTCTTTAAAAAAATAACAAATTAACCAGGAATTATGGTAATTTTCCTGTTGAAGATGAATGTTCTCAGGGAACTGAGCCAAGAACACTCAATTCATCTGATTTGTGACCTACACCTGAAACTTGGTTAAATTCTTTAAAAAGCAATCATTTTTCTGTGAATTTGTTCCTTGAAAACAATTACCAGGAAAAGCAATGAATGCACTGCTAATTACATCATCACTCCCTTATCACTCTCTGCTCATAGAAAGCTTTAATAATATAAGTTATTAGAGAAATAATTGTTCCACTCAAGTATGAATGGGTAAACAAAAGCTGTCCAATGCAGGGCTTGTGTTTTGATGAATTTTACACCGAACATGAAACCATTATAACTTTGAAAGATTTCAAAGGGGGGGAAAGCAAGCTATGTCATTCATTTACTGAAATGCTTTAGAAGACATAGATTAACTCCTAATCAAGGAGTCTGGGGGATGACACACACCCAATTTTTTCACTTAGTTTCTTTGGGTTCTTGATCTGCAGATATCAAGAAGCAGACTTGGTTGCATTGTGGGATGACCTTTGTCAAGAGAAAGACAGGTGTGTGTGTGACCTTGTCGGTTCCCTTCAAGTCTACCTCTCCATGGTACCCTGTCTGGATCAGGTGTAGAAAGTACCACTAGCAGTTGACAGAAGTTCTACTCTTCCTTGCGTGGCCATTTCCAGAAGATGATGCTGAGGGGATTACTGCTCAACACCTTTGCAGTTGTGCTTTGAGGTTTTTCAGGGTTCCATTATTTCTCCCATGCTGTTACTCTTCTGCCTGAAACTTCTGTAAGATGTCATTCAGAGATTTATTCTGAGGTGCCATCCTGACAGGGGTGACATTCCGGCCCCCTGCCCGCAACTCCCAAGCCTATAGCGAGCCAGGGAAAGGGGGGAGCCGCAAAGCGGCGTGCAGCAGCTCCTTCGCAGCTTTGCTGCCATGCGGCAGTGGCCCCAACAGGGCCAGTGTAGGCTTGGGAGTCATGGGCAGGCGGGGGGCGGAATGTCACCCTTACCCCCGTCAGGATGGCACCCGGAGCGCGCCGCACCCGCCTTGCTCCGCCTCTGATTGTAGTCCATGTTAACCTCCCATGAGCCATATGCCAGTTAATGATTGATGGATTATAGCATCTTGCTGTCATGCCCCATCTTATCCCCCAAACAAATTTGGCTCCAGTGCTGGGAAAGATAGCTGGAAATATTTCTCTCATAAGACTATTAACACCGCTAGAAAACAGAGGAGGAGGTATTCTGGGAGATAGCCACTCTTATTTCGATGCCTGTAACTAGTTATTGTAAGCAATTACGACACATTTATATTTATGTAGCCTTCAGCCCCAGCTTAACTCTTCTCGATCAATGCCTAGTTGCTAGCTATGTATTAAAAATTCTATCAAGGATAATGCTCATTCAGTGTGAAATCTCACTCAGAAATAGATCCTCGGGTGATACATCTGCGATGAGCTGTTTTAAAGAGGGAACGATATGTCTCTCAAAGACCGGGAGAGGAGGGGAAGGTAGAAATGCTTTGAGATAATATCCTGCTAAATCAATAGCCAGATATCATAACCATAATCTCATATAACAGTTTTTGCTATGCAAGCGGAACACTCAGGATAAAGATTTTATAAATGCAAACATTTTGGGTGATATAACAAAAAGGTCTCATTGAAAGGAGTTCTATGGCTGAGCTGATATGAGAAGGGGAACTTTTCGTAGGTAATCAGGACTGAACTTCTTTTGACCTTGCAGGAGCATTGTCTTCCTTTGTAACTTTTTGGGTGGTTGCACGTACCTGTGCTGGTGGGGGCATCTATCTATGTTTCTAAATATGATGTTTACTACTGGTATATACCAGTATGTACCACACAGTCAACCTGCCCACAGGTACAGCTTATTGCCACTAGTGTTGCTCTCAAGTTCTGGAATTGAGTGCACATGTTAGGGAAAAAATACATACAACTCAGTTCAGTAATAACAAGGTTCTAAATTTATTTTGAATTGGGGCTAGGCATGGACCATTCCGAGCTTCCCCGGTCCTATTCCCTTTCCTCAGCTTACCTTCCAGCAGCAGTGATGGTGTTGGAGAAGGCTTCTTTTCAGACCTCATTATCCACCCTCTTTTCCTTGCATGAGAAGGTGGGCTCTGGTCATGAAGGCAGTTACTGCATTGTGTTGGAGAGGGGCAGATGGGGCTTGGCAACTTGGGAAGGTAGCCCATCTAGGAGAAGGAAATCTCTGATATGCCTTGCAGCTATATTCATTCGTGAGAAGGCTTTGGGAGTAAACCCCGAGGAATGAGCCATACCTGCTGCCTTGAGAGGCATCTTTGGGAGAAGAAAAGACTAAGGAGGAAGCCCTATACAAATCTGGAGTGGAGTCCCTAAGACAGTTGGATGGCATATTGTAGGCCTCCTTCCTGCAACTCCTGCAGCCAAGCTGGTGCTATTGCTCTGCTTTCCTTTGGACCACACCAGCAAGGCTTTGGGGGGGGGTGTTGTCTTCTGAGCAGCCCAGGACCTCCATACAAACTGCCCAGGTTTGTGCCCCAGAGAGGTCACTTCAGTGAGTGCTGAAAATGCAGTATCCATCCTCTGTTTGAAAGACCTGCCCATCTAGAACAGGTTGAATACCACTCACAAGAGTAGGTGACCCAATGACCGACAGTACTTGCATCCCATCTGGATTGAGTCTCAGTTTGTTGACCAAGCTGTGAGTTTGGTTTTTCAGAAGGAGCACAACCATCCAGAATCAGCTGGAATAGGCAATTACCACAACCAGAGTGCATTGTTATGCTTCCGTTTGCTCACCCGCATCCATTTCAGAACTCTTAACAGACACCTGCACAGACTGGAGTTAAAGAGATATTCCTCCTTTTCTCACACACAGGAGCAAAATCCCCTTATAAGATGATGCTGTGTACACATGTGTGCATTCTCAAAAAACAAAGAAAGGATGTTTAATGTTGAAGAAGTATTGGTTCCTCCCATATGCAAGCTTAATCAACAGAGCAATCAACTGATTGATTGTTATAGTTCATACATTTAATCAATTTAATTGGCCTGCAGCCCCAGTTGGACAGGGTGTCACAGTTCCTTGCTGTCAATACCCAAGTTAGTCTGATATCACAGTGGAGTCAGACAGTTTCAGACCCAAGCAGATGGGTTGCAAAATCACAGTGCAGAGAATCTGAGGTTTTACAGAATAAAAAATCATCATCATCCAGTAAAAATGATAATTAAAATGATATGCTGTCATTTGTTTAAACACCATGGACAACTGAAACACTATTTTTTTATCTTATGGTTTTCTCCCCCCCCCCTTTTTTTTTTTTAAGCAGAGATACAACAATGGACAGAACTGTTCATTTTTCAAGGAAGCAGTAATGCTCATTAAAATTCCAGTCTCTTCATTTGGGAATATAGAGTCATGGAACTTTTTTTCTATTTGGAGTGGTCTTATTTATAGACAGTAATCCAAAAGCAATTTTGATTAGGTGGCAGATGCTTATGAAGGAAATAATGGGGAAGACAGTGAAGGTATATCGTTGATGCATAGAAAAACAACCACCCGGATACATTCTTGGCAGTTGCTAAAATACATGTAATTCCACAGGTATGTGAAAGCAAAAGTCAAAATGCAGTGTAGCGATGGTAAGCAAGTGGATGCTATTTCAGGGTGGGAAAGAGCACCGTGCTTCAATAGTGTGTTGAAAAGGATTACTGCAGAATGTGCAAAGCATCCCCACATCTTTATCTTTTGTATTCTGCATTGTTGGGAACTAAAGTAGTAGCTGTTTTCTGGCACATTGTAGGAAAGCAGATTTATAATGTCCCACATCCTTGTCGTATCCAGCATGGATTACTGTAATGATTTCAGCAGGAAATTACCTTTGAAAGCCACTTTGAAACAGTTACCAGTTCAGATACTAACGGTCCAGGCTTAATTTGACCTAAGAAACACTCTTTCCCAGGTCTTCGTCCTGGGAAATGTTTTGAGTGCCATGTACGGTCCTGGAACATGTGCAGTAATGATGCAGAACTGCACACCTGTGGCCAGTGATTTGCCTGGCTACTTCAAATATTTTGAGGAAGGGTAGTAGCTCAATTGTAGAGCCATCTGCTCTGCATGCAGAAAGTCCCATCTTTAATCCCTGGCATCTCCAGATAGAGCTGGGAGACAACCCTGCCTAAAACCCTAGAGAGTCACTGCCAGTCAATACAGCTGGAAGGACCAATGGTCTGATTTGGTATAAAACACTTTCCTAAATCAATATAAGAGTACATCACTCTCTGAAGAGTCTCTGAAGTTCCTTGGTAAGCTCTTTACAGGTGGGGCCTACCCACAGATATGAAGAACTGTGTAAGTAGATTTTTATTGCACAAATCCCATTTGAAATGAATTTATATATGTATGCATTCGTTTTATCATAGTTCGCTATATTACATCTACTTTGTAAAGAAAGAAGGTTCTAAAAATAAGGTTGAGCTCCCAAGGAACTCCCATGCATTTTAACACAGTATGGTTCACCAAGTGAATTCCATGTGAATAGGATCCCATTAGAGAGCAGCTGTATCACTGAGTGAACTCATTTTCACATGCAAGGCACTTTGACGAGAAATAAGAGTTCTCTGCCAGCAATTATATCTGCAACTATAACATTGATTTTCCAATCCCATGCAACATTAACAATTTCCACCCACCCACCTCCCCAAAAATGACAAGCGTAAGACGAGCAGTCTACTCTGGTGAGGATTTGTTCCCTGCCTCATAAAACCAGACCTCTTCAAAGCTCAGGATTACAGATTCCAAAGGACTGGCAGAAGAATATCCTTCCTTTTAAATCTTCAGTTAGCAGCCTCCAAAGCAAGGTTGAAAATAAGCAGGATGTAACTAGGCCATTAACTAAGCTGATGAAATCATCTCTCTCTCCTCTCTCTCCTCTCTCTCTCTCTCTCTCTCTCTCTCTCTCTCTCTCTCTCTCTCTCTCTCTCTCTTTCTCTCTCTCTCTCATATTAATATCTCCTCCTGTTCCATCCACTTTTCTCTTTCCTCCTCTCACATGGGCACACAAACACATATATTGAAATGTCACCAAAGCAAGTCAGTGTCTTATCAATAGCAGTTAGACCTCAAGGCTGGGTTTGTTTTGGATGGGACATTTGTCCTCAGTACTGTTTTCAGGAAGATCTCAGGAGTTTACTGTTGCAGGCAACTCTCACTGGTAAAGAAAGCAGCAAGGAAGGTGAGGCAAGTGGTCGGGGTCAATATTTTCACACAAGGCAGCTTTACGAGTATATTAGCCCTTCAAGGGTTCCTCACCCAACTCAAGGGGTCAGTGGGTCATTGTCTCCAGAAAGCAAGTCAATGCCTTCTTTTATTGTTTGAGGTTTGCAAACACACATTTGTCACATTCCCCATTTAAATGTTAAATTGTCAGATTTCAGGGAATCCGATCCTCCCCCCACGGCAGGCCGCCAGTAATATATAGACAAGATGCTCTTACCAAGTCTTTTATTCAATATTCAGAGAGAGAGGCTTGGAAATGCTGCCTCCTTGAGTAATGTTGTTGCTCTGAGTAAACTCCACCTCTTCCGTTCTCAGTTGTCAACAGCAGCAGCACCCCCTTACGGCGGCTGCTTAAGGCCAATTGCCTCTTAGCTCTTTGCTCTTCTACTTTCACTGCTCAACGAGTTCTGGGAGAAGAGGGGTCTGGAATGCTTTCTATTGATAACGTGTCAACCAGCTGCTCCAGCTCTGCTTCTCCCCACCCCCTTCTCCCATTATCTCCCAGCTTTGCCCCTCTTCTGTTTCTGAGTCGTGACCTTCTGCAAACCACTGCTGTAAACCTATACTGTCTTCCTCTTCTATGGAGGTTTCAGGAGGGTGGGTGGTCTCCCCCATCCTCCTCAGTCCAGGCCCTGACATTAAGATGTGTTAAAACCTGTCCTATGCATGTTGGTCCTTAGTTTCAGACATGGACAAGACCCTCCAGAAATATTTATGCGAATGGTTCACAGGAGTGTGAGAAGCAGCATTCCAATTTGACTCCAGTAGAGTTGGTCCCCAAACCAGCTATTACTGGCACCATATGCTCTTGCCTCCATGGTCTGAATATTGGCTACTTAGCTTCTGTTCCCAAGCTAAGCTGTTTCCACTTGGTTAGAAAGCTGTGGCTGCTCCCACTCTATGAAGGCCCTGCTGCTTCTTGGGAGTTTGAGCATTTCTACTTTGTGTGATGTGATTTTAATAGTATTGATATTTCTTACCGCCAGGCTTGTAAGTGTGAAGATATTAGTGTCAAAATGGTAGGTGTCATGGTTTTAGATGCAGTGTGTTATACAGATCCCAGAAATAGCAGATGATGCTCAGTCAGTAAAGTGATGTCTGTTTGCCACAGGAGTGCTGATATAAACCTTTCATCGTACCTCCTGAGGATTAAAT
Organism: Zootoca vivipara; assembly: GCF_963506605.1. Taxonomy (NCBI): domain Eukaryota; kingdom Metazoa; phylum Chordata; class Lepidosauria; order Squamata; family Lacertidae; genus Zootoca; species Zootoca vivipara. Next base: position 71,545,647 of record NC_083282.1, read on the forward strand.
ATCCCCTCTAAAAATATATACCTATGTCATGTGCATTTCACACAGCAGAAAAGATAACAAATGCAGCAATAGCCCACAGGAAGAAAACACCAAGGATTTTCCTGTCTGGGTAAATATGTAATTACAGAGCTATTTCTAGCCACATTAAAAATTCCGCTGGACTTAAAGTCATTCCTTACTTCTTTGCAATATTTCTTCCTTCAGAATTCTGATTATAAAGCTGAGTCCCAGCAGAATTAAAGAAAAATGACTATAAGTTCTCTTTCCTTCTTTCTTTTTTTTAAAAAAAAATGCAATTCTGAATTCAGTCTCAGTTGGAGTTATATTCCAAATGCAACCCTCAGAATCCCCTCTGACCTTTGCAGACTATTATACTCTGTTGCTTGGCCTTCGGGTGCTGCCTTGATCTTACTTTTTGGCATACAAAAGAGGAACTTCTCATCATTTGAAGCTGTTCTGTCCAACCAAGGCAAATAGAAAAGCTTTAATAGCCTGTGTCATAAAGTTTGAGATGAAAGATCAATACACTTTTTCCTTTAAAAAAAAGGTGCTGTCTAAAATGGCACAATAGGGCTGTGACAGTACAATTTCTAATTTCCCCTCCAAGACAGTCCTTGTAGATTGCTAAAGCCCTATAAGCCCAAACCACAGGTATCTGTGTTTCAATTCTAAAAGGATAAGCGGTTGTCACTGAATACATAAGTAACTGGAAAGAGAGAGAAAACAGTAGGAGAGCTTGTCAAAATGTTCAATTTAAGCTCAGCAAATATATCGTTTATTACTCCATTCCATGACAATTTCAACATTGTTAAAGAATCTTACCCTCTTCTGAGGGGGTGAGGGAGAAAAAGAGAGAGAGAAGCAGAAGATGGTTGTAAAGGAAGGAAGGGGAAATGTTTGCAATGAAGAATGAATTCAGTGTCTCTAGAAGGATTTAGGGACCTTACATGTCCTCGGCAATTCCAAGATCTTATAAGGGTCATGTTTTAACTGAATCCAAATTGACTTTGAAGCTTCCAACCCATCATTATTGGTATTTTGTTGAAAGTGGAGAGTCATTTTCTGCTAGCAGTGATGTTCAGCTCTCGCAATGGTTAGCACTTTGGGTTCATTTCCTAAAAAGTATGCAATTCCACCAAACTGCAGCCTAAACTTTTCTTCCAAAGAATTCTCTCTGTAACTTAACCATTTTTACACCATACGGGAATGCACTCATCTCAGTTTCCAAAATATTCTGTACATTGTGGGTGACAGTTTTCATAACCCTCTCGGAACATGGCACCCATGAATTTGAATCACTGCATTGCACTTCCGGCCGCAGTTGCCATTGCACGGGGCTCACATCGCATCTTGGGAAATATGCATTTTGCATGCAGAAGGACCCAGATTCAATCCCTGTCATCTCCAGGTATGGCTGAGATATAACCCTTTCTGAAAACCTGGGGAACCACAGCCAGTTACCATATGCAATATTGGTCTAGAATAGATGGAACAATGGTCTAACTCAATATAATGCAGCTTTCTAAGGCAAGTAGAGTCCTCCTTAGAGTGGGGTGGGATTGAACTTAGTTCAGATTGGCTTTTTATGCTGGTACAGAAGTAGGTTTTTGAGGACATGTGGGACACATGAAAGAAATATGTGGTTTCATGTAAAGCCTTCTTCTCAGAAATGGAACAGATTGCGGGAAGCAAATGTTTCAACTATCTTGGAAGATAGTGGACGATCATTCCTTAATACAAAATGGCACCAGTGCTGATGAAAACTTGTGCTCTCAAAATATTGGGCCAAACTATTGGATTTTTGTAATGCAGCTACCATATTCTCATAATAAACTAACCAGAACATACCCAAATTAGGAGGCTTCCTTCCTCTTTCTTTCTTTCTTTCTTTCTTCCTTTCTTTCAGCTGGGGGCAGGAGAAATGGCATCAGGCAGAGGTGCCAACTTGAATAAAATATTGTGGGGGCCCAGGTAAGCCCGCCCCACATAATGGATCACATGACACAGTGCACACATACCATTTGAATGGGAATACCCATCAACTTGGAGGGGTGGTCCCCTCAAATATTTTGTTGTGGGGGCCGAAGCCCCTACAGCCTGTAGGAGCTGGCTCCTATAGCATCAGGGTTAGTGACCCCTTTCCTCTCCTTATGAACATATTCAATAATGATTGATTGATTGGGATGTTTGCATCCTGTCTTTCCACACAGTACTTAAGCCATCTTACAACAATACAGTGCTGGGGAACCTGGGACCTTCCATGTTGCTGGATTCCAACTCCCATCATCCCTGCTCACTGGCTATGCTACCTGGGACTGATGAGAGATAAAGGACAACATCTGGAAGGCCAAAGTTTCCCCATCCTTGATTTAAAACCACATAACGACCCCGTCTGCCCTTGGCTACAGCTCATAGTTAGTGGGGAGATATAGAGAGAGAGAGAGAGAGAGAGAGAGAGAGAGAGAGAGAGAGAGAGAAGTTTTCCAATATCATTGCATTAATAGCCGCATTATAGCAATGCCAATTTAGCAGGGAGAAAGATTATCCATGAGTCCCATGTAAGCCAAACAGTGACTTCCTACAGCATGGCAGAAGAAGAAGAAAAAGACCAGTTAGGAGGAGCAAGTCAATGGCAAGCTCCTCACCAGGAGCCATCATGTTTGCATGGTCTCACTAAGCCAATGTTTGGCTTAGCCTGTCGTGTGAACCAGCTCAATGCATTTCCAGAGGCTGCAAGCTAGAAGCACCACTCCACCCTCTCTCTATCCAGACAAGCTGAAAGCATTAAAATGGTCCACGGATACATTCCAGCTAGCCAAAAGCACTCAAAGAGAGCACAGAGCAGGACCTGTGTGTTCTGGCATAGCCTGGTAGAGTTCTGAGGGCCAGAGAGGCCTGGAGGCCTGTGTTTGGTCTCTGGGCAGGAGATTCCCCACCCCTGCTCAAAATGCATGAGAGAAAAGGCTGTCTAAGAAGTGGTTGGAGGAAGCAGCAGCCAGTTGTGATTGTGTTTGCTGGCTTGTATTATTTAAGCTTCAAAAACTGTACATCAACATTCCTTAAGTGTCTGAGATGTCTGATGTACCATTTGGAAGGGGGGGTTGCGGAGGGTGGGGGGGGGAATACTGTAATGAATATTCAAAATGAAACATGTGAACGCCAGGCATCTGATGAAATAGGTGCTTGCGTACAAAAGCATATGCCACAATGTGTGTGTTAGTCTCTGATGTGCCACAGGACATTTTCCTTTTAATTAAATTTAGCTCCTTCCAATAGAACAAATCTGGATTGAAAAATCTTCCTAGAGTTCTATCTGCTTTGCAGTTAACATTCTTATGTGCTTTCACTGGATGCGCAAACACAGTAGTGTGGATCACACAGCCAAAGAGCCGAACAAAACTATCAGGGTGTCTCATAAGAATCCACGAGGGTTATGAGAGTGACCCCAGTAAGCCTACAACATTTAGCTGATGGTTGACTAGAGTGTTCAATTTATTTTAAAAAATCTATTTAAAACATGTCTCTGATTAAATCTGCAACATTTCTAAAACAATTAAGTTTTAAATATAAATGCATATACCAAATGCCTGTATTGAGAGCATCACCTTACAAGAGCCATTTCTTTATTTGTGTAAGTGAGAAAAAGGAAAGGGTGCTTCTTCTCAGATGGTGTACCTAACCCAAGATATGCTGATTTTACTGACTGATCATACAAATTTTCAATCAACTCAGATTTCATATGTATTTGCTGGGAAGCAGAGGGACCAATTAATTACAGGAATTCATTTGTGGGGGGAAATGGGAGGGGAATTAATTTGGAAGAGAATCTGGGCTAGCCATTGGAAGATCACAAGCAAAGTATATTTCCTCTGCGTTGATGTTAGCATCTTCTATCCTCCATGAGTTTGTCTAACCCTTTTCTACAAAGCCATCTAAGCTAATGGCATTCTCTCCAGGTAACTGCTGTGGTCAGCATGGCGAGCCAACTGCATAGATGACATAGGTTAGGCACACCATTGCCATGTGGATTGGTGGCACTCCATCCATCAAGATTTATTGTCAAATTCACAGCCGTATAGAAACCAAAGATTATGCATGGCTAAAGCACCCCACACATCCCAGACTGCAGGGATCAGTAACTGCAAAACAATGTTCCTGGTGTCTACAGTAAGATCCATCTGGATGAGATCTAGGAAGGCTCCACCAAGGAAATTTCTGGGCATTTGAAGAGGGATGGAGAGCCTGTAGTATGCACAGATGTTGATCAACTCCTATCAACCCCAGACAGCATGGCCAGTCCAATAATATATGGAGAACCACAGCTTCCCCATCCCTTAACTAGAAAGGCAGATAGAAGGAGGAGGCTAAAACAAGATAAAAAAGTTGACAAGGAGATATGCACAATGACCCTAGGAACCATAGCTGCCAAGTTTTCCCTTTTCTCGCGAGGAAGCCTATTCAGCATAAGGGAAAATCCCTTAAAAAAAGGGATAACTTGGCAGCTATGCTAGGAACTATATCATTCAGGTGTAGCCTCTGGAGCAGATTCAGACAATTCAACCAGGAACAAAGATGGAGACACTCCAGAACTCTAACCCCAAGCCTTCTGCTTTTCCTTATCCAACTCATAATAAAAAAATTCCTTCCAGGAGCACCTTAGAGACCAACTATGTTTGTCATTGGTATGAGCTTTCGTGTGCATGCACACTTCTTCAGATACACTGAAACAGAAGTCACCAGACCCTTATATATAGTGGGAGGGTGGGGAGGGGTATTATTCAGAAGGGTGGTGGGAATGCGTGATTGGCTGATAGGTGTGGTAAACCTGTTGACAACTGTTAATGACTGCAATTGGTCTTACAGGAAAAAACAAGGGGTGAGATGGCTAAAAACTTGGAAAGCATTTTTCTGTCATTTACGCCCGAAGGAGTACTTTAACACACCCAAGAACAAGACAAAGTAGAACAAACAACATCTTCACAACACAACACCTCTCAACCTACTGGGGAACAACCACCACCCTCCCAACACATTAATGAACAGAACATTGACCACCAACTACCACCGAAAAAATGTTACACAAAAAGGGACTCCACGTGGACCCCTCCTGATGGATGCAATACCACACTAGATCTGTACATCAATTGCTTCCGCCACAGAATACAAATGGATGTGACCAGAAAACACCATCACTTACAACAAAATCTAAACCATGCTGAAAGCTCATACCAATGACAAACTTAGTTGGTCTCTAAGGTGCTACTGGAAGGAATTTTTTAATTTTGTTTCAACTACGGCAGACCAACACAGCTACCTACCTGTAATTTATCCAACTCATGCAATGTCTGTATAACCTAACATTTGTGAGACATGAGCGGCTGGATATAGTTCAGAGGGAAAGACTTGTCTTGTTATGCAGGGACATGACTCCCAGGCTGCAGAAGGAACTATCAGAGGCTCATCCTGCTACAGCATTCATGAGCTTCCCAAGTTTGATTAAAACTCTCAGGCTTTTGGATGAACCGAGTTGTTTGATCACAATCTGGTGTCAAGATCTTACATTATTGTTGTGCTGCTATTTGTTTGCAGTGGAGAGAGAGAGAGAGAGAGAGAGAGAGAGAGAGAGAGAGAGAGAGAGAGAGAGAGAGAGAATAAAGCTCCCCCCTCACAGAAAACTGATTGATAAGCAACTGATAATTGACTGACACTCTAACCCTGATAATCTCTTCTGAGAGATGTTTTGCTTTGCGGCTTGCCATAGGCATATGGTTGGCCACAGTGTGAACAGAATGATGAATTAGATAAACCTTTGGTCTGATCAAGCAGGGGTCTTAAATACATGTCATCTTACTTGGTTATCTGAGCAAAGCACCTTCTCAAATATTGATGTGCTTGTCCATTGAGATCTCTAGTTCAGGTTCTCCTAAGTATTCCATCAGCTGCAGATATACATCTTGTCGTGACCAGTGGATGCTAGTGCCCATTGGGTCTGGTAGGGTGGAAGGCAAGAAGACAGACAGGGGGTGGAGCCAGAGCCAATGACGGAGAGAGCCACATTCTGACTGGTTGCACATAAAGATACAAGCAGGTGAGGGTGAGGGAGAACAGGTTGGTAAGGCAGTGCCCTGTTTGCCCTAATAGATCAGCTTCTACTGATTGTGACTTTCAACCTTTGGAATCCCCTTGCCCTTAAGAATAACATCTGCCAACCTTAATTGTGTTTCAGTGCCTTTTAAATACTTATTTTGGTGTCTTTTTCAACATAAATTTGCTGATTTAGAAAACTTATATTAATATGTTTTTATACTTTTCTGCAATTTGTTTTTAATATTCTAAGTTGTTGTTTAACATATGATATCTTAATATTTTCTGTGAGCCACCCTGGCATTTGAGAATAACAGGTGTCATATAAATATATGAAAGAAAGAAAGAAAGAAAGAAAGAAAGAAAGAAAGAAAGAAGGAAGGAAGGAAGGAAGGAAGGAAGGAAGGAAGGAAGGAAGGAAGGAAGGAAGGAAGGAAGGAAGGAAAGAAAGAAACATTATCAGTGCATCCAAACAGCACACTCAGCTCAAGATGTCATTATTCTTATTTTAATTAAATAAAAATAATTAAATAAAGATAGATAATGTAATATGTTGGGTGCCAATGCAGAAACTGGTAGGAAGGCCCTCCTAATGCAATGGAACTGTATAACACTATGGATTTAATAATAATTCTTGATTGATGGATGGAGTATGTTTTTACTAAATGCTTGTATTTTGTGTCTTGAAAGCCTTGTAAATCTTTTGTGTGTATTATTAGGCAGGCAATGCTTTAACCTTAAATAGTATTTTCTTTTCTCCTAAAGGAATATTTGTCCTTGCACAGAAGAACTTCAGCCTGATAGAGCTATCACCTGTCTACTCTATTTCCTGGCAGGTTTTTGCAATTGCTGCATTTTGTGTCAATGTGAAGGTGACATTCATTGTCAGGTGTTTTAGTTGGAGGAGAGATTAAAGCTTGATAAACAGAGAAAAATTAATCCTTTCAATGTGAATGTCAGCGAGAGTAACTCCCACGTTGCTCCCACCATATAGTTTATGCCAAGAAGAGAGATCCTTAGAACAAGTGGCCATAGATCAAAACTGGGGGGGGGGGAGATATCAATTCTAGACAAAATCAAATGAGCAAATGTTTGCATTTCATCCTCTGCCAGTCCTGGTGTTTCTTCCCTTGTCACATCTTTAAGGTGTGTGATAAACCAGGAGAACACATGATCTAATCAGCTGCAAAGGCTGATACAATATTCCGCATGGATTGACTTTCAGTTCCAATATCACTAGCTATATTCCAAGAGCTAGAATTCCCTGTCTTTTTAATTTTAATTATTTTTGCATATTCTAAAAATATTCCTAAAATACCCCATAAAAAACCTGTATAGCAGGCATCCCCAAACTGCGGCCCTCCAGATGTTTTGGCCTACAACTCCCATGATCCCTAGCTAACAGGGCCAGTGGTTGGGGAAGATGGGAATTGTAGTCCAAAACATCTGGAGGGCCGAAGTTTGGGGGTGCCTGCTGTATACCACCCCACCACCACCACTAAGAAACAAAGTGGTTAGGCACCCCATGGAGTAGCCCAGGGATAGTCAGACCATGGTGGGAGATGCTAACCTTCTAGGACACGGGTTGCTAATGTGGTGTCCTCCAGAGGTTGCTAGCTGTGTGGCGATATCCCAGCCCCCAGCCCCCAAGGAAAATAATGACACATAACACAATAAATAAGGTTAATGAGCAGAAAAGGCCACAACTTTATTGGTTACAGATGATGAGTGGTATTGGCTTAGGCATTGGATCTAACTGACTATATCTTACTCCAGCCTATCTGCTGGGAGTCCAGGAAGGGTTAACCACCAGTAGGGGGAGTCCTGCTGATGCACATCAACTAGGAGCTCCCCCTGGGGTCACCGACTGGGGGCATGCCTTAGGCCCTAACCTCCGTAGGCTTTGGACAGGGCCACGCCCCCCAGGATCCTTTAACGGAATACCCTTCAATATGCGGGGACAGGTGATGGCGCTACCTCCCCTCTTCTCTTCTCCAGAAATATTCCAATGCCTAACCGCCCAAACCAAGAGTTGTGACAAATTGCTAGGCGAAAACCAAATGGCTGGTGCCAATTTGCCAAGTGGAACATTTCCTACCGGGCCCCTCAACGGAGACCGACCGAAGTCCATAGCAAGGTCGAGGAAAAGCAAACCTTGAAGGGTGGGTGAGTGGGAAAACCGGAGCAGCTGGAAGCTGGGAACAGGAGGATCTCCCGGCTGCGTCCTGCTTAAATGGGGCAGGCCACACCCCCAGGCCGCCCAGATTGGTCGGCCTGGCAAGTGACGCAGCCAGGATTCCCCCTATTGTGCAGGGGCTGGGCACCCAGCCCCTGTGCACGAGGGGAGGCCATGACTGCCCGCAACACCACCTCCTCTCAAAGGCGGAAGTGGCTTTGCCAGCTGCCACTAGCATGGCTAATGGAAAAGGATGGTAGGAGGCTAACCTCCCAGGAGCCAGATGCCACAGCAGTGGGTGGGGGAGACAACTCTTACCTTTGTACAGTAGCCTACAGTTCAGGCGTCCTCAACATCGGCCCTCCATATGTTTTTGGCCTACAACTCCCATGATCCCTAGCTAGCAGGACCAGTGGTCAGGGATGATGGGAATTGTAGTCTTTCCCCTCAAAATTGTAGTCCCAAAACATCTGGAGGGCCGAGGTTGAGGAAGGCTGCTACACTTCAACCACACAAAGGTTTCTGCATGTACAACAGGAGATGTTATTGCAATTCAAGGACATATGCCAGCCAGGCAAAGGAACTGGAGGAAAGTGTGGAGCAGGACCCATGAGGATGTGCCCTGGGTAAGGTCCTAAGAGTGTGAAAGAGTGAATTGGAGGGTTGCAGGAACTCTGGCAGCATTTGCACCATGCCAACCTCACTGCTTCCCACCCTCCTGGTATGCTACAGAGATGGCAGTAACAGGAGGTCAGGTGAATCATGCTGCCCCAGCTTGCCACCCACTACTGGAGGGACTCAGCAAAATTGGGACCATGGGGTTTAGGGATCGGTAATTTCCCCCATGTGCTGCGGTTCTGCTGAACCCCCTTCCTCTTGGTACCATTTGAATCTTTCTTCCTGGGGCTAATGTGAGCTTCAAGGATAAGATGGTGCACACGCACGCACGCACACACACACACACAGAGAGAGAGAGAGAGAGAGGGTCATTTGCAGGCATATATTATGCAACCCCAAGCTAAGGACTAAAGAATTAAGCAGCTACATCTTTCTGCTTGTGTGCTTTTCAACTCTTTTTTAAAAAAGAAAAAATTACTTTAGCTGCAGCTTTTTGAAATAATAAAGAAAAAAGCCTACGATTCTACTCAGCATTGACTGAGGCCAAATGACTATTTAAGACCTTTTCAGTCTGTTCACCTTTGGGGGGGAATTAATTATGCGCCAGACATAACTCATTCTGCAAAATGCAATAGTAATCTTTCCTGCAGAGAAAAGGCTTAGTGGAGATGTTATTGTCTCAGCCAGCCCAACCAGAGGATCCACAATGAATGTTCAGAACAGAGCACTTCTCAACTTTCAGGCTTTCATCACAGGAGTAACCTTAAGGCATGGCCCTGCCCTACTTTATTCAGGGATGAGGAACCTGTGATCCTCTGGGTACTGTTGGACATCATCTCTCATCAGCCTCAGCCAGCATGGCTCCTGATTAGGTATTATGGGAGTTGTAGTCCAAGAGCCCCCTAAGAGCCACAGGTTCCCTATCCTTGCTCTGGAAATGGAAAGGACCAGACTTTTAATAAGGGAAACAATATACCATTGAAAATTATCCTAGACTGTGTTGCCAAACTGAGAAATTACAGTCTGTTTCACACCTGAGAGGGAAAGCAATCTAAATGGCTCAATCGGCAGAGCATGAAACTCTTAATCTCAGGGTCATGGGTTCGAGCCCCACATTGGGCAAAAGATTCCTGCATTGCAGGAGGTTGGACTAGATGAGCCTTGCAGTCCCTTCCAAACCTACATTTCTTTATTCTAGAAAAAGGTGCCAGTACTCACTATGAAGTTGTTACAGTGAGTGCCACACTTTTTACCAGTGCTTTTCTTCTAGGGAAAAGAACGGTGCCAGTACTGCGTACCCTTGAGTACCCCCCCCTCCCCGGGGGAGCACTAGCTGTGCTTTTACATAACAAACAAAGAGGTGCATTCTAATTTTGTTCAGTGCAACTCGCTACATCTACCAGGGCAGAGCCTGCTTCACCACAGATAGAACCTAGCAGGCTCCATCCCTCTGCCCCAGAGGTGTACCTAGGCGCCTTTGCGCCCTTGGCAAGGAGCTGTATCAATTCCTCAGAAGCTGAAACAGACCATGGACCAGAAACTCAGAGAGAGTTTGTGTTTCGTTGCATTTTTTGCTCTGCCAGCGACTTCCTCTGCAACCATCAGGGTCAGGACTGCTCTGATTTGCCTCCCCTCCTCTGCCACTACCTCCTCTGTTGGCATCTTCACGAAAGCATTTCCAGGGAAAATAAATGCTACATCAGAATAGGGCTATGTGCACATTAGCAGTTTGACACACAGCAAGGTCATTTCCCCCCCCCCTGTGTTTCAAGCTGTGTTTTTATGTTGCTCTACACACCAGAGAGGAGACAAGGATGTATTCTCCCAATGTGCATCACTTGATTCGTTTCCCCACACCTGCAAACCCCCTGAACTCCAAGTCAACAAAGCTGCCATCTGGACATGCGCAACAGCTGTCTCAAATGAACACACCTCAGCTTAACTGCATGTTTTCAAAACAGTTGGAAGCAGGTTTGAGGGGAAAGACATCAAACAGCAATATTTCTCAAGAGGCAAAAGGTAAAGGACCCGTGGATGGTTAAGTCCAGTCGAATTTGACTATGGGGTGCAATGCTCATCTCTGCTTTCAGGCCAAGGGAGCCGGCATTTGTCCGCACATAGCTTTCTGGGTCATGTGGCCAGCATGACTAAACCGCTTCTGGTGTAACAGCACACTGTGGTGAGTGTCAGAGCGCACGGAAACGCCGTTTACCTTCCTGCCACAGCAGTACCTATTTATCTACTTGCACTGGTGTGCTTTCAAACTGCTAGGTTGGCAGAAGCTGGGACAGAGCAACGGGAGCTCACCCCATCACGTGGATTTGAACCACTGACCTTCTGATCAGCAGGCCCAAGAGGCTCAGTGGTTTAGACCACAGTGCCACCCACGTCCCATTTCTCAAGAAACTACAGGACACATGTGAATTGTGGTTTATGGTCCTGTGTATGCAGCTTCAAACACCAGCTGTAGCAGCATGCTGGAGATGGAGTAAATGGTAATGTGTACATAGGCTAGGTCTTTATTTTGGTTCTGATCAAGAGCAAAATAAAGCTGTTTCTGAAGTAGGTTAATCCTTGTGGATAAATTCTGTTTGAGTTAACCAAGAAATGAAAACCCTTCCAGAATTCTGCTAAGCCCCAGTGCCGATGCTGATGAAGACACCAACGGTGTGCAAACAGAGGAATAAACTAGAGACTATCACCTGAATACACAAAACTGTACTTGCTACTCTCTTGGGATGTCTGTTTTCTATGCACATATTTGCTTCGGAAATTTAGCACGCAGGAAAATTTACAGCCTAGGTTTACAGTGTGGATAAATGCTTGAATGTTTCCAAATCCGGAAAGCCATCACAAGACATTAAATTGACAGGCTCTGTGCGATAATTTTATAAATAAATAAATACAAATGAATACAAGGAAGTGGATCTGCCAAAGCATTCCCATCAGGATGAGTTAGGTTTGGTACAAAATGTACATTAACACTTGACAGTGAAAGACAGCTTTGATTACCAAGGCTTTTGTGTAGGTAGGTAAAAACATATATATAATAAATCCAGCACAACATTCAATATATATCTTACTGCTGTAAACAAGGTAGAGTGCAGAGAAAAGTGATCTTAAAATGAGCCAGCAGTATCCCTAATTTAACAGCAAAGTTGGTCAACATGCCTGTACATTCACACCTGTTCTCGATTTCTAAAAAGGAAACTGTCTTAGAAACCAGATCCTGTATTTGCTTGCAGCGCTTCTAATTCCAACAGTGCATGTTTATTAATGCTTTCTCAATGAGGTTTACTCCACAGTATGCATGCCCAAGTTTGCAGCCTAAATGTTGGAGCTGGCTGGATTCACTGCTGAAGGAGAGACACTCTGCACATGCTCAATTGCTTTAAGAACATGTGGGCTCCGACTACCAGCCCATCTACTCCAGCAACGTCGCTTCTCACAGTGGCCAACCAGATGCTTTGGGGAGCCTTGCAACCTTGCCATTTTGTTCATGCCAGTCCCTAGCATGGGAAACAGGTGAGCTTTGAGTGACCACATCAGGTATGCAGGTATTCTTCCAGTGTTAGCTGAATAAACCTTCAGTTAGCCTTATTTATTTATATGGCAATGAAGTGAGCTGTAATCCAATGCAACATCGCCACCTTGTGGAATGTTCCAAACATTACCGCAATAGTGGGGGGGGGAACAGTGCAAAATTCCTGCCTAACATTGCAAATCCCAGCAGAACTTGATTAATCAGCATCCTGGGTTTATTTATTTATTTTTCAAATAATATTTATTGACTTTAAAACAACAATACAAAACCCAGCTTCTTGGGTTTAACCAAGTCACAAAGATTTCTTTGGTCCCAGTAAAGACATTGCCATAACACAGACGGAGGATGACTGAGGTTCAGTGGCTGGCAGGACATGCTTTCTATGCAGATAGTTCCATGATAAGCCCAGGCAAAAGACTCCCTGCCTGCCTGAAACCTTAGCAAGCCACTGCCAGTCAGCGTATCTGATACTAAGCTAGATGCAATAATAATCTGACCCATTATAAAGCAGCTTCTTATACACCTGGCTTTAAAGACACTTACTTGCTTACTTACTTACTTACTTACTTACTTACTTACTTACTTACTTACTTACTTACTTACTTACTACCAAATCGGTCAAATGCTTCCATTGAAAAGTAGTGTGTGTTCTTTTTCAATTACTATTTATTGATTGTTTTTAATGCAATGGAGGCTCTCACTTATTTTACAAGCAATAAGTAACGTCATAATAGAAGTTATCACCAATTACAGAGATGGTGAGATGCCATGGAAGAGTTACAAAGGGAAAGGAGGGTTGAGTTTCCCTTCACATTGGTAAACTTCCAACCTATAAACCTAACTAAGCCCACGAGGATGCTGAGACCACTTGAGGCTGCTCACTTGCTCTAAACCTGATATCATATTTGCCATCTGGTGTGGGCATAGCTGCCAAGTTTTCCCTTTTCTCGCGAGGAAGCCTATTCAGCATAAGGGAATTTCCCTTAAAAAAAGGGGAGAACTTGGCAGCTATGGGTGTGGGGCAGGTAAAGACACAAGTGGGTCACAACAAGAGGTTTGCAACCAATTGCTGACACCTGCACAGTTATGTGCATATATTTTATTGCCTCTGGATCCAAAATAAGAACTGCCCATGAGCAGAACACCTCCATAGTACCTCACCCACCCAACTAAAAAGCGCAAAACAGTGTAACTTTTCTTCTCAGGGTATAGATCTTCAACCAGTGAGTTGAAGACCCACACACAGGTGGGCTGCCACGCCATCCTAGGTGGGTCACTGCAAAGCCATTTCCACCTTGTCCCTAGCTAAAGGTGCACCATGTGCCGTGTCTCAGCTAGGATGCATTCTGTTGGTGAGACACTCATTTTGTCAATTTGCCATGAGTGCAGGAGAAAGGAATCAGCCTTTTTCAGTGAGGTGTTTCTGCTTTCCTACAGCTATGCCTGTAGTATGAGAGCTCTCTATGGAACAGGGGCATTCTGTCCACTTTCTAGTCTATTCCTCTGGCTTTCTGGGCTTCTCCTGGAATGGAATTTTACTGGGAATTAGCATGGAGAAGTGTCAGCTGTGCTGGGGTAGCTTGGTAGTCGTCACGGCAGTGATGGGGCCCCAGGAAGTGATGGCAGGGGTCTGGTGGCTTTGGGAGGAGAGAGTGCTCAGGAGATGGGATTGCACATCATCCTCACCCCACTCGCAGCAACTTGAAATTGGACTGTGTCAGGGGGAAAGTTCATTGGAGGATGGATGGCAGCTAACAAACTGAGGATGAATCGTGACAAGACAGAAGTACTGTTTGGGGGGGACAGGAGGTGGGTGCGTGTGGAGGACTCCTTGGTCCTGAATGGGGTAACTGTGCCCCTGAAGGACCAGGTACGCAGCCTGGGAGTCATTTTGGACTCACAGCTGTCCATGGAGGCACAGGTTAATTCTGTGTCCAGGGCAGCTGCCTACCAGCTCCATTTGGTACGCAGGCTGAGACCCTACCTGCCCACAGACTGTCTTGCCAGAGTGGTGCATGCTCTAATTATCTCCTGCTTAGACTACTGCAATGCGCTCTATGTGGGGCTACCTTTGAAGGTGACCCGGAAACTACAACTATTCCAGAATGCGGCAGCTAGACTGGTGACTGGGAGCAGCTGCCAAGACCACATAACACCAGTCTTGAAAGATCTACATTGGCTCCCAGTACGTTTCCGAGCACAATTCAAAGTGTTGGTGCTGACCTTTAAAGCCCTAAACAGCCTAGGACCAGTATACCTGAAGGAGCGTCTCCACCCCCATCGTTCTGCCCAGACACTGAGGTCCAGTACCGAGGGCCTTCTGGCAGTTCCCTCACTGCAAGAAGCCAAGTTACAGGGAAGCAGGCAGAGGGCCTTCTCAGTAGTGGCACCCGCCCTGTGGAACACCCTCCCACCAGATGTCTAAGAGAAAAACAACTACCAGACTTTTAGAAGACATCTGAAGGCAGTCCTGTTTAGGGAAGCTTTTAATGTTTGACGTATTTTTATAATGTATTTTTATATTTTGTTGGAAGCCACCCAGAGTGGCTGGGGAAACCCAGCCAGATGGGCAGGGTATAAATATATGATGGTGATGATGATGATGATGATGATGATATTATTATTATTATTATTATTATTATTATTATTATTACTGTATGATTATTATTATTATTATTTGCAGAGAGGGAAATCCATATCTAGGGTATCTCTATGAAAATGCATCCCAGGTTGCAAGTTGGGAGTCAGGGGTGGGTCTTGGGACTGAACCTGTTAAAGGTCAGTGTGTTGGGGGGAGCGTTGATCCAGTCCCTTGATCGTGTATTCATATGTGTGGATATGATTGCATAAATTGGACTGGTAGAGCAGATATGCATGTGTGAACTCAGTTTCTGGGCAGGAATTTAGCACCCAACAGTGGAATTTGTGTTCCAGAACTTCAGGTTTGTAATTATAATCAAAAGAGAAGAAATAAAAACAGTAAAGACCTAATCCTGCTGTGATATGACCTTGCAGCCATAAATACTTCTTTTTTCTTTATAAAAAAGAAAAAGAAAGCAATTTCTTGGCTTCTGCTTTCCATGCAAAGTTCCAAATAAATGTAGAAATAAATCTCCCGAACCCTGCTGAGTGTTGGCACTGCAGATGGTAAGGGCTCTGGTAAGTGTTACAACTGAGAGGCTTCTCCAGATGAATGGTAATTAGGCACTTTAAAGTAACAAAAAGTTCACAAAATAGCATCGGCTTTGAGATGAAGAGAGTTATATCATCCATCCTGCATCATTTCACAAAACAATACAGTACTGAAGAGAGGGCCCATAACACTCACACAACCACCTGTCATATGACAATGAAGAGGGCTCTGCAAACACAATATCACCAGATCCGGAGACCAGATCTGGGGTAGAAAGGAAGGGATCTGTGGTTAGGTTGCAACAAGCAAGAAACCAATGTTTACTACATGTAATATAATGGTTGTACAAAATTTAGATTGGGAACATGGTCCTGTAGGTTTCCTCCTTCTGGGCAAATAGCTTGGGAAAGCATTCTGGGAGGGAGGTTTAATTGCTCCTCCCTCACTTCCACTGTCCTGATCCATAGCTACTAGAAGTGCTTATAAAGTGGGACATGTTATTGTTTAGTCATTTAGTTGTGTCCGATTCTTCATGACCCATGGACCATAGCACACCAGGCACTCCTGTCTTCCACTGCCTCCCGCAGTTTGGTCAAACTCATGTTAGTAGCTTTGAGAACACTGTCCAACCATCTCGTCCTCTGTTGTCCCCTTCTCCTTGTGCCTTCAGTCTTTCCCAACATCAGGGTCTTTTCCAGGGAGTCTTCTCTTCTCATGAGGTGGCCAAAGTATTGGAGCCTCAGCTTCACGATCTGTCCTTCCAGTGAGCACTCAGGGCTGATTTCCTTCAGAATGGATAGGTTTGATCTCCTTGCAGTCCATGGGACTCTCAAGAGTCTCCTCTAGCACCATAATTCAAAAGCATCAATTCTTCAGCAATCAGCCTTCTATTCGCAAATCTGAATCATGTCTAGTTTGGTCCTTAGATATATTCTGCAACGTCTGAAAAGGTATAACTACACCAAGCTTGGCAGAACAAAGCATTCTTTGCCTGTTGCCATGGGGGCAGGAAAAGGCAATGACCAAGGGTGTTGAACATTCCAAAATTCCAAGACCCTCTTTGTGCTAATAATGTTGTGGGTTTGCCATTAGGCTTACCATTGTAGATTATCCTGAGACAGTACCCTGACTTAATTAAGGTGTGTTGGTATCTCATGATGGGTCTCCGAGAGATCTAAGGCTGCAGTCTTTAACCCTGGTTTCCTGGAAGTAAACCTCACTGAATTAATAGGGATTACTTCAGAGTAAACATGATGAGGACTGGGCTGTTGTAAGAAGGCCAAGTGATGCTCAGAAGAGCTGACTCACCCCGATTCCTCAGACACAGGGAGAAAGCAAACTGCAATTTTGATGATATTAAGGTTGCTTCCGGATGACCTATTTATTGAAAATTCATCGTGAACTGTCTGCACAAAGTTTGCAGGTATGTTATATGACATTGATTTATTGAGCATTCATTCTGCGTCCTCTAGTGATTTTACCTGGCTGGAATATATCCTTGAACTGTGATAATACCTCATGCTGGCCTGCATGGAGGGCAGAGAGAATAATAGAATTGTAGAGTTGGAAGGGATCACAAGGGTCATCAAGTCCAAACCCCTGCAATGCAGGAATCTTTGAACCCATGACCCTGAGATGACGAGTCGTGCTTTACTGACTGAGCTATCCCAAAAGCGTTTGTCTGACTTTTGCCACACCCATTAATGCTATGTAGCCTCCCTGAAGTTTGTCCAGTATGGAATGTGGTCCCTAGGCTGGAAGATTTCCCCCCACCCCTCCTGTATTTTGTCCTCACTGAGCATTCATTCAGATTTGTGTATAGCACGGTTATGTGACAATGATAATTTATTCCTGATTTCCTTGTGGGATGCATCTTCCTGTTAGTCCTTCATTCATCCCCATGCCTTTCAATGCCTTTACCTTTCATAAAGCTTAATTGAAGGCCCACCCTGTTGTTGTGTTTAAAGTACATTTGTTGCACTAGGGCAGCAGAGTTCTTGGATCCACTTTAAATGCACAAACCTAAAATTCTGATGTGTGCTTCAATCTCTCCCTCAAAATCCTGACAGGCTGGAGGCACCCTAGAAACATCTGTCTTAATAAGAGAGTCCTTTTAAAAACACAGCGCTGGAGAGAGCCAATGAAGGTAAAGTGTGTCATGAGAAATCTTAGACCCCCTGGCCAGGAGGATGAAAGTCCTCCATACGGGGGCTTGATTAAAGACTCTTTCCTCCAGTTATTAAATTGGAAGGTTTTTGGATTTGTTACCACTCACAGCTCTTTTGAATCCAGTCCGCAAAACTTATGTAGGTTAGGCTTCTTTTCAGCAATGGGAATCAGCATTTCCCTTTCTTATGTTTTCAGACCTCACGACCTTTTAAAATGGCTTTTACATTATGAAAGGCGAGAACGGCACAAATTTCTCTTGCAGGTTTCAGGAGCAGAACTTCCATGCTGCAGTAAGAGATGGGAGAATAATTTTCTGGAAGGACCCATTTGAAACTGTGAGGCACAATCTGTCCCTCCCTGTGTGGCCTGCTATGGGGGGGGGAGAAATCTCTATGGGGCCCAGTTGAGCCTTTAAACTAGCCTCCCACACCAGGCTTTTTTGGAAAGGTGTGATTTTGTGCTCCTGTACAGCAATGAAGCTAACTCACTCCACTTTGTAGAGTGCATCCTGCTGCTGGCTTTAGTTCACAAATGGACCGTTCAGATCTGATTTTCCTGCATATACTACTGGCATGCAACCATGCACACACTCAGTAGCTGGTCCAAGTTGTGAGAATATTCTGTTATCAGTGGTGTAGCTAGCCGCCTGGCTGCCCGGGGCAGGTAAAAGCAATCAGTGACCATTTACAGGTATCCTGGCAGACAGGATTCTGCTGTAGACCACCTCTTCTGTGATGTATGTATGATGTATTGGGGGGTGGCCTTGAGCTACAGGGTGGCAATTTCAAAAGTCTATATAAGGGCTTGTTGTCTTTGCCCATGGAGTTTTCTTGGCAGGGATACTGGAGTGGCTTGCCAGTTCCTTCTCCAGGTGGATCACGTTTAGTCAAAACTCTCCACTATGACCTGTCCATCTTGGGTGGCCCTGCATGGCATAGCTCATAGCTTCTCTGAGTTATTCAAGCCCCTTCACCACGACAAGGCATTGATCCATGAAGGGGGACAGCAGAATATGGTCTGAAGCTCAACATCAAAAAAACTAAGATCATGGCCACTGGTCCCATCACCTCCTGGCAAATAGAAGGGGAAGACATGGAGGCAGTGAGAGATTTTACTTTCTTGGGCTCCTTGATCACTGCAGATGGTGACAGCAGTCACAAAATTAAAAGACGCCTGCTTCTTGGGAGAAAAGCAATGACAAACCTAGACAGCATCTTAAAAAGCAGAGACATCACCTTGCCTACAAAGGTCTGTATAGTTAAAGCTATGGTTTTCCCAGTGGTGATGTATGGAAGTGAGAACTGGACCATAAAGAAGGCTGATTGTCAAAGAATTGATGCTTTTGAATTATGGTGTTGGAGGAGACTCTTGAGAGTCCCATGGGCTGCAAGAAGATCAAACCTATCCATTCTGAAGGAAATCAGCCCTGAGTGCTCACTGGAAGGACAGATCGTGAAGTTGAGGCTCCAATACTTTGGCCACCTCATGAGAAGAGAAGAATCCTTGGAAAAGACCTTGATGTTGGGAAAGATTGAGGGCACTAGGAGAAGGGGACGTCAGAGGACAAGATGGTTGGACAGTGTTCTCGAAGCTACGAACATGAGTTTGACCAAAGTGTGGGAGGCAGTGCAAGACAGGAGTGCCTGGCATGCTATGGTCCATGGGGTCACAAAGAGTCGGACACAACTAAACGACTAAACAACAATATAAGGGCTTGCACACCATTGTTCTGGGTTCCTCCTCCCTCCTGCGTGGGGGGGGGGGTGAGCACCCTGCTGCAACAGTTTAATACAAATCATGCTTACTACCGTAGCTGCTTTGCTTCTCAACATTCTCTGGCTGGCCTGTTATTTTCTCCTGCTGATAGATAACCTACATAAAGGCTATTGGGTACCCCATAAGGGGAAAGGAGCAGTTTTTTTCTTATAACAATTCCCATGCTGTTTTCTGGGCATGCCTGTTTCTGTACTTGTGTGGCACACCTTTAAAAAAAATTCACTGGCAGCACACAAGATTGCAAGACAAACATTACCACCCCATAGTTATCATGTTTCACTATGAGAAAAATGGAGTTTTGTGCTTTTTTGTGGTGGGTGGGGGGCAACATCCATGTCCGGAATTTATGTAAAGGTTGGGGTGGTCGCCCCTCCAGCAGACATCATACACACCCCACCCCACCCGACTACCAAAATCAACACAATCACTCCTGCAAATGTCCACACAAAACACTTCATTACACAGGGTCCCCCCCTCCCAATCTCTAGTCAAAGGGCCTCTGCTGCACATTACCAAATGTAACAATTCACTGATAAATGTATCTATGTACTGACTCAATGGGGAAACTTTAGAAAGTCATATAAAAGCACTCCAGTATTGGATTTTGTGCCATTCCAACTTTGTTCTGTTCAGGAAAGGAATGGTTACCAAGGGGGGAGTCTGGGACGTGGGCTGGGGCAGACATAATTCCTGAACCTCGAGATTACGTACTCAGCTGCCTCTTGCACAAGAGATATTCACTGGCATCCGGGCAGATGGGTGACAGACAAGAAGCCATCCCATAGACCAGGGGTGTCCAACCGGTCGACCGCGATCGTGGAGTCCTTATCTTTCACGTTGTTTAGAATCCTGTCTCTGCCCACCTTGGTCTTTCCCTGTGTTGTGTTCAGTGTGCGTTTCTTTGTTGTCTGCTGTAGTGCTGCATTTGTCTATTAGCGGTTGTGTTGTTGGTGAGCGATTTAAATAAATTCTGTACACCTACTATTTAAAAAAAGCTACACAACTATGGAAAGCCCCCCCAAAAAGCTCAACAACTTTGGTCTGCCTCCCTCCCAAAAAATGGGTAGATCACTGCCAGTTGCCCCCCCCCCAGTAGATCACAGTCTCTTGGAGTTGGACGTCCCTGCCATAGACAATAGCAGACCATCCAGGAATGGATTAGGTTGGACAAAAGAGTGTGATTACCTTGACCGGAAAAACAGGAACTTGTAAATCTTTTTTTTTTTTTTTGTATCACTTGATGGGTGTGAGGTGGAGGGCAAACGAGAAGAGGGGGCAAACCTGATGATCAAGTTTCTGCCAGAAGACCCCTCCCTGTTTGTGACATAACTATGATGTATCTGTGATGTATGCATGATGCTTCACTAAGGGTGTTGTGGGTAAAAAGGCAAACCATCCTTTGTTTGGGGCTTCTTCCTTCTTCTTCCATGTTGTGGCTGGAAGCCTTGTTGCAACACTAAAGATCAAGCCTACATGCTGCTGTTTTGCACCTATATTCTTGGCTGGTGTCTTTGTTTGGCAATCCAAGTGAGCCCAATGATTTTCCTATAACAGTCTTATCCTGAGTCAGAGCCCTGGTTCATCTCACTCAGTATTGTCTACACTTGACTGGCAGCAGCTCTCCATCTGGTCCTCCTGCCCTAACTGGAAATTTTAGGGATCTGTGTGGGAAAGAGATGCTTTAGCACCAAGCCATGGTCCTTCCACAACTCCATTTCAGCAGGGTTGGTGGTTCTTCACCTCCAGTGGCATGAGGAACCTTCTCATGGGCGTAGGCAGGGGGGCAGGAGGGGGCAGCTGCCCCCCCCCGAAGCAAAAAATTAATGTATTTTACAGACCATAACCAGCACTTTTCCCCTCCAAAAACTGAAGTGGAAAGGGCTTTGCTTTAGCAAGAGCAGCTAAGTCTCCGCTTGCTGGGGGGGGGGGACACAGCAGTAACAAAAACACATCAAATAAATAAAGCAAAGTGGCTACCAGTAGTTAACCAGTTAAGACAATGGAGCATATATCCCCAGGCAAGATTTGATAGCTGACCATTTCACCCTATTGTTCTTAAGTGGGAGTTGTTAATGAGCATTCAGGAGCATTAAGAGTTCTATTGGCGATTTAATGAGGGTGCAGACTCAGAGGATTCAATTTGACTAAGGTGGCTCTGCAAGGCTAAAAAGAAGTGAATAAGAAAGGGGGGGGGCTGTAGCTTTGACAGACACAGTGATGTTTATAAAAAGCATTGGTGTTCCAGTCTGCCCCTCCTCCTGCATCTGTATACTGTAAATCAGGGGTGGCCACCTCCCAAGAGACTCTGATCTACTCAGAGTTTAAAACTGGGGGTGATCTACCCCCTTTTGGGGGGGGTTCAGGTCAAAGCTGTTGAGTTTTTTTAAAGGAAGGAAAGCCCTGTGTTTGGGGGTTCAGGTCAAACTTGTTGAGCTTCTTTTAGGAGGGAGGGAGGCCCATTTTTGTTTAGGGCTTCAGGTCATAGTTCAACTTTTTTGAGGGAGGAGGAAAATTTTGGGTGAGCTTTTTTTAGGGGTGCCAGTGACCTACCAGTGATCTACCACAGACATCCAGTGATCTACTGGTAGATCACAATCTACCTGTTGGACGTGCCTGCTGTAAATCAAGCAGAGAGAAAGCTGCTTACAAGGCTCCTGTACATGCAGAGTTCCAGCATCACAGCGTCACCCAGAGGCACCCACAAATATGAGTTATCCCTCTCTCTATTTCTTCCTTCCCTCCCTCTTCCATCCTTAATAAAATACGGGGGGGCAGATAAGCCCCACATAGAAAGCCCATCAACATGGGGGGATGACTCTTTCAAATACGGTATTTACCAGTAATTGGGGGGGGGGGAGGCACCTAGGCCTCTAGGAGTTGGCTGCTATGCCTAGGAGTAGGACAATTCAAGAAAGCAGAACGATGCATATGGTATGGTAATATATCAATAGAATCGTAGAATTGTAGTCGGAAGGGACCACAAGGGTCATCTAGTCCAACCCGCTGCAATGCAGGATTTTTTTTCCTAAGGTGGGGCTTGAACCATGGTTGAAATATTATGCTGATATGCAGCAACGCCTCGGAGCCGTCGTGGCTGCGGCCATGCCTTGCCCCGCCCTCGCCCGCCCTTCCACCCCCTCTCGCCTGCCCGACCCTCCTGTCCTCTTGCTGCAGAGTTCCAGCATCACAGCGTCATCCAGAGACACCCACAAATATGAGTTATCTCTCTCTCTATTTCTTCCTTCCTTCCCTCCCTCTTCCATCCTTAATAAAATACGGGGGGGCAGATAAGCCCCACATAGAAAGCCCATCAACATGGGGGGATGACTCTTTCAAATACGGTATTTACCAGTAATTGGGGGGGGGGCACCTAGGCCTCTAGGAGTTGGATGCTATGCCTAGGAGTAGGACAATTCAAGAAAGCAGAATGATGCATATGCTATGGTAATATATCAATAGAATCATAGAATTGTAGTCGGAAGGGACCACAAGGGTCATCTAGTCCAACCCCCTGCAATGCAGGATTTTTTTCCTAAGGTGGGGCTTGAACCATGGTTGAAATATTATGCTGATATGCAGCAACGCCTCGGAGCCGTCGTGGCTGCGGCCGTGTCTTGCCTCGCCCTCGCCCCCCCTGCCACCCCCTCTCGCCTGCCCGACCCTCCCGTCCTCTCCAGCCAAGCAGGGTAGCCGCCAACGCTACCAGCCCCAGAAGCACAAGGTGGCCGCTGCTGCCACCGCCACGATGTCATCAGGCCCGTTGGCCCTTTAGCCCCGCCCACTTTGTGGCCCCTCCCCTTCTGTGCCTTGGCCCCGCCCCTGAACGACCATGGCTTGCCCCCCCCCCTAGTTTTGATCCTGGCTACGCCCCTGAACCTTCTGTCTCATCCTCAGGTCCTTCAGCTGATGGAAAAGAGCAGGTCAGCTCACACCTCTAATCTTTTACTACTTCTACAAATGTAAAAAGAACAAAAAATTATTTAAGAAAACTACTTGACATTGTTCTGTCCCATCCCTACCCACGTATGCTTTCACATTTCTGTGAATATCACAAATATGACGAGTGTTTATAAAATTGAGACTTTCTCTCTTTTTCTCTTGCACAAACACTCTGTTCCACAAGAGGGCATCGATGTAATAAACCTGATTGTGATTCATAAATTACTACATTGGAAGTAAAACACACACACAAAAGGAAAGTAGGTAAAGATAGTGCTATTATATAAAAAAAAGAGGTGCCAGAACTCACCAATGGAGCCCACCTGAGAGGTGCTGGAACTGGGTTCCTGAGAGTTCTGCCCCCTATCATTCATACACTCAGGTGCTAAGCTCATTAATTGGGAGTAAATTAGAACAAATGCTTGGTACATATGGTTGGTATACTTTGCACAGTCACAGCTACCTTTTTCCAGGAAACAACAGAAACAATAAGGGACTGGTTGTGTGAGTAATTTGCAAGAATGCCAATTCTTTGGGAAAGACCTGTGCGATCGGGCCTGCCCACATTTGCTTGTCTATTGCATTAATATCCATCTTTTTTCTCCAAGGAGCTCAAAGTGGTGTCCATGGTTCTTCCCTCCTCATTTAATCCTCACAACAACCCTGTGAGGTAGCTTGGACTGAGAGGCAGTGACTGGCCCAAGGTCACCCAGTGAGCTTCACGGCTGAATTCAAACCCTGGTTTCCAGGGTTCAACACTAACCACTATGCTATGCTGGAGGCAGAATATTCAAATGCCCTGGCGTATGTTAATTATATATGTGATTGCAATAATTGTGACCCATTCATGCTTCTTATATTTGTACATCTGAAGGTGCTGGGGAAAGTCCTTTAAAAAGTGACGTTTGGGGAATACATGAAGGGACAATGCCCCAAGGTAAAGACCTGGGTTTATTTTTAGTACCCCGTATCGAGCCATATTGAGTAAAACCACACGGAGACAACTGAAAAGGGATGACTCATCTATTATATTACTTTATCACATTTTATTGGGTATTTTGAATGCCACTAGAGTTTATATCATAGGTGATTATCATTGGTTAAGTATACAGAACTAGGAAGGCAGTACCAGTAAATAAGACTTAATGAAATCTGAGATAGAGATAAGGGGAAGTCTTTGGTAGGGAAAATATTGTTTGATGACCTAATGAAATATTGTTAATGGTCTTTCTTGGATATGTATGGTGAGAGGAATGTATGTTCCTTTTGATTCTCTCTTTCTTTCTTTTTTCCTTTTTTCTTTCTTTTTCTTTTTCTTTTCCTTTTTTTCCTTTCCTTCTTTCTCTTTCTATATTATTATGGGTTGCGTTATTAGTTTTTCATATGATTTTGTATATCATTATTTATATATTAATGTTTATCTGGTGTATCTGTATTATTTTGGGGTGTGCTGAGTGTATTTTTAATCTAAAATGTAATAAAGTATATATTTAAAAAAAAGTGACGTTATCTAAATTCTTTGCCCAACAGTAAAAGATAAAGAAGAATCCATTTCAGATGTTCCCCACATATTTCAGCATACTGGAATGCAGCACACTATTCTAATGGAGATGTTTTATTTAACATAAAACATAATTTGGATATTTAAGGGAATAGCACTAGTCATTAGTCAAAGTACGTAATGTTACGCAACACTGAAGTTCTGTTCTGACTCTTAAAGCATGTACTGTAGTATTTTATATGGCCGTAAGATGGCACTACAGAAAAAGATATGCTTAAGGCTTGGGTCTGGTTGTCTTTAATATGATGCAGAGTGGCTACCTGGCTTACAGAAGAGCTCCATCAACAAACCAGGTGTTCTGTGGAAACAGGTACTCTGAAGAGCAGTTACTCTTGATTGCCGAGAAGATAGCAGTTCTGTTGATTGACCAGTGATCCCAGAGAAGCTCAATCCAGACATATTCCAGATGGTGTGAACTCTCACCAGAAATTATATGCAGGGGGTGGGCTCCCAAAACTGGGGAGGTGACAGTGATCCAGTTCCTTGCAACATGCTTTTCCTTTGCCAAATTCCTGAGGAAAACTAGGAGGAAATGCTCTCTCCTCCAAAATCCTTCCTTCCTGGCTCTCCATGAATGGCCCTCACATAATATATATTTCAATAGCAGCTGTGCTGCCTTGCACATGTCAGTATTTATTATCAGCTGTGACTCTAAACAGGTAAAGGTAAAGGGACCCCTGACCGTTAGGTCCAGTCGCAGAGGACTCTGGGGTTGCGGTGCTCATCTCGCTTTACTGGCCGAGGGAGCCTGATCGGCAAGCCCTAGGCTCTGTGGTTTAGACCACAGCACCACCCGTGGTGTGGTCTAAAAAAACTCTTAAAAGCTGCGATCAAATGATTTCCTTATGAAAATATGATGCAGTAATTGCCCTTAACAATTGACTGATGATTTGAATGACCATATCAAGTACATGATTTTATCAGGTGTGACCAGATTTTTATTTTTTTTGTTCTGGGTGTGGCTAGTGGATCCACACAGTGAGAGCTATTAGATTAGTGAGGACCAGGGATGGAGCCTTCTCTGTGGTGGTCCTTTTGGTAGAATGCCCTCTGCAGAGGCCTTTCTCAACCTAGCTAGCAGGACCAGTGGTCAGGGATGATGGGAGTTGCATCTGGGGATGCAAGGTTCAGAAAGGCTGCTCTATGGGGAGGTAAGTATTGCTCGCTCCCAAATATTCCTCTCTGGAGAATGCCAGTATTAGGTTCCATGTTTCAGTTGTCTTTAGTTAATCAAAATACCTACTGCCATCTTCTTACGCTGCCCTCATAAGGCCTAACAAAGGAGAGCTCCTTTTGACCAGAACTTCATGGGGCAATCTTAGTGAATGTTGGCTTCTCCTGCATTTCCTTTGAACCATGCATGGCTTTTTCAGCTGGGAAGGTGTGGTCTCTTCACTATACACCTCCAAACACCAGCTCCCTCTTTTTGATTTGGGGCAAGTACCACTCTATGGAACTTCATAAGAACGTAGGGAACTGCCTTATACTAAGTCAGGCCATTGGTCTATCTAGCTCAGTATTGTCTGTACTGACTGGCAGAAGCTCTCCAGGGTTTCAGGCAGGGGACCACCCCAGCTCTACCTGGAGATGCTGGGAACCAAACCAGGGACATTCTGCCTGCAAAACAGCCATTTCCCCACAACCTCTTCTCTGAATGTGTCACCTGCTCACCCTTCAAACACATTGTTTTGAAGGCTGGGGAAAACAAGGGACGAGGTTGAGTGGCATTCTCTTTAACAATACCCCCACACACATTAAGCCTGTAACACACACACACCCCCAATAAATCCTGGCTACGCCCATGCAGCCAGACAAAAACACTCAAAGAGGGTGTGAGAAACATGGCCTGGGGAGAATTCTGAGGGGCAGAGAGAGTTCAAGGTACTTGTGTTAATTCACAAAGCCCTAAACAACTTGGGTCAAGGTACCTTAAGGACCACCAGATCCTTTTTGCTCTACCTCCATCACCGAGATCCTCTGATGGGTCCCATTTAGTAGTTCCCCACAGGCAGAGGTTTCATTAGCCCTAGGGACTGAGCCTTTAGTGTGGCAAGCCTTGCCCTGTGGAACTCCCTGCCAGTAAAGGTTCAGCAGGAAGCATTCTCTCCCTTCTTTCAAGTGCCTCTTGAGAACGATATTGTTCAGAAAGGTCTTTGCAATAGGAATTTTCCCATTTTTAACCATCACCACCATCTTTGAGTTGAGTTGAGTCTGTCTTGAGAGACAGTGGAGGAGTGGACCTTTGGGGTGAAGTCAAATTGTTGGAAGTCTGCTGGTCTTGTGAAGCCTGCAGTTGCTTTGAAGGTCCTGTCTGGGTAGAACATCAAGCTTCTATGTTACACAGATCTCTGCTAGTCAGCAGTTGGGTAGTGGTAAATTCAGACTTGCAGGTGTCTATGAATTTTTGACCATGGCTTCAATATCGACCAACCTTTTCCTTCTCATCCGCCTCATACTTTGCTTCATCCAGCTTGACAAAGACTTCTGTGGAGTCAAAAGCTTGCCCACTATTTTGTGACACTTCAGATGAACATATTAAAGGGACATATTTATCAGAAGAAAAATGGTAGTTTAGCTCTTTGCCAGGCATGCGAATGTAACCTACCTCTTTCTCTGCTTACCTTGTTTGGTGGGTTTCTGTTGGAAGCGTGGGTGCAACTCAGCTTGCAACAGAGGGTTTGGACGGTGTTAAAACAGACAGCTTAAGGGACCACCAGATTCCCAGAGTATCCCTGTACATTTGACCTCTTTGCTGAGGTTCCTGTCTCTTTAAAGTTTGACTGATAGTAGCCTTGAGGTTCTTGGTGGAAAGGCGAAATTCCACTGTAATAATAATAATATTTTACTAGGAGAAATCCATAAGACCATTCATCCATAAGTCTGAAACTACCTAGCCGGAAGGGATATACTTTGAAGATCACTGAAGGAATTATGGGAATGTTGAGGAAAGTAGGAGAAGATATATTGATTCAATATTATCCCTCCTCACTCATGCTAGTGGGCAAGCAGCAGAGGACATTCCCTTGCAGATTGCTGGAAGCAAGTTGATGGATTCATCAGAATCATTTAAATTCAGCAATCCAGTCTGGCCTGTCCAAGTCTGGATTGTTCCTGGAAGTTTCTCCTTTTATTTCTCTCTTAAAATAATAATAACACGGCAGTATTCTTTAAAAATAAGAGTAAAGTTTACTTACATTCAGTTCACAGCAGTAATCTGAAGGCAGCCTTTATCTTGTGGTTACAGTTACATTTGTAGAGTAAAGAAGTCTGAGCTAGGCCTTGGACTTTCTACCTTGTGGCTTCCATCCTCTGTAACATACCTACCAAGTTCGTGTGGGAGAAATAAGGGACCGGACCGGAAGTAGCAGACCGGAAGTAGCGCTGCCACCATTTTGGAACTGGGCGGAGCATGCTCAGAAGCGACTTTTGATACTGCTTTGCCCAGTTCCAAAATGGCCGCCACGCCAGAAGTCGCACTGC
This sequence comes from Zootoca vivipara, assembly GCF_963506605.1. Classification (NCBI taxonomy): domain Eukaryota; kingdom Metazoa; phylum Chordata; class Lepidosauria; order Squamata; family Lacertidae; genus Zootoca; species Zootoca vivipara. The sequence goes on from NC_083282.1 coordinate 71,574,127, forward strand.
AGCCATTTTGGAACTGGGCAGAGCTGCATCAAAAGTCGCTTCTGAGCATGCTCCGCCCAGTTCCAAAATGGCCACCGCGCCAGAATAAACCGGGGGGAAACAAAAAAATTCGTTTTTTCAGCTGAGAACAGCTAGAAAAACGGGGGTTTCCCGGGGAATACGGGAGACTTGGCAGCTATGCTCTGTAAGGATGAGCCATGTGCTGGCTAAGAGCCAAAAGAGGAGGTCCAAGAGAGAAGTCCAAAAGGAGAAAATGGAAAAATGGGAAGATAGTTTGCCGACCCCTGGGCTAGCCACACAGCTAAGGCCCGCAGGCCAGATCAGGCCCAATTGCCTTCAGGATCCAGCCTGCAGACTGTCTGTGGATCAGCGTGGGGATTCTGTTCATTCAGGCTGCACCATTTATTTTCTGCGCCATTTCATTTCACTTTCACACACACACACACACACACACACACACACACACACACACACACACTGTGGCGGAGCCTCCTCCCTCCCTCCTCCTGGCTTCTCATCACACTGCCTAGAGGAGGAAGGGGGCTGGGCTGAGCTGGCTGGGCACCTGTCAGGGGACCACCGGGGGTCAGCAGAGAGTCTGGTGGATCGGAGCAAGGGCTCTTGGATGCTGCCAGAGCCCCACCGCCTAGCGCCTTGCATCTCTGGAGGAGATGCAAACTCTTAGGGATGTTGTGGAAATGGGAGCTCCAGAGGAAGATTTGCAGAGGGCGGACCCAAGCACTCAAGAGGAGGAGGCTCCAGGAGCCACAGCGCTGGTCCCTCTACTGACCAGCTCTAGTGGAGAGGGTGCTCCACCAGCACCCTCACCCCAACAGAGTGGGAGAAAGAGGCTGGACCAATGGAGGAGGTTCAGGGTGCCCCGGGGTTTATGCTGGCGAAAATCACGAAGGGAGGCGCTTCCAGATTCTGAATCGGATTAGTACAGGCATGCTTTTTGATGCTCTGTCTTGTACATATGTATATAATTGTTTTAGTTGTTTAGTCGTGTTCGACTCTTCGTGACCTCATGGACCATAGCACACCAGGCACTCCTGTCTTCCACTGCCTCCCGCAGTTTGGTCAAACTCATGTTGGTAGCTTCAAGAACACTGTCCAACCATCTCGTCCTCTGTCGACCCCTTCTCCTAGTGCCCTCAATCTTTCCCAACATCAGGGTCTTTTCCAGGGAGTCTTCTCTTCTCATGAGGTGGCCAAAGTATTGGAGCCTCAGCTTCATGATCTGTCCTTCCAGTGAGTACTCAGGGCTGATTTCCTTCAGAATGGATAGGTTTGATCTTCTTGCAGTCCATGGGACTCTCAAGAGTCTCCTCCAGCACCATAATTCAAAAGCATCAATTCTTCGGCGATAATAAAACCCTGTAAAAACCAAACAAGGGGTTTGGAGCCGCTTACTCGTGAGGAAGCTACCAACACCATTACAGCACCATTTTAAGTAGCCCCTCTGTGGAGCCAGCCATTTCACGCTGCTCTTCCCTCCACCACCGCCCTGGTGCTCCTGTGGGCCAGAGAGTGGAGTGGACGAGCTCACTCTACCTACCCACGAGAAACAGCAGCAGTGGCGGTGGCGGCGGTGGACCAAGGGAAGGTAAGCACAGCAGCTGGGGCTGGGGGCTGGGGAGGAGGACTACTTGCCCCCCTTGCCTCTTCTTCCAGCTCCCCCCCCCCGGTGCCACTTCTCTGGCCCACCACAAGGTCTGAGGGACAGTGGTCTGGCCCGCGGCTAAAACAAATTGCCGCCCCCTGGGCTAGCCCTTTTACCCTCTGCTAGGGTCATGCCCATCTACCTGGTCACACACAAGGGGAGGAGGCTCCAGAACAGGTATGACAGGAAGTCCTCCCTGTCTGGAGTCACATTCCCCTGTGTGTCCACTCTAGGCAAGAGGAAAATGTTGTACTTGCCTGCTTCAGTGATGATACATTCCACAGGAAAGAGCTGCAGGAAACTGAGTATCTGATTGATCCTTTCCATGGACAATACATCATTAGTATTGTCCAGAACAGCAATTCTTGGGTCAGAAGGTAAAATATTGGGTGGTGATTGCCTGCTCCTTTATTATTATTTTTAATTTACATATGTATCAAATGTATCTGTCCATGCACATACCCACACTCCTCCAAATCACCACTTAAATGCTTAGAAGTCCATGTTCTCAATGTGATGCTTTCGGAGAACTTTCAGAAAAGGATACATCATATACAAAGTGAAAATCCATGTGTAAGAAACTAGGAGGCAGAGAGGCTAAGGAGTATGAGAGAGTGGTGCATATTGAGAGCAAAGGTCTTGGCCCATAAGAAAAAAAAACCCAAAGTCTCTATTTGGGCAACATCTTTCTTAGACCACCCAAAATGTCAATGAATAATGTGTAACCTTTCAAGTGCCTCAGAATTCTCGATCGGTGGAGGGAACATTCTTTCATATATGGTGGACTTGTAAAAGGGTAAAAGAGAATTGGGAAATGATCCATAATGAATTGCAAAAAATATTTTTAAGTACTTTCCCCCCCCCCAAAAAAAAGCAGAGTCCATTCTGTTGGGGATAATTCAGAGTAAATTCCCAGGTATCAAAAAAGGTTATATATGTATGCTACCTACTACTGTGGCCTGTGTTTTCTTAGCCCAAAAATGGAAAATGAGCAAGGTCCCAACTAAAGAAGAATGCAACTTGAATTGACAGAATATGCACCTCGCAGACTCAACATATGGAATAAGAGAACAAGAAGAACATATATTTAAAGAAGATTGGAAAACATTTATTGAATATATGGGAAATAATTGTGTACAGCTGAAAACGCTGGCAACATTAAGATAAATTCAACAGTGGAAACAAGTTTTGATGGAAGCAATGATGGAATACTGAATGGTATAGTTTTTTGTAAAATATGTAAAATTTATGAAACTGTATGTAAAATGAACCATGGAAAGAGAAGAAGGGAAGTCATTGATATCTTAAGGATGGAAAATGAGTACTTTAAATTGTAAAACAGAAAACTTAATAAAATTTATATACAAAAAAAGAATTCTCGATCGGGCTAAATGTTAAATAAAAATAAAAAATATTGGGGAGGGAAAGAGGAATAAGGGGCTGTTAGTCATCCAATAGGTCTCTACAAATGGCTTGTTGTTTAGTCATGTCCGACTCTTCGTGACCCCATGGACCAGAGCACGCCAAGCACCCCTGTCTTCCACTGCCTTCCGCAGTTTGGTCAGACTCATGTTGGTGGCTTCGAGAACACTGTCCAACCATCTCGTCCTCTGTCGTCCCCTTCTCCTTGTCCCCTCAATCTTTCCCAACATCAGGGTTAGGTAAAGGGACCCCTGACCATTAGGGTCCAGTCGCGGACGACTCTGGGGTTGCTGCGCTCATCTCGCTTTCCACTTGCACTTTGATGTGCTTTCGAACTACTAGGTTGGCAGGAGCAGGGACCGAACAACGGGAGCTCCCCCGGTCGCCGGGATTCGAACCGCCGACCTTCTGATCGGCAAGCCCTAGGCTCAGTAGTTTTAACCCACAGCGCCACCCGCGGCTACAAACGCCTTAACATCCCCTAAAGCACACAAACATAAAAAGCAGAACGACGAGCAAAAGGAGCCGGCTGGCTGGCTTGAGTTCTAAAAGGAAGGGCTTCTAAACCGCTCAATTTGACGCACGCGCGCGATTGCCAGCTCTTAGGTTGGGGAGGCTTCGTTCGCTTGAGGCCCCGTGTTTCCTAAATGAAGCTTACTATATTATTAACGCTTTATAAGCGGGCTCTTCCCTGCAGGCAACCAAGCTGGCCACATGAGCGGTGCATTGGGAGTCTGGTGGGGGAAGGGGCCTCATATTCCAAGTCAGACCATCATGCGTCCAGAGTCCGTCCAGCTAAGCTGAGGGCTGTCTCTGCTGGCTGGCAGCGGGTCGCCGGGGTTTCAGAAAGGGCACGTTCTCCCCGGGCCTACCCGGAGATGCGCGTAAAGCAGACGCCCTACCGCGGAGCCACTGCCCTACAGTGGACTTCTGCGGCTAAACGTCGCACGATCTCGAATCGAGCCAACTTAATATCCTGCGGGGTGATCTTCAGGCCCTTTTGGGGTCCCTTCAGGGAGGAATCTGCGCTAAGGTGATTTTCCCCTCTCGCTGCCTCTTGGTTCTTTCCAGTTGCCTCCTTTTTTCGTAGCCCAATTCTTCCCCTTCCTCACCGTCTTCTGCGGACGAATCTCTCCCTCTCCCTCTCGCTTTCCTGCATTGCAGACCTATTGGCAAACAGAAAACTCCGCAAGAAGAACATGGGACCAACTGCTTTCCTAACCCGAACACGTGCGCCCATAAATGCTCAGAAAAGGGCCATTCTATTCACATCCAGATTTCCTTTCCGGAGACCTGTTTGACTGGCCTGACTTAATTTAACACTAACCCCACTATCTAAGAGAAAGACCCACTGGACTCAATGGAACTTTCTGCGTAGACATCTACAGGATGGCCTCAACGTCAATGGTTTCTTTAAAAAATTAATCCTCATCAATTGCCACTAAGAGAGGCTTGAACTGCGCTCGAGTGCCGAAGAGCGCATTCATTCCTGGCGGCATCACCGCTTTCCTTCCCGCGAAGAAGATCGCATGGTTACGATCGTGCTGTTAATGTAAGTGGAGCTGAGAATTAAACCTACGAGAAGAATCAATGGGACGAGAATTCTGTGTTAATTGCGCTGATGGAGTGCCCAATTCTTTGCTCTGGGTGGTTAGAATAAAAGGCAAACCCTCATCTCCGGGGTCGAGGGTAGTTCAGGACGCTTTTTTCATAACATTTTACATACCTGTCTAAAAAACGACTTACCAGTATCCTCGCCCTTAATTTTTCAAAGGCTTTATTAATTTGGAAGCTGACTACCGTACCTTTCATTAAAGAACGGTTTTCCAGTTTTACGAAGTAACACAAGCGAATCAAATCATATTACTGTTTATCCGAATTATATTTCAACATCAATTACGATTAGTCGATGGTGCTGATTATGATTATTACGCCTCCAGCAGAAAATAAAAAATAAATCACGGCGCAATTCATCAGCTGCATGCCTGGGAAAGAAGTGGTGATGCAATTCTTCGTCACAGTGTGACGTTGTGCGGGGGAAGATTATAGCTCATTTTCCTTCCTCTGACTTAAAAGCCATGTGAATGAATTATAATACAGTATTTTTAAAAACAAATACAAAAACGTGTAACGTAATGGAATCTAAAATATATGCGACACTAATAAATAAACAACACTAGCCTGTGCATGTTTACTCTGAAGTAAGTCCCACTGTATCCACTGGGCCTTACTCCAAGGAAAGCATGCATAGAATTGCATACTTGTTATTGCGGCATATATTAGATATATACAGTAAAGCTATTTCAGTTTGGCCATTCCCGTATTTCAGATAGACAGATGAGCAATGCAAACGACGACATACATTTATATTTCTGCCCTTTTCCCTTTCAAGGAGAAAATTCCGCCTTGCTTCTTCTCTGCTAGAAAATTCCAGGAGTTAATATTAGATATATATGAGACACCGTGCTCTCTTTGAAAAACGGAAGAGAAAATGTTAAAACATTTCCCACCCGTTACACCAATTCCTAGGGTATTTCTATGTAGAACGCTTTGCTAAGCAGCTTATTACTTCAATGATTGCTCTGTTATACAAGATCTCAAAGCATTCGATATTCTAGAAGCTTCAAACAATGCTGTTCGCTTGGAGTACTGGGAAAAATAAACCTTATCTGCCCACGAGGAGGCGCTATTTGGAATTTCCTAATTCCAAAATTAATACTGTACAATGAAACTCACTTAGCCAGTTAAGATAAGGGGAAATAGATGGGTGGGTAAGAAGATTGTTTTTTAAAAAGAGACTGTTCATTTCTGATGTCTTATGCTGCCTCCAGCAATAGCACAATAACAGTTTAGAACTAGGATGATATATTCTATAAAGGAAACATGAGCACCAACATCTTGTCCTCTGTAGGCTTGAATAAAATACTTTCTTTCCTACTGCAGTGGATGGAATCTGGCATGAATTTCAATATCCAGGAACTAACAAGGGCTGCATGTTTTACTATAATTGAACGACAAATTTGCTTAAATCTGACAAATTTCAAAATTGCCACTAATTCAAATATTGGAATATTTGGTAAATCACATTTAAGAAATCACTGGCATAATTTTCTTCCTCATCAGTTACATAAAAGAGTTTAAAATACTACACAAATCTAATTCTTCAGAATACATTTAAGAGCAAAGAAACATCATAAAAAAATTATCTTCTTTGCTGAACATCAGCTTTTGCCACCAAAGCTATAATTACACTGGAAAGCCACAAATAACCCAAATCCCAGATAAGAAGTTGAAAATTCAGATATCAAGATGAGCTATTCAGATTTTTCAAATATCAATATGCAAATTTGATATTTGAGGATTTGAATGAGAACACAAGGCAGGGAGGGTGGGGGAATGAAAACATATAAATGAGAAATTTCCTCACTGTTTCATTTCAGTTCTGCACTAGTCCAACTACACATTCAACTATAACGTGGCATGGCCCTGTCAGGACTGGCTCACTTCAGAAAGTGTGTTTTAATTACCCTATTTAAAAAAAACCTGAAGAAAAACAACCTAGAATATCAGAAAGAAGACTACATTTTGCAATCTTTACCCTTACATGCTATCTTACTACAGACAGGAAGGATTATTTTATATGGGGGGAAACTCATTCATGTGATTTCCCCCTACCTATAATCTGAAAAGATACAGTCCAGAAAGAGTTGTACCATAGGATGGTTCTGAATGTGTATTTCGCTTTTTAGACTTGTCAGACTCTGGGGTTTAATTCCCATCTCAGTAAGAGCTGAGCTCAGCCTCAACTTCCCATCTGTAAAATGATAATACTACCCACTTTTGGCATGCTGCTGTTGTGCAGATATGCTATGGAAAGAAATACTTTGTACATTAAAAATGGTGTGTGAATTAAATAACAGCAACAATTATTAATGGGTTGAGGAACTGAAAACGCAGAGACACAATCAGCAAAATTCAGAGGCACACACCCAATCCTTATTTTAGCCTCCCTTCCTGAGCCACACTCACATAAACTGAGATGGGAGGAGCCAAGGCAACTGTCCCCTACAAGATAATCCTCATCGTGTGTAGGCTCGATCACAAATGATAGACTTTGTATTGGTTAGAGGACAGCTAATGTAACATAGCAGCGAAGAAACTTGGACCATATTTCTGTGCACAAGGAGTTGGTCACACAGGAATCACATTATGTGTCATGTGAGTCAAGGAGCTGCCAAGTCAAACCTTGTACCTGCCATGACCCCACTACATAGTTAACAGCACATTCCTACTCAGAGGTAGGAATTTTAGACAAGCCCTTGTCTCACAGCCTCTTCCCCACATCTGTAATAATGTGCTGATACTGACCTACCTTAATGGCTTGTTGCCATGAGATAATGTATGTGAAATGCTAGGTTTGAACACAGTAGGATGCTATTGTTCATACCAGTTTAGTTGTAATGACCAGCTTGTCCCGTTGATTTCAATGGAACTTAAGTTCAGATACATAACCGAGCAATCCTAACCATGTCTATTTGGAAGTCCTATTGTATGCAATGAGACTTATTCCCAGGTAAGTGACTGCAGCCTTGGCTACAATACTAACCTCAATTACCTGGGAATAAACCCCATTGAATTCAATGGAGCTAATTTCTGAGTAGCCATACCGGTAGTTAAGACTACAGTCTCAGTCTGGATGCAGCCCAGTGTGCTCCCAGATTACAGTCCCCTAGAACAAACCATGCCAGCCAAAGTTATTATGGTTTCTCTTTATTGTTTGATATATTTATGTACCACATTATATGTTAAAGATAGATTTTCTGATATACATTTTTCATCTTTTTTACCACAATTACACCACACATACATTGGAAACAGCTCCACAGATCTGGTAGTTGCACAGAATGGTTTTTTGTGTGTGTTTTTTGTTTCATATCCAGAATACTTTTTTCAAATCCAACAGCTTCATTTTATTTTATTTTGTAATTTAGAAATAAAAATGACCCAATCCAGAACTGAACTCCCAAGTCTCTGATCTCAGATGGAGGTCAAGGAAGGTCAAAATGGGAAGCGCTGGTATTGGACATGAGTTGGTATGGAAGTATTAAGCAGTCCTTACTAGTTGTTTTAATATACAATGTAAACACTACAGCTTTTGTGGCTCATCATTGGTCACTTAAACCATTTCAACTAGTTGCTCATACAATCTAAATCTTGCATTAAGTTTCATCTGGTCATTATGCTGCCCAGTGTCCCAGCACAAGGATCCCAAGAGACTGGTGTGCCTTTTCTTTCTAAAAAACAAGATTGACTTGCATAATACTTGCAGAAATATTACCAGGAAGCCTCTCATTATTTCCAAATATGGAATTTCATCTTCCTTATAAAGATAAGTTTTTAGACTAGTGAATGAACAGGACAAGGAAATATTTCAAATATTTTCTCTCTGATAATATCTAAATATATATATATATATATATATGAGTCTTCTTATTTAAAAAGTCTGCTGGGCTAAGTGTTTGATCTGGAAACTTTGCTTAAGGTTCTGTGATAGAATTTCTTGGGTGTAACTAAAACAAAAAAAAGAAAGAACAACATTTCTCCTTTGATGAGGATGCATAATCATTTGACTATGTGGATGTCCTGTGTGATTCTCTCGCAATCCCTCCCTTTAAATGCAACCAGCTCAATTCATCCTTTAGTCTTCTGTATTGGTGCTATAAGCCTCAATGAGGCCTTCTAAAGAGTGAATGAACCCAGACACACTGCATATACCCCCTATTACAAAAATGGCCACATCAAAGAAGACATGGTGCCACAAGAGCTTCCTCCACAAGAGCTTGAGGTGGAAGAGGCTGGGGAGGAGGAAACAGAGGCCTGCACCTGTGAGGCTCCCGGTCAGGCCCATCAGGAGGGCAAAATGAGGGACATAAATGGCCATCAACAAGGTAAAAACTACAAGGGCACACCTGAGGCTGAGTCCCCAGGCTTTGATCCTGCCATCACCTCCATAGCAATTAGGGAAGAAGGCCCTGGCTCCATCTTGGAAAAGGGATTTCTCCAGGACCTCCACAGCTGCAAAGAACGGCAACGGGTAGGACAGCAAAGCTTTGGCCACCAAGAAAAGGTTGACGACAGCCCTAATGGTGGATGGCAAGTTATCTGTGATGACTTCCTTTGTCTCGTCAGCCCAAGTCAGGTAGGCAACCAAGGCAAAGAGTCCCTTCAGGATGCAAGCAGCTATGTGAGTCCAGTTCATCATGCAGTGGAACTCCTTAGGGTTCTGCATGTTCCCTTCTAAGGAAGGCAGAAAGATCTGAGAGGTGTAGCTGAAGACAATGATGCCGATGGAGATGGGGAACTTCTTCACGTCAATGTAAAACTTGACTTTGTCCCACGCCCAGTCGCGGGCTCTGGAGAGGCAGTAGGCAATGACTAAAATGTTGATCACAAAATGGGCCAAGGTGCAGAGCAAGCTGAACTTGGAGACAGCCTTGAGGTTCTTCAAGAAAGCACAAGGGAGGAGCACGGCTGTGGCAATGATGGACCATGATTTCTGAGAGACCGGCAAGGTTGGGAAGCTGTTGTACATCAGGTTGCCACTGACCACCACATAGAGGATGCAGGTCATGACCAACTCTATGATCTGAGCCACATTCACAATCCTGCCCCCGAGCGAGGGGAACCTGGGAGCACAGCAAGCATTCGCAATGTCTACATAGGAGTCTCTCACCCTGACTATCTCCCCGTCTTCGTTCTCTTCATAGAGGCAGGCAATGAGGATTTTCCCAGTGTAGCAGCAAACCACTGCTGCAAAAATAATTAAAAAGAGTCCTAGGTATCCACCATGGAGTATAGCATAGGGCAGGCCAAGGACAAACATCCCCTAAAAAGAGACAAAATGGAGACTGTGTTGCTCAGTTTTACTTAGCACGTGACAACTGGGGGGGGTGGAAGTGGAAGGGGCACAAACAAAATGCAAGGGCCTGTTACCCACCCCAATCCCTCCAATCTTCCATAGAATAAAAATAAAAATCAGGAAAGACCCCAGAAAGAAATGGCATACTTCACTTTTCTGCATGTAATAATTCTTAAATGTTTGAATGTAATCACAAAACCTTTATTTAAGGTGGTGGTGGTGGGATTCTGTCATTTAAAGTCTGTGGTTTCTTTCTTTTTAAAAAACTTAAAGTTGCATGCTTTGGAGAGAGGGGGGGAGGCATAAATAGTTAAATATTTCAAAGCTATTTTTTAATTTAAAAAACCCAGTTAAGTAATCCATAATGTCTTGGAATAAATTGCAATAAATCATCGTCCTTGCTTGCAGAGGTGTTTTTCCTTTTTTAACTAACATTAAGACTGCAATCCTAAACACACTTGCAAGGAAGTGAGCCCCATTGAACACCATAGGATTTACCTCTAGGTAAGAATGCAATGGATTCACTGCATTTCTTTAAATGGCTATTGGCCCTTTTTCGTTTGACTGGGTTTTTGTTTTTTAAGATCCAAAGCATTGAAGCAATCTTGAAAATATCTCACACAAGGAAAGTGGCTGGCAGCTCTCAAATTCATTCCCTTCTTTGCAAATTGGAAGGATATGTTTTGAATCAGTAGCGAAGACAAATATCCCTAACTCTTCCCCTTCCCCTTTGTATCTTGTTAAGACTGTAAGCAGCTGGCTCAATTTGCTGCTCTTTTAAAATAAAAATATAAAAAAATGTACATAGTACCTGATGCAATATCAGACACAATAATAAAGTTTTGGTGTTGTTTCAAACTGCTTGGAGTTATAATCTGAGGATCAGAACAATTCCTCTCCTCTCCTCCCCCCCCCCTCCCAAATATGCGATTCTGCAATGAAACATTCGTAAATTCATTATTGCAAATGTAAAATGCCATAGTTCAAGATAGAAGACATTCCCATTAGGTTCCTTATGCAAACTGAAAACCAGTTCAGCCAAATGAATCCAGTCCTATGGCTGGACTGGTTTATAAGCCATATTGGTGAATCGTTAGAGAGGGCATTTTTAGAAGCAGTCTTGATAATCGAAGATCCCCCTAGGTATCCAAAACAAAATACAAAAAAAAAACCGCCCCATTTTTAAATAAGGAAACTTTTCTTTTTTCTTTTTTAACAAAAATTCGATTTGGCTATAAATTAAATTGAATTTTATCAGACCTGGCAATAAATTGGACAGTGAATTTTTTAAAATATCAATAGACAGTCTTGGGAGTCTCTCATTCCGTTTCCAGCCTTTTAATACCAAACGAAAATCGATCACAAATATGGAAATGCAACTTTATCTTCCTATGAAGCATTTCCTGATCAATTATTACTTTCCTCCTTTCGGATCTGAAGCATATCCGATTGAAACCGAATAACACCGAGATGTCATTTCGTTACATCGCCTTTTTTTTAAAAAAAATTGTCTGTAACAGGAGTTCTTGACTTTATGCACCTGCACTTTTGAACACACAAAATTAACTCTTTAAAGGAAGGGGGGCTCAGTGAGATTGTGCAGTTTGGTTTGGGAAATTAAAACCAGGAACCGTCAGTTTAAGTACTACGATGCAAAAAGACGTTAATGTATAGTGTCTCTGTGTGTTTTTCCATTTACTCCTTAGGCGAGTCACATTCCAAATGCGCGTCTTTCTCTTTTTATTAGCTGAATGGGCAGATGAAAATTAATACAGACTCTGAAACGCCTAAGGGAGGAGGGAAGAGGCTCTCCTGTTTGGACCATCTGTTGCCTTGGTTATGTCGAGGTGCAGCATCGAGCCAGAAGCGGTGCTATGCACCAAAACAAAACAAAAAACACCGAATTGAGGAGGAAAGGAAGAAGAGGCGGAAGGGCCATTCGGATCTCGAGGTGCATTCTCAAGACCACAGTCTTTTGTGTTCGTAACAATGTCTGCGTTTTGATTTCTCAACATCAGAAACACGGATTAACATCATCACTGCAGGAATAAGATGGACCGAACTGAGGTGGGGAGAGGGAGGGGGCGAAGAGAGAGAGAGAAAAGAGAAGGCTAGAGAGAAAGACTGAAGTGGAGAGAGAATTATTTGGCCATTCTTAACTGACCTAAAAGAAGAAGTTGTTGGCTGTTGATGCGTGTGATCTTAAGTATGTGCTCCCGAATCTCGACCTATCCCCTAATCCTTGAATGTCCCGGCCCCTGTTATGTTATGTGCAATCACCCATGTGCAACGTGGTCTCGGGAGTCCACACGTTCCTAGGAGAAGTGCTTTGGACTAGCTGGTCCGTTGGAGGTTCCTCCACCGCCTCTAGGGTCCTATGAGGGCAGGGAGCGCGAGGGCAGGGCTGAGCCGCATCTGCTACGGAATTCGCTCCAGGGCGAACCATGATGGGCACGGGCCCCTATGAAGGAGGTGGGGGGGAGGGCGTCCTGGCTCTCTGCAAGGCAGTGGCCAGGCTCTGCCGCCGGTTCCAAGGGAGCCAGGACCTCGCATCACCGAATGAAGAGCAATAGGAATTGGGGGATGGGGTTGCGTTACCTGGATGGCGTTGGTGACATTCCAGCCGGCTTCCCAGGCTGTGATCCTGGGCTTCCCTTGGCCGGACAGCTCGGAGCAGACGCCTTCGTCCTTGGAGGCGGACGGAGGCAGGGGCCCAGTGCCGTCCCGCTGGTAGTGGATGTCCCCTTCCAAGGGCGGCTCCCCTCCTTCCTCGCTGCCCTCGGATTTCAAGATGTCCATCTGCAGCCCTTGCCGGTGCTCGTAGTCCAGGTCATCGCAGTGCACAAAGCCCACCGCCTCCTCGTCCGTCGCCGCCTGGAAGCCCAAGCGGGCGAACACCCCGCTGACTTTCGCCTGAGACTTGTTCGAAACCGAGGTGGCCACATTGGAGATCTTGCTGCGGATTAGAGTCGCCATGATGCTGGCTCTGGCTGCGCCTCAATCGTGTTTGTGTGTGTGTGTTGGGGCGGGGAGAGAATCAACACGCTCCTAAAAAGTAGGGGGAGTTGAAAATTTTAAGTTTATGGGTTTTTTTTAAGGGGTTTGGTGGAATTCTGCGCCAAGCACGATCCAGGCTCCGCTCGTGTGCTCTTGCCGACGGTGGCGATGCGATTTAGCAGGGCGCTATCTCCACTCCTGGATGGAATTGGACCTTCTCCTCCTCCGCAGTGTCCCTTGGACCATGACACCACTCAGAGGGTCCACCTTGGCACCTCCATATGAGCCTGTCGCCTTCTACCTGGTGCATGAGGGGAGGGCAGGGCTGCGGGGTGGTCGTGGGGATGTCTGCTGCTTGGGTGCCCGGCTCGCCTCTCCCAAGAAATCTCCTCGTCTTCCTCTCTCCCCAGCCTCCTCCTCCTCCCTCTTCTTCTTCTTCTTCCTCCTCCTAAGCAGGAGAGAGGCGGGTGGGTTGTCTCTCCAGCCTTAGCGGTGCCAATGCAGTGCAGAGAAGCCTGGGGGTGGGGGGAGGGAGGGACGGAGGGAGGGAGGGAGGGAGGGAGAAAGAAAGGGAAAGAGAGAGAAGAAGAGGGACGTGCGGTGATCACCAGATTGCCAACGCAAGCCTTTTGCTGTGCACAACACGTATCCATCCCCACGCGTTCATCTATCAGGAGGAAGGGGAGGGGGGCAGCGGGATGAGGAAAGGTTTGCTGCATTTCTGGGGGAGGTACTGCAAGTCCCCACCAAAATCTACTCCCCCCACCCCTTTTCCTCCTCCAACAGCAACACCCACGCCTCAGAAACACTGCGGATGGAAAGGAGGGGGACACGATTTAAATTCTACATGGTGTTTCTGTTCTGTTCCAAGCCTGGTTCTCAGAATGCCACAAAACCCAGCCTAGGGAGCCCCTCTTCTCCCTCCGCCCCGCCGCCCACCTTCACCCACCAACCAAAGGCAATCATATCCATGATGGATATTTCTAGGGAAAAGATATTCCCAACTCGCTGGATAGATTTATCTCTCCCTCCGCCCAACAATATTTGTGGATCATCTCTCTCGCTCTGCCCCCCCCCCGCCTTGCACAGACACACACACACACATATCCCCACTCCCACCCCGCAGATTAACAGTGCCAAAACGTGAGGCAAGAGGAGGTAAGGACAGAAAGTCAGGCCTAAAAAGAGGGAGAATTTATTACGCACAGAGAAGGAGAGACAGGGAGATTTTCGCTGCAATCCTGTAACTGGTAGCAAGGCCCATTGAATTCCATAGGACTTCATTCATAGTCGACAAGCGTAGAGTGGCACCTGCTCATCCTTTTGCTTCTATGACGTGTAATGAGAGTGTAAACCCCAAAATAGAATAAGATGGAATAGATTTGTTTGTTTTTCAAAAAGCCTGTTGCTATTACAGAATAGATACAAGGGAAACCTTCACGTTCATATACGTAATTCATTTCTTCCCGGTACGTCTGTTAGATTTACAAATATGTTCCTCTTTGGGAACCACAAATGATGGTCTCATAATTTTATTACCTGGTAATCTGATACCATAGGAGGAAAAAATGAGACGCCATTTCTTTTTGCCCGATGTTTAGAGAGCCCCTAGCACCTTTAAAATACTGTAAGGCAGAAAGCTTCGCCGATTTGGTAGCTTACATGGGAGGAAAGGGGAAATGTGGATCCCAGCCAAGCGCTTTTACAAAGTCGTGTTGTTCAGCAAACTCTCGTTCCTCGTTTGATTGGTCCGACCCCCACCCCCCCACCCCGCCGTCCCACCACTCACTCTTCATTTAATATGACTGATTGTTAAATGTTCCTAAAATAGCATCTCGCTGTAGTACTGACGTAATGCTCTTTCTGGATTTTATTTGCTGTTTCCTTTGCGTGATCCGAATCGCTCCCGAATTTTATTTTACAGCGGATCCAAATCACATTGCAAAACCAAAAGGGAGCTGGAGGAAAGGAGGACGAACAAGGCTGTGACGTTTCTCGAAAGACGTCTATTATAGTTGCAGGAAATCGTAGCCCAACTATGTTACCTTGTCTGGGGTTCAAAAGAGCCGGCATTCCTAACACGATTCGGAGCCCTTTTGCGCAGCCACAAATCCCGGTGGTGGCTTGAAAAAAAAAGTAAGAAAAAAGACTTCCAAGTAAAGATGGCGCTTCTAACTACAAATCTTAAATCGGTGGGTTTATTTTGTGCTAAAGGAAGCGGCCTCTGTCGCCAATGTTGTGAGTGAGGACGGTCAAAATGAACCCTTTCTTGCCAATATTACACACACACACCTCAATTTCGAAGCCGAGCTCCGATGTTTAGTAAAACCAGGCTTCATCCTGGCTTTGGAGAAGGAATTATCACATATCGTTGCACAAGTAGGTCGAGAAAGACAAGTCCTGGAGTTGCCCGCCCCCCTCGCTCCATATTTAGAAAGATACAACATGCGTCTGGCACAAATGAAGGACCAAATCGCAGCCAGGTTTTAATTTTTATTGCAGAAAACACACACGGAAGGTAATGTCACCCAGCTCACAGCACGCGCGCACGCGCAAATCCACACACCTGCCTGGGACTCAAGTTTACTTGGAACCCAAAGAAAGATCCTTAAAGCGCTTGAGACGTTGCTGCTGCAGCTGCATTTAAATCCTAACCTCTTTTCGAAGGAGCTCAAGGTGGCGAACATGGTCCTCCTCCTCCTGAATTAATCTTCATAACAAACTTGTGAGGTAGGTTAGTCTGAGAGGCAGTGAATGGCTCAAGGTCACCCAGCCAGCTTTATAACCGTGCGGATTTGAACCCTGTTTTCCCAGGTCCTAGTACCGCACTCTAACCACTACATTGCTTCCTTTCTTACCCTTTCCCCACCATTTGTCGATATCTACCCAGCCGATCTCTTTGAAGCAAAATCCCCGGAGGTTTGGTTTGTCGCCCTCGTGTTTTTTAGAACTGATTCTCACACGAAGTAACACTGAAGAGCCCGGATGAACCTCAACAGGGGTGTGAGAGATAAACCCTAACGGGCAGAACCAAACAATATCATGAGCATCTAACTAGATAGACAACTGAACATGCCCCGCTTCTTAGGCTACTAAACAGACCAGACTGAATGGCCTTTTAACTCCCTTTTGGAATCTTGCTTTGCATCTCAGCAAAGGAAACAAAATTCTGACCCTCTGCACACAAAAATCTGGATAGAATTGGCAAGATCTGCACATTATTGTGATTTTCATTATAAAGGCAATATTTTATATGAGCCGTTTTAAATAGACCTTCTTAAAACATGGGCGCCGGAAGGCGTAACAGAGATTTTCTCAACGAGACGAAAAGGAGTCAGATCAAACAACGAGCAGCCTTTTTGTTGTTTGTCTGGTCTGGAAAAGGTCATGGTCGGCCGGCTTCCTCGGAGACGTCTATTTGTACACTCTAAACCAGGGAAGCCCCGTTGTCTTCATTAAGCTTTTCTCGTTTTTTGATGACGTGGGTGTCCCCCAACCTCCTCCCTCCTCCCAAAGAGCCCCGGCTCTCGCGTGGACTGATATCCCACCTCCCACAATATCATCCTCGCAACGCTATTCCCAAGACCAAGGTCCAACCAAACCGGTTCCTGGCTGTTTTTTCGTTCCAACAGCTTTTTCATAGCCTCCGCAATTTTGTACAGCCTCCTGCACTAATTAAATAGTTATATAGTTGTCCTTTAAACAACTATACTAACCAGAACGGCGTCTCGGTATTAAAGACACAATATAGTCTGGAATAGGTTTCAGGATTACATCTTGCTTTTAATCGGACACATTTCATCCAAAAAAACAATCCACAAAGGTCTCTCTTTTTAACACCCAGTTGTTTCAGGGGATTGCAGACATTTCAGGATCTTTGCTGGATGCAAACATCTAGTCCCTGTGAAATCATTATTCATTAGTGCATTCATTCAAAGGCACGCTTAGATCGATGCATCGTTGTCTTCCTCTGCCTGTTTTGCTCCGGCTCCATCCACACGCGAAACACACACGAAATGTTTATTTGAATTTAACCTGATTCGTTTTCTGAAACCAGTGAGATTAACTGACTGCAATCACCCAGAAAAGTTGCTTGGGGGCAAACCACCACGCTGACAAGGGAAAGGGAAAGGCAAAATCTCAAATTTATTAATAAATCTGTTTCTCCCGAATTAATTAATCCGGAAGCACTGCTCGCTCCTAACAGCCTTCAAAAGGATTTAAAGAGGATTTCGCATTGTCATCTCTTGAGTATACATCTCTGGGGGTGAATTCACATTTCAAGATGATCATGTCCTTAGCCCGCTCCTAAACAAAAATAAAGCAAAAGCAAATCCACACATGCAGAGTCTCCCACAACCGATTGCACATTCTTTCATACTGTAAACTCCCTGGGGCAGAGAACTGCCTTTTTGTTTGTGAATCTGCAAAGCGCCAAGCACATTGATGGCGCCAAATAAATAAATAAATAAATAAATAAATAAATTTCATCAGAGAGATGCCTGTGTGAAACACACATCACATCACACACCAATCAGATCCCACAGACGAGTGTTTTCAATCATATCCGTTGTGAAGCACAAGGGTTCCCACCCCCCAGTGTAGGCAGTTCACACGTTCAGCGGCTAGTAATCAAACGACGAGAGAGGTGCATCACTGACGCGTTCTTCCAAGCAAACTGGGTTTGAAATGGGGTGGTGCCAGCGATTCTTCTTCTATTTGGATCCTACGGGATCTGAAACCCTCCTTTCAGCGCGCGCATTTTGAACTCTGCGCGGGGAAGCCAGGGAAGAAGACGAGACGCCCCGCCCCATTTCGACGCCCCAAATGCGTATTTCCCTCCGAAGATAAATTGCTCAAAAAGTTGTCTTCTTATGGGCGTTAGTAGTTTGTAACGTGTAGCTAGATATCGCTCAGTGCATACTTTATAGCCTTAACAACTTGGAGAGGGCGGGTGGAGAGATAGGAACAGCTTTTCATTTATCGGTTTCTTTTTAAACGTTCCCCCCTCCAAAAAAAACCTTAGTATTATTCTCTCTTCCCGGGAGGGCAAGGCTTGATTCGGAATCCAGCAAGTTCGGCAGCGAAGCAGTCGACCTCGTACGGCGATTAAAATTGACCAAGCCCGGAGGCGCACGAAACTAGACCGGTGTCCGTCGGCTGCAGCGCGTTTCTCAGCCTGTCGACTGCCAGAGGAAGAGCCAGGACTTCTTTAAAATTCAAGATATCTCAAGGACTCCTCCTGCACATACACACGCACTCACACAGAGAGAGACAGCCAAACACACACGCGACACAAGGAGAGCTTTATACCGCGCCTGCAGTCCGCGCGCCAGGCTTCCACGGGGAGACCGCGGCGCGCGCGGTACGGCTCTTCCAGCGGATTCCGCCTCGCGTGCCACCCCTGCCGGCTGCATTTCAGAAGAGAACCGGATAAAAGCGCCTTGTTCGATTGCCCGATGCTCCTGTTCGCTCTAAAGGACTGGAATCGGTGGGGCTGGTTCTCTGGGAAAGTATGCCCAGGACTGCAGCCAGAGCATTTCAGACTTTTGAGAAAAAGAGAAGGAAAAAGAGGGGAGAGGGGAGGAACTGGTTGCCAGTTGAACGCAGAAACACATGGACAAAAGGGAGGGGGAGCGGGAGGGAGACAATCTCCTGCATGACAGGGTTGCAGCAGCCCGCAAAAACGCCCCAATAAAAGTGTGCCGCCCCCTAGCCACCCCGCCGCTTTTCATACTGTACCTGCCCGCCCTCGCAAGAGTGCGAAACTTTCCGGTGGTCCGATGCCGGCAAAAGAGCTCGCTTCTGTCGATGGATTTCGATGACACGCGGTCACCGTCATCGTCAAATCACACGCACGCGCTCTCTCTCACACACGTTTGGTGCTGATCTCACCGAGAGCGTTTCACTGGAAATGTCCCGTGAAAAGCGGGTCAGGAGGAGAGAAAGAGAGAAAGAGAGGGAGGGAGAGGGAGAACTAAAAAGGAAAGAAGGAGAGAGGGATGGAAGAAAGATGGAGAAGGAAGAGCGTATTTAGGAAGAAAGAGAGAGAAATGGATCAGGAACAGAGAAGCAGAGAGGGAAACGTGCCGGTTACCTAGGATTCATCTTTGCCTGCAGATCCATCGTTCCATATGCAAGAGGACAAGGAATGAGGGGTTGAAACAGCGGAGAGAGGGAGGCGAGGGAGCGAGCGAGCGAGTGGACGGACGGACCGATGGATAGATCACCGCGTCACTGACGCGCGGTAATAATTATTCCCACGGAGGGTGATGGATGCGAATCTTGTCCAAAGGTTAGCAGGTCTGGAGCGTGTGATTCTGATGGCCAAATAATTTCAGAATGGACGGAGCTAGAGAGAGAGAGAGGCAGGCGAAGACCCACTGGCAACCCCCTTCGCTTTCCCAAGCAACGAGACGCGCGCGTGCCCGCGTGTGTCAGAGAGCAGGGAGGTGGGGGCTGTGAGTACCTAGACACTAGATAGCTGGAGGCTTTTTGTGGAGCCTAAACCAGGTCAAGGAAAAAAGATGTGCCGTTTCCCCTCGTTTCCCACCCGCCCCCGCCCCCTCTTTAAGAGGACGTCACGTTTTTCAGAAATCCAGAGCTCGCGTATTTATTCCTGGAAGGGGGTACGGGGAGGAACACCCTGACTCAGAGATTTCTGCTTGAAACGGTAAATCCCCCTCCGAGCCCCGTCAGAGAGCCGTCGTGTTGCAAAGGGCAGGGCGATAAGCTGCCGTCCAAAGGGTTAAACGGCTTTGCCCTTATCTCCTCGGAACAGGCAGCGTTTTGCACAACCTGCATTAATAACAACCCCCGCAGAATAAAGCCACCGAGCGCTCAGATTCTCACGGAGAAAGAAAGGATGGATAGAGGCGACGGGAGTAAGGAGGTAGACTGAGCCCAAAATATTGGATTTTCAGAGTTTCAGCACTCGACCAGGACAGTTTTGATAACTCCCCTGAGGCCGCTCCTAACGTCCACTGCTTCCTCTTAGGCTTTCATTTAAAACGACAACTCCCTTGTTTACAACTGAGCAAGAGTATCAGTTTTCCTTTTTAAGGCAAGTTTCTAGTTCTCATGATTGCTAACAAATGTTCAGTGAGGGCTGTCCTAGGAAGGTGCAGCAAAGGTTCAGCTTTGGCATCATCGTAACAGTGCATTTATTATACTTTTAAATTAAAAGTCGGAAATCTACACACGTTCAAAGTGTTGGGAGATGTTGCACTGAAGGTGTTGGGTTTGCGTGTGGAGAAAGTCTACGGATAGGGGAACCTCCAAGCTTCCTAGAATGTCTTTCTGACCTTACCCGAGTTTACCTTTCCTCGAATGCTAGACCAGAGGTTTTCAACCTTTTTTGAGTCCATGGCTCCCTCCCTTGACCAACTACATTCTTTCTGTGGCACCCCTGTGGGGCTCAGGAGCCCAGTTATGTCACCCTTTGCCTGCAGAGCTGGCAGCCTCTCACCCTTTTTTGAACTTCCTCCCTTGTGGAGTGTTCCCTCAAACTCCTCTCCTATCCCCTCTCCTTGGGAGTCCTCCATGTAGCCTCTGCTGCCACCCCTGGTCTCTGAGCCACGCCCCCAAAGAGAGGTGCCTCCTCACACTGCCCCACAGGGGCCTGGAAAGAGGCTGCCCCCAGTCTTAGTGGCCAGAGGTGAATGTAAGGCCAGCACCTTACTTACCTTGGGAGGCAGCAGTGACAGCAGCGGGTGCTGCCAGACCTGGATGCACTGGGCATCCAGACAGGCATTACACACAGCAAGCACAAGAAAGGCCAGTGCAATGCCTGCCTGCCTGCCTGGCCTCCCACTTCTCTGTCCATTCCCAGCAGCAAGGGTTGGTGGACTGGCTGGCTGGGTTCCCTCACCCATTTGTTTGTTTGTTTGCTTGCTTGCTTGCTTCAATGCCACCTCAGCTCCTGGCAACCAGCACCCCCTGGCCAGCCCCAGGCACCATTCGCAAGTGGAGCTTGTAGCCAGGGTTGCAACAAACAGCTGTGCAAGCCTTTGTGAGGCAGAGAGGCCATCCAAGGAGGGAGGGAAGGAAAAAGGGACAGAAGCTAGTGTTGCCTGCGGCACCCCTGACCCTCATTCAAGGCACCCAAGGGTGCCATGGCACACTGGTTGAAAACCACTGTGCTAGACTGATACTGTTGGGGTTGCTGACCTAACTAACAAGCTAGATGATTCAAGTTCAAGGACACCTCGCGACTTAATTATCACATATATTATTAATTATAATGTATATTGTGTATCTAATATAAGTATGCATGGTATCCCCTTTAATGTCTTAGAGGAATATTACATACCACTTTCACTCTGTGTGCATGTTAGGAGAACTAATTCATAGTAAAAATTGGAATGTATTCTTCTCATAAGTTGTGGGATGCAATACACGTACATGCAATGTACTGTATCACGGCTTACCAGCACCTGCACTTTTATCCTATTCTTTCCCCAAGGAGTTGAGAGCCTTCATCAGAACAATCCTGCAGGGCAGCTTAGGTTGAGAGACTGTGAGTGGCCCAAGGTCACACCGTAAGTATCAGAGCTGAGTTGGGATTTGAACCCTGTTCTTCCAGGTCCTAGTCCAACACTCTGATCGCTACACCACACTGTCTCTCCATTTTGAGCTCCATCTCCCACCAGCCCCACCTAGGAGGACCAATGGCTAAGGATTAAATATATCATTAAATTCAACCTCTTTTAAACTAAAGAAGAAATATACAACTCACAGCTTTCTGTTAGTCCATATAGTTCTTTTAAAAAAATTAAAGTAGATGTTGATTACTCTGGTTTGTTAGCTAAAGGACATCTCCTGTTGGTAAAGGACATCTCCAGATTAAGGCTTCTCTCTTTCTACCATCCCTTCCTTTTCTTTATCCTGCACGTGTGTGTGTACTTAGTGGGGAATCTATTCCTCTCATCTCTCCCGCCTTCTCCTTTCACTGAGCCTTGGAGCAGAATTCTGACAGAATAATGAAGACTTGCATTGAAACACTATAAAAAGGCAATTAGGTAAACTGCTGGGTTGGGAACAGCTTTGTGACCTTGTTAATAACTCTGAAGGGACCTGGGGATTTCAAGAGAATATAAAAGAAATAAAGCGTACTTTTGTAGGGAGGGGTGTGTGTGCATATGTGGTATGGTGTTCACAACATGGCAGAAACATATTATGTGGCACCATGTATGTCTGTCGAAGGATATTTCACATATGGTTCTGTAGAGAGAAGGCCTCTGTGGGGTTCTTGGTCATGCTGTTTTACTATGCCAAGACATCTGTTTTTTTTCTAAATTCATTTGCGTTGGGTTGTCTGCTTTTTATGTCAAACAATCCAAACTAGCAAACACTTACCAGTGCAGAGGCCTTTCAAAGCTGCAGCCACGTGGCACCGCACAACGTTACTGTGTGTCAGCCCGAAAATGGCAATAATAACAAGAATATTTCAGGGTATTCTAGATGCTTCTCATGCGTGATCTCATCACAATCGTCATAATGAGCCTGTAAGATAGTTTCAGGCCACATTCACACCCTACAGTGCTATGATGCCACTTTAAACAGACATGTCTTTCCCCCAAAGAATTCTGGGAGCTGTAGTTTGTTAAGGGTGCTGAGAATTTTTCCAAGGGCAACTCTGGATAATATAAAGAAGGAACATGGGCTGGCATTTGGATACCAATTATGTTGTATGAATGCTTGGGTGTGTGTGTGTGTGTGTGAAGAATGGTGGTCATGAGAAGGACTCATTCCATGATAGATATCTGCCTGGAAGTCCCCATAATCACAGCACCACCATTTCTGATATGAACAACAGATGCTTACAGTGGAGTAGAGTTACCTATATAGTGCTGGGTCAGTGACATGACGAGCATTGAGTGTGTCATGATTACACAGACACGTTGGCGGTTTAAAACATAGATGCAACATCTCATGGGATTAGACATAAAAGCAGGATCACTTTAATGTCACACAAGGAAACCTTATTTCTTTATGCTGCATTCTGCACCTGCTAAACTCAAAGTGGGCATTTTGGAAGATAAAAGATTTCTTTGTGATTTAAATGAATCCCAGCAGAGTGAGATTAAAGGATTTAGGGGTATAAATTGAAGCTGGTTGGATGCCTCATTTGTCCTGATTGCACCTTGTCCTAGAATTCATATGCAAAGATGGGACAGACTTCCATCTCCTTAACCAATCTATCCCTGTTTCTTATACCTAATCTACAGTAACACTAAGCATTTATAGAATATTTTTAAAATGTTTAAAGTGCTTCACATACATGATCATGTTATAATCCTTACAACAACCTTGTCTACAACAGCCTCTTGCACTGTGTTTCTTGAGTGGCTGGCATTCAGACATTTGGGGAGCACTGTGCAAGGGGCTTTGACAGGTGGGCGGAACAAGCCACCTGTCAGTCATCTGATGTCATAGTGACATCAGATGATTGGCAGGTGGGTTGTTCTGCCCACTTGTTACAGCTGGCCCTAGGGATGAGGACCGGTAATGATCTGGCCTACTGGCACTGGCAGAGGAATGGGGGGGAGTGCGCTGCCCTGGCACCATCGGGGAGGGGGGTACCATCGTGGCCGCCCCCAGACACATGCCGTACACCCCCCACCATGCCATGCACCACGCCCCCGGAGTGCCAGCCACGCCCACGCCTGCTTTCCACCCCGGTGCCGGAACATGCAGCTTCGCCGCTGCCTACTGGACCAAAATGGTTCTCCACTCCTGCTGTACAGCATATTAAAAGTTTCACAGGGATTTTAAAAACTAGAATAAATCAACACATGTTATAGGTTCACCTCTGTACAGGACCAGCTCACCCACGAGGCAAGGTGAGGCTGCAACCTCTGGTGGCAGAAACCCCAGGGGCAGC
Organism: Zootoca vivipara; assembly: GCF_963506605.1. Lineage (NCBI taxonomy): Eukaryota > Metazoa > Chordata > Lepidosauria > Squamata > Lacertidae > Zootoca > Zootoca vivipara. Next base: position 71,598,013 of record NC_083282.1, read on the forward strand.
AGATCCAACCTCCAAGGAATGTGTTGCCCACTGCTGCCACAGTGACAGAGATGGCTGCAGAATCCTTTTTGGAGGTCGGATCTGCCTCCTTCCCAGCCGCAGGACAGGTGCTCATCAAATGTTTAAAGACATTTTCAATTATTCTTTTCCATAAATGGAAATCCTGCCATTTTTTATTTGGAAAACAAGTGATAAATGAAACAACCGATTAAATATACGGTAACTCAGCAGAAAGACAGACAAATAAAATGTCAGGGTTTTGTTCCATAACGATCCAGAGCAAACCTAAGTGTTAGTTATCAGAGAAAACACGATGCAGGGTTCCCAAAAAATAAAAATAAAAAATAGACCAGACACCATCAGTTTCATCCAGTAATTATTTACTGAAGGCAAAATGAGCATAACAGTTCGCGAATCCACAATATAAAACACGATATTTCTTGGGCAGCCTTCCCCCTGTTCCTTCCTCAGAACAAGGGTAAAGAACATTATATGCATACTGATATTCTTTAGATTTTGTCCTGTCTTGTCATAAAACTCTGAGGTTGGATTTCAGTCCAATTATAGGCATGGTTATTCAGAATTCAGTGGGGCTGAATTCAGTGGAACAGCTGCAATGTGCTTATATGTGCAATGTATGAGGGAAAACTCAACAAGAAGAATGTCCTGCTGAGCTGTTCCCTCAGGCAAATCATTTATGTGCAGGGCAGAAACAATTTACAAAAGTGATGGAGTTTGTGGGTAGTTGCAGCTCCTAGGTCAAGAGGTAAATAAATGCTCACTACTTGCCAAACCACTCATTACCATCCCATAGGGCCTGTACCACAGTGATTGTACAGCAATTTCCACACACAAAAACTTACAGCATTGAGAGAAATTGAAACACGGCTTCCATCTTTTTATGTCAACTGTTTTCAGCATCTCGTTCACCATAAGGCAAAAAAAGCCTCTCATTTCCCAGCAATGTTGCCCATATTTCCGAATTTATGATGTTATATATTAAATAATCTCTCTCGCTTGTAAAACCACATAATTAAGTGGTTGTGTCCTGACTTGTTTTTTCTTTTGTATATGATTCACTTTCATTTTCATTTATATTATTTTATGTACAATGTTCATTTTTAACTGCGTTTCTTAAAACAGTGCACATTAGAAGTAGTAGTAGAAGTAGTAGTATTTCTGAATGTGGAATTTATATTTTTATATAATATACACTGGGTTTTTTGCCTGAGTTTTGTAAACCACTTAGAGATTTCTTGAAATATAAAGTGATATACAAGCTGAACACACAAACAAACATAATATCTATTTGCTCCCAAGCTCAGTTAAAAGTTCCGGGGTTAATCCCTAAAGCAGGGGTCAGCAAACTTGTTCAGCAGGGGGCGTGTCCACTGTCCCTCAGACCTTGTGGGGGGGCGGACTATATTTTTTTGGGGAAATGAACGAATTCCTGTGCCCCACAAATAACCCAGAGATGCATTTTAAATAAAAGGACACATTCTACTCATCTCTGGGTTATTTGTGGGGCCTGCCTGGTGTTTTTACATGAGTAGAATGTGTCCTTTTATTAAAAATGCATCTCTGGGTTATTTGTGGGGCATGGGAATTCATTCATTATTATTTTTTCAAAATATAGTCCGCCCCCCCCACAAGGTCTGAGGGACAGTGGACACGCCCCCTGCTGAACAAGTTTGCTGACCCCTGCCTAAAGCTATCTCAAACTTGGATATCTGATGAACAAGCTTTTCCATTATGGCAGGGGTGAGGAACCTTTTTGATCTTTATCTCCCCCCACTCCATGGGCCACCTTAGACAGGTGAGGCAGTCACCTATCTGACATTGCAGGGTTGCCACGCAGACTGAAGAAACTTCGCCACGCAGCAATAGAGAAAAGGAAAGTAAATTTTATTGTTTGCTGACAGCAAGCAATGGCTCAGAGGATACTTCCTAAAGCCGAGCCCAGAACAATGGGTGTCTCAAATAGTTATACGGTACCTTTGGGTAGCCATACATTACAGAACAATCAATCAGATTGGCTCATTTAGAACAGAGAACTACCAATCGGTGAAGGCAAGGCCCATTCCATTTACCCTTTATGAATTTCATCTCCTCCTTCTTAGAAGAGCTCATCCCCCACCATATTTGGGACATCTGGGATTACCCCATATTGGAAGAGCTCATCCCAACCTTATTTGGGAACATCTGGGGTTACTGTGACCCACTAAGTTACCTCTGCCCTGGATCCTGCATCTCCTGAAGGGCAGGCGTTCAAGGCAATTTAAGCTTGGCCTATTCCTATGACCAGGGCCGGCTCTAAGGCAAGGCTGGGTGGCGCAAGGCGTCAGGGCGGCGGCGCGCAGCGGCGCCCGCAAGACAACCGCGCTGCGAAACGGGGGGCGGGGCCGGAGGGCTCTTCGCACCACAGCGCCAGGGTGCCAGATAAGCTTAAGACGGCCCTGCCTATGACTAAACGTCCTGGACATTCTATATCCAGGTGGCTTTATGTAAACATGGGCAATGCTGACTGTCATAGGGACAGTATCTTAGTAGGGCAAAGGGAGACAGAATATAGGATTTTTCAGAAAGACAAAATGGCTTATATTCCTGAAGTTATATACTTGAGAAGCATATGCCCATTTCACGTACCCGTGGCCTATGCCCACTCACTTCAACATCATGATGATGTCAGGTGATTGATAGGTAGCTAGTCCTACCCACTTGTCAAAGTTGACCTGTGTGCGCTTCATCAACACATTCCCTGCAGGGAGCTGGACTGGGCTCTGCTCTCCACCCATCTGCTGACATTACCCAGGATAATGGCATTGGGGGCCAAATTACACCTCTTGGCAGTCCAGAACTGGCCTGCAGCCCCAAAATTTTGCAGCCCCGCATTATGTTCTTTCTGTATGTTAAGATAAACTGAGACCCTACTCGGTGTTCTGCTGCCAGTGGAAATATGATGGGTGGGCACAGAGGTTGGAGTTTTTGATTGCAGTGCCAGAAGTATGGAGTCCCCTCCCTAAAGTGCCATGTTGGGGCCTCTCCATAGCTGCCAAGTTCTCCCTTTTTTTAAGGGAAATTTCCTTATGCTGAATAGGCTTCCAAGTGAGAAAAGGGAAAACTTGGCAGCTATGGGCCTCTCCATTCTGTGATTTGCACAGGCATTAAACCACACTTGTTAACTGTCAGTGATGGCTGCTTTGTTTATGGTTTTATTTGACCTGGTGCTGTGATGAGTCTGCACTGGGCATTTTAATGTGTTGCTTATGATTAAAGTGTGATATTAATGTGTGCATTTTGCTTTGGTATTTTTGAACTTTACATTTTATGATACGTCTTGGAATTTCCAATTTGCTGCTATGGATATGGGGGTCTCCATACAAAAGCAAAGTAGTTAGCCATTCATTATTTAAAGCAGGCTTCCTCAAACTTGGCCCTCCAGATGTTTTGAGATTACAGTTCCCATCATCCCTGGTCGCTGGTCCTGCTAGCTAGGGATCATGGGAGTTGTAGGCTGAAAACATCTGGAGGGCCAACTTTGAGTAAGCTGATTTAAAGAGTATTTTTGGGAATGAAAGCTAAACATCCTTACAATTTGGGACCTTCTGAAAGCTGTTTTTAAGGAAAAGTAAGAACTCTGTAAAATGCCAAGTTCAATTCCCCCCTCTTCCCCCTAAATCTCTATCTCCATCCCGTCTTAAGCAAAGCCATCTAAGCCATCAGCTAAATGGAGACAGTAATACTAGTTTCCATCACTGAGGGATGTAGTTAGGATTAATCAGTCAATGAAAAGTGCTTTGAAGATTTAGACGTATTCATATCTGTGGCTTGGTTAAGAAAATGGCAAGACTTGCTGTGAGGCTGGCGATAGACGTGGGTGTTTGCTCTTAGTCACTTTTGATCATCTTCTTAAGGCAGCAGGAGTCTGCTTGCAGCTGGTAAGTTTTTCTGAGACCGGTTGCTGACTTTATTCATGATTCTTCTACCTGGGGGGAAATAATAGAGTTCCTAATCACACACACACTGACTGTCGCCATTAGAAGCTGTAAGACGTTTGGACAGATTTAGTAGGCAGGTAATATTTTCCCCATTTGTTCTGCTGCATAAAAGCTAGTTTGCATAGGATCATTAGTTCTACATGCAAGTCAGTTGTCCATGTGGGAGATGCTTCCCTAGAGCAGGCTTCCTCAACCTTGGGCCTCCAGATATTTTGAGACTACAATTCCCATCATCCCTGGTCACTGGTCCTGCTAGTTGTAAGCCAAAAACATCTGGAGGGCCGAGGTTGAGGAAGCCTGTCCTAGAGCTTCAGGGATTTTCATCTACGGTACATCAAAGCCACTTGTCACTAACTGACCACAGGAGCCCCTTGAAATGATTTGGTAAAACTATTATTTGTACCTGGCATTTTACATTTGCCAGAGTGGGTTGTCTGTAACATCTTCTGTCCCTTGAGTTGCATGTGTTCTTGCACTCAAAGATGGAAGAAGAAATGACAGTACCATCTACGTCAGGTTTGACTCATGAGGATGAGATCCAAGCCATAGGCAAATATTCATGAAATGTAGAAATGGATGTGTGGAGGATGGATATTTTTGCAACATTTCTCCAGGCAACATGCAAGAAGTATACTCTCAATACTTTGTTTTTCTGCACATTTCTACATTTCATGAACATCTCTCCACAGGATTTATCTACCTATTGTACCTGTTTATCTACCTATTGGATCTACCATCCAACTGTCTTAGGGACTCTACTCCGGATTTACTCCTTAGTCATTTCTTCTCCTGAAGATATCCTGCAACGTAGCGGACATTGCATCCCAAAAACATACATTATTTCCCTCTGTTTGGCTCTCAGGGACCAGTCAAAAGTCAATGAGATGATTTATGTGCGTGATTTTGCATCATAGAAGTCTCATAAAATGACAAAAGGAGCAATATGGGCAAGGAGAGAATCGGCCTAAAGATGAAAGAGAAGTGTTGGATGATAAGTGACAGCAACTCTTCAAAAGATTGGGCTCACTGAGAGTCATGGAAGATGTCTAACAAGCTGGTGATGTAAGCAGGAAGTTCAAGCAGCTTCAAGCCATAAGGTCTTCAAGGTCAGGGTAAAGACTACCAAGACTACCATGATAATAAGTGACAGCAACTCTTCAAAAGATTGGGCTCACTGAGAGTCATGGAAGATGTCTAACAAGCTGGTGATGTAAGCAGGAAGTTCAAGCAGCTTCAAGCCATAAGGTCTTCAAGGTCAGGGTAAAGACTACCAAGACTACCATGATAATATCTCCACAATGGTATGATCATGAAAACCTGCAAGGATAGATAATGATGATGATGATGATGATGATGATGATGATGATAATTTATTATTTAAACCCTGCCCATCTGGGCGGCTTCCAACAGAAAAATAAAATAATCGATTAAAAATTAAAAGCCTCTCTAAACAGGGCTGCCTTCAGATGTCTTCTAAAAATCTGGTAGCTGTTTTTCTCTTTGACATCTGATGGGAGGGCATTCCACAGGGCGGGTGCCACTACCGAGAAGGCCCTCTGCCTGGTTCCCTGCATCTTGGCTTCTCGCAACGAGGGAACCAGCAGAAGGCCCTCGGCACTGGACCTCAGTGCCCGGGCAGAATGATGGGGGTGGAGACGCTCCTTCAGGTATACTGGACCAAGGCCATTTAGGGCTTTAGCACCAACACTTTGAATTGTGCTCAGAAACGTACTGGGAGCCAATGTAGATCTTTCAAGACCGGTGTTATGTGGTCAGAGCGGCTGCTCCCAGTCACCAGTCTAGCTGCCGTATTCTGGATTAGTTGTACCGTGTTCTCCAAAAATAAGACACCATCTTATATTTATTGTTCCTCAAAAAAAACACCAAAAAACCACGGTGGCTTATTTTCAGGGGATGTCTTGTTTTTTTTATTAAGTATGGTACAGTTTAACCTTGTAGGTTAAACTGCCTATCACTATGGCTTATTTTCGGGGTATGGCTTATTTTGGGGTATGGCATATTTTCGGGGTATGGCGTATTTTCGGAGAAACGTGGTAGTTTCCGGGTCACCTTCAAAGGTAGCCCCACATAGAGCGCATTGCAGTAGTCCATGTGGGAGATAACTAGAGCATGCACCACTCTGGCGAGACAGTCTGCAGGCAGGGAGGGTCTCAGCCTGCGTACCAGATGGAGCTGATAGACAGCTGCCTTGGACACAGAATCTGGGATTTCAAAGCAAACACTAGAAAACAGTAAGGATGGCTACAAACAGGCACTAGAATAGTTTGAATCATGTTATCAGGAGCAATTCCTCCCCCCACGACATAGAACCAGGTTCCCCACCCAGCTCCCCCCAACTCTTTCTCCCCAATGCTCATCTTTCACTTTGTCATTCAATTCCCAATTGGCCAAGTGCAGTCTGTTTCTCTCCCTTTTTCCATTACACACTCGACTGAGCGGAGGATGAAAGGGCCCCTGGATTCCAGAAAGAAGGTAATTAATTGACTTTCTGCCCTCGTTGCTATGCGGCAGAGGTTGAAGCCGCAGCAGCTACAGTTCATTTTCAATCCTGGACAATTAGCCATGAATGGCATCATTATAGAGACGATCATCTCTGCCCAGTACAGCAACTGTGATGTTGACTGACACTAGGCAGTCTCAGAGAGGCCAGTAGATGTTCGTAGAGCAACTCATGTGGATGCCTTCAAAGTCTCATGCAGGAACCAAAAATGGTAGCCTTTTCCTTGCTGCACACCTTCACCTCCAATTCTGGTTACGGCGACTAGCTGGGAGTGTGCATGGGTGCCAGAATGCACATGCATGCACAAGTTCTGGCTCCAAGCTGCAAACAATTCACTATACCAAAAAATAGAATAAAAATAAAAATGTAACATAGGGCTAGCCAATATTGTACTCCTTTGTTGAACTACAACTCCCATCATCCCTCACTATTGGTTATGTTGGCTAGGGTTGATGGGACTTGCAGTCCAGAAATCTGTACTGCTTTTAATGGCTATGTTTTTATATAGTTGTACACTGCCATAATATTTTATGAGAGGGTGGTCTATACATATTTTTATGAATGAACAAACAATCTGGAGGCATCCATGTTGGCTTGCCTTGATGTAACCTTATCTGCCTGTTTTTAGAATGGAACTACCTTCAGTCCTTTTCGCATGTTACTAGCATATAGATGGCAACCAGATTCAAGTTACCTCCCTATGGAATTTTAGTTCTCTTAAAAAAATATTTAGAAAGCATTTGGCTTATTGGTGGGATAATTATCCCCTTGGAGAAAAAAGTTTTGCCTTTCATTTTTTTTTTTTTTGAAAGGCCACGGTGATATCTCGGAGAGAGTCATGCTTGGCTGCCATCCAATCTAGTAGTTTCTGAAGAAGTATTCTTATTTATTAAATTTATATACCATCCCTTTGTCTGAGGATCACAGGGCAGTTTACAATATAAAAACACAAAAACACACAACATAGTAGCAAAAGAACCCTGCAGTTTAAATGCCGTAGAATGTTTAATCAGCTAAAGTCCAAAGTAATGACATGAAAATGCATAATGCAAATGTTATTCTACTGGTATATAGTTTGGGACTGCCTATTATTCATCTGATATATGGCAGTTGGGCTGCTTATTACTTCTGTTTCTATACAGATTTTTACAGTTTCTAGACAGATTTTACCTTGGTTGTTTATGCCACCGAGACATATTTCTGTATTATGCCCATGATAGTGGAAGTGTTGTAATGGTGGACTATATAGGGCTGGGTTCTCACACAAACCCTGAAGCTCTTGCTTCTCTATGGCCTCCTACTCATAGGCAGTACTGGACAAGGATGAAACCTAAGAAAAAAGAAGAGCCTGGAAGCATCTAAATTACTCCCAGTCCTTTTGGCTTACTATGTATTGACTGGAAGAGATTGCCCTCCCCCCATGCCTTGTCTTTCTGGCCATTGCCTTCAACCATTTCACCTGGTACAAAAGTTGCACATGTAGCCTGCAAAACGAGTCGGTGCATGCTATGTGTACAGGAATTGGCTGATTCACATTTGTGTTCATTCCCCTGTGGAATGTCTTTGTGAATGTTGGGTGATTAAAATAACATACTTCTTCTTAGTGTTTTTAAACACAGATCATGCGCATGTGGGCAGAGCAGCAAGCTCACACATTTAATGACAGCAACACAGGCTGGGGTAGATCTTTGCCATAGGGCAGACCCCCGCTAGATTTATAAGTGACAAAAATTTTCTAGTGAATTTGGGTTCACAAACATTAGGTCGGAAATCCTTACAGCAGCTCTGTAAGGTCGACCATCATCATCATCATCATCATCAAGAGCCATAACCTATACGGCAAACAGGTTATCAGTGGAGCTGAGTCTGACAATTATTTCCCCTCCATATCTTCTTGCTGAAGAGCATTTGGTGTGTTTGTGGCTAATGTACGCAGGGCTGCCACCAGATCTAACAGCTCTCAGTAAAATGCCATCTATGGAGTCCCCTCCTACGAAAGTGGGGCTCCCTGGTAGTTTTTAGCAGCAGTGGTAAGTAGGAGCAATGCTCCAATGGAGCCACCATTTTAATTTCAATGTTTGTCACATGTAGCAGGACAACAGAGCACTGTTGGACATGGTAAAGGCAGCTCTTAGGCCCCAATAGGGTGCATCATTTTAATTTGCCACAATGCCCTGGAGCGAGCAATGGAGGTACCTAATTGTGGCTCCCAGATCCAGCTGCCTGAAGCAAAAATATGTTAAGAGGAGCTCCCAGACCAGATGTCAGCAGTGGGCACTGCCAGAATGATAACCCCCCCCCCAATTCCATGAAGATTAGATTGAAAGTAGGTACATCCTGGCTCACAGCTACTATGTTGCATCAGAGTCTAATAGTCTCTCTCTCTCTCTCTCTCTCTCTCTCTCTCTCTCTCTCTCTCTCTCTCTCTCTCTCTCCACATTGGTACTTAAAAAGCCCCATTGGAGATTGTTCATAATGACCAGCATATGTACAGAACGCAGTCAAGATATGCAGATTCTCCGAGACAGCTTGGAGATTGCTCATATTGACGGATGGTTGTAAAAAATACAGTCGAGATATGCATGTTCCCCAAGGCCTGGTTGAGATTCTGTATAATGACTGGGAAATGTACAAAATTTCCTCTTCAAGGACAGATTATGTGCACATTCTCCATGAGTAATAATAATAATAATAATAATAATAATAATAATAATAATAATAATAATTTATTAATACACCACCTTTTCCCCTGGCGGGACTCAAAGTGCCTTACAGATAAAAACAAGAACAGCTAAAAACATAGAAAAACCAATCATTAAAATACAGTTAAGCATCAATAAAATTAAAATTATATGCTTGTACGAAATCTGTTTAAAATGTACCAATAATTACAATAAAAACAGCATGGCACCAGCCCTTCAATTAAAGGCAGTTAATTTGCCCAGAGAAAGTGTTCACCTGCTGGTGGAAGGACAGCAAGGAGGGAGCCAGTCTAGCTTCTCTAGAGAGAGATTTCCTAAGCCTGGGAGCAGCCATTGAGAAGACCCTCACCTGCATCCCTCCCAAGCATGCCCGTGATTACCCCGAAGATCTCAAAACCCAGGTAGGTTCATATGCGGGAATATGGCCTTTCAGTTACCTTGGACCCGAGCTGTGTAGGGATTCAGAGGTGATAACCAGCACTTTGAACCAGCAACTTTATGCTGGAAAATAGATTGGTAGCCTGTGGAACTGTTCAAGTATGTCATATGTTCCCTATAACCAGCCCTAGAGGAGTGTGATGAATGTGTACAATGGCCAGTTATTATGCACCTCTCCATGTACATTACCCCGATCGTATGCTATTAAAAGGGACAAATATTCCGATGTAAAGGTGATACTGAAGCCCTGAGAACAAAGTCTGGGCACATTTCAGCCATCGTGTACACAAGCCTCTCAGTGCTTAGATTGTTGTTTCCTTTCCACTCACCTTTCTTGCCACCTCCTGTCATACAACAATCATCTCTCTGATGCACACTCTCTTAGAGATGCTTCAAGATCCCATTGCTCCAGCAGCTGCTAATAGAGTGATGATAAAAGGGTCAAAGGGCTGCTTGGTTAAAGAATGAAGATTTTGACCTAAAAGAAACTCTGTCAGGGGACCTCAGCATTAAACACAGAAACCACATGTTCTGTTGCCACTCTGATATTATTGGGAGAGGAGAATGTGCCGGTAGAGTATCACAGAAGGAATGGTTATTTGATGAGGCTATAGAACACTGAACATATAAAGTGGTCTTATATTAAGCCAAGCCACTGGAATCAACATGGTGTCATGGTTCGAGTGCCAGGCACAGAGAAGGGTTCAAATCTCTACCCAGCCATGAAGCTGACTGGAGGATATTGGGACTATTACTACCTCTGAGCCTAATCTACTTCACAGGGTTGTGTGATGATAAAATTCAGGGCATGGTGAGTGCTGTCTTGAGCTCCTTGGTGGGATATGGGTAAATGTAATAAAGAAATAAAAGCTTTGTCTACTCTGTTAGCAAGTCTCCTAGATCTCAAGCAGAGAAATGATTACTTAATTCAGGGGTAGGGAATGTGTGGCCCTCCAGATGCTGGCAAATCCAAATTCCCACCCAGCATGGTCAGGGATGGTGGGACTTTTGTCCAACAACATCTGGAGGGCCACAAGTTCCACAACTGGAGACGCCAGGAATTGAGCCTGAGACCGTCAGCCCACAAAACCTATATGCTGTCATGCAATTATGGGCATGAAGATCTGCATCCATGTACTTATGCAGCTGGTGGTTGGCTTTGGGAGCTCTTGAGGAAGAGGAAGACATGAACCCAGAGCCCTCGTATTACCCTAAGATGGAAAGCGCTGTCAAAGCTGGCCAGGAATTTGCTGCTGCATGAACAGTCCTGACTAGGCATCCAGTTATGCATACAGCTCAAAGCAGGCACTCATCATTTCCCCAACTCAGTAGACTTGACAGGAATGTTGACATCACAGTAAGGGAAAGGTTGCCTTTGTTTGGACAGATGTTACTCTAAAAACCCAAGGATTTTATTTAGCTAGATTCACTGTGATAATGGATTTTCAGAGTGCAGTCCTTTGCAGAATTCATTATAGTCCTCTGGAGCAATCTGTTGTTCCCCCTCAACCCTTTCTCACCTTCTTTTTAAAATGATCTCTCATTTCCCTGAAGTGTGAAACCGCAAGCCCCATCGCAGCCTCACGCACTATTTGCTGGAGAAGGTCAGTAGCAGAATAAATATTTGCCCCTCCTGTGTCTGTTTCAGAGCTTTATAAGAATTAAAGTTTTATTTCACAATCTAAATCTATAACCACCACAAGGGAGCAGGGTGAATGGGAGTCGGAGGATAGTCTTGTTATTGTTGGACAATTTCCCTCTTTGTCTAATTGCACGTCAGTGTCAAAGCTTTGCTATTTATACAGGGATATGCATATAAGTCTGATAACTTGCTTGAACATTGGCTGCCACCCAGAAGCACCATCCAAAGTTCACTGTTCATTGATAGTGGATGTTTCACACTTTGCTCCTGCAGAGACTGGCAATGAGAAATCAATGTTTGCTGTTTAAAAAACACTTCCTAATGGTTAGGGACATAGGAATAATGGAAGCTATCTCATAGTGACTATCTAGTTGGACTATCTCATTCAGCATTGTCCATACTGACCATAAGTAGTTCTCCAGGTTTAGAACATATGAGTCCTGCTGGATCAGACCAAAGGTCCATCCAGCCCACCATCCTCTTCCCACAATGGCCACCCAGATGCCTACAGAAAGCCCACAAGCAGCACTCTCCCCCAGCAACTGGAATTCAGAAGTATACTGCCTCTGACAGTGTAGGTCAAACACAGCCATCATGGTTAGTAGCCACTGATAGCCCTGTGCTCTGTGAATTTGTTTCATACAGGAGGCATTCCCATCCCTACCTGCAGATGCAGAGATTGAACCTATGACCTTCAGTTTGCAAACCAGGTGATCTACCACTGAGCTGTTGCACCAAATTAAATCACTTGGTGGGCTCCATCTATTTAAAATGCAGGAGGAATAAGTTCAGCAGATCAGTCTCTGTTACTGTGCAATAAACTTATTAAAGAAGGGGAAGACCATGGTCTGGGCAGGTGCCTCCACCAATCAAGGTGTGTCAGGCAATGACCATATCTAAAGCTTTATTATTGGTGGCTCATGGTTTTCAAAAAAAACCCTGCCCAAGTTACTGGCCTTTCTCTCTCAAAAGCAATATAGGAAAGTCTGTTCAGGTGCTATAATTTATATAATAATAATAATAATAATAATAATAATAATAATAATAATAATACCCCACCCATCTCATAGCATCATAGAGTTGGAAGAGACCACAAGCGCCATCCAGTCCAACCCCCTGCTGAGCAGGAAACCCCATCAAAGCATTCCTGACAGATGGCTGTCAAGCCTCTGCTTAAAGACCTCCAAAGAAGGAGACTCTACCACACTCCTTGGTAGCAAATTCCACAGCCGAACAGCTCTTGCTGTCAGGAAGTTCTTCCTAATGTTTAGGTGGAATCTTCTTTCTTGTAGTTTGAATCCATTGCTCTGTGTCCGCTTCTCTGGAGCAGCAGAAAATGACCTTTCCCCCTCCTCTATATGACATCCTTTTATATATTTGAACATGGCTATCATATCACCCCTTAACCTTCTCTTCTCCAGGCTAAACATACCCAGCTCCCTAAGCCGTTCCTCATAAGGCATCGTTTCCAGGCCTTTGATCATTTTCGTTGCCCTCCTCTGGACATGTTTCAGCTTGTCAGTATCCTTCTTGAACTGTGGTGCCCAGAACTGTATTCCAGGTGAGGTCTGCAATGGCATTTTGATATCACTGTACTTAAAGATGAATTGTTTATTGGTTTTTTTCTTTTAGATTAATTTACAAACACACTTTGATACTTTCATTGCGATCCACCTCTGCCTTGAGATAGCAAGTGGTCTTCTCCAGAGCACTTTACTGATCCCAGAGGTTCTCTGATGATTCCTGGGGCTCCCAGCCTGTATTTTTAAAAAGAACAGGACTGCAAGTGTGCACACTGGCTGAATGGAAATGGCTTCAGAGGAACTGAAGCAACTAATGTTGAGGATACCAAGTTCAGATTCAATCTCAAAAGAACAACCAGAGATTAAATCTTTATATATGCATTTATTAGGAGTTATATTCCACTCTACCCAAGAGTTTCACATCAATTTCAATGCATGGACAAAAATGGTAAAATGTCAGAAATAATGAGGCTAATCAAAATGTCCAGCTACAAGATGTGTCTGAACCATCATTCATTCTAAGCACATCTGTCAAGGTTTTTCAAATTCCCCGCATCATAAAATACACATTTTAGAATAAGATAGCATCTGCTGCAACTATCTACTGTTTGACATATGCCATGTCCATGAAGATAATTTGTGTGAATAAATTGCACACAACTGAGATAATGCATATTAACAAACCACTGGCTTTTCCAACTTCTTTCATACAAATATAGGGACTTGGATATCTCACAAAGGTTCTTTTCTTCCACCAAGTCCAAAACCAAAAAGAGAACCCCCTCTAACTCCCACACTACCGTCAACCTCCACAATCCACAATCACTGCCCTTGACCCTCTGGGAAATCAGCAAAGAACAATGCAATATGATGAAGGGAAGGCGTTTGGGTTTTGGATGCACAATTATAGGCTGTGAAAGAGACTCTACCAAGTTCTCCCATACCACTCAGAGGTAGGAGGATACCAGTATCCAGTGGCACACTTGATTTCCACAGCACTCTGCGCAAAGCTAAAATTTGGCGCACACACACACACACATGGTCTCTCACACTCCATTCTACAGCATTGTTTTGCCATCCTCTTTAGCACAGCACCCAGTGAAATCGCACTGGTTGCACAACCCTAAATCCGCTTCTGCTGTATCTACAGCCAAAGCCCATTCAATAGAGATTTTGTGCTGGTGAAATAGTTGTTGCTTTATAGGAGCTGCTGTAGATGTGTTTATAAATTCCATAAGGCTGTTTTTATTCACTGTTTGTTTTCCAAACAGTGTTTGTTTGCCAGCCAGTTAAAATGCTTCACTGATAAATAATCTGCTTTTAAATTTTATTATTTAATCAGTTATATTTTACTTGAATTATGAATCAATTAAATTTAAAGATGCTGACATATTACTCAGACCTCAGTTAGTTTCCTTTTTAAGATATGAGCGATATAACTTACAAGTTATGAATGAGCGATATAACTTACAAGTTAATAAACAAAAGCTATCACTCATTGTCATACAGAAAAACAATCTTTTCCCTCCCTTTCCTAACTGTCGCTTATGTTATAGCCTTAAGAAGTTCTGTGAAGTCCCCAGGCCTACTGATTAAAAACTGCACTCACTGCTACACTATTCCTACCAGTTAATCAACTTAACCTTGTGTTGATTAATTGGTCATATAAACTAGCGGAAATTTGCAGCCCTAAAAAAAACGACATGGTTTTAGTCCCTCTGGTGATCCAGACATTTTTGATATCCTTCAGGCTGTTTGAATGAATGTTGCCAGCAGGGTTGTTGTGTTTATCCCCTGCCTTTTATTGTCTTAGGGATCAATATATAAGAGATATTAAACAACAGCAACAACAAAGCAAAGCTCCAATTGCTTCCTTAGGAAACAGGCACAATTGACGCAGGGTATTTCCAATGGAACCTCAAAGACATGTTTTATTCTGTTATTATATGTGTGTGTTTTTGTGAGTAACTGCCAAAGGTACATTAGCAAAGGGCTGTGATGATGTAGATTGCAGGTCATGAGGGACTTAGACCAAAGGAGATTTTTTTTCCCTTTGGCGTTATCTCCTTTCTTTATGCAACACAGGCCGTCATATCTGTTTTATCCTGCTCTGCAAGATCCCAGGAGGAGCCAGTACTGCCAACCTTCTTCCTTAGATAAGAGACACCATCAACTCAATCCCTTTGTGTGGTTGTTTTCCCTGTCCGCTCTGCATGGTAATAGCTCCTATATCTATAAGACTTGAAAGTGAACATGGTCGTACAAATCAGGTTGGGATTCAGAATTCAGACCCTCCTATTGAGGATATCATTGGAAGGAATTCTTCCTGTCTGCCACTGAAGTTTTATTAGACCAAGCTGGTCCACCGTTCTCTCCAAGTGGATTGTGATGTATGCAGGGCCAGCATGTCCATGAAGCGAGGAGAGGCAATCTCCTCAGATGGCAAATCCAACCTCCAGTGAGTGTGCTGCCTGCCACTGCCATAACCTTCTCCTCAATGACTGCCTGTTGAGGCCGCCTCCTTTGCACCCACTCTCCTGCCGCTGCCTCCTCCTCACATGTTCCACCACCACCTCCTCTGTGCCCTCCTGTCACCAACACCACGCTACCAAGCTCCATGCCACCTCGATGGGACTCACGGCAGGTAAAATGTAAAATGCAATTTGAGGCGTAAAGTGAATGCATGTCAGAGCAAATCAATAAATCTCAATTTCACACGTTCACCAGCCTGGAGCCCTCCAGATGTTTTAAACGACAACTCTCATTTGTCCCAAGTAGCGTAGCCCATGACCAGGGAAGGTGTCAACTGTTTTGCAAAACTTTCAGAAGACACCACTCTGCGGAAAGCAAACATAGACCGACCAGTCCTTAGAACTGATGAGATGATCCTAGTCATTTTGGTTGATGTTCCTTTTTGAGTGATATAAACAATGTTACTTTACATTGTTTTAAAACTACTTCTGGTCAAGTTTGTCCCATTTGTAACATGCTGCTTTTCATTATTGTTAGTAATCTGTGGTGCTTTTTCAAGTATCTTCAGTTTCAATTTATTTTAATTCAGTGAGATATCTTCAACAGTCTTGAAATTATTTACCTAAAGGTATGAGATTTTATGTTTTACAGTGCTTCTGAAGAAGTGAGAAGTGCTTTTCTGAAAAATATTGAACTCAATGAACTACCGGTATATCTATTCAGCCCTGTAACTTCAGGGCCTCCCCTCCCAACACACTGATAACCAGCAATTTTTTTAAAAAACCAAAACTTGATTATTCCCAAATCTCTTCTTATGTTGATTCTTTGATACAACCCTTCTGGGTTATTTTCTAGGCTGCTAATTCCTTCAATTACAAGATGATCAATGCAATAACTCTACCTTACTGGGGGACAGCAGGAGGCAGCTTTTCATGTTCTTTGACCTAGAGCCGACACCATTTGCTGCCTATCTGACTATCTAGTGATGCGGAAAATGCACACAATACTGCAGTGTTATGGTCAGGGTTTGAAAAACACACCAGGTCCCAGCAGGACATAGAAAATTAGCCTTTTCCAGACTTGTGGGGTTCAGGTTTCCGGTAAGGGTTTTTACATTTATGCAGGTTTTGAATTTCTGTTAGACAGCATGCACCTACAAATACAATGTAATTAAATGCACAAAAATAGAGTACTGAAATATATGTTGATAAATGACAGTGGGCATGACTAAGTGAGGGCCATTAAACTTAATGGCCTACTCTGAGTAAATTTCAGTTGACTTCCACCTAGTGAAGCCCAAATTTTTATAAAGAAAGCATATGGAAATAACATTAGGGTTGTCCCTCACAAATATGGGGCCAATGTAATATAAAATATCTTGACTTTTGTCAAAAGAATAGTCACCCCATTCTGATACTTCTTGGCAGGCATGGCATCAAAATTTAATTTTACAATTTGTACTCTGTCTTGTCTACTACATGCAGATAATTTTTAAAAAAATGTTTGATAGTTGAGGGTGGGGTAGGGATATGAGCCTCCACCTGCAGTCTGAAGCAGTTTGGTGTCATATGCTACCACTTCCAGTTACCACCTTATTCTGTGTAATGAGTAGGAAGGACCTGAATAATATTCTTTGGGATTCTTTATGGTGGGGAATGTTCAAAGAAACACTAGGCAAACACATGAGCCAAATCATTATGGGCAGCATCCAACTCAACAGTTGTGGTTAGCACAACAACTTTTAGCTCTGCAATGTACCTTTCCCACATCCTCTTCATGCCATGTGCCCCCCTAAATCTGCTCCATGAGGTTTGGGGAACCCTGAAAGCAGAATTAGGTGGGGTGTTTGGGGCCCACAGGGAGAAGAGAGTGTAAGGAAGATACATTGCACAGCTAAAAGTCGTTGTGGGATGGATACAGCCCTGTAAGTTAAGCATCCGTGGAGGATGACACCCCCCCCCCGAATGGTAGGGCAGAAGGCAGAGAGCCTGACAGTGGAGGCAATGGCAGGCAGAACCAACTAGTCCTTATTTTGTCCCTGTCCTCCCCACTGCTGGGGAGGTTCTACAAGGGCAACACCTTTGAGCACATCAAAGAGGAGGAAGATGAGGCAGTGCTATCCTCTGAACTGGTTGTAAGCAAGAAGGCAGGAGCTGGCAGAACTCAGATTGTGGTTGAGGCAGTGCCTCATTTGCCAACTCCATTGTTGAGCTTGGCAGTTCTCCTTACAGTGAAATCCTGTGTGTTTTTGTTAGGAAGCACCGGTAGTTCCCACCATAAAGGCAAATCCCATTAAAAGAATTACATTAACTTTATTTGGGTTCAAATTCCCACAAAAGCATTTTCAAAAGCAAAACCCCTTGTTAGCATGTAAAGAATTATGGATTTCACTTCTATTTTCACTGTCCAGTAGGATTTAAAAATGAGAGTAATAACAGTCTCCCTCCCTCCTGTTTTTCTGAACAAGAAGGGTGAAGCAGTAAATACTTTCTCAACCCTCAGCCTAAAAAGAGGATAGCTTAAAAACCTCTACAGACTCACACAGAAAAATGTTGATTTTTTAAAAATCCTTCTAGTGTCTTCAAGAGGCAAGCAGTGAATTATATGAAGTCATTCACTGCAAAGTGAACTCAGGATCAGCTTGTCAGTTTATGGCAGGTGTGAGATTTGAGCAGAAGGCCTCCTGATTCACAGTTCAGTCACTTAGCCACTAGGCTAGAATAGCTAAATGTTATGGATGTGGGAAGCAGCACTGAAGTAAAAACATGTTGTGAGAACAGCAGCAGACGATGGATTAGGTTCAGATGAATTCTAAAGCTGGATGCATCCTCAAGAGGCCATGCCTTTTGTTATGAACTAATTAATCTGGAATTGATATAGCCCCTGGTTGTTTTTCATAATTATTGACACAGATTAGAATTACCTGTTTAAATCTTGGAGACACTTGCAAGATTTATTAGCTTGACTGCAATCGTGCACCCACTTTCCAGGGAATAATTCCCATTGAAGGAATGTAGATGGTTATGCTCTTAATGCAATTTTTTTTTTAAAAAAAAGGAACCAGTTTATTACATTAATGAAAAATATCTAAGTTACATACTCCAAATTTCATTTCCACTTACTGTATTCAAATTTCATTTTTAGTATTTTACACACATGCTGATTTCAGCACCATAGACAGCTCACAGCACCAAAATGAGGACACATAATATTTCAAACATTTTCATTTTTTTAAAAAAAATAGTTTGCAAAACTAGTATTCCGATAGCTTTTATTTGAGATCGACCATTACAGTGCACAGTGGCAAAGATGAAGGAGCTTTAAAACTTTACACCTTTATTTTCTAGGCACTTTTATGCATACTTTCCACTGTGTGTTGCTAAGTGATGTTAAATAGCCACAAGAGACTTTTAAATTGCTTGTAAATTGATGTTAAAAGCTTTCCCCATTTCTCTTTTTAAAAACCACAACAATCTTGGTTAATGAAGAGCCCTTCATCAGGAATCCTTTTGGGGACACTTGGAATTTTGATTTAGCTTACATACTAAGGTAGCTCCATAATGCAGGTTTTTAATGTGAACTTTGTTGAAATATATTCAAGGTAGGGACAAAATGTTTGATTCAACATTACCCCTAGAATATGCCACTATAGAACAATGGAAAACAGTTAACTTGGTATGCCTAAGGCTGTTTAGCAGAGGATCTACATTTATTGTAGACTTCAGTTCGGCTTTGGGGGCTGGTTTTTATTTTCATTTTTTGATGCAAATCCTTACATCATTAAATGCATGAAGGTAGAAGCCACACACATAGGTTGGTTTTAACTGGCTTTCCGCTGAGTACTTAAATAGGAGCATTGTAAAGCGTAGAAACAGATTAGTGCCCCTTAAAATAATCATCTGATTTAACTCACTGAACTTTGTGATAGCTTTTTAAAAAAGAAGAAAAGCTGGGGAAAGAGCAGCTGCATGTAATGTACATCATTAGGCTTATGATGTGGCTTATTTTTTAGCAAATAGTCATATGGCCTCCTCTCATTCTCATCACTCATATGGTTCCACTACATGAAAAGAAGAAGAAAATACAGCAGTTTATTATCAATATGACAAAAAAGAAGCATGCAACAATGGCCGTGAACTTAAAAGGAAGCAGAATCCCACCTAAACTGATGGTAAGCAGAGGGCAGAATTCAGCCAAAGCGAAATATTGGAACTTCCATTGATTTTTTCCCATTCAGTTTAGTGAAGCATGAATGTGCTTTCAGCAAGAGCTAAATGTTTTTTGCCTTCTGTGATATTCTACCCATATTTTACACGGCACAGTCAGAGAATCATGAAGATGGCAGCTGCATTTCAACACCATCATAACCCCATGTTCCAATCCCAATTCAAGAGCTGTCACGCACTGTGGCCAAAATGGAAGCAGCAACTCACAATATGGAGGCACCTGCAGACTCAGGAGGCCCCAAGATTTGAAGAGATGGAAAAGAACTTCTGTAGCTGGGAAGGGTCCCAGTGAGGACTGACCATGCTCAATACCCATGGAAGGACAGGAAGAAGTGGGGTGAAAACCTGTACACCAGATGGGAGGGGGAATGAAATGTAGTGGCTGGAAGGCAAACATTAAAGAAGACACATATAGATATAAAAATGTAGAGAGAACCGTTTCATTTTCTGTGCAAGCCATTTTCTAATTTGTACAAGGAGGAGGTATTTTTTAAATCAGTTGAACAGAAACACTTGACACTCAACATTTTGTTTCAGGGCCTCACTTGTTCCCTCTGTTTCCAAGGTTCAGAGGTGTGTGTGGATCCTTATGTAGCCCAAATGGTTATATAATCATCCATCCACAAGAGGTTCAAGGTTTACAAAAGTTATATACCAGGCATCCCCAAACTTCGGCCCTCCAGATGTTTTGGACTACAATTCCCATCTTCCCCGACAACTGGTCCTGTTAGCTAGGGATCATGGGAGTTATAGGCCAAAACATCTGGAGGGCCGCAGTTTGGGGATGCCTGTTATATACCCTAAGGAGGGGAACCCCCCAAATAGCTTGATGAGCAGTTGAGCACTGAGCTCTCTCAGTGGCCATGGAATACTGACAACTGAGGTGGAGGGCACAGAGAAAGGAGGGCATGGAGATGAGAGTTGTGGGGGGAGGATGTGGCAGATTGACTGGGACACTTCGAGCTGTTACATTTTGTTGCAGGTCCCAGTTGTGTTCGGTTAAGCGGATTTATCTGCATTGTGGCAGCACTGAAAAACCCTTTTGTACCCTAAAAGCATATATTCTTCTATGTTTACCCGGCGCTGTTACATAACTCAGAGGAAAATGCACACATACACGCAAAGCAAACAGCACCAGGAAACCAAGAATAGAAGACCCTGGAGTGAAATTTACACATCGGTTATTAATATACCTCCCTTCTCAATGACCCGAGTGATAAAAGAAAGAGTGGAGTGTGACTTTTATCTTTATTCAGTGCTTTGGTCCTTCAGGGACACTTGAACGTGATTGCATCGTTTTCAATGTCAACCTTGATAACACACTGATTGTGTTTCTTTCTGTCTCTCTTTTCCCCTCAGCGCCAGAGAATCCCCTAGGTAGCTTGAACTGTTAATTCAAACTGACTGGCTCACCACATTAGTCCATGCGTCTTTCCTTTGCATCCCACTGTAGCACATTAGCACAACAAATTAACATTCTAATTGCCTTTTACCTATTTATCAGTTGTGGGGGGGGGAGGGAAAACCACAGGCAAGAAAGCACCAGGAAAAAAAATCCCAGACTGCTCTCCTCAGTCTGCATGTCTATTTCTTTTCTATTTATAGTCGGTCACTGAGCTATGCTAATAAAAAGCCATCTGCAGGATGGGGAAATTTCCCTGCACTTGGACACAATAATGGGAGAGTTGAGCATGTACATAAATCTCTCACAGCCTACTTGTGCATGGACCATACTCACAGACTGAAAGACATACAGCTCTTTCATAGTGTTATGATCTCTGTTTTGAAGAACAGTCCAGTACCAAGAAAATATGTAATATCTGGTCCCCTTTTCTTTTCAACCCGCACACCTCCCCAAAACATTCAGGTTATAAAACTTGGAGCTGGTATACATAATTGTTCAGTTATGTTTATTACTTTGGAGGTGGGAGAGTCCTACCTATTCTCCAAGGAGCTCTGGACAGTATATTCTCCTGCTCTGGAAGGTAGAACTCGAACCAATGGTTTCAAGTTACACAAGAAAGGAGATTCCGCCTAAAAATACGAAGAAATCTTTCTGACAGCAAGAGCTGTTCAACAGTACAACTGTCTCCCTCAGGAGGTTGTGGACTCTCCTTTCTTGGAGGTGTTTAAGTAGAGGTTGGATGGCCATCAGTCATGGATACTTTAGTTGCATGCTCTAGTTATCTCCCGCTTTGACTACTGCAATGCACTCTACGTGGGGCTACCTTTGAAGGTGACCCGGAAACTACAACTAATCCAGAATGTGGCAGCTAGACTGGTGACTGGGAGCAGCCGCCGAGACCACATAATACCGGTCTTGAAAGATCTACATTGGCTCCCAGTACGTTTCCGAGCACAATTCAAAATGTTGGTGCTGACCTTTAAAGCCCTAAATGGCCTCAGTCCAGTATACCTGAAGGAGCGTCTCCACCCCCATCGTTCTGCCCGGACACTGAGGTCCAGTACTGAGGGCCTTCTGGTGGTTCCCTCGTTGCGAGAAGCCAAGTTGCAGGGAACCAGGCAGAGGGCCTTCTCGGTAGTGGCGCCCGCCCTGTGGAATGCCCTCCCATCAGATGTCAAAGAGAAAAACAGCTACCAGATTTTTAGAAGGCATCTGAAGGCAGCCCTGTTTAGGGAGGCTTTTAATGTTTAATCAATTATTTTATTTTTCTCTTGGAAACCCAGCCAGATGGGCGGGGCATAAATAATAAATAAATTAATAATATTAATGCCTTAGCTGAGATTTCTGCATTGCAGGGGGCTGGACTAGATGACTCTTGAGTCCCTTCCAATGCTAAGATCCTATGATTCTGTAAGGTTCTTACCACCACCACCATCAACACCACCACCACCTTACAGCAACCTGAAGAATCTGGTAAGACGTGAGCTGGATGAGGTAACTGTTAGGTGGATTTGTAGCTGGTTGGTTGACTGAGCCCAAAGAGTGCTCACAAATGGTTCTTCATCATGATGGAAAAAAGTTACAAGTGGGGTGTCACAGGGGTTCTGTCCAGGGTCCAATGTTGTTCAACATCTTTATAAATGACTCGGAGGAAGGGATTGAGGGGTTGCTCATCAAATTTGCAGATGGCACCAAACTGGGAGAGGTAGCTAATGCTGCAGAAGACAGAATTGGGATTTACTCTGACCTGAACATATTGGAGCACTGGGCTCAATCTAACAAAATAAATTTTAATAGGGACGAATGTAAGGTTCTTCACTTAGGCAGGAAGAACCAGATGTGAAAAGGATCTAGAAGTCTTAGTAGACAACATGTTTAACATGAGTCAACAGTGTGATGCAACAGCAAAAAACAACAACAACATGCTAATGCTATTTTAGGGTGCATCAATAGAAGTATAGCATCCTGACCAAAAGAAGTCATAGTACTGCTCTATTCTGCCTTGGTCAGATCACACTTGGAGTACTGTGCCCAGTTCTGGGTGTCACAATTTAAGAAAGTTATTGACAAGCTGTAACGTTTAAAGATCAGGGCGACCAAAATGACCAAAGGTCTGGAAACCAAGCATTGCTTGAAGGAGGTGGGTATTTTAGCCTGGAAAAGAGAAGACTGAGAGGAGATATGATAGACATCTTTCAATATCTAAAGGATTATCACATGGAGGATGCAGCAAGCTTGTTTTCTCCTGCTCCAGAGGGTAGGGCTTGAACCAATGGATTCAGGTTACAAGAAAGGAGACTGTGACTAAACATCAGGAAGAACTTTCTGATGGTAAGAGCTGTTCAGCAGTGGAATGGACTCCCTTGGGAGACACTGGACTCTCTTTCATTAAAGGTTTTTAAGCAGAGCTTGGATGGCCATCTGTCATAAATGCATTCGTTGAGATTCCTACATTACATACACTGGAAGACCCTCGGAGTCCTGCCCAACTATACAATTCTATGATGCTATGATCCATGTGTAAAATGAGAATAATAGTGATCTGTCTTTCAGAGGTATTATGATAGCAAAGCAAACAAGAATTTGCTGCGACCAGTCTTGGGCCTGAGGGAATATTGTAGGGTATACATCTAAAATAAAACAATTAATTGACATTAGGCCCACACAGGGTTTTATTGCAAATTCAAACAAAATGACCAATATAAATGATTCAATAAGGAATTTTAATTTGCTCATCTAAAATCATGATAGCATTGAGGAACAATTCACTTCAGCTTTGTAAAGAGAAGATTAATCCAGAAAGAGAATCTCATTTATCAAAATAAATGTACACTGCAGCTGCTATCCACACATCCATATTACAATTCCAGGAACACTCTAGCTGTTCATTTCCTTTTTCATATTTGACCGCAGTGCAGTCAATGGAATTCTCTCTCACACACACAGTTTGAGAGCAACTCAGAGCCTTACTACTCATTATGCAGACTGAGACAGCAGGATTCTAGACTGCACCATTTCAGACTGTAGCTTAGGATTGTATCTGTAAATTGTCCCATGTGCAAATTTCCCTTAATATAGTAAACAAGTACCTCAGAAAGAAACCTTCAGTATAGCCTTAACCCTGACATCCTATTTCACCTGATACTGGAAGATGTTTACATACACTAGAAAAACTTGGCATCATATTGTTATTCACAATATTTGCTATGTGTCCGAAATTCTACCCACTCATTCTGCAAAATCCATGGAATGGTTGTTAAGCTAAGACCAGTTTCTGTGTTACCCTGGCACCATGGCAGGCAGTTCACATACAATGACCTCCTAAGACTGTAATCGGTTGATTCCAGAACTTAGTCAAGTCATGTTAAGAACAGCCCCACAGAAATCAATGGCACAATCCAAACCTAGGCCTTTGTTTGAGCCCACTGCTTTGTAAAGTTTGGAGAAATGTGAATTTCGAAGGATGGCTGTGTTTCATTTCACATACTGTTTGGGAATGTGTGAATTAGGTAGGTTCTCTTTGAATGCAAACGGAACTGATTCCCTCCATTCCTAGCCTCCTCTCATGGAGTGATACTAGCATCACTCAGCAAATATGCAGCTGGGTGCAGGTGTCACTGGTAGAATATTTGCTGCTGGCAGCCTGTGGAGCTAGCCCAGGGTCATAGGATCATAGAACTGTAGAGTTGGAAGAGAGCACAAGGACCATCTAGTGCAACCCCTGCAACGAAGGAATTTTTCACCCAACGTGGGGCTCGAACCCACAACCCTGAAATTATGAGTCTCATGCTCTACCAACTGAGCTTTATAGCTATGGGATCCTAAGATGGCTCCACAGCCAGGCTTGATCACTGTGCCAGTTTCCTTGGAAAAGGGATTGATTGTTAAATCACTCCGAGAACTGTAGCTCTGTGCAGGGAACTCCTAGCAACTCTCAGCGCCCTTATCAAACTACAGCTCCCAGAATTCCCATGGGGAAGCCACAACTGTTCAAGTGGAATACTAGTGCTTTAAATGAATAGCACAGATGGGGCTATTGTTCAGACACCACCCTGTTGTTGGACAATGTATTGATCCACCCCTTAAGTAAGATCATTGAGATGTGGACATTTACCTTGTTACAGGTGGAAAGTACAAGTCAACTCCAGATGAGCCAACCTGGCTCTAGTGGCACCAGTGCACAAATCACACCAGCTTGCAAAGTTATGTAGTTATAAACTTAACACTCTTATGAGGGAGAGCACGTTTTAGATGGTAATGAGTATTACTTCACAAAGCAACCCCACTGTGTGGGAGGCCTGCCCCCTACTCATTCTGCAGTCCTGGACAACTGCCCCAAAGTCCTTCTCTGACAGCATCTTTGAGCCAAATTAGTGAATGCAAGCTCTAAAACCAGGAAGTAATACCCTAGATTTATGAACACAGAGCACAAATGCAGGAAAGCAAAGTACCCCCAAAGACTTTCCGCAGAATAAAAATACAAACAGCAGCCATTCAATTCCCAGTGTATCACATATTCCCCCAGGTGCCCTTTGTCCTCCTATTCCTCATTGCGCGCGCGCACACACACACACACAGTCTGATGGATAGAGAGGTATTTTGTAGTCATTAAATTTTCATTTTATTTTTAAACAGACAGGCTGTCATTTCAAATGCTCCCTGGCGAGAGAGGGGATGGGCAACCCTTCAGACACACACAAAAAATGGAGAAGCTGAGGAGGGGAGGGAGGCCCGATTTTGAGACGGAAGGCAATTACATGCAATAATTTTAAAGTGCTGGATGGAAGGGGAGGCAGCGCATTCAAAGACCATCCTGCCATTCTGCAAAAGGGCGGGGGAGCGGAGAAGCACAGCTAATAACCTCAATTACAGCCTGCGTCCTCCCAAGGCAGTTCCAGGCACTTCTGTTAGCTTGGCTCTCCAAATATGGAGCCAAAGCTCGATTTATTCTTTTTCTGTTTCGTTGGCATATGTTTAACAGACAGCAGCAGAGCAAACAGACCAGGCTGGAGTGCAGATAAATATCAACAGCTCCTCTCCCCCACCCCCTAAAAAGAAGTTGCTTCTCAAATATGCTTTAACTGGGAGTAGTTTTATGGTGGGGATGGGGAGGTATTGCTCACTTGACGACAATGTTTCCACATGGCAATTTATTGTGGACTTAGTGCTGTTCATGCACAAAAGCTTTTCACAGCATCCATAAGACAAAGTTCTCATCAAAGTAACAGCCCATTAGCAGCCACCCACCCCACATACCTAATCTAGTTTGGGAGTTGTTTTGTTTGCGCTGCTGTTTTCAGCAAAACTGGTAGATCTGGATTGCACGAGGGAGGACTTTTTAGATGAGGATGACACCATGCGGACGCTGCGCAAAGCTTACAGGCATCAGCAGCACCCATAAACTGCCTTGTGGAAGTGCCTCAAGATTCGCACAACAGAAATGTTCTCAAATAACTTGTGAATCCATACTTACAAGAACACTTTAAGATGTATTTTAGGGTTCAATCCAGGCCTCCCACCACACTCCGCTGGCAGGGCTTTTTGAAACAGCAGGCCCACTGCTGGTCCACAGCCCTGCTGCTCATGTCAGCCAAGGCAGAAGGGGGAGCAGGGAGATTACTGCACCAACCTAGAACTGGCATGGCATGCTGTTGTGTGACGGCAAAAAAACAACACAGTTTGGAATTTAAAAGTTATTGAATCAGCTTAGTCTACCCAGTGCCAGATTTACATACAATGGTACCTCGACATCTGAATGCCTCGACTCCCGAAGGTTTCGACTTATGAAGTCGGCAAACCCAGAAGTCTTTTCGCCGCGCGTGCGTTCTGCACCTGCGCAGAAGCGCAAAATCATGCTTCGCGCATGCGCAAAATGGACACTTTGACAACCAAAGGTTTTGACTTACGAAGAGCGCTGTGGAACGGATCGCCTTCATAAGTCGAGGTATCACTGTATAAGCTAAACAAGCTATAGCTTAGGGCCCCACTCTCTTAGGGCCCCCCCAAAAAAATTAAAGGGGGAAAACTGGATGTGCATTTCCAAAATATAAGATAAAAAGCAAATAAAATAAAACCTACATACAGCAACAGTGTTTGGTGTTGTGTAGGCCCCTATGATATAAGTAATGGGCCCCGCCTGCTAGCCTGCTCCCTAAAATATCACTGGTTTGCTCATTTTATATATAGGGTGCCTACATTCTACATGGACTGGTTGCATTACCATATAGCATATATTCAACACAAAAAACAGCGGCAATTTGTTGTTGACAAAGGACAGCTGGACATATAAAGGGCCCCATTACCTTCAGTAGCTTAGGGCCTCATCAAACCTAATTCTGGCCCTAGCCCTACCCCCTCCCTACCTCCAGAATGCCACCAGACATTTCATTGATGGTGTTCCTATTTGCCTGTACATTTGGTGGGTAGAAGGGGGAATGCTGTGAGATCTGAGTGGGAGGACATCCAGTCACCAATCAAAGAGGAGTTTTAATTGCTCAGCCAATCAGCTGAATGCACTAATAGAAATTTTGATCAACTGAAAGCCCCCCCCAAAAAAACAGTTTCCACTGTTTTTAGCATCCCACTGTTTTTAGCACCAGGGAAATTCATGCAAATTTAGATCAGATGAGGAAGATTAATTGATTAGTCAACTAAGACACATATGGGTTATAAACTGGGTACACTAGTTAACATTCTGAAGCTGTTTAATTGCTTTTGCAGAATGCAACAGTGGAATCTGATTCTTTCAGTAAGTTTGCAAGGCAACAATCTGGAGAACCAACTTATATCAGGGCGATAACCAATAATACTTTGCCACAACATCTCATTGATCTTCACCTCTCAAACAAGGGGAGAAACAAGAGGCCATAAGGTCATGAAACCAACTGAGAATAGTCACTTGGGTTGGCTCCAACTTTTAGTCCTACAGGCTGTATATCCTTCTGCCACAAAAATTGCCCAAACGCCTGGCATATGAGCAGCTATGACCTTGGCAGCCACTTCATGTTTGCATTGATGTGCATGACTTGAATACACAGAATTGTGCAATAAGTGAGATGTGTGGTTCACCTTCCAAAACATAACAAACATGGCCATTAGGCTGTTGTGAGTTCATCATGCCAGATCTTGTGTGCAAGGGACAACATAAAGAAATGAGAGCAGATAAGCCTTGGATAAACAGAGAGAGGGCAGTGTGTGTGTGTGTGTGTGTGTGTGTGTGTGTGTGTGTGTGTGTGTAAGAAATATGGGGTCTTCCCCTGATGCTACACTCCATAGGTTCTGCTGGCACATTGCTGAGTCAGAGAAGAGCAGGGCTTCATCGTGCTTGCAATTTCTCCTGGCTGTGAGTTCCACACTAGCAGAAGGTTAGGTCTGTTGGGGATAGTGGAGGGGATTCACTATGCTAATACTTACTCTGAAACACTGAGTTCATTTAAGAGACTGCTATTTGTTTATTGTCCCTGATTCCCCTCCTTAATTAAATTACCAGTTTATCTGGGATGTGAGTATATGTCAGTAATATCTCAGAAATCACTGGGGGTTAGAAATATTACACAAAAATTCACACAAGCTATTAGCAGAGACACTGCACTGAATAACTAGGAGCTGATTGAGTTAGGCTCAGTAACAGTGGACCAGGCTTGAGCAATGTGTCTGTGAGAGAAGCTACTAAACAGAATCTTTCCTCATCTCATACGGATCCTGACCATCATCATGTGTTAGAGCATGTTATCTACCTCTGTCCCTCGGGAAACTTTTCTTCCTGCTTTGGAACTTGTTTGGACTTTGCTGTTTGCCCCTGACCCCATTGAACCTTGACAGATACGGATTCCATCCTCTGATGAGACACCCAGTCATATATCCGTGTAGAGCTGCAGTGAGGAACTGGAAGTCCTTCAGATGTCGTTGGACTCCAACTCTCATCAGCCTCAGGTACTATGGTCAAAGGTCAAGGATGGTGGGAGTAATTCCCCCCAGGGGGTGGTACTGGCCACTTTGGGAACCACTGATCTAGATGAACATCATGATAGCTAAAAGGAATCTTCATGTTCAGAGGAAATTTACCTCTAAATAACAGAAACTGAAAGTATGCTATGAGTGTAAAGATGGAAGCCTTTATGCATTTATTGATGCTAGACTAAACAGATTCACAGTCTGATGCAGCAGGACTCTACTTATGTTCTCAGTATTTCTACATCTGCCATCTTACATAGCACATAAAAGGCACAGTGTTAAATCCACGCAGATCGATGAAAACCTTTTGCTCCTGGGTCAAAACAAGTGTGATAATGTTCCTGTACAAATGAAAAGCTCAATGGGACCTAATATTGCAGTCCAACAGTTCAAAGTCAGTTGTCACACCCTCAGGATAACTGCCAAACTCGACCTCTCCCTGCTTCCCAAGAAAGCTCACTGTGTGATTTAACCTCCATCTGATTTCACCTATGATTGGCTCATGATAGAACAGCAAAAAGTGGAAAGAACCAGAGCGGGGAATAAAACCCAAAGGGATATATTGTAGCAGCTTTGGGCACATCATGTTTCTCAATTTGGGCACAACCCATCATTGGTTTGGAAAGGAAAACCACACTCCCTCTCCAATAACTGAGACATGTGACAAAAAGGACAGGCAATCAGCTCCAAATCCACTCTTTAAAATGTCAGATCAAACAGCAACTATGCTCATATTGATTGCCGGAAGGCCCTGTGTTAGAATCTAATAGCATCCCCTATGAACTGAGTGTGTGCCCTTGATCACTTCCTAGGATCCTCTGCAACATTCTGCAGAAATGTCAATATCACCCAATGATAAATTGGTTTCAGATAATTTGAGCAACTGAACTAAGTTACATGTCATGGCAAAATGCACTCACACAAACACACTTTAATCTAGGTAGTGGGGAATCAAGGGGATCCTGACCCCTAATACAGCAATCAGGATTCACACTGAAAAGTCCTTTGGTTAACCAGCTGAAAAGTGAACTGTAAGAATGTGAAATTACTGCTTAATATATGGGGAAGGGTGGTGGCAAGGGGCAGGTCCTGCCACCCTAACTTTTGTTCATTTTATTTATTTATAAGAGTACTGTCACATCATAAAATATCTGTGTGATGTACAACATTAAAACATTAAACACCATTAGAAACAATACAGGAGATGATTAATCAAAAGCTTAAAACTTAAACAGTTAAAAAGACCTGTTGGCATAAAATATCCTTTAGGAGATGCCTGAATGTCAAAAGCAAGGTTGCCTCTACCAAATCTCTGCTGGAAAGTACCTGGGTAGTAGCTGAGGCCTGTCAGCCATATTTAACGTGGAAGACAGCTAACAGCACCTGTCCAGGTGATCTCAGTGATTGTGCTGGCTTTAAGGATTCAAGCAGTCATGTAGGGACTTTTGTGCTAACCCCCCCTCTGAGCTGCAGATTTAAGAGTAATACAGAAGCTGATATGGCTAAAATGGGAATGTGCAAGTAGATAAATAGGTACCGCTCTGGTGGGAAGGTAAACGGCATTTCCGTGCGCTGCTCTGATTCTCCAGAAGCGGCTTAGTCATGCTGGCCACATGACCCGGAAGCTGTCTGCGGACAAACGTCGGCTCCCTCGGCCAGTAAAGTGAGATGAGCGCCGCAACCCCAGAGTCGTCCGTGACTGGACTTACCTTTTAAGAGGATTTCATTACAGGTTTCATTAATGGGAATGCTACTTTCCCTGGGATCAGAACATAGGGGAAATTATTATGAAATGTCAGTTGAAACTTTGTTCAAAAATAAAGTCCTTAGTAAGGCAGTGTTTGTCTAGAGTTATAAGATCATTACAAAGGAGCAGTGAAAACAAGCCTATAACATGGATGCAGCCATTGTTAAGGTTTCTCAAGGACCCCACCCCACAGATACTGAGCTGATTAACAACCAACATTGACCTCTCGGTGCCACTTCAAGATAAGCCAGAACCAAGTAAGTCTGCAGGCTGCTGATAGCAGCCATTTCCCAAACGGGGCAGAAGGCATGTGTGGAGGCAAAACAATTCATTAGATTGTAGATGCAGAACTACATCTAAAGTGGACCAGATATAATACTAGCTTGCTTGGCCTAGTTTCTAATAAGTGGCTTTCTGTAACATGGTCAAAAACGTCCCATTTAGGAAGGGTTTGGGGGAATGTATGGTGGTGCCTTTTTAAAAGAGGTTTTAATTGTTGTGGTTAATATTTTTTTCTTAATGACTGAATGCATTTTAATCTCTTTTTCTTGGCTGTTTTAGAGTTTTGTGCTGGTTTGTGGCATGTAAGAAGAATTGAGGGACTATCCTGTATCAGACTAAATAAGTGACAGGTGTCCTGTCCCCTTTCCACCAAAGTCCCATCCCTTTCATCAGAATATAAATACCATTTAAATGCTAGATTGTTTGATATAATCGTTATATTGTTTGATATAAATTGCACACACACACACACACACACACACACACCACACAAACAGTTTGTTTTAGGGTATTGTGTTACCTACGTACATGATAGAGTGTTGCTGCCAAGCTGCAGGAGCAGATTTGAGTCCTGTCCCCAGCCCTCCCCACCTATGTAATGGCTCTAAAGAGGGCCTTTGATGATAGTAAAGTTTGTTTTGGAGAGTACACCACCCACTTTGGCCCTGATGCTAAGGAATCTGTTTTGAGTCCCTCCAAGGTGACGGAAAATCCTGTAGCTTTAGTCCCCACAACGTATTGGCTAGTGTTTAAAATCCCCCAGTGTGTTAAGTTGATTTCATGCTCCTGCCCATTATCCAACCAATAGGAATAAAAGATATGAAGGACCCACCATCTTCACCCTGTAGAGTCCATTTTGCTCATGTGTCTATGACATACCTTTCCCCAGCTACCATCCCAATATAACTGCCCCTTCTCTCAACCAACAGGAGCACATTTTCATTTTGTTTATGGGGAAAGTACACCTGTATCACAGTTTAGAACCCAAAGAATTGAAAGTGCATGTCTCCTCATGCTTCCATTTCTAATGTGGCAAGAGTGCTGGTTTTACCCAGTCCTTAAGCCTATGTCCAATGCCCTAGTCCCACTGAGAGAGTTATACTGAGAAGAAAGTTTTGATGTGTCCTCATGCCTCCATTTCTGAATAGGATTGTAATTCACTTTCAGTATTACTGTAATCTTTTTCAACCTTCCTTTTGAGTTTTGAAAATCAATTGGCATTTCCCACATATGGGGTGAATATAAGGAAAATCTGAACCTACAGGTAAATTTCTGAGTAAATTGCAGTAGACCAACAAGGATTTCTTATGTTTAATGATAGCAGTAACAAAATGATTCCCCCTAAATTATACTTCAGAAATGGAGAAAGCTTAGAATTACAAGAATGGTGTGTTTTTGTGTAAGATGGACTGTGAGCTCCATTTCGTTCTGGAACTCAAAACGAAATCCCAAGGCTCAGAATTCTTTATTTCTAAGTGTTTACCTTTTGTACCAGGCTCCATTGGGTAAATCTCAGGACTCTAGTAAAAAACAACAACACACAAAGCAAAGTAGAACCCATAAGTCTGAAGCCTGCCCACTCCTGCTTTAATGTGTATTTTCACAGCCACAAGAGCTAGAAACTTGATGGCGTTAAATGGTATTATAATAAAGTTGAATGTTAAAAACCAACATCAGCTCCTGGCTGTGCTTTTGCATGTGGGATTGCAATATGGTAGCCTTCTTTACACAGTATCGACCTTCATGAAACAAAGCAAGAGTTGGACAGCAAAAGAGCATATTTTTCCACCCGCACCACTCAACCCGCTGCAATTCTCTTCCCCTCACACATTATCCTTAATCACAAGAATAATGGAGGTTCCATTTGAGCCCTCAGCTGCATTTCCTTCCCCATTATTCACAATGCTGTAATTTTCCTTATAATAAACAATTTCCCCCCCTGTTCTTTTCGGCATTGATCTTGCCTGGATATTCAAAGAGAGGCCCCCTTTTAAAAATAATTTTTGCACATTACTACGTGGAAGCCCCTGGCTGGTAATGAAGATAAAAACTGGGGGGGGGGGCTCTTAACCAGAGCATTAAATTGCATGAGGGCGCAATCAGGAGACTGCCAGCTTTCTTTGTTCTCTTTCAGATGCAGTCTCTGGAAAATGATTATCGTCATTTGCAACTATTTGTTGACACAATTTCTTCCCCCCTCACAGAGAAACGCACAATTGTGCAGACAGGGTAAGGTTTGAAACTCTTTGCACTCTTCTCTTCTATTCCTGGCCAGCTCCATCCTTTATGCTAACAGCGCAACCCTATGCATATTTCCTCGGAAGTAGAAATGGGGGGAAATTTTCATTTAGTTCACCTTTAAAAGTGAATCTACCAAAACAACACTTTCCAAAGGAATATGCAAACCAAAACACAGCCGTCCTTTGAACCCCGCACTTCTCCAAATTTTCCAATGCAGCTCTCCAGCCATAAATGAGTCCAATACAAATGCATAAACTTAGGTAAAGTGTGCATAAAAATGAATATATTCATGAAAATGGCATACAAAATGCATTGTATTAGGCCAACAAGCTCACAGAAATGCGTGCATTAGGAAAGAATGCATATAAAAATGTGTTTATTCACATTAAAATGTGTGTATTTTCATGAGGACTTAAGGGGGGGGGGAATCACAAACTGATAGGGAAATGTGAAGCCCTGAACTTAAGGTTGGAAAAATGAGAAACTGAGATAAATCAATATTGACAGATTATCCCAAGGGTGCATTCAAGGGGACTTACTCCCATTGTTTGTAGCATGCAGAGTAGTAGAGTAATAGAAATTAATTCTCTGCTTCAAGAACTATGAGAACTTGTGGTGGCTTTGTACATATTGAGGGTGGCACAGAAAACCAGGAACTGTTGCATCTCGAGCCAGTGGGCCAACGGATTCTACTCACATTTTAGGTAGGTTGTAAATATCGGTTCAACTTTGGGGTGTTTGCCACCCTGGGTTCCTTTGAGAGGAAGAGTGGGATATAAACTTGATATTTATTTATTTTTAATTACATTGATGGAACACAGCATAGCTCCAACTGAGTGAGCCTTGTGTACTAGACCATCCACACGACATTTCCCCCAAGAACATCCCAGCACATTGTTGGTTGAGGGGAAAAGAGAAGAATAGGTTACTCAATCCCTATTTTCACATGAGTAACATATGTGTTATCCAGACTTTTGTAGCTCAATTAAGAGTTCAACCCGGTAGCTAGTGTGCTATGTTATGGGTCCATTATATTCTAATCCTAAATCAGGTTTGGAATGTTTGAAAATTTGGAAGAGTCTACATAGTTTGATGATGACCACTTGTCAGAGGACTAGATGACCCTTGCGACCCTTTCCAACTATACAATTCTGTGATTCTGTAAGAAAAGCAAATAGCTTCACCTTGAAGGTGTCACCTAGTCCAGACAAGATCCAAGAGAAAAAAATGGTGTATAACAACAACAACAACCCTGACAGTTGCTGCCAGTCAGTGTTGACAATACTGAGGTAGATGGAACAATGTTCTGACCTGGCATAAAGCAGCTTCCAAAGTTCCCACGTAAGCTTTGATATTAAATAGTCAATGGAAGGGCTAGCACTCATAAGTGTGAGTGGAACCTTTTCCATTTGCTTGCAGCCGTTGATATATTATTTGCATTTGCTGGGTCATAAACACATTGGCCATCGGTCCACAAACAGTTGCTTCGAACCGCCTTGTATCTGGCCTGATGATTGATTGGATTTTGTGAGTGTGCCTCAAAAACACAAGCCCATCTCAGCTAGCGTGATGTGTACCCATGGAACATGATCATTTATCAGAGTAGCCCTTGATATCTTGTATTAAATCATCCCCGTATTTTCTCCTAGTATTATTATTATATTGCTATTAGCCTTGGGGAAGCATCTTCAGCTATTTAGTCTGAATTAACCATGTACGTCAATCCTGAGAGCACACAGATTATGAGATTTAAACCTGGGCTTTCTTCACGTCTCATATGCTGCATCTAGAGGATTGTTGATTAAAACGGTGGATGGCTTTTCTTTTTCTTAAACTGCCAAGATGATTTTCACGCAAGCTTCGCGGCATGCCAATATTTTAAGACGCAGCAGAACGGCGCCTTTCCCATTGAAATAGAATGGAATGAAATAGGGCGTAGAAGCAAGACAGCAGATGAAAATAGGAACATGCTATCACTTCCGGTGCTTTTGGCTTGGCCAGAGTCTTAACACCTCTTGTTCTCTTTTGCTCAGTCATAAAACAGAACTAGAGACCTCAAGCATGCAGCAAAAGAGTTGTGACTCAGCGGTAGAGGATGAAATGCAAGGAGTCAGGAATATGCAGATTGCAAATTGTTGTGTATTCTTGTGTGCTTTGCACTCTACAGTCGTACCTCGGGTTACAGATGCTTCAGGTTACAGACGCTTCGGGTTACAAACTCCGCTAACCAGGAAGTGATTGCTCCAGGTTAAGAACTTTGCCCCAGGATAAGAATGGAAATCGTGCGCCAGCAGTGCAGCAGCCTTAGGTTAAGAACTGTTTCAGGTTAAGAACGGACCTCTGGAACGAATTAAGTTCTTAACCCGAGGTACCACTGTACTTCTTCCCTGGAATAATCAGCTTCGGGGAATGGCTGTAGCCCAGGTAACTATGCTGAAGTAGGGAGGTTTACCCAAGCCCCCTAACATGTATTTCTAGCCAACATGGGAGAGGTAGTCAGGATGATGCAACTGAGGGGGAGCTGGTAGAAGTCTCTTCATGCTTCAAGAAAGGATGGAGGGGGGGTTCTAGCAGAGAAATGTGTAAATTCTGAACTTTTCTAAACCACGCCCACACTGAAATTAGTGAAAATTAAGCTTACAAGGTAATAGATGACTAAATACATTAACACATATATTTCTTCTCAAAGCAATGACATATGCCCATCGACCCCCTTATCAATGTAAAATGAAATACATCGATGGCATGGTACTTATAATAGGCTTTGGGTGCAATGCAGTGGCAATATTGACTGGAAAGAGCAAATTATGATGTAGTGACTCTCCATTGGTATTAAGTCTTTGCCCATTGTTCAGCCAAAGATATGCCAGCATAATTTATTCAGCT
This sequence comes from Zootoca vivipara, assembly GCF_963506605.1. NCBI lineage: Eukaryota > Metazoa > Chordata > Lepidosauria > Squamata > Lacertidae > Zootoca > Zootoca vivipara. Next base: position 71,634,049 of record NC_083282.1, read on the forward strand.
AGTTGAGCCAAGATTGGTGGAAGTCCCCCCCAAAAGAGGCATTCCAGGGGTGTATCAGGGGTGGGATCAGAGAGTGGGGACTTATCCCTGTCTGGATCCGGTGTAACGTTGCCCCAGCTTAACATACACCTATTTGCTTCACGCCAGTTTCTTGTGCATAGAACCTTCCCCCCTAATAATTTTTAAATTCTCAGGGAAGAAAATACGACAGTTCTAAAAAGAGATGGCACACATTTATGTTATGTAAGTTGCACCATTGTGATGTTATGTTGGTCACAAGAAATGTTACATGTAAAACACATTTAAGTTAATATTGCACCTCATTATTGCAATGCTAAGAATTCCAAATATAAGAATAAAGTTCAAATATATCTATTTGTCTTTTCTTTTTCTTTTTCTTTTTCAATTTTAATTATTATTAAAATGTATTATATATAACATATAATACAAAACACACACAATCACAACCACACTACACTACACTACACTACTATACTATACAATACAATTCTATATACCATTATACACTACAGTTTAGTTCAAATCTATTTGTCTTTTCATTTGTTTGAGAAGGGGAATATGTGTTTTTGTGACTAACGTAACACTCTCAAGCAACCCAAGCTTTGCTGTCCTAAGCCCATCTAATTTTGTTGCTAACTTAAAAATTCCTGTCATTTCACCAAATGAGAAAGTAAAACTATCAACACCAATATTGGTACTTTTAATAATGTGCAAAATCCCCTTTTTGAAAAACTTTTGTCAGATAATCAAGAGTCTGGAATCTAAGCCTTATGAGGAGTGCTTGAAGGAGCTGGGTATGTTTAACCTGGAAAAGAGGAGACTGAGAGGAGATATCATAGCCATCTTCAAATATCTTAAGGGCTGTCACAGGGAGGAGGGAGTATGCTTGTTTTCTCCTGCTCTGGAGGGTAGGACTCGAGGCAATGGCTTCAAGTTACAAGAAAGGAGATTCAGACTAAACAATTGGAAAATCTTTCTAACAGTAAGAGCTGTTCGGCAGTGGAACAGACACTCACAAGAGGTTCCTTGGAGGTTTTTAAGGTGAGATTCCTGGATTGCAGGGGGTTGGACTACATGACCTGTGGGGTCCCTTCTAATGTTAAGATTCTATGATTGAAACTTTGGAAAAATCATCTTTAAAATGATACAGAGCATGTTAACTATATATGAAAATGAAAAAACTGTCTGCATGCTGACATTTTCATGGAGCTAACCAGCCTACTTTTTCAGGGTTCCTGTAAAGTGGCATTGAAATAGTGCACATGCAGTGTTCTGAAAATTATGCATTTAGAAACCACAGCTCATACATATAAGCAAAGACACAGAGCAGACCCAAGCCTTGCATTTAAAGCCCATCCAAAGCACATTTAAAACAAATGACTCCCACCCCTGGGATAATATTTGGAAATGTAGTTTGTTAAGTGTGCTGAGCTTCGTAGCTCTGTTCCCAAGATTGTTTGGGAGAAGACCTTTAAAAAAAAGTGCTTTGGATGTGTTGCAAATGTTTGGGGTGACACTGACTGCTTAAATTTTAAGTAGTTTAAGGGGGGGAGTGATCGCTCCTGTTCCTTCAGATGTAGCAGTTGGAGGGCATCCCTCCGTGATGTTCTGTGTTCCAGCGTTTTAAATATAGTCATTGCCCCTGCAGCCTAGCTCATCTAGTGATGACTCAGAAGTGTCTTTGAATGCAGAGATATCCTTGCTTGACAGGGGACCAGGGAGGAGAGAGGGATGATGGATGAATGGATAATCTGTTTTTCCCATTTAATCCATCACAAATAAGACTGAGATACTGTAAGAGGCTTGGCTATATTTGGACAACAAACACAAAAGATGTTCTCCTGCACACGCTCCCTTGAAATGAAACCCCATTGCATCACGACGGCACTTTGCAGGAGACCCTCCCAGTACACTGTGCCATATGTATGCCATAAACAACCCCCGTTTTCAGGCAGGGGAGGGCAAACATGCCTGGAGTAATGGAATAAACCAAGAGGGGTACATCCAAGGTGAATGATTATTTTTTCCATCTCATTAGCCTGCCAGCTGTAGCCTTTTCATACGGGCACAGAGAGATGCCAAAAGTTCTAATTTCTGCAGTCATGAAGCTCATAGCCTTAAAATGAAAGGAGGAGCATCTGACAGGAGGAAGCAAAGGTTCCTCTTTTTTGGCTGACCTCTTCTTGAAAAGTCAGCCATGATTCCATTTTATTAGCCTAGATTTTTAAACGCACGGCCCCCCTGTCCTGCTGAAAGGCTTGCAATGACAATAGAGCATTTCATAAGCCATAGAATTTGAAATCTAATGCATTTGGCATAACCCTTGCTACAAGTGGCCAAATCTCGATGTCCTTATTTGGAAAAACATTTAATGGCTACAGATGAGCAGGGGTTCTTTTAGGGTTATGCTACTGGGCCAAGTTCAAGGTGCTTGTGCTGATATATAAAGCCATGAAGGACCACCTGAGTTCTTATATCCCAGAGGAGGATATAACTAAGAAGAGGGAAACCAAGACGCTCAAGGGTCTGGAAACCAAACCTTATGAGGAACAGTTGAAAGAGCTGGGCATGTTTAGCCTGGAAAAAAGGAGACTGAGAAGAGGTATGATAGCCATCTTCAAATATCTAAAGGACTGCCATATGGAAGATGGAGCAAGTTTGTTTTCTCCTGCTCTGGAGAGCAGGACTTGAACCAATGGCACCTAATTTCCAGAATTAGAACTCTATAATATACAGAATAGGGTTGTTCTTGTTCTTGTTTTTATTACGCATTTTGTGTTGTTATTTTGTGATTTTATGTTGTATTGGGTATGCAAATTTAATAATAGTGATAATAATCACAAGAAAGGAGATTCTGATTAAACGTCAGTAAGAATCTTCCGACAGTAAGATGTGTCAGACAGTGGAAGTTGTAGACTCTCCTTCACTGGAGGATTTTAAGCAGAGGTTGGATAGCCATCTGTCATGGATGCTTTAGCAGAGATTCCTGCATTGCAGGGGACTGGACTAGATGATCCTCAGAGTTCCTCCCAACTCTGCAATTCTATGATTGTATTATTCTATCTCAGCTTGATCACTGAGATCATCTGGAAGTGTGCTGCTAGTTGTCCCCCATGTCACAGATGCTCAACTGACCACCACTAGAAACCAGGCAATTAGTGTTGCTGGTCCCTTGGAGCCCTCTTCCAGCAAAGATTCAGCAGGCATCTCCACTTTTGACTTTCAGCTGTCCAATGGAGACTGGTCCATTAGGACCACTTGGGCACTGCCCCACCAACTTCAGTCAGCCCTCCACCTACCTTCTTCCTTACATCCAGTCCAGGGGGTGACACTACCTGTTAGCTTCTTCTTCCTTAGTCTGTCCCAGGGGCGAACAAAGGCATCATGACACCCTGGGCGGGGCGTCGCCACGTAGGGCGAATGTGCAGCGTCATACGTAGCAACGCCGCACATGCGCTGTACATAGCAGTTTGCCAGACCTACCACTCCAGTGCCGTACGGACGGTGCCAGGATCCTCTGCTTGTGGCTGCAGCTGTGAACGGAGGATCCTTCACATGTGGCTGTAGCAGTGACGGAGGGATCCCACCACTGTCCATATGGCGCTCGAGCGGCGCCGGCGGCAAACTGCTATGTACAGCGCATATGTGGCATCATTACATACAGTGCATGAGTGCGACACAGCGCATGCGCTGTACATAGCAGTTTGCCACCAGCGCTGGGATCCTCTGCTTGCGGCTGCAGCCGCGAACGGAGGATCCTTCACATGTGGCTGTAGCGGCGGCGACGCAATAGCTGCTTGTGCCACAGTGGCGGGGCAAGCCCCCGTGGGGTGCCTTCTTGTCACCCCCCCCCAGACATGGCACCCAGGGCGCACTGCCCCCGCCCCCTGTTGCGACGCCACTGCTCTGCCCTTGTAGAACTCAGCAGGGAAGAGGATCGGAGGAAAACTTGAATGAACTGTCTTTGCCTGTCATTGCCTCTGGCTCCACCTACAGTTGGCCTCTCTGGTCCCAATGGGCGCCAGCCACCACTTCAAGCATCTCTTGAAAACCATTTTATGCTGACAGGCCCATGCAGCCTTGGTCAAAGGCAATTATGCTTCTGAATACCAGTTGCAGGGAATTGTGGGAGGAGAGGGTGCCCTTGTGAGCTCAGCTCCTGCTTGTGGGCTTCCCAGAGGTGGCTGCTGTGAAAACCAGATGTTGGACTAGATGAGCAATTGGTCTAATCTAGCTCTTCTTATGTTCAGCTCTTTAAAAACACTGATTGGAAAGTCATTTTAATAATTATTTTGCAGTGCCTCAAATGGTGTTTCATTATTATTGTGTACATATTGTTCTACACCAGGAACTACTAATCTACTAATAGATCACTGGACATCTGTGGTAGATCACTGGCTCCCCCCAAAGAAGCTCAGCAACTTTGGCTCCCCTGAAAAAGCTCTACATCTTTGCCCTGAAGCCCCCCAAACAGGGCTTTCCTTCCTAAAAAAAAGCGCTCAACTTTGACCTGAACCCCCTAAAACATGGGTGGCTTTCCTTCCTAAAAAAAGCTAAACAACCTCGACCTGAACCCCCCCCAAAGGGGGTAGATCACTGCCAGTTTTTAACTCTGTGAGTAGATCGCAGTCTCTTGGAAGTTGGCCACCCCTGTTCTACACCACCATGACGTTTTCTGAGATTGAAGTATATAACTCCTTTATAAACAAACAAACAAACAAACAAATATTTTAATAAATAAATAATACCATGGGGGGGACAACATTCCAGTTGTCATGGGGGGGGCATTTCAAATCAGCAACCTGTCATAATATTTCTGTTTCATTTGTCTGTGAGGTTGTAAAAGGCTAGAATTTATTGACTGCAAACAGCACGGCTTTAATTTTTTTAAAATAAAGAACTAGGAAATATTTCCAAATATTTCCATTCACGAAATGAAAACCTTACCCCAAATTTAGCTTGATTACACACATGCTTTCCCAGTCAGTTCTGTTAACAAACTGGCATTGTGTTGACAATCAGATTGGTTTCTTCCCTTAAAACCCAATATTGTCAAAAAAAATCTGCCATCCAAGAAATTTATGTATTCTTGACCCGTCAGAGTTTCGAAATGCAGCTCAAAATAAATGAGTCTCTATGCCATTGACTCTGGAGTTAATATTAAACTGTTTGGCATTGAGGAAATTGCTTTTCATAAACATCCTGGGTTCTCTCTCTCTCTCTTTTTAAATGTCTGATACACAGAGAATTGTCGTTAATCTGTATGAATCCACAAACTGCATCACTAATGAGACAGAAGGAAAATCTATCATTTCTGGATATTGAAATATTGGGAGTAGAGACTGAGACTAAAGAAGGAACGCCCATTTAGCAGACTGCAGTTTTCAGAGGTGTTGAATCCTGATACAATTACTTACTTTATTTAAAACATTTGCATGCAGCCCTACATTCAAATTTTATGGTGAAGAACAAGTATAAATAATGAATTATACACATCATAAAACACTAAAATATACAATGAAACCAAATATATGAGGTGTCAGGAGAAAACCTGCGGTTTTCCTAATGTTGATTGATTCCAACTCCTACCAGTCCAGCAAACATAGCCAGTGGCAACATTTGGAGAGTCAAAGGATTCCAACTTAAAATGCTCTGCAAAATAGAAATGGCTTGCCAATTTAAGGAGGGATTCCACCAGTATGAGAAACTCAAGAAAGATACAGTTTCTCTCTGTGTGTAGGTTTAAAGTGGGGAAAACAGCATAGCTTAACCTTAGCAATAATGCTCATTCAGAAAGATTTTATACGGTTTTCATGAATCACCTTTGGAAATACTGTACAATAATTGCTATGTTTAGGGACGATCAGACTAACATGAGACTGTCTTGTGCAGAGGTGGCACAGGCCGTTTTGCTGCCTAAGATGAAAAGGGGGGGGGGTGCTGTGTCGCCACACCATCACAGCCTCCCTTACCTGGGTTGAGTGGTGGTGGCACTTGCTGTGTAGTGACAGTTGCTTCTAGTAAGATCTCGCCCAAGGCAGCTGTCTCACATAGCCTCATAGGTTGAGTGGGCCAGCCCTGGTGCTAAAGGTAAAGGTAAAGGGACCCCTGACCGTTAGGTCCAGTCGCAGACGACTCTGGGGTTGCAGCGCTCATCTCGCGTTATTGGCCGAGGGAGCCAGCGTACAGCTTCCGGGTCATGTGGCCAGCATGAATAAGCCGCTTCTGGCGAACCAGAGCAGCACACGGAAATGCCATTTACCTTCCCGCTGGAGCGGTACCTATTTATCTACAGTGGTACCTTGGTTTACAAACACAATTGGTTCCGGAAGTCTGTACTTAACCTGAAGCGTACTTAACCTGAAGTGAACTTTCCCATTGAAAGTAATGGAAAGTGGATTAATCTGTTCCAGACGGGTCTGCGGAGTACTCAACCTGAAGCGTACTTAACCCGAAGTATGAGTGTAATTGGTTCTGGTAGTCCGTACTTAACCTGAAGCGTACTTAACCTGAAGCGAACTTTCCCACTGAAAGTAATGGAAAGTGGATTAATCCGTTCCAGATAGGTCCGCGGAGTACTTAAACTGAAAATACTCAAACCGAGGTGTACTTAAACCGAAGTATGACTGTACTTGCACTTTGACGTGCTTTTGAACTGCTAGGTTGGCAGGAGCTGGGACTGAACACTAGGAGCTCACCCCGTCGCGGGGATTCGAACCTCTGACCGTCCGATCGGCAAGCCCTAGGCTCAGTGGTTTAGACCACAGCGCCACCTGCGTCCCACACCCTGGTGCTAAACATGGTCAGTAAATCCACTTGCACTATCAAGGTGAAATAAGTTCCATAAATACCATCTTCTTTTTTCTGTCGTTCTATGAATGACAAAGCGGAGAGCAGGAAGATTGGGCTCCAGCCTAGCTTAGATCTGGGTGGAAGGGCGTAGCCTACCATTGCAGGGGTGCCAACTTGAATAAAATATTGGGGGGGTAGGTAAGCCCTACCATGCATAATCGATCACAATTTGAATGGCAATGCCCATCAACTTTGGAAGGGGGGATGAGCCCCTCAAATATTTTATTTGGAGGGGGGCAAAGGGACGTCGGCTCCTAGAAGTTGGCTCCAATGTGCCCCTGCCTCCCCTTGGACATGGGAGGTGAGGGAACAGGTGCTTATTATGATTCTGCTTCAGGAAAATGCAGAGCCAAATCAAACCCCAAGCTTCAGCCAAATTTTTGGTCTGAGAAGAATTGGGGTTCACCCTCTCTCCTGTAGAGCTCCATGGTTTGAAATAAGCTTACCTCACTTGCCAGAACCTTGCTTCCCTCTTCACTATAGTAAGGGGAGTGAATGAGATTGTCAGGTCCTGGCTATAGGTGCAAATGCCGCCTGAGCAAGAAAAATAAAATCCACTGGCCAGCTGCTGCCTCAGGAGCACAACAAACCAATTTCGACAATGACTCATGCAAGCCTGAAGGGCAGTTATGAAAGGAGACAGAAATGACAGGCGTGAAACACTAGCAAAACATTGCAAAGGGCTAGAAAAACATTTCATCCATGTCCATTAAGGAGCACCAGGTATCTTATTTTATTTATTATTATTAATTGAATTTATATACCGCCCTATACCTGGAGGTCTCAGGGCAGTTCACAGAAGTGGCCTTTTAGAACTCTATGGTTGCGTTGTGTTTGCTGCATTTTACTTTATTATTACTTTAAGTCTGTCATATATATTTTTATCGTGGAAGCCACCCAGAAAGCTTCCGTAAATAGTATAAACACCAAGGGCTGTGTGTTTGAATATCAGTTTCTATTTGAAGAATATTGGGAAAAGATAAGATTCAGATTCGAAGTTTGGTACATTAGGAGGTAAGAACGTATTAGAAAATTGCTATAGAGATGTATACTGTGTTATGTACGTTCGTCTTTAAAGCAAAAATATACATCAGGAATTGACAGGAAGTCCATTAGGTGAACTAAAAACAAGTATAGAGGACATTGAATAGGCTCTCCTTCTCCTCCTATTCTCACTGTAGAAGAAAAAGTAAAAGAAAAAACGGCACAGACATTTAGATACAGTACAAATATATTGTTTATTGCATTCAAATTATTGTTTAGTACATTTGTTATTGTTGTTTTAAAACATTTGGTTTAAACAGTATCAAAGGTGGAAAAAGTGAGAAAAAAAGAGAAGGGGGCTGGGGGGGCTGGGGAATGGGAGGGGAGGGGAGGGGAGGGAGGGGGGATATAGGGTAGTTACAAGTTGATTCTGTATATCGGTTGGAAAGTTTTTGTATTTTGTATTCATTTGTATTGGATAAATAAAATTTATTAATAAAAAAGTTTTTTTTTAAAGAATATCAGTTTCTGGAAACTACAGGAAGGGGAGATTCCCCATACACTCAGGTCTTGCATGTGGGCTTCCCATAGACATCTGATTGGCTACCGTGAGAACAGGATGTTGGGTTAGATGGACCATTGGCTGAATCTAATGGTCAAGATAGTGACAGCAGTCACGAAATTAAAAGACGCCTGCTTCTTGGGAGAAAAGCAATGACAAACCTAGATAACACCTTAAAAAGCAGAGACATCACCTTGCCTACAAAGGTCCGTATAGTTAAAGCTATGGTTTTCCCAGTAGTGTTGTATGGAAGTGAGAGCTGGACCATAAAGAAGGCTGATTGCCAAAGAATTGATGCTTTTGAATTACGGTGCTGGAGGAGACTCTTGAGAGTCCCATGGACTGCAAGAAGATCAAACCTATCCATTCTGAAGGAAATCAGCCCTGAGTGCTCACTGGAAGGACAGATCGTGAAGCTGAAGCTTCAATACTTTTGGCCACCTCATGAGAAGAGAAGACTCCCTGGAAAAGACCCTGATGTTGGGAAAGATGGAGGGCACTAGGAGAAAGGGACGACAGAGGACGAGATGGTTGGACAGTGTTCTCGAAGCTACGAACATGAGTCTGACCAAACTGTGGGAGGCAGTGCAAGACAGGAGTGCCTGGCGTGCTATGGTCCATGGGGTCACGAAGAGTCGGACATGACTAAACGACGAAACAACAACAACAATGGTCAAGAACCCTAAGAAGGGGGAAAAGAAGAGATCAACAGTTAGAACCTGGACAGCAGACTGAGCCGGCACACAGGTCACCTGGTGATAGTCTTCTCCATTATGGTGAGATATACTGCATCCATCCATCCATCCATCCATATACATATAAAATAGCACATGCCCTTTATCCATCCTCTTTCATTGGCAAAGTGGCCAGTATATTGCAAGTTCCAAGGAGCCAAATTCCAGGTTTTGCCAGGGTGAGAAGCTGGGTAAAGTTGGTAGTGTGGTAAGTGATAAGTTTGTTATCACAAATAAATGGCTACGGGATATTGCATATGTATGCCATGGACCCGGTTTCTGAAAGCAGCTTAAAAGGTTCTGCATCGATGCTGGGAACACAAATATTTAGAAACAAGCAGTCTATTTGTGGCAGTTTTGTGATTTAAAAATAGTAATGCAATCAGATTGCACAACAGGAATCCCCTAGCCCTACCTTCCCAACGTGTCTGAAGGGAATGACACAGATTCCAGCAGGAAGCAGAAAGAGAGCCAGTCAGTAAGCACGTTAAGTCGTAAGATTAAAAATAGCATCAAAGAGTCCAAAACAGACCTGGGGGTAAGCTGATGTGCATTGAAGACTTGAACTGTTGTAAGAAAAAAACCAAGGGTTCTTGGCATAAACTGGTTTTTGGTTTTCTATAAAAAAAACCTATCAATATGTAGCTAGAAATAAATTCTCATTTGCATTGCAGCTAAATTGAAGAAAATTATGAGTATTTTCCCCCTCACCCGTTCCTCCCAGAAAACTGGAGATGTAGACCAATCTGGGTTGCTAGGCAACTGAGGCCTGCACATGGCTGATAACACTCAAGGCATTATTTGCCCGCCTGACTGCACTGAGTCAGAACAAAGGCCAGCTAATGAAGCTTTCAAATGCTGTTGGCTCTTGCCTTTGACGGTTCAACACAGGTTCTCCCCGCATGTATGCGACAGTTACAGCAGCCATGCGACATCCCCTCCAAAACACAAATGCCTCCTGAGTTTGGACAGGAAAAGCCCAATGGAAAGTGACAGACGAACAAGATAGAGTATGAGCAGCAAAATGTCTGACAGATATGCAGCCACTAGTTTCCAAAATGGAGGACAGCTGGGAAGAGAAAGAGAAATTAATAACAAACAGAAACCAACCAACCAACCAACCAACAAACAAACATATACACACCAATTGCAGACCCAATGAATGCTTTAAATCCAAAACTGTGTACATTTAATTTTCAACACAGAGTAGAATTCTGTTCTCTAAAACTGAAGTCAATGATTCACCAGATGCCAGAGTACAGAAGAAATGTAGTCCAACAATAGTACTAACTTATAAAAGATGAACATATATTTTTCCTGGGTTAGTTCATTTATAAATCCCTTAATAAAGAGCCTGGATATTTTTATTTGCAACTCTGTTCTTTAAGATGCAACCTATAATCTGGCAGTGCTCTATAAATTCGGCCCTCAGCAGACTTCATTCAATCTACTTGGTATTGTACCATATATCAGCTGTTCAGAGGGAAGCAGCTGAAAGGAAAGAGGGCTTTGATGTTGCACAAAGCATGCAATTGCAGCTCCTTCCTCGGCCTGAAGATCTGCTGCAAGAGCAAAATATAGGAGAAAATGTCTCAGAGGCGTTTCCTTGCAAATATGTAATTTTGCAATTGCATGCATGCAATTTGCAGGATGCAATTGCATTGAAGTATTATGGCTTGCTGATCAGAAGGTCGGCGGTTCGAATCCCTGTGACGGAGTGAGCTCCCGTTGCTTGGTCTCAGCTCCTGCCAACCTAGCAGTTCGAAAGCACATCAAAGTGCAAGTAGATAAATAGGGACCGCTCCAGCGGGAAGGTAAACGGTATTTCTGTGCGCTGCTCTGGTTTGCCAGAAGCAGCTTTGTCATGCTGGCCACATGACTTGGAAGCTATACGCCGGCTCCCTCGGCCAGTAATGTGAGATGAGCGCGCAACCCCAGAGTCAGTCACGACTGGAGCTAATGGTCAGGGGTCCCTTTACCTTTATTATGGCTTAGATAGTTCTAAGGCCCTTGGCATGCTATCCAACATTTTCTATATTCTGTATAATTTTTTCCAAGAATGTTGTTTCTTACAACATTCTTGCAAATCAAGATTTTTGTTATTGTAGTTTCTCTTTTAAAAAAATATTTGCATGACAAAAATAGCTCTAAGGTAGGCCTTGCAATCCAGCTGTGCCCAGTGATGCTGTTCGTATTCTGCTTTGAGCAAATGCCTCAGCAATATCTGGGCAAGGCTTCCATGGTACCATGGACAGCTCTGCTCAAAGCCTAAGCCTGAAATACTGTAGGATGTTTCAGCACTACCTCAGATGCTAGCTCTGCCTTCAGTGATAGAACCGCTTTATTTAAAAGAGGTCCAGCCTGCTTTGGCAGTCGTTGACTCTGACAGAGTGAAAGCTGTAATTCCACTAGGGCAGGCATCGGCAACGTTTTCCGGTCGTGGGCTGGAGCATTCCCATGGACTATCGTCTGTGGGCAAGACATGCACAGAAGTGATTTCTGGCGCTGCACTGCCCATGTCTGAGGCACCGGAAATGGCTTCTGTGCATGTCTGCAGCGCCGGAAATCGCTTCTGCGGCTGCACAGATGTGATTTCCGGCATCTGCACAGGTGCCATTTCCAGCGCTGCTCGGCGAGTCCCCGCGCCACATTGCGTCGGTTTAGCGCAGCGTGCAGGGGACTTGCCGAACAGGCGGCTTGGTGACCGGGCAGCTCGTGGGCCAGATAAACGGCCTCTGTGGGCCGTATCCGGCCCATGGGCCAGAGGTTGCCGATGTATGCACTAGGGCCTATGAGCTGCAGTCCTTTGAGCCAGAGAAGGGGAACTTTGCACAGTAAAAGGATTACAGAAAGTTTTGCTGCTTTTTCTTTAGATACCGTAGGAGTGCAGAGCATTCTGATCCTCCATGGAGAGAAAGCATAATGGACTCCCACATACAAGCATTATGAATAACATAGAAGGCATTTCAAATCAAGATATGAATCTACAGACGTGCAGAATGCATTTAACCTTAATTTATATTATTGCTGTGTGAAGTAAGAAGGGCCTGTCAGCAACTGTTACTCATGACATCTAAATGGAAATGCAATCTTCAGAGAGATTGGTGGGTGTTAGGTAACAGGGGCCAACCATAAGAGATGACTATCATTACCTTTATGCTGTGAGATCTTCCAGGGCCATCAGATAAAAGGGGGCTACATTTTATGAAGACACACTACTCTACTGGACGTTTCAAACAACACATGATTACTACTCAGAAATACTCCCCTCTCATTGATGATTATGAACTACAATAAATATTTCAAAAATTGTAAAAGAAATTGCTATTTAACTTGAATATATCCAGGACCTTATCTCCCCCCCCCCACCCGCACAAAAAAGCCCCAGGGTGTTTTGGATTCTTTTGGCAACAAAATGTCTTGGGCTGCATAAACATCATACATTTAAATAACATCCCCCAGACCCCAAAAAAGTATCCCGAGAACTGTTATTTACCCCTACAGTTCCCAGGATTTGAGAAAGGGGAAATGTGTTTTAAATATACAGTGGGAACACAATCTTGGCCTGATCTGGCTTGTAAAACAGTTCACTAACCCATGGAAACATTACAAAATGTGCTTTCGGACATCTTCAGTGAATTTGTTCTTTTCCCTGATTATCCCTTTCTGTACCAGTTTCTGAGAGTGGATGCAATGTGCTCTGGCTGCAGAGAGAATGGCCCAAGAAGAAAGATTTGCAGAGATTTCCATTCTGGCTTGTTACCAGGAACCTTAAGATGCAACCCACTTTTGCTATTCCTATAATTTGCAGCCCTCCTTCCCCGCCTTGATACCGCTAAAGCTGCTCTCGTTTTTGTCGCCCCTTTATTCTGTCCCGAGCAAGTCAAACAGCTACCGGGATTGATCAGTTCGTTAATTGCAGTAATTTTACCTTAAATGCAGGCAGCTGAGTGATCATCAAGTCACAAATTTCGCTGTTGAGTAAGACCTCCCCCAAGCAAAATAATTAGGGGATAATAACAAGTGGATCATAATAAATGCAACACACAACAAATGTGCTCTAAGGACATGAAGCAGAGTCAGAAGGGCTATTAGAGAACCCCTGCGACTTTGCTCCCTTTTTTTGAAGAGGGGGGAGAAAGGAAAAACAATGCAATATCCTTAATTGTCTCTTGTAAACGGGAATCCAGCTCATCAACCAGCTCTGTTGGTTTGTTATAAATAAGACCCAATTATTCCCCTTTTGGCAGCCTCTTGTGTCCAGAGAACAGCTTCCCAGTGTCATCAGCACAGATGAGAACTGCCACCGCAATTTACATCCATGCATAAAAAGCTGTAATGGAAGGCAGTAGGAGACACGCACTTAAGTTAATTACAGTATTCTCAGACCTGCACCTGACAGAAACCAATTTGCCACAGCTCCCCTAAGTCTTGCACAGCTATTTCAGCCTCCGTTCTCTATCCCCTTACCAACAACTCCAAAGGTGTGGGTTCAGGTGCTCAGGGACCCACACGCAAAGCCTGCCCACCACACCTTCAAATTATGTTGGGGCTTCTACTCTCATCCACTTGAATGCCCACAGTCAGGACCCATTCTGAGCACAATTAGGAAAGGGCTGGAAATGACCTGAAGATGGCTTCAGCTGCAAGTGTCTTAAAGACTATCTCCTCCCTGACATGATCATCCTCTGCTGCCCTTCTTAAGAGTCTTCCCACCTTCTGGATAGTCAGGCAGTAATTAAGAGAGCTTTGTTGGCTGTGGCATCCAGTAGGTTAATGGTGGACCTTTTTCAGCCCAAAGGCAACCTTCTGGGGCCCATGTGTCAATACCAAATGGGGCTGTGGATGGTATTATTTCCTTTATGCAACCATGCAGTGCTCATATACTGTATGTGCACACACACGTCTAGGCAAGCAAGAGACATTATCACAGTTCAAGGATGTGCCCCCGGGCAAAGTGCCAAGGTCCACAGGGGTGTCAAACTCAAATTCATTGGGGGCCGCATCAGCAGTTTGGTCACCCTCAAAGGGCCGGTTGTGTCTGTAGGACTATGTGTCCACTCTTTATTATCATAAATTATTGTCACTGCATTCAATTATTACTGTTTTTTGTAATAATGTAAGCTCATTCCCGCCCCCACGCGGATCACATTCCTGCGTCGTGGCGCGTGTGTGGGAGGGGATGTAAACGAGGGAAATTTGAACAAAAGGTGGGGATCGATGGCTTCGGGGGGGGGGGCTCAACCAAACCTTTGGCAGGAAGGAGAAAGCCACTGCTGGGATTAAAAACCTGCAGATGGAAAGAGGGCTTCCCTCTCCCGCCCTGCGCACACCCAAACCCCGCTAGGCAGGATGCCACACGCTGCAACACACCCCATGCTTTGGAGAGGGGCAGGAACATGCGGTGCAGCGCCAACTCCCTGCTTTGCTTTTGCATCCTCCCTCCTCAGCGCCAGAGTCCCTTCCCCTCGCGCTGAGGGAGGGCAGCGGATTTCCCGAGGAAGACAGCGGCAGCCCCAGCGGATGTGCATCTTCGCCTCAGAGCTGCTCTTCCCCCCACCCGCGCTGTTGTCGTCTTCGCCGCCGCCTCTCCCTACCGGGACTGCAGGCAGAGGAGGCTTGAAAACCTCCCCCCCCCCAAAAAAATTCCCCTCCCACCTACTCAAACCGCGAGGCGACTCCATCTGGAGCCCTACATCACGAGGGGCTGAGAGGAGGCGGCGGCAGAGCGGGAAGAGCAGGAACCCGTGCCGCCGCCGCCGCCTCCCTCCTGGCCGCCCCCCGGGGAGCAGCTCCGCCGGAACTGAGAAGCCAAAGGGCGGCTCGGGGGTGGGGGGCAGAGCAAAAGCCAGGCACCCTCCCGAGTGTCTATGAGGAGAAAATGGGGGAAGAGGGAAGAGAAACCCGGCTCCATCAAGAGAGCGACTGTTGCACTTCGCCTACTTCCCCCTCAGGCTCACTCCGCGTCCCTTTCGCCCGCTCGCTCGCCCACCTCCCGGATGCAGCCGAGGAGAGGAAGGGAAGCGGCGGGCGGCGGCTCCCCAGTGCCGCCTCACTCTCTCTCGGAGACAACAGCAAAGCCCGCCAAAAAAAATATCCAGCGCTGCTCCGTCCCGGCACCAACTTTGCCGGCGGCGCCTGCAGGGCTTTCCTACCTCCTCGGCGGGCTTCCTCCTCCTCCTCCTGCATCTCACTTCCCCGTCTGGCCGCTGTGCCACCGCCTCCCTCAGCCTCATTCGAAATTGAAATTCCCTGGCCAAGGCCGTCAGCGCAGCTCCAGCGCCCCGGCCTCCGCCTGCAGCCCCACCCCTGGTTTTGACCCTCGGCCAATCGCAGGCTCCAGAACTACTGTCAGCGATTATTGTCGGTGACGGCTACGCGGGCCACATGGCGAGGTCTGGCGGGCCGGATTAGGCCCCCGGGCCTTGTGTTTGACACCCGTGGTCCAGAGGGAGAGCGCTTGAGGATTGCTTTCAGCCCCAAGTCAGAGGTTCCCCATCCCTGCAGCCATGGTTTTGCTTATTCTTATTGACAATGGCACAATGCCTGTGTGCGTGTGGTGGGTCGGAATCTCCCTCCCAATTCCAGCCTTGTTGTTTCTTACCTGGACCAGGCTAGGCGAGAGGTGAAGAGATTGGCTAATCCAGCAATTCTACTGGTGCAAATGCATGGCCTCAACCACTTGCAAACAGGTAAACAGCAGTGACACCCTTGAGGATGGTTCTGCACCACCACTGGTTACTGGTGATTCGTCAAAAACCCTGTTCATGTTAGAACAAAACTGGATGTTTTCTGGACTGTACTTTAAGGCCGAAGAATTGATGCTTTTGGTGCTGGAGGAGACTCTTGAGAGTCCCATGGACTGCAAGAAGTTCAAACCTATCCATTCTGAAGGAAATCAGCCCTGAGTGCTCACTGGAAGGACAGATCCCAAAGCTGAGGCTCCAATACTTTGGCCACCTCATGAGAAGAGAAGACTCCCTGGAAAAGACCCTGATGTTGGGAAATATGGAGGGCACTAGGAGAAGGGGACGACAGAGGACGAGATGGTTGGATAGTGTTCTCGAAGCTACGAACGTGAGTTTGACCAAACTGCGGGAGGCAGTGGAAGACAGGAGTTCCTGGCGTGCTATGGTCCATGGGGTCATGAAGAGTCAGACACGACTAAACAACTAAACAAAAACAACAACTTTAAGGCCATTGGTTGAGAGACCAACAAAGGGTTTGAAAACCATGTCTCGAGCCCATGTTGTATCTCTTTCTGGGTCTTTGCTTACTCGCCTTCTTAGCTACTGAAGTGTGTTTTCATACTGTTTCCTTCTTACGTCTAGTACAAAACCATTTCTTTCCCCGTTTGTTTGTTTTTAGTTCACAGAACCTCTCTCATCAACAGAAACAAATCCAGCTACTGACAAAATAAACTACAAAACATAAGTGAAGACATTTTGGAAATGTATCTAGTTCTTTATTGATTAAATACAGCATTAAAAATAATATAAACCATCGTTTTAAAAAAAATACACACACGCACACACACAAGTGAGCTTTACCATTTTATGCCTTGCCACTTTAACTGCCATCAATAAAATTTCGAGAGACACAAAAGGACAGTGAAAGTGATGACAGACCATCAATATTATGGACAGATTTGGGCATAACACCATGTTTCCCCCTCAAATGTTAGTTTCTCTCGGGTTTTGCTCCTGCACATATAGCTTTCCCCAATACTCATTTCACATTACTCTGTTAGCATTTGAGGAATCGTAGTCATTTTCTTTCATCCCCCAAGCTATTCATTCAAATTGGCCCCAAGTACAAAACTTAATTTTCATATCTTGGAAGCTAAGATTGGCCTCTCTCTTCTACCTTGGCCTTTTCGGAATTACCAAAATTGCCACACACACCCCAGTGCTCCTTCCTCTAGGCACCTTGCACCCTTTATCATACAGGATCAAAGCCTACTCTCTGCTTGGCAAGCCTGCTATGCTCTTAAAGTTCTACACCAGCCTTCCCCAAGCTTTGACTACAACTCCCATCATTCCTGAAAATTTCCCATGCTAGCTGGGTGGGAGTATGCAGAGGGCACCAGGTTGGGGAAGACTGCTCTGTACAGATTCCTTTCAATGCATTGGCATGAAACACTTTTGCACAGTGGATTTAGAGTGTGCTATAAAAAAATACTCAAGGGATTTTGTAGGCAATTCTGTATTCTTTTAAGACTGTGCTGTGACATGTAGATACTTTCCTAAACCCATCTGAGTCATCCAGCCTGTGCTGCTCATTACATCTGTTAGTACTTTTCCAGAAAATTCTAATGGACTCCTGCGCCTATCCTTTCTCTAGTAAAAGTCTATAAAGGATGAGAAATGCAAAGTTGGAAATGTATATGCTGAGCAAGACATGACTCCTGCACTCTGGTCAGAACAAAGCGACACAGCTTTAGAAGAAAACAGCTTCTGCATGAACTATTCCGTCCCCATCTGTATGGTTAAATAAAACTTGCTTTGTGTTGTGATGTCACCATGATTCCCTACTTCCTTGCCCCCAGCACTGACTGTCAATGAGGTTGGGGAAAGAAAACACTGGCAGTAAAGATACCAAGACATGGGGCGAAGTTCGACACAGGGGGAAGGAAATGGATATTTACACGCTGTTGTCGTTTTTAGCAGGAGACCCATCTTCATGCAATTTCTCATTCCGACCTCCAATAAACCCCCAAGGGATTCGTGAACTACCTATGCATCACCTCTCAACAGCACACATTTACACTGGAGGGAAAGCAGTCAAATTAGACTATAATTGGGCTAAGGAAGGAAAGTACAGGGCAAGCGGAAAGTAACTTCACAGGTTAATTTGCTTTCTTCCTATCCAAATGGCAACTTATTCACCAGGTGTTACATGCAACAGCCCTTGATCTTCTCTTCAAAACAGCAGCCTTAGGAGGGCAAGATTGATAGCTGAGCAGCAGGGAGGGCCATTAACCCTTTCCCTCCTAGTGTAGGCCGCTTCTCCCCTCCCTGCTGCAAAAGAAGAAATGGGGTTTCAGATACATGCTTCCTTCCTTACAAAGCTGCTTTTCTACAGAGATCAGATGTGTAATGCATGTTTGTATTAAAGGTGGACTCCCTGCCCTACTCATCCACTCTTAAGCACAAATTCCTTTCTTATGCTGACAAAATGCCTCCTTCTAAACCCTTTCATGTCCAAATGAGGCAATCTTCCAGCATATGTGTTCATATTTTGCTCTTCTGACAACATCAGCTGTGGCGTTTGGGCTGAGAAAGGGCTTAGCTTTCTCACGTCCACTAGCTTGGAAGCGGATAACATGAAATAACCCTTTAAATGTCTCTATTAGTTGACATTTTCAAAATAAATAGGCCCTCTTTAAGTCACAAGTGCAAAATACAGATATTCAAAACTATCAATTTTGAGAAACCCTCTATACATTTAGGTAGATACTTTGGCCTTTTTAAAAAATGTGAGCAAACAAGGAAAGGAGGATCTTTAAGTACAGATCATCACTTTTCCCAGAATAGCCTAGATCATTTCAACAGGCTTTTGGTAAATATACCTACAAACACGACGTTTTAAAAACGCAACACCAAAGAAACAATGACGACATGAAGACTAAGAACATTATATGGCTCAGGTGTTTCCGGATTGTCTTGGTCACAACGAAAAGACTTGTTAGGGCCCAGTACAGGAAGACAAGTCTCTGCTGAGGAGTATCGCTATGGGGGGGGGGGGAATTATTACAACCAGACAGGGATGTGAAATCCAATCTGAACATTAAAAAGGTTGAATTAAACAGTAATACTGAGATGGTTTACTCTAATCAAATAAGCAACATGTCTGTGGAAGTGTGTGGGCACACACAAATACATGTTTGTGCACTGAACTGTAATGTCAAGGCTGCATCCCAGAAGACATTGCACAGATCCACAGATCTCCATCAATTTCTTCAGGGACAAGACTGTTCCTTTTAAAAACTTTCTTTCCAGAAGTCCTTTACTACAGGCATTCACATCCTATAGATGCTCTGCTACCCCAATGTAACCTTCAACTAGCCACAAGTCCATGCGAACAGTTAAAGGGAATTGCTTCTTTCTTCACAGCCTCCCATTAAAATAAAAATAAAAATCCAGGAGTAAAAATTTCATCCCCACCCCGCCCCCATTTAACTATTTGTTTAACATTATTTCCAGCTAGATCATTTTCCTCTCGTCAGTCTTCCTAGAGTGTCCTTGGAAAAGATGGGTTTTGTCTTATAACCCATTCTGCATGAGGATTCACATGGTACAGGTCTAAGAGGTATGTGTCTGGGTCCAAGCAATGTTCACCTGTTGGGATAGAGAGAGAAAAAAATTATTTTAAAGAAACCATTCCAAAAAAAATCTAGATCTCACTATTCCTCCTGTGCCTGGTAACTTTGGGTAACTTAGTTTCAGATTTTTAAAGAAACTCCCTAACGGTGTCAGGACTTTGGAAAATATTATCTCCTATCACTCTCTGAACTACAAGTATTGTGAGTTGTGGGGTGGGTGGGTTGCTTATATGTATGAGACCCTTCTTGTTCCTGGATCCACCAAGGATTCAATTGCTGGAATAGCCAGGCCAGCTTCTTGGTGAGCTAAAGGCCACTCTAAGTATGGGTTGTTAGGGTAGCAAAGGAAGTGGCTTTGTGCCAGAAGTCAAATGGGTGTGCCACCGCCCTCTTCACCTGGGTGTTGGTGAGAAGGACAAGGGCCAAAAGTGTGTGGGAGCTGGGCTGGGAGCAGACTGCCGGCAGAAGCCAGGCTTGATTTCTGCTTGAATCCAAGGCTGTGGCTATAGGAGAAACAGGACAGTATAGAGCTACAGGAACTCATGAGCCAACTTGTTATAAGGCAGTTTCCTATGTTCCTAATCAAGAGATTGAGGCATAATCATTAACCACATCATGGAAGAAGTGTTTTTAGGAGGACTAAGTGAAACTGTGAAGCTCTCTTCTTACTTTTGCTTTTGGATACTGCTTGTCATTTAGGTAATGTTGTTATATTTATAGCATTGAAATGTGGGTTTTGTACATTATTATATCTGCTATTGTTTTGCTATTTATTTTTATTATTATTATTATTATTATTATTATTATTATTATTATTAAATTGTTGCTATGAAATTGCTTCTGTACTCTTTGTTTGAAATGTATTTCTGTTTTCTTGGTCCAAAGCCACTTTGGACATTTTTTTAAACCAGCTTGCTTGATTATTTGCTCGATAATTAAGGAAATGCCTCTAAGCAACCCTATGTGGCCCAGCAAGGCTTAGGCCTGCTAATTCCTAGTGGTTCCCCGTTTTGATTCATTCCTAGGACAACTGTTTGCTTCAGCTGCCCAACCTCACCTCTTAACCCACTAACTCACATTCCCCACCAATGAAAAATAAAATGACAACCGTTCAAATTTGCATACTTATGTTGCCGCCAACTTCATAGAAGAGCAGGTTCATCGTATCTACCGAACCATTACTGCAAAATTATAAAAACAAAACACTATTTATAATTATAACCATTGCCAAGACAAAGATGCTAATATATATATTATTGGAATTGCTCTAAATGAGAGTTCTCCAACCGGCTGCACCTTCCAGCTCTAGCTCAAAGCTATATTTCCCATCATCCCTGACTATCAGCCATGGAAGGTATTAGGTTGGGGAAAGCTGTTCTAGACCTGAGGAAGGCCAGCTCATGTTAAAAGGGTATAGTGGATGGGAAAGATCCAGACAAGCACCCTTTAAAGTTGCCTTAAAAAAACACACATGCACATTAAATGTAATGGGTCATTTTAAGTAATACCTCGGTTTAAGTACGCTTCGGTTTGAGTACTTTCAGTTTAAGTACTCCGCGGACCTGTCTGGAACGGATTAATCCACTTTCCATTATTTTCAATGGGAAAGTTCGTTTCAGGTTAAGTACGCTTCAGGTTACGTATGGACTTCCGGAACCAATTACACTCATACTTTGGGTTAAGTATGCTTCAGGTTGAGTACTCTGCGGACCCGTCTGGAACGGATTAATCCACTTTCCATTACTTTCAATGGGAAAGTTCGCTTCAGGTTAAGTACACTTCAGGTTAAGTACAGACTTCCGGAACCAATTGTGTACTTAAACCGAGGTACCACTGTATAAGGACGTGGGTGGCGCTGTGCTCTAAACCACTGAGCCTAGGGCTTGCCGATTGGAAGGTCGGTGGTTCGAATCCCCGCGACGGGGTGAGCTCCTGTTGCTCGGTCCCAGCTCCTGCCTACCTAGCAGTTTGAAAGCACGTCAAAGTGCAAGTACATAAATAGGTACCGCTCCAGCGGGAAGGTACCGGTAAACGGCGTTTCCACGCGCTGCTCTGGTTTCACCAGAAGCGGCTTAGTCATGCTGGCCACATGACACGGAAAAACTGTCTGCAGACAAACATCGGCCCCCTCGGCCAGTAAAGCGAGATGAGCGCCGCAACACCAGAGTCGTTCGCGACTGGACTTAACTGTCAGGGGTCCTTTACCTTTTAAGTAATAGATATGTATTCTGGTCTTTTTATTTTGTATACCGTCTCGATAAGTTTTGTGTGACAGGTTGTATCTGAGTATTTTTGAAATAAGTAAAGCAAATAAAAAAACTCAATAAGGTTTTTCCAAATGCTTCATTGCTCTCTTCTCCCCCCCCCCCCCCACTGCCCCTGGCATTTTATAACATCAAAACTTGTTCAAGAGTATCAACTGTTTGAGTCACAGGTGTCAGTGGGTTCACTCTAGTGTATTTCTTCTTCCTCAAGGTGGGATCAGTCCTCTGGTTGCCATAGATACCGCATATCTGAACAGATCTATGCACGAAATCAGCATTCATATTCCACTTGTAGAAGAAAACTATGATTTTATTACATGCCCAATCAAGCATTTAAAACTACCAGTCAATGTGTTCAGGAAGGTGACCATGGTTTCTATAACCCTTTAATTTCATAAAGTTGTGGAACAATTTTCTCTGCATAATGCTCTCTCTCTCTCTCTCTCTCTCTCTCTATCTATCTATCTATCTCACACACACACACACACAAACTTCTATTTTTGCATCTCACTCCCTTCCTTTTACCCCCCCCCAAAGAATCCTGGGAACTGTAGTTCAGAAGCTGAAAAGCCTGTTAGCAATCCCAAGCCTTCCCCTTTTCGCAGAATTACAATCCTGGAGTTCGCTGGGGGGAAGGAACGGCTATCAAAGGAAATGCTCTTAGGGCATACAAAAACTTGAGCGGGTTTAAGGTTCTGATACGTATACATTTGTACCTTGGAAGTCGAACGGAATCCATTCTGGAAGTCAGCTCGACTTTCAAAACGTTCAAAAACGTTCAAAAAAGTGCGGCTCCTGCAGCCAATCGGAAGCCCCGTCAGACATTCAGCTTCCAAAAGAACGTTCAAAAAGCAGAACAGCCACTTCTGGGTTTCAATTGTTCAGGAGTTCATTCAGGAGCCAAAACATTCAAGAACTAGGCTGTTCAACTTCCAAGGTACAGTGGTACCTTGGTTTACGAACTTAATCCGTTCCGGAAGTCCGCTCTTAAACCAAAGCGTTCTTAAACCAAGGCGTACTTTCCCATAGCAGCGGGGGACTCAATTTACATATGGAACACATTAAACAGGAAGTCGAATGTGTTCTGCTTCCAAGGCAAAGTTCACAAACAAAAATGCCTACTTCCAGGTTTGCAGCGTTTTTAATCCAAGTTGTTCATAAACTAAGCTGTTCTTAAACCAAGGTACCACTGTACAACTGTATTCTCTTACCCATTACATTCAAATTAAATAAATGCATGGGCTGTGGACCGGTGTTTCATGCTCACATAAACCCTTTTAGCTTCTCCTCCCAATAGCAGTTTCCCCCCCAACCTGAAAAAAGCTTTTCTCTAAAGTTAGGGGCTCTTAAGAACAGCACCCAAAGCTAACCTAAGGAGTTGCCAGCAATGGTTTAAAAAGACCACAACCACTGGATAGTCTCCCCCTGTATCGAGAAACATGGAACACACAGTTCCCAGCTATCAACTACTGTCCCCCATCAGTGCACAATGGGGCTTTCTGCCCCTCCTCATACACGCATCCTGTGCACTCCCCAGATCTGCTCCAGACCATTGGGGGGATGACGACCCTAAAATAGAAATTTATTGACCTAATAGGTATCTAAAGCCGTTTGCACACAACAAAATATGTATTTTATCAAATTTGTTTGTTTTTGATCTTATATTTTGGAAATGTACATCCAGGTTTTTTTCCTTTATATTTTTTAGGGGGGCCCTAAGCTATAGCTTGTTTAAAGGTAAAGGTAAAGGGACCCCTGACCATTAGGTCCAGTCATGACCGACTCTGGGGTTGAGGCGCTCATCTCGCTTTATTGGCCGAGGGAGCCGGCGTACAACTTCCAGGTTATGTGGCTAGCATGACAAAGCTGCTTCTGGCGAACCAGAGCAGCACACGGAAACGCCGTTTACCTTCCCGCTTGGAGCAGTACTTATTTATCTACTTGCACTTTAATGTGCTTTCGAACTGCTAGGTTGGCAGGAGCTGGGACCAAGCAACGGGAGTTCACCCCGTGGCGGGGATTTGAACCACCAACCTTCTGATCGGCAAGCCCTAGGCTCTGTGGTTTAACCCACAGCGCCACCCGCGTTTAGCTTATAATGTAAATCCGGCACTGCACCCATCTGACTGGGTTACCCCAGCCACTCTGGGTGGCTTCCAACAAATTAGAACACAATACGACATCAGACATTAAAAACTTCCCTAAACAGGGCTGCCTTCAGATGTCTTATAAAAGTCAGATAGTGTTTATTTCCTTGACGTCTGATGGGAGGGCGTTCCACAGGGCGGGCACCACTACCAAGAAGGCCCTCTGCCTGGTTCCCTGAAACCTCACTTCTCTCAGTGAGGGAACCGCCAGAAAGCCCTCGGAGCCTCAGTGTAAAATTTGAGAGGGAGAGAACGTTCCCTTTGACACAGAAAAATCCTTGCACTGGCGTAGCTCTACATTGGATTCCACTCGTAGAAAACAAAAAGACCGATTTAAGTGACACAGTGAAAGTGCCCTCCATTAAATGTTGCTCATCTCAACAGACATAAAAAAGCCTCCTGCCTAATCACGCAGGAAGCATGTGAAGACAAGCTACATTTCCTTCTAAGCTAAGGAGGGATGGGAAGAGGTGCTTTTACCATTTGATAAGTTTGACGGTGTTGACAATATTCCAGCCGTTTTGACAGAGGTTCTTCTGGAACTGCCTCAGGACATCTGCAGCTTTGGTTGCACTGGTTAAGCGAACTTCCAGGGAATCCTTTAGGAACGGGGAAGCCTGGACTTTCACTATTTTGGATGGCTGGAAGATGAAGGAGGTAGCGTTAGGGGGGCGGGGGGAGGAAACTTAGAGGTTGTTGTTGTTTAGTCGTTTAGTCATGTCCGACTCTTCGTGACCCCATGGACCATAGCATGCCAGGCACTCCTGACTTGCACTGCCTACCGCAGTTTGGTCAAACTCATGTTCGTAGCTTCGAGAACACTGTCCAACCATCTCGTCCTCTGTCGTCCCCTTCTCCTAGTGCCCTCAATCTTTCCCAACATCAGGGTCTTTTCCAGGGAGTCTTCTCTTCTCATGAGGTGGCCAAAGTATTGGAGCCTCAGCTTCAGGATCTGTCCTTCTAGTGAGCACTCAGGGCTGATTTCCTTAAGAATGGATAGATTTGATCTTCTTGCAGTCCATGGGACTCTCAAGAGTCTCCTCCAGCACCATAATTCAAAAGCATCAATTCTTCGGCGATCAGCCTTCTTTATGGTCCAGCTCTCACTTCCTTACATCACTACTGTGAGAGCTGGACCATAAAGAAGGCTGAAAATCCAATACGTGTGCACAAAACATGAAGACATAATCAAACACCCTGTTTGAAAATGCTTGTTGTCCTCCAAGTAAAATGGTTGTGTATGCACATCTCCATAAACAGGCAAAGGACAGGATGGATACAAAGCAATAAATATTAAATTTGATTCAGTCACACAGTGAGAAGCAGTAGCATTCGACTAGAGTTAATAAAGTAAGCATGAGTGCCCCCTGGTGTTTACACAAGGGAAAGTTGGTTTCAAGCAGAAAATGTCACCACCAGCCAGAATTTCTCTCTCTCCATTAAGCAAATTTCATATACTGTACAGCAATTAAAAACACCAAAAACCTGCATGCCAGGCATCTCAGAGTTTGGTTGCCTCCGAGAACCAAAAGGTCCACACAAAACAGATTTCTGGGGAATCACTTGATTTAAAAAAGCAAACAAGAAATATCAGATGGGCCCAGGTCACTTCCAGATAACCTGTTTACTGGACTCTCGTCCTGATTTTTTTGCACAAGGTTTGCAGGGTGGTTATAAACATATGCTGGCTGTTCACTGAGCATTCATTCCAATTTGTTTGCAGGGAGGTTATACAGTGTTGTCTCGAGCAATTCTGGGTTTCTTAAGGTGGCATGCCATGCCAGAATGTCAGTCCCTTTTTAATTGCACAACCTGGATCTGTAAGAACATGGCTGGCTGCCACCTACAAAACCTAGAAGTGCCCTCCCTCAGATTAGCAGAGTTCTTTTCTTTTTAAGTACAGTGGTACCTCGGTTTGCGAACACAATCCATTTCGTGGAGGCGTTCGCTCGCCGAAGGCACACTTCTTTTGCGCAGATCGCTTCTGCGCATGGGCGAGCTGCGCAGATCGCTTCTGCGCATCCGAGTGCCACGGAACCCAGATGTAAACACTTCCGGGTCCGCGGCGTTCGTAAACGGAGGTAGGCGTAAACCAAGGTTCCACTGTACAGATCTAAGAGGCATCAAACCACAGGATCCCCTGCTCTGATGCTGAACCTATCCTACAACTGCTGCTGTTGCCTCTCTGAGAACCACCACTCACTTGGGGCCTATCGACTCAGCCAACGGCCAAGCATGATAATGGCCCACTTACCCTTGAGAGTTCTATCTGTAGCTCTCCCAGCTTATTCTGCTAAATCACTCACTCTTGCAAATGCACCCTAACTCTGAAACGAGTCAACATGGGAAGACTTATCCTACAGTTTGCATGTGCCAAAAGACAATTGCAAGTGGGCCTGGCTGGCCCCAGTTCCACCTTCTAATGCAGCCTTCAGCAACCTGGAATCCTCCAGGTATTTTGGAGTACAACTCCCAGCTCCTATCAGCCCCAGCCAGCATGGCTGCAGAGGCAGTAGTACTTCTGAATATGTGTTTCTGGAAACCGCAGGGGAGAGAGTGCTCTTATGCTTGGGTCTTGTTTGAGCCCCTACAGGAGGGATCAAAGTGGCCACTGTGAGAACAGGATCCTGGACTTCATGGGCCATTGACCAGATCCAGCAGGCTCTTCTTAAGTTCTTATGGAATTGTAGGCCTAAATACCTAGAGGACACCAGCCTGGCGAAGGATGCTCTTAACGCCTCAACAATGCATTAACAATGCAGTGGGCAATGAGGATTTTACTCACTTCGCCATGGTTTTTCTCTGTCTTCTCCTTGTCCAGATTAATCTTCCTTAACAGGTTTTTTATCCTCCTGTCACAGAACTGGTACCTCCTGCTGCTGCTCTCGTTCAGTTTTCTCACTTGAGTTATCAAGAAAGATGCAACCTAAAAGGGAATGCAAAAAAAGAAAGAGGTGTGAGGCTGTTGTCATTCTGAAAGTATCTCCTGAAGAGAGGAGAAACAGAAGGTATGTACGGAGGGGTGGATTGGAGCATAGCTGCCAAGTCTCCCGTATTCCCTGGGAAACCCCCGTTTTTCCAGCCGTTTCCCGCTGGCAGCCTGGATTTTTTTAAAACCCGTAAATCCCCCGGATTCTTACCGGCCCGGGGAGGCTCCTTCTGCACATGTCTGGAGTCTCTGGACATGCGCAGAAGCGATTTCTGACGCTGCGGCCATTTTGGAAATGGGCAGAGCATGCGTAGAAGCGACTTCCGGTGGATTGGTGAGAAACCTTTCTGGCACAGCAGGCCAGACCTTCTTTTTAGGATCTTTTATTCCAAAACTCTGTATCTACAGCTATGTTCTACCTCTGCTGCCAGAAGCAGCACATCTCTGACTACCAGCTGCTTGGCATCACAAAGAGTGCTGTTACAATTAGAGCTGGGTGATATCTTGTTTTCAACACTGTGATAAATCAGCAGCTAAACTCCACGATATTCTAATATATCACGATGTCTGGAATGTATCTCAGCTGCTTCTTTCTCCCATCTTAGGGGAGGAAGCAGAGATACATCACCCAGCCCAAGTCCTCATACCACTCCGGCTTGCATGAACTGGAGTGGCATTAGGGCTTCCTTAAACTTAGTGAGCCCCCATACCTCTCTGACTTGCATGAGCCGGGGAGTGGGGTGGGGCAGCTTCCTCAAAGGCACAGGCAGGCAGGAAGATGGAAGCCGAGAGCAAATAAAATTATTTCTGTTGTCAAACATCAGATGCAGGCAGGATGGAGGGGGAAGGAAATCAATTTGTCTGCAGTCAATTTTAGCTAGGAATACATCGTGGCTCTCCAGCCACCATGATGTACTACCAGCTCAAGAAGCGGTATCACAATCTGAATGTCATACTGGTTTCAGACAATTTGCCAATATGTGCCCCAGCTCTAGCTACAATCAGGCCCTGCTTTTGGGTTTCCCATAGGCATCTGGTTGGCTACTGTGAGATCAGGATAGCTGGATGAGATGGGCCAAAGAGTTATTTAAAAAATCAATATAGAGTTTTATCAATGGCAATTCAAGGATAACTCAGAAAATACGGCCCCAACTTACAGTCCAGAGTAAATCCTGATAATGGATCATCATCCGCACCACATCCGCTGCACCCTCGGCCAGCTGTTTCTCCTTCCCTTCCGGGATCTTGTTTGGCAGCCCCTTGTGCATGAAGAGATTCGGAGCAATGACTGTGGAAACGTTCCAAAGATTCATCTTGTTTTTCCGCTCCCTGGTAACCACCAGCCTCAAAAACTCCAGCAAAGCCTGAAAGAGGGGAGGAAAATTATTTTCCGTTATCAAACATCAGCTGTAGGCAGCAGGGGAGAGAAGTCAATTTGTTTCTGGATTCTGAGGTGATGAATATGAGAGAGCGCTTGCAGACAACGTATTTGCAACATTGTGATGTAAGAATGTTGTCCGTACAGCAATGCCGCAGTTCTGAAAGGATGAGCTTGTATATATCATTTTGCACTCTACAGTCAGGGCACTACGATCCCCAGGAGGTGGCGACATTACCTTCAGGGTGTTTCGGTTGGGTTCTGGCAAAATCAGTATAAGCAGATTGAGAGCCTGCAGCCTCTGTTTCAGATCTGGGATATCTGCAATGGAAGGAACAATCAACATCCAAAATTACTGGGAAGAAGAAAACACTGGCCTAAAAGCTCTGCCTCTTTAAAACTGCATTTTATATACAGTCAAACCATGGTTGTCAAACGTAATCCATTCCGGAAGACCGCGCAACTTCCGAAACATTCGACAACCGGGGAGCAGTTTCTGATTGGTTGCAAGAGCTTCTTGCACTCAAGCAGAAGCTGCGTCAGACATTCAGGTTCTGAAAAATGTTCGGAAACCGGAACACTTACTTCCAGGTTTTCGGTGTTCGGGAGCCGAAACATTCCAAAACAGAGGCATTCGGGAACCGAGGTTTGACTATACCAGTAGAACAGGGGTTCCCAACAAAAATTTCTCGAGGACCCCTCATCGAGCCGCTATTGTGACAAGGACCCCCATTAATTCCTAATCCTAAAATTAAAAAGTGAGCCAAATTAAGAGTCTTTTTATATTTTATATTTATACGTTTTTTACAGTTCTTCCTCTTCATCTGTAGGCCTTTGTCGTTTTAACGAACCACTTTTTAACCAACGGTCCATTTTTAACTACGCGAACTGTAGCTTCCGCGAAAAACAACGCTTTGTTTACAAACACTACTGTTTTGCAAAGAGGCAGCGCGCGCCAGGGAGGAGGGAGGGTAATGGAGAAGACAGGGTACCTGCGCAGTAGCGCACAAATGAAGCTGACGTGCGCAAAGCATCTTGGGGAGGTGAGCGTTAGTAGAATGCGCGTGCTGCCGCTTTGCAAAACAGTAGTGTTTGTAAAGCGCCACCTAACGGCATACAGCAGAACTACTGCCTCTATCTAATTCTAGTTTTGCGCTAGACTCTGCTCATGCAGGAAGCGGCCAAAACAAAAAATCTGTTATCATACGAAATATATTTAATATATTTTTTATTCTAATAGCATCTTGCGGACCCCTCTGGCATAGCTCGCGGACCCCTGGGGGTC
This sequence comes from Zootoca vivipara, assembly GCF_963506605.1. Lineage (NCBI taxonomy): Eukaryota > Metazoa > Chordata > Lepidosauria > Squamata > Lacertidae > Zootoca > Zootoca vivipara. The sequence continues at coordinate 71,663,529 of NC_083282.1, forward strand.
CCCGGACCACCTGTTGGGAACCACTGCAGTAGAAGACTGTTTTACGTATCCGGGCCACACTATTTCATACTCACTCACTGTCTCTTGTATGCAGTAACCAGCATGTAATACCTAGGCAGTTTCTTAAGTAGTGTGTATGGCTTAGCATGAGATGAAGACAACTCCCATGGCCTTAGAACTATCGGATTACTCAAACAGTTAATGCACACAGACAACACCAGGCACCTTTAAGAGGATGGCATATCTGCCATTGTTCCTATTCAATCACCCGAAAATGTTCACCCCTTACTGTGTGGAAAGACAACCTGTTGCTGTTGGGCTACAACTACAGTCATCTTTGGGGTGATGGGAGTTGACCATCTTGAGGGCAGCAGATTCCCCATCCTTGGCTCACAGCCATCCACCAGTGACACTTGTATCACACTCCTCCCCCAAGAAGCTCTGGAAAATTTAGGCTTAGCTTTACAGAGCATGACTTTGCCCAAGGTTTCTTGAGTGAGAGCTTTATGGCTGAGCAAGAAATTGACCTTGGTTATCCGACGTCCATGTCCAACAATGTATCTGCTATACAACGGCCGCCTAATATACTCAACAAGAAAGAAGACAGAAATCGGTGCTTAAGGTGGCAGGGCCTGATCTCTTTGGCCAAGGCCTCACTCACTTTGCACAGCTGCAAAGGCAGGTAAGTATTCTGCCGTCAGCAGAGGGGTGGGCAGTTCCCGGATGAACCTCTTCAGCAAGCCAGAGACATCATTCTGATGGACCTCATCCCACTGGAAGAAACCAGTATAGAACTCACTTTCTAGCTTTTGTTCCAGGCTCTGGAGGAAAAAGAGAAAGAGGGGAAAGTCACATACTGAAGGTAGAAAGATCTGGTAAAAAGTAAACATGGGAAGGGATGGGGAGAAATGACTGCAATGTTTCAACAGAATAGCAATAAAAAGAGAACAGCAATAAAACAGAACAGCAATAAAAAGCAGCTATGAATATTAATAATAAACCAGAGTTTGGGAGGCAGGATAAGGGAAGAGGTGAGATTTCTTTCCCTGGTGACAAAGTACTGCATTTTAAAGAACTGGGAAGACTGAGATGTCTCAGCAGGGGAAACATTCCCATGAGGATAATCACCTAGGATTCCAATGTAACATGCAAGTAAAACCTATGATTTATTGCACCTTTGGGGGCGGAGAATCCACCCCTGTAATTAAGACAGACCATGATATCTCTCATGCCAGCCTTCCCCAAATTGCTGCCCTTCAAATGTAATGAACTTCATATCCCATCATCCCTGACTATTGGCTGTGCTGGTGGGGGCTGATGGGAGCTGTAGTTCAAAACTCCAGCAGGCTTGTGGGAAGGTTACTCTATGGCTTGGAGTTCAGCAAAAGGAGGACTATTTCTGTTTGCAGACCTTCTGGTCTGACCAGAAATACAGGCTATCACATTTTTAAAGAAGTTATTCACAGGGAAACTTCCACAAGCAACGGCAGGCAAAGGAAGACACACTGAACCTTTTGCTTCCATCAACACACAACACCATACAGGTAGTTTTTGAATATCTACCCCCAGGGAACACTTTCCACACCAACCTGTCGGATGAGGAATCTCTTAAGACTCCTGCGTATTACGGAAGGTTCCAGAGCATGACTTTCAACAACACACTTTGCTCAGGCACTGTGTGGGTTTCTCCGTTGACTAACCTCACATGAACTGAGTATGTGCTTGAAAGCAGCAGTGGGTTGACCTATGTGACCTATTTCTTCTGGGGTCTGCCAGTCCACTTTACAACTACAAAGGGATAACGGGCACCCTCAGGATCTCAGAACTAAAACAGTATGTGTCAAGTGATTCCCATTATGCACACTTGCATATGAAATGCTCGTTTTGGGATATGAAGACCTAACTGCATCAGTCCTCTATCTACCATCAATCTTTCCCCCATGATTACCCAGAAACATGGTGGTTGAGGTGCCTTCCAGCTGTGACGATGAGCAGGTTAAGCCCTGTCCTTTTACTGCAGGCACAACTACCTTGTTAGTCCAAGATTTTTTTTACAAGAATCTCAGCAACCAGAAGGTGTTAGGTTGTCCACAATAAATTAGTAATCCAGAGATAGGCCATGGTATCCTTTTTTTTTAATCCACCTTGGTCTGGATCATCCCCAGCACTCTCCTGTGTCTGTATATCACAGGGGAATGTAGATACTGTAGCTGTAGCTCAAAATCTATGAGGGACGTGTGTCCACAAATGCTGACCTTCTCATGAGGAACACCTCATGAGATGTTCCCAAAATGGCCAAAGGCCTGGAAACGATGCCTTATGAGGAACGGCTTAGGGAGCTGGGTGTGTTTAGTCTGGAGAAGAGAAGGTTAAGGGGTGATATGATAGCCATGTTCAAATATATTAAAGGATGTCATACAGAGGAGGGAGAAAGGTTGTTTTCTGCTGCTCCAGAGAAGCGGACACGGAGCAATGGATTCAAACTACAAGAAAGAAGATTCCACCTAAACATTAGGAAGAACTTCCTGACAGTAAGAGCTGTTCGGCAGTGGAATTTGCTACCAAGGAGTGTGGTGGAGTCTCCTTCTTTGGAGGTCTTTAAGCGGAGGCTTGGCAGGCATATGTCAAGAATGCTTTGATGGTGTTTCCTGCTTGGCAGGGGGTTGGACTGGATGGCCCTTGTGGTCTCTTCCAACTCTATGATTCTACCTATATTTTCAAGGAACTTCAGGACATTTCATAGTATATTAATTTGACCACTGAATTCTACCTTAATGCGGCTCTGTGATCCTGAAACTCTTAGGATTCCTTCCGTGTCCAGTCCTTTCTTTTCTAAACACGACAGCAACTATAAAACAAGACAGCAAAATGTTTGCAATGAAGCTCAAAGCAAAGAATAGGCAATGATAAATTTTATTATTAAAAAAAAACAAGAGAAAAACGAATGAAGTTGTGAAATAAACTTACTGCTTGCAGAATCAATGGAACCCTGGTATTTGGGAAGAGCTTTTCGTCATTTTCTAACAAAGTGCCAAGCGAAACCCCAAAAAGCTTGCGCTCTGCAATAGAAGACACCATGTTACAAGCGTTTAAAAAAATATTTCCTCCACAAATAAATAAATATTTCTGTTTCCTCAATTAATAAGTAAGGACACACAGCCATCCGCAGAAATCCAGGAAGTGTCACCACGAAGGGCAAATTATCATGATGCACGCCACATTCACACAATACTGTTATAATCAAAATACTAGCCTATATCCTCACCCCATCAGGTTTACCCTTATCAAGGAAAATTCAGCAAGATTTTGGTAGCAGTTTTTTTTTTACAAGAAAACAAAACCCTGTTGCCAATGACCCATCTGCAATACCCCAATGACCCACTTATAATACTAAGCACCCATGTAGAAATGCCCAGAGTGTAGATTGTGCATAGCCAATGCTAGTCCACACTCGTCTCTCTCCCTTTTTGTTACAGGGATAGCAGGGGAACCCGTGCTGATCCAGTTCAAGGCACACATGTCTCAGATCAGGCATGGAGAAGCCATGGGGGTGCTCCAAGCATTATTGGACTTCACCTGCCCAGCTAGCATGGCCAATGGTCAGGGATGAGAGGCATGGGAGTTCGACAATACCTGCAAGACATCAGGCATAGGCAAACTCGTCCCTCCAGATGTTTTGGGACTACAACTCCCATCATCCCTACCTAACAGGACCAGTGGTCAGGGATGATGAGAATTGTAGTCTCAAAACATCTAGAGCAGGGGCTGGCAAGGTTTTCCGGCCGTGGGCCAGATCATTCCCATGGACAATTGTCCGTGGGCCAGACATGCACAGCACAATGCTGGAAATCGCATCTGTGCATGTCTGTGGCGCTGGAAATCCCTTCTGCGCATGCCCGGAAGCCGAAAATCACGCCTGCACAGAAGCGATTTTCGGCGTCTGGGCATGCGCAGACGCGGTTTCTGGTATCTGCACATGCGCAGATGCCATATCTGGTACCACTCAGCGAGTCCCCACCCTGCGCCAGTTTAGCACAGGGCACAGGGGCTTGCCAAGCGGGTGGCTTGTGGGCTAGATCCGGCCCATGGGCCGAAGGTTGCCGATATCTGATCTAGAGGGCCGAGTTTGCCTATGCCGGCCGTACATACACCAAATCTGCTGAATAAATCATTTGCCATCTCTCCTAAAAGGAGACCGCTTGCAGATAAGCCCTTTTATTCAGATATCTAAGAACTACCAATAGTTTTCCTTCCTTGGTTTTAGTCAGTGACAAGAACCACAAGATGTCAAATTCATGCTAAGAAACAGCGGGAAAACAGGTACCTGCAGCCTTCCGCTTTACTGCTTTGTTTCTCTTCAGCTCCAAGCCAACGACGTCGCAGAGAGCAGTCAGCTCAATGAGTGCCAGCGTGGGAATCTTTTTCATATCCTGCAGAGATAAGTCTCCTATCCTGGTCACTCCCAGCCTCCCCTTGGGGATCTTAAATTTCTAAAGCAAGAAGGACAGAGGGATGGAGATTGGAGTCAATGCAAATTATTCTGTTGCTTTTATTGGTTGTTGTTATTATTATCATAATTGTCAAAGCACAACCACAGGAATCCGCTAGGATATAGCAAAGTCTTGCACTTACAGGTAAACAACTCTCATCCTTGATCCTCCTGGATTCCCTTGGGAAAGATCCTTTGAGCAGGATGGCTGCCTGCTCAGAATAAGCAATTTCTGTGCTGAATAGCTCCTCTCTTGCAGAGCCTCTCAGTGGTGATGGGAAGTCCTGGGTTTCCGTTGGATCTGCTAAGGGAAAAAAAAATGCAAAGCTGCATTCAAGATTTGCAACACAACATGGACCTGAACCTAAATTCATAATTATAACTGACACCTGAAATGCATGGTCGCCTTCACATTTAGACTGAGCACTGACCACATTCTGGACCATTTCAAGAGCCTATACCAGCCTACTCTAACCTGGAGAATTTCAGATGTTTTGGACTACAACTCCCGTCAGCACAGCCATGCTTGACGGGTCTCACAGGAGTTGTAGTTCAAAAACATCTGGAGTGTGTCATATTTGCAGAAGCCTGGCTAGCTAAGACATAAAGCTGAGCACACAAGGCAACTAAGTAGTTAAAAATCACCTGAGTTTATATTCTGAAATACAGCTAATCCATTACTAGTAAAAATCAAGTTTTTTTTATCCAAATAGGCAATTTTCTGTAAGTGACAAAGCTACAACAAAGTCTTTTGATTTGCAAATCTAGCTGCTTTTGAAATGATGTTACAATGCAGGCTATTCCCATGTTTTAGGTCTGGCCTGATCAATCAAGGCAGCTTGATGAGTTTCACTTTTTCACCTGCTTTGGGTCACTTTCACTTGCAAACTGACATCACAATTCCCACAAAATTCCCATTAAAATTCCATATCCCACACTCCTATTTCTATAATATATCCAAGGTTCACATGGAGCTTCAGCTATCCTAAGTACGTTGAATGAATGAATCATTGCCCTCTGTGACAATGGGAAAGCAAGAATTAACTAAACTTGCCTTGCAAAATGCTGTGTAACATTAAGCCTATCTACCGCTGTTCCTGTATATGCCTACTCAAAACTAAGCCCCATTCAGTTCAATGGGGCATTATTCCCTGCATGTACGGGACTGTAGTTTTTTGTTTGTTTGTTTTTTAAAAAACCATCATTACAAGTTCCTTTGCATACTCACTGTATGTTTAAGGAAGGAAGAGCTATGCAGCTTTTAGTCCCACGTTGGAATCCTAGACTTAAGACTTTTAAATGATCTATTCCCTCTCTCTACCCATGACAATACGGCTACTGTCTTACTTTTCTGGATGTTGTTTGATGATGCAGACTTGCGGTGTGATCTGTCCATTTCCAAATTTGTCTCTGGCTCAGTCTCCTACATGCAGGACAAAGAACATAAATGAAGCCACATTCCATGAAATCTATTAGCAGAATACCAGGCGAACTATACCCTAGACACAGGGAACATAAAGCAAAACAGAAACGTAGGAAGTTGCCTTATGGCAAGTCTGACAAAACCAGTCCATTCAGTACTGTCTAAACTGAATCGGTAGCTTGTCCTATTTGGAGACCCTAGAAATTGAACCTGGGAGCTTCTGCACTCAAAACACTTCCTTTACCAACACAGCTACAGCCCTTCCTCCCAAAATAAAGAAGGATGCCTCACTGGTCACGGAGAAGAGGAAGCTGGGAATATTTAAAAGGAACTCATTGTCCAGAATAAGTGTTAGAATCTTGACATGCTCCAAACTCTCACAGCTGGTCAGTGGCATAATCCCACCAAGAATATGCTATCATTGGTAGGTATAAGTACAGCTTTTTAATGCAGAACTTCTACCAGCTTTTTGAGTAAAACTCAAAATGCATAGGCAATAATAATAATAAACTTTTATTTATACCCCGCCCTCCCCGGCTGAAGTCGGGCTCAGGGTGGCTAACATCAGATAAATAACATTGGTATAAAATCAAACAATAATTAAACTACCTCCTAAAAACAGGTCAAAATCAAATTAAAGTCTCATTAGATGGCTTTCCACAGGGTTAGGGTTGGGAATAGTAAGTGCTCATCGGCCCAACTGTTTACGCTGATCTTATATGGGCCTGTGAGAATGCTGGGAGGGCTATTCCAGATTAGTTCTGCAACACGTGAAGAATGAACCCCCTTTCTTGAGCACATCCACGTACGGGATATATTTTCCAATGCCTAATGGATATGAACAGCTGGATCCAACATCCATGCTTATGCAGGATTTAACAAGAATTAGGAACACTGTTTGGGATGCCCCACTTGTTAATCATTTCATGGAGGCATCACATTCAGATCAGGATTTGGCCTTTTTTGTTATATGGGTTTATTCAGGTCCTGGGGAATTGGCCCAAAAGAGACTCATGCAACAGGAAACCAAGTTTATTTTCTTGTTCAATTCCCTACATCCCAATGGTTTAAATTCTGAGATTGATTATAGTGCCTTTTTGTGATTCATCTTTTTATGTAATACTATTTTAGATTTGGTTGATTTGTCAGGCTTTGTTCCATGGACTGTCTCTTTAAGAATGTATGATTGATCCCTCTGATTGTCTATACCTGTTGATTTGTAGCCAAGACCTTTATATTGAGTTTGTGATCCTTTGGACTATGCATTTAACATATGGCATTTCACTTGAAAGCTTATAGTTTGTATTAACTTACTTGTGCAAGGTATGTACTTTCCTTTGAAAATTTCTTATTGTAATTTTTATTGTAATTATTGTTCCTTGACTATTGTATTTGTATGTTTCTATGATATTTTGTCAATATTCTTTCATACAATGTAGTTATCAACTGAAGAAGCCCATTTTGGGCGAAACAGGGATGTACCCGGGAACCTTGTCTTTCCTTTTCCTATGGACGGTACCTGTGTGCTGAGCCTGGCACCGGTGGACACATCCGCTACCATTTCTTGGACTTGGGCCCACCACGCCCTCCTGCCAGTGAACCCACGAGCGTCTGGTCTGCGCCTGCTGCGCCTCTTTTCTTGGGGTACTCCTCCAATATCTTATTTGTTTGGACTGCAATCTCTATTAACACTTTAAGTTTTGGGACTGTACCCTCGCCTTTGACATAGTTTGCTTTTGTGTATATAATAATGAGAATTTTTGTACTCATTCTGTATTAGTTTATACATTTATTATAGCAAGTTACGGTAGTGTATGGTTTGAAGGTATTCGTAACTGAGGTCTATGTTGTAGCTAGGCAGGATTCCTGTCAATAGGGAATAATGGAGACCCTAGGGTTTCTATTTCAGCCAATTCTTTTCCCCAAATTCAAAACTGCTTCCAACTATTCATTATTATGATTGCCATGCAGTGCTTAATATTCTCTAAGGGGGGTACACTAGATCTTATTATACAGCAGCATCAAGGTGTAGTTTCAAAGAGAGGGACCGGGAACCAATCCCACCTGAAAGCCTTGTCTTCCCACCTGGAAATTATGAGCTCTAATTTCGGTGCTTAAAAGGAAAGGGCATTCTTCGCGTAGCTGGGGTGTTGTCATGATTTCTGCATTTGCTTCAGTGCTTCACCTGGGAACTAAGGTTCTTTGCTAAGCTCTATTTCAAATTGAACACTGATGTCATACAGTCATAGATCAAAGCGGATCAGTGCTAATGCAAATCAAGTGAGACAATCAGAGTCAGAGAAGTTTCACTGTTCTCTTCTTCCTTCAACAAGACCTGCAGACGTCCCAGGAACATAGTAGCTTTGGGTCAGTGCACAGAAGGCACGCTACATGATGCTGAAATGCTCCAAATTTTTAGAGAGTCACTGAACAATCTGGGTGTGTGGCACTCAGCCACCAGGTTGTTTTGTCAACCAAAAATAGATTACTCAGGGAGGGGTGCAAAAGTTCTAAAATTAAATCAAAGCTGCTAGGGGGAAAGGAAACAATTCTTGGTATTTAACCAACAGAGAGAAATTGAGACAAGTCTTGATGTCCTGTACCTGGCAGCTCATGGTTACAGTTTAGAGCCCAGAGTTGTTTTTTCAACAGATTTTTCACACACACAAAACAAATCTACTGTGGAGTTTAAGTCCATTTGTCCCCCAGGGCACTGTTAAATTGGCTTAATATTAGGACTGTAAGCTCTACGGTTGTTTTAAAACTGGGTTGCTCCATCATCTGACAACCCGCTGGGTAGGGCTGCAAGATAAGGGCACACTTGTCTGTTGTTGTTTTTTAAAAAACACTTTCAGTTCAGGTGTGATAGTATAATAGAAAAGCAAAAAGGAAAGTAAGAGAGGGGAACTGTATGCCCACATCATGAATATTTGTGCAGCAGAGTTCAGCCCTTATCAGGTTGAATCAGGATACCTCTGTGACTGTACAGTAGTTCCTTGATTGTATTTCAACTCTATTCTATTAGTGGAGGAACAAGAGCTGGAAAAGTGGGGTCAGGGGCCTATCGCAGAGCAAAGCATGTGAAGTAAACACACCACAGAGCCAACCACTCCAAAGATGTCTCTGACATCACGGACAGGCTGCTTGTTCTTCTTTCTCCGAGAGCGGGTGTAAGTGTCAAGCCGTCGCTGCACAGCTGCAGCCTGAGTCTTGGTCAACGTGGAAAGCAGGACACTGTTGCCATTCTCTGCGGCGTGGTCCCCAATTAGATCCGAAAGCCCTGCGTCTTGGAGCCATTCGGCTTCGGCTTCCCCTTCTGAGAGGCAAGGAACAAGGAGGAAGGCAAGGTCAAAAAGTGAGAAGAGCCACAGAGTTGGTAAATCCTGGTAGGCTAGCCTGCCCAGCTCCCAGCCTCCTGGCAGGTTACCATGTTTATCCTAGCTAGGTTCAGTTGTCACCTCACTGAAACCTGGCCAAGACAATGTTTTTAACAGATGTGTGACAGGCATAATTTCAGCATGTTGAGCTTTTCCAAACAGAGAGCTAGGGAGTTATGGAAGTGTGTTGGATTTCTACCTGTCATTCAGCTCTTAAAGGTGCGTAGCAGATAAAAGTCTTGGGCTAGACCAGTGGTCAATCTGGTGCAAACGGACTGTGCCAGGTCGTGGTGGCGGCTCTTCACTGTTTCAGGTAGAGGGGTCTTTGCCAGTCCTCCTTACCCAACATCCTCTCTTACTGCAAAAGGGACTGAACCTCTGAACTCCCAGAAGCAAGATTTATGTGATGTGGTCCCTCCTTCTCCTGAAGAAAGGGAGGCAAGCCAAGGCACTTCCACCAAACTAGCTGAAACCACGTACATAGGTGGCCTTCCTTTGAGGTTTCCAAAAGCAGTTACATAGCACCTATCATGGGCAGTTCAAAAGCTGGAATACAGAAAACGCCCAAAGTAAACCCACAAAACAATGATGAGTCTATGAACCAGCATGGATGCAGAGTTCTGGAGCTGGACTAAGGAGGCCTAAATCAAGACGGGACAGTTGTCTGTTTTGGATGGGGGTGGCTCCCCTTGAAGAAGTAGGTTTGCAGTTTAGGACTGCTCCTGGGTGCAGCTTTACATCTGAAAAGCCAGGTGGCAGCAGTGGCCAGATGTGCCTCTGCTCAGTTTAGTCTGGTACACCAGCTGTGACTCTTCCTGGGGAAATATTATCTAGCTAAGGAAGCATATGCTTTAGTTGCAATAGATTACTGCAATAGATTGTATGCTCCACATCTGAGGTCGCCAGCCTGGGCCCCACAGTCGCAAGACTCTGAGCTTTCACTGTTTTTAAAAACAAAGTCTCAAGCTCTCCTCTAAAGCAAGCTATGCAGCAAAATATACAGGTACCATTCTAAGCAATTTCTTTAAATTAAGCAAAACTGGCTGATCCCACCGGCCAGTTCTTTTAGCCAATGAGTGAAGCCAGAACTCTGGCTGGTGAGTTGTCTGAACACCAGGTAATAGGAACCCTCAGGGTCCTAAAGACCTGCTGTTTCCCCTTCGCTTTTAATGCACTTTTACTGTGACTGTCTTATTTTCTGGGCAAACACTTCAACAGGTTAAGCCTTTTCTCATCTGGAAATACATCTGTAGTTTCTCCAATTTTGTGTTGAATATAGTTATGGATATATTTGGTTCTGTCTGTCTGTCTGATCTAGCGTTTTATCCATGGATAAACATTTGTTTTCTGCTGAGAATAAAATTCAATTTCTCTTAAAATGAGGATAATATCCCCTACTATTTCCTCCCATGCTCCAGTTTATTATTGCTCTGGAAAACCTCCAATAGGGCTACTAGATCATGGACTACCTGCAGCAACCCCCAGTAGGGCCAGCTAAGATGCTTAACACAGAGAAACAGGCTATTGGAAAATAGATTGTTTGTAGCACCACCTAGTGGTTTCAAACAATTAGGCTTTGTGTAGCATCAGCATTTTCTGTGAAACTAAGGTACAGACTGCATACAGTTGTACCTTGGTTCTTGAACGCCTTGTGAGTTGTGACTCGAATGTTTTGGCTCCTGAACGCCGCAAACCCAGAAATGAGTGTTCCAGTTTGCAAACTTTTTTGGGTGCAGGAAGCTCCTGCAGCCAGTCGGAAGCCGCACCTTGGTTTTCAAACGTTTTCGGAAGTTGAATGGACTTCCAGAACGGATTCTGTTCGAGAACCAAGGTATGACTGTATTAACACGAAAAGCAGCATACAACCTTCTGTTGTATAGTTTTCTTCTGACAAGCTTTGGTCACAAGCAAGAAATTCCAAGCAAGCAATGATTATTACTCAGTTCCTATTAAAGGCAGAGGTAGTTGTTTCCCCATAGGAGTTTTCATTTCCTCTCCCCTTAAGTCTAGCCAGACATGCAACATACCCCTGGGGGGGGGGGGGTGGAACCACAAAACTTGGCATCCATTTATAGCCCAATTCTTCTTGGTGAAGGAGAAAGGTGTGCACACAACTGTTTTTTAGTATGTCTAGATTTGTTTGTTTTTAAGAATCCTATTTTTTAAAAAATGGGGAGTGGGGAATTAAGGGTACTTTGAAGCATTATTTTCAAAACAAATTCCATGCCCCAAGTTTCACAACAATGAACCCAAACTCCATACCCCTAAAAACACAGAACACAACAGAGCCTGCTAGATCAGTGCAATCGCTGTCCAGCGTTCTGTTCTCACAGTTGCTGACCAGACAGATGCCTCTAAGAAACCTGCAAGCAGGATTCGAGCACGAGAGCACTCCCCCCCCCCACCCTGCAGTTTCCAGAAACTGGTTTTCAGAACTTCAGTTCATCATCTGGGAACCAGTCACGTGTCTACAGGGACTTCTTCTGCCCCTCAAACACAGAAGGATTTCATAGAATCACAGTTGAAAGGGCCCCTGAGGGTCATCTATTCCAACCCCCTACAATGCAGGAATATGCAGCTGTCCTTTAAGGGGACTGAACCTGCAACCTTGTGGCCTAACCTACCTCACAGGGGAATTAAATGAGGGAGCGGAAACCATATATCTTAGAGGAAAGGGTGGGATATAAATGCAGCACAAAAATAAATGATAAAAAATGCCTCCCCCCGCCCTTAAAGCACCTTACTCAACTGATGACTCCAGCAAACAGGTACTTTTGCACATTATTCTTTGTTCCCACAACTCAAGTGGAGCTACAGACACTTTTTACCTTCTGGGGGTTTGGCATCCGTAAGGTCGCATTCGTCCGGCTCACATTCGGTACTCTCTTTGATGCTCTCAACCTCTAGCCAAAAAGTATCCATTGCTAAGTTGCTCGAGGAATCTGCCCTGGAATGCCTGCATTCTGATTGCAGGAGCTCTGAGGAACTTTTCCGAGGAAAGCGGCTCATTTTGCAAGCACAATTTCTAATGGGGAGGGGAAAGGAACACAAACGTTTCAAAGACTGAACGGTATCTGCTTGGCATTCATGCTTACTGCGCACACACACAAAAACCCCATCATTCTCCTAACTAAGATGACATCCAGAAGAAAGATAAAATTCCAAAGTGTCTTATTTTTCTGTTTTTGTTTAGTGATAATGTGAGCTGAATGATAAAACCGAGCCCAGCGTTCTGACGTGAGTGGAGCTGCAACAATGCAAGCTTCCTTGAACTGTCCTGTACATGACCTAGAAGGGAACACTCATGCAAAGGAAGCACCAGAGCTTCTGGTTCTTGGAAAAGATTCAGAGCTGATTTAAACCTAGAGACAAAGCTTCCAAAACTTGAAGAGGAAACTCATTGCAATCCCAGGAAAATGAGAGTCTGACCAGGAAGCCTTTTAAATATGGCATGAGCACAGAGGGGCTTCACTTCATTGGTCTCTGTGTGTGCCTATTTGGGTGCAGGGTGATGGGAAAGAACAGCATGTGGGACCCACATAAAACTGAGGTGGGAGCTGAATATAAGCTGTAAGCCTTTGACCTTGAAAAAGGCTATTGTTTTCATCTCCTTTCACTTTAAGCCACATAGGTAAAGGTAAAGGGACCCCTGACCATTAGGTCCAGTCGCGGATGACTCTGGGGTTGCGGCACTCATCTCGCTTTATTGGCTGAGGGAGCCGGCGTACAGCTTCCGGGTCATGTGGCCAGCATGACTAAGCCGCTTCTGGCAAACCAGAGCAGCACACGGAAACGCCATTTACCTTCCCGCCGGAGCGGTACCTATTTATCTACTTGCACTTTGATGATGACGTGCTTTCGAACTGCTAGGTTGGCAGTAGCAGGGACCGAGCAACAGGAGCTCACCCCGTCATGGGGATTTGAACCGCCGACCTTCTGATCGGCAAGTCCTAGGCTCTGTGGTTTAACCCACAGTGCCACCCACACCCTATTAAGCCACATACAACCCACTAAAAGCACCCTGCCAAACTCAGCTATTGGCTAGCACAGGGGTGGGTAAACTTTTTCAGCCCAAGGGTCACATTGCCCCTTTTGCAAGACCCCCAGGGCTGCAGGCATGCAGTGGGCATTGTTACTTCTTAACTTCACACATGCATGCACACATACCACATACATTATGGCTATTATCAGTATGCCTCTGAATACTAGTTGCCCGGAAATGGAGATAGGCAGAGCACTGTGGCACTCATGTCCTGCTTCCGGCACACATCTGGTTGGCTATTATGAGAACAGGAGGCTGAACTAGATAGGTCATTGACCTGATCCAGCAAGCTCTTATATTATTAGCATAGTCACAGAGCCCATCCCAGAGCTCAGGTGACCCATCTTAAATTCCCCTTATATTGCTGAAAGGCAAAGAGGAACCCCTCCGTGCAGCCAATGCTGCAATGGGGAGGGAAATCACAGTCACGTGAGGAGGAAAACCTGCTGCAGCCACCTTTCCTTTGGGGGCCCAAAAAGGTCAAGCTCACTCAAGAACGATGAAATCATCCAGAATAATTGTATACTATTTGCCTCCTTAATTCATTTGAAACAATAGGTCTTGAGGTCACTTAGTTCAAAGCATGTGTAATACATTTCCCACTGCATTCAGCTTTCACAAAACCTACCTAAACTCATCCACACATCCAAACTTTTAGTTATTTAATGATTTATACCAAATCAATCATTTCCAAGGCAACTTACATACACAGTTAAGACAATGCAGCAATAAAATACAAAATGAAGTCATCCAAATCAGGCAGGAAAAGCTTCAGCATTAACAGGTAAAGTCATCTGCCAATGCCATCATTCCATCCTGCCAAAAATTTGGGAAAATAGGGCAGGTTTCACTTGGTGACTTGGGAATATAGTAGGGTGAGCACCAGGCAGAAAGTGTTTGCAAGAGTTACCAACACCGACAAGCCACACTCCTGAAGCTGGTGAACCTCAAAAGCAGGACCTCATCTGACTATGTCTACACTTTGATAGGTTCATCTGCGAATAGGTGGTCCTTCAGATATTCTGGATCCTAGGCTATTTATGGTTTGACAGGCAAACAAAACAAAACAACGTACTATGCATTATGGCTGGAAACCACTCAGGAGCCAAGAAGGTCTTTCAGTACTGATCAATACTTGATCAACTCCAACTTCATAACCTACCTCTTCCATTTTGTTTCTGAACCTCCTTCACAAGCAGCCCCGTGTATAATGCGTTACAACAGGCATTTCAAGGTTCTGTTTGATTTCACAAAAATTGTTTATTGTTTTATTATCCCCTTTTCTGATGGTTTTTTTAATGTCTGCTGCTTAGAAAGGGGAATAATAAAGCAGTGTAGAAATATCTCAAATAAATAAATAACATTAAAATAACCATAATCCAATGTAGGTATCGCCAGGCATTGGTAACTGTGACAAGATTGGTATTTTAGGACATGGCACCGTGAGGCAAAGATACCACATAAGCAAGTCATAAGCAAGTTGAGCAGATGTGGACACAAAGCTTTACTTCCACAAACAGTGAAGTCTCTTGTGCCCGTATCAGCTCTCCTGTGAGACAGTCCAGAAGGTGTTCTCCAGAGCTCAAACCTAGTTCTCTGGCTTAGTCTCACACCAATACAGTCATACCTTGGTTTAAGTACGCTTCGGTTTGAGTACTTTCAGTTTAAGTACTCCGCGGACCCGTCTGGAATGGATTGATCCACTTTCCATTACTTTCAATGGGAAAGTTCGCTTCAGATTAAGTACAGACCTCCAGAACCAATTACACTCATACTTCAGGTTAAGTACACATCAGGTTGAGTACTCCGCGGACCCGTCTGGAACGGATTAATCCACTTTCCATTACTTCCAATGGGAAAGTTCGCTTCAGGTTAAGTATGCTTCAGTTTAAGTACTCTGTGGACTGTCTGGAACGGATTAATCCACTTTCCATTACTTTCAATGGGAAAGTTCACTTCAGGTTAAATATGCTTCAGGTTAAGTACAGACTTCCAGAACCAATTGTGTACTTAAACCGAGGTACCACTGTACTCCAGCTTCCTTTCCCTTGATCCTTTTCACAGGCACAGACCCAGATGACATCGTCCTTAGCTGAGGTAGGGAGGATAAGAAAGGTATGCCTCCAGTAAAAAGGATGTAATGAACCAGGGGCCTCCTAATCCCACCTCCTCAGTGGAAGAGGCCCAAGGCAGCGCCTCGCTCTGACACCAGCAATAAGATCTTGTGCTGTGCCAAAACTGTCTTCCAATTTCTTTTCACCTGCAAAAGGCATTTTTGTATTTCTGCCTCTTTTGCAGTACACTTAAAAATTTGCAAATGTTTGATTTATCCAGTGCTCTGCAGTTTCTCTGGTTGCACACCATTCCATTCTTGAACAAACAAACAAACAAAAAAAGACCCATGGGAGGAGTTACCACATCACATCATCCACTTTTAATTGAAGTGTGAGAAGCCACAAGGGTAGCTGCTGAGTGGGAAGGGACAACAAAACAGTCCCCCGACACACACACACACACACACACACACACACACACACACACCATGCTGAGGAGGTAGCACCTATCACTGGAATCCAGTACCATAGCCACCAACAGGCTGCAGTCACCTCCACACTCAAAGGTTCCTAAAGTAAGCAGTTGCCCATTCACAGTGAAATCCTCATTCATTGTGGGGAAGGAGCCAGCCACTTGAATCTGCTAGTTGTCAGAGCTTCTCCGGTCTGGATCTGCTAGTTGTCAGAACGACGTCCAAATTCAATTTGCCCAGCTTTCAGTACGGCTCACAGCTCTCCATGCGGCTCCTTCCGCTTATTAAAGACCTAAACTTCACTTTGCCTGGGCACATTCCTGGAACCTCACTCATGGCGGCCACCTTAGAGCCTGATCCTTTGCTGCCAACTGACATTCATATTGGAACCAGACTCATGTTCTCTGGCCTTTCTGGAATTCGACTCCGGCCTGGCCAGCTCTGCTCACTGGAGCTGGGGCATGACTTTGATCAATCCCCTGCAACCTAGAACCAGTGCTGCCCCACCTGTGCTAGACTTTCTGCCCAGCAGCGATTGCTGCCTGGAAGATGGGCTGATCCTTCCAGCTATTTGGGAGAGCATCTTACCAGTCACGCAACTTAGATAGCTTTAAAAGTCAATGAGACAAATCCTTGGAGGATAAGGAAATCAATGGCTACAACTATATGCAAAATCCAGCATGCTCCTGGGGAACAGCAGCAAGAGCAGGGATACTGCCTTCATTTCCTGCTTGTGGGCTTTCTCTAGGTCAGGGGTTCCCAACAAATTTTCCTCGAGGACCCCTCATCGAGCCGCTATTGTGACAAGGACCCCCATTAATTCCTAATCCTAAAATTAAAAAGTGAGAGCCAAATTAAGAGTCTTTTTATATTTTATATTTATACGTTTTTTACAGTCACAACAGAGTACTCCATCAGTATAAGTTAGTTTTAATTTTCAGTTCTTAATGAGATGAACCACTTTTTAACCAACGGTCCATTTTTAACTACGCGAACTGTAGCTTCCGCGGAAAACAACGCTTTGTTTAAAAACACTACTGTTTTGCAAAGAGGCAGCGCGTGCCAGGGAGGAGGGAGGGGAATGGAGAAGACAGGGTACCTGCGCAGTAGCGCACAAATGAAGCCGATGCACGCAAAGCATCTTGGGGAGGTGAGCGTTAGTAGAATGCGCGCGCTGCCTCTTTGCAAAACAGTAGTGTTTGTAAAGCGCCACCTAACGGCATACAGCAGAACTACTGCCTCTATCTAATTCTAGTTTTGCGCTAGACTCTGCTCATGCAGGAAGCGACCAAAACAAAAAAATCTGTTATCATACGAAATATATTTAATATATTTTTTATTCTAATAGCATCTTGAGGACCCCTCTGGCATAGCTCGCGGACCCCTGGGGGTCCCCGGACCACCTGTTGGGAACCACTGCTCTAGGTACCCAATAGGCCGCTACAGGTTAAAGGACAATGGACCAGATGAGTGTCTTGAGTTTGCTTTCCTTTTATTTGTAAAGATGCTGACCAGGCAGGACAAAACTTCTGCTAAGTACTGCGTCTCAATTATCCACTTCCAATTTTAGGTAGACTAAACACTCCTGCTAGGAAGATGTAGGTCATTATCACTCATTAAAAAGATACTCAAATTTTAAACCACCACATCCTATGGCAGCAGTCAGCAAACTTTTTCAGCAGGGGGCTGGTCCACTGTCCCTCAGACCTTGTGGGGGACCAGACTACATTTGGGGGGGGGGATAATGAACAAATTATTATATGCTCCACAAATAACCCAGAGATGCATTTTAAATAAAAGCACATTCTACTCATGTAAAAACACCAGGCAGGCCCCACAAATAACCCAGAGATACACTTCAAATAAAAGGACACATTCTACTCATGTAAAAATACGCTGATTCCCAGACCATCCATGGGCCGGATTTAGAAGGCGATTGGGCCGGATCTGGCCCCCGGGCCTTTGTTTGCCTACCCATGTCTATGGCAATGAGTTACAAGGACTAACCATGCATAGAGAAGGAGTGCAACTTTAAACTCGTTGCATTTGAATGTCTCTGCTCACTAATAGTAGCAGTCACGGAAGAAACTAGTTTGTGCTACATTTTCAGAGAATTATGCTTTCAAAAAAAAAATTGAACATACACATACACACACTTCAAAGTTGCTGTTTCTGATGTAGATTAGAATCTGCTATGTTTTATGGAAAACACAATGTATGGGATTCAAGAAATACTTTGAAAAATAAGCAACATCTGGAAACACGGAGGTCGCTGAATCAACGTGTGCGTCAGTGAAGTTAAGTCGAATTCCCTTTGAAGACAGCAAGGAAGGAACACTGAGTGATCTCTGGCGAGTAGCAATTTAGATAAAGTGCAGATTATTCTGGCAATGAATCATTGGGGGCAGCTGCTACAATAGCGCAGTGGGGAGGAGGGTTAGAAGATGATGAATAAATCAAGTTCACTTGAACTCTCATATTTTAATTTTCATTTAAAAACAAAACAAAAAAAACCTTACTGGGTAATCCAAACCCCTGTCAAGCAGAGGAAGGCCATGATGTCACCAGTGGATCCCAGGCTGTCTCCACCCCTGCCCTCCCCCCAAAAATGCTCCATTTCCAGGCTTTATACAGAGTACACCAGCAGTACCTACTTCTGCCCCTGGGCGGAACAGGGAGCATCATTCCACAGCTGTTCTGAGCTGGGTGAAGAGAGAACTTCATCTTATCCGACGCACATGAAGTGGACTGCGGGTTTGGATTGCACCCTTAAGTGCTGGCGTTGCGTTGCACCCAATCCAACAACCAAGTCGCATATAGCACTGCCCTCATATTGCTTGAGGAATAGCATGTATTACAAAGCAGCATTTTTCCTGCAGCAAATGCATACATTTTGAAGTCAAAACCTGGGCCTGTCAATGCTATGCCTGAATCTCATTATAGGACCCAGAGCACAAATGGTTAGCTGTTAATTTCCTATCCAAACTGCTTTCTTCTTCTTAACCTGGTTTGTGGCATGCCTGGAAGAAATTAAGTCACCCAGCAGATGAATCCCATGCATGTTATGTCAGATGTGTTGTTCAAAGAAGATTACTCCCAGCTAAGGGTGCAGAGAATTGCAATCTAGGGCTGTGTGTGCTTTACTACTTACTCTGCATCCAGTGCACTCCCTCTGCTAGTTTTTGAAGTCATATACACATGATGGTAGCCACAAACCATATCATTCCTTGACTTTCTTGAGATATACTGCTTTTGATGTGTCCCCCCCCCTCTAACCCGCTTCAATCCAACTAGAAAACAAGCCAGATTCACATCAAACTTAAGACATATGTGCACACTTGAGACAGCAATCGCACATGTGCTCATAAGTGCCCATTTGCAAATGACAGCTTCATGAACAGGAGTTCAGGGCATGTGTGTCTGAACAGGCCATGGACATTGGGTGATTGAAATATACTCGGAGTCGAGAGTGAATTTCATGCTCTTTATTCAGCTCATATTCATCAAGGAGAAGAAGAGAAGACGAATGGCTCTTTTCCCAAAACCATCTGCTTATATACATTATTTACACAATGGGCCTTGCGTGATTGGCTACTTCAGGGCTACACCTGTGGGCCAATTATATTGTGGATTGACTTCTGCCTGCAGCCTGATTGGCTGCTCCTACAGGCCAATCAGGTAGCAGATTCACTTCTGCCAGCCGCCTGATTGGCTGCTCCAGCAGGCCAATCAGGTTGCGGATTCACTTCCACCTGGAGTTGGATTGGGTAGCTCCCGCTGATTCTGAATCCTATTGTTCTAGGATTCAGCTCAGTACATAACAGTGATGATGATATCCCCACTTCCTCTTAGGATGTGTACATCACCATGCAAATATGACTTGAAATTCAGAAGGCGAAAACAGCCTTGCTGCATTTTAAGCCACTAATGTGGTACATAACCCTAGTGGACATTCCCAGTTGTTAACCCAACATTAGAACCCATTAAGTTAACTTTCAATATTCGTCACCATAAAGACAGACCCCCGGGGGAAAGGGAAAAGATGCTCACGAGGCCAAAATATGCCCCTTGCACTGGTTACTGACCAGTAAACACAAGCCAAGGTTGCTATATGCAGTCAGTTGTTCCAAGGCTGAATCATTCCACCCAAATAGATTCTCCCCCCCCCCCGCCCCCGCAATCTATTGGATTCCTGCCTTGCATTTCTCAACGCCCTTTCCACATGGAGGATGGAATTAGACAGCCTTCCAGTTCAGCAGCTGTGTTAATAAAGAGCATTTCCTCTTATTGTTCTCATCTGCTTTAAAGGGTAGACTTGCTTGCCACAAGCAGAAGCCAACAATAATGCGATCCACTTTACAATGGTTCCAACTTAGCTTTGCAATAAAAGCGGAAATGGTGACGGCGGCATCTCAAAGACATCCATGCCAACGAAACTGGGAGAAGAAAATTCCGAATACTAGAGCGATTTCTAGGGGCAAAGTACCTCCACTGTCAGAGGCAGTCTACCTTTGAATGGCAGTTGCTGGGAATCACAATTGGGGGAGAGTGCTGTTGCATCTGACTGGTCACTGTGGGAACAGGATGCTGAACTAAATGGTCCTTTAGTGTAAGGGGAAGGGAATACAGAGATCCCCCTCCCATCATCAAGAGCAGCTCCTCCAATTACATCTGCAGTATCTGAAGAAGTGTGCATGCACACGAAAGCTCATACCAAAATATAAACTTAGTTGGTCTTTAAGGTGCTACTGAAGGAAAAAAAATTTTTTATTTAGCTCCTCCAATAGCAGCAATGCCAGCGGGGAGGGGGAGGGGTCCAGTGAGGAAGGAGGAAGAGGGATGCAGGGCTCTGGCAACACCAAAGAGCCCCTGCTACACATGAGGGAGGAAGAAAGAGAGGGGGAAAGGGGGGAGAAGGAAAACATGGAACGCAGGCCCCTTTTTCCTCCGGTTCCGGAATTACGCAGGAGAAGGCGGGGAAGAAGGTTTGGCGTGCCGAGACTCTTATGCTGGAAGAAGACGAGGGGCGCGCCATTCCCGGATTCTGGCTCGGACTAAGCAGACATGTTTCTGCACCCCCATTTCACTGTAAATAGACTGCACCAAATAAAACTGTCTAAAGACAAGAATGTGGAGCGCCGTTACTCTAGAGTAGTCGCAACAACAGCCTTTGACATTTAGCCTGATGCTATCCGAGCTATCCGAGCTTAGGCAGAAAGGATTTATTCAGACACAGCTGTGCAAGGAGCCCGGTGAAAGCTTGACCACTCAACTGGATCAGGCCACAAAGTTGTGTATACATAGTACACACACCACACATATAACCACATAAGGATTTGCTAAAGAGGGGTGCCGAGAGTTGTAGGAAGTCAGAGGAAATGACAAACAGCTTTAAGAAATTCAGCTCTTCCGCCAACCTTCAACTAGTCTCTCAAGGTCAAATAATCAGTTGGCAGAGAGAGGATGGATGAAAGGGATAAAAAAAGAGCAAGGGGGAGGGGGTTAATGAAGTGGGAAACTAAGTCCCTCTTTAATTTGCTTCCAAGTTTATGCCTGGAGCACTCTCGCTGCAATAACGGATTGTACTAAGCAATTACCAGTACTTAAACCTACATTGGCCTGATCAACTGATACCAAGGACTCCCTTGCAGTGCAGGAACTTTGCAGTAATAACAACAATAATCATAAAAGAGGTGGGGAAAGCAGCCAAGTGAGAAAGCAGGCAGATATGTGCCTTGGAGAGTTAAAAATTGGAGACAGTGGAGAGGGAGGTAAGGTTGGGGCGTGCAGATCAACAGGGGCACAGGCAAGGGGAGATATGGTGATAGGGCAGGAGTAAAAAAAATTCCTTCAGTAGCACCTTAAAGACCAACTAAGTTTTTATTTTGGTATGAGCTTTCGTGTGCATGCACACTTCTTCAGATACACTTGAAACAGAAGTCAGTCCCTTCTTAGCAACTGCTAAGGACCTGTTCAGTATAGGTGCTGTATTAGAACAGAATGTGGAGACGACAGCCCATTAACTGCAACCAAGACTGTTGCCTCTCCACAAACATCTGCAGTTCCCAGAGGCTACTGGTATCTGGCACTGTGGCGCTGTTATCGGATATGGTCTGGTTCACACAACATGCCAAACCTTGGCTTAGTAGGACTATGCATACACAGAATCGTAGAGTTGGAAGTGATTCTATGGCTCATCTAATCCAACTCCCTGAAATGCAAGTATATGCAACTGTCCCATATGGGGTTCGAACTTCTGGGCTCTTAACGTTTGTTCACTGTACCAGTGGCCTGGTTCACATAGCATGCTAAGCTAAACTTGGTTTTGTGAGATTGTCCAAACAGGTGGGCTCCTGTTTGGGCTCCAGAGCCAATTTGCTCCTCCCAGATCCTTGTTTGCTGCCAGTTTGGCTTGGCATGCCACTGGAACGGAGACTCAAGGTTAAACACCCTCCTCACTAACCCTGAGCTGCAGCAGCCAGCAACAAACCTTGGTTAAAGCTCATGGTTTGTCAGGAGAGACCGGATCCCCAGTTTGGAAGATGTGTGAAACCAAACCTTTGGCTTTGCTTAGTGTGGAGCACCAACAAAATAGGACTAGGGAATAGCAAAGCGGATGTGACTTCATCTCCTGGAGTCTGCACATTTGCATGGTCCTGCTAAGCTAAATGTGGCTTAGTATGTTGTGTGAATCAGCTCAGAGAAAGCTTAAGAAGCAAGCTTGTGGACTTGACTGTTGTCCGCACACATTGCTTGTTTTCTGATTTCACATTTAGATGCATCTCTTCCTTCAGGTCTTGGGAGGTAACTGATTCAAAGAATTGGTTCCCTTTGCTGCTGGAATGTTGTTTTATGATGCTTATCTGTTTTATGGTTTTACATTACAAGAGGCCAGTGGAGGTTAGTTCCTTTTTCAATTGCATTTTATCCTACCCTTCCTAAGACCTCAGAGGAGCATGCATTGTTCCACTCTCCCACCTCCCTTCATGTTATTCTCACAAACCCTGCAAAGGCGGTCAGTCAGAATACGGGCAAATAGCCATCCAATAATTTTAACAGTTGAATGCAGATCTGAATTCAGGTCTAATTCCACTACCAGTATATGTGGCTCTTGTGTGCAAGCCAATAGTTCAACAAAGCAACACAACAGGTTAAGAATTTCATAGATTAAAATTCCAATACTGTAGATACCTATTTCCAAACGGAGGTCAAGGAACATTCCATCTATCACAGAGTGCTTTAATAGATGTTGAGATTATACCCTGATGGCCAAGATAAGGTATCTCATTAAAGCAAGAGAACATAATTTCTTTCTCACACACATTTCCTGACTGAATGTATTTATTCAACATTGTAGAACACAAGGTCGATCCTTGTATAATAGTTATGGCTTCATAATTTTTTGAAAATGAAAATGAAATTGTTTAATCAGCATATGTGTGACCACTGATTTTGAGCTAAGGAATATGGCCATATATGACCTTTCTTCCTTTTCTCCCTGTTTGGCTTTATTAATTATGCCTAGATTTTTCCTTTTATCTTGGTGAATTTCCTTGTAAAATAAATAAAACTCCATGCTCAAAGTAGACATGCTCAAAGCAGGGCTCCTCAGTGTTCCACCAATGCCAATTCAGTGTTAACGTGGATGGAAACTGTTAGCGTAAAAGGATAAAAAGATTAGGCAACGAACGGGGAGGTGAAGTAATTGTGTAACTGCCACAGGGCAGTTCTCACCACTCCCAGTTCTGGTTTTCCCTATATGCACTAGGGTGGCTGTTGCCTCTACAGGCACAAATGGCATTCAGTTTCTCAACATCTGTGGCAATTAGGTCAACCAAAAGGAGAGCACCTGCTTATCAAATTTATGAGCCAAGTCAAAATCAAAGGGTACTGAGACAGGACCAACTTCACTCCCAAAGACTGTATCAAGCGAAGCAACCAAGTCCAATGGGATTGGCACCTGCTACATGTAACCCTGACAGGCTACTTAAAGGTAAAGGGCCCCTGACCATCAGGTCCAGTCGTGTCCGACTCTGGGGTTGCGGCGCTCATCTCGCTCTATAGGCCGAGGGAGCCAGCGTTAGTCCACAGACAGCTTCCGGGTCATGTGGCCAGCATGACAAAGCTGCTTCTGGCGAACCAGAGCAGCGCATGGAAACACTGTTTACCTTCCCGCCGGAGCGGTCCCTATTTATCTACTTGCACTTCGATGTGCTTTCAAACTGCTAGGTGGGCAGGAGCTGGGACCGAGCAACGGGAGCTCACCCCATTGCAGGGATTCGAACCGCCGACCTTCTGATCAGCAAGCCCTAGACTCTGTGGTTTAACCCACAGCGCCAACTGGGTCCTGACAGGCTTCTTAGCGAATTACAAAATGGACAGGCTTTCTCACAGTTCAGAGAACTTCTCTCAAAGGAGGCCCAAGCAGCTGAGAACCCCTCTGCAAAATCATCCCTGATGCGCCTCATAATATGGCAAAGAATTGGATGCTGAATGAGCTGTGTTCTCCATTTCCCGTTACACTATCAATAATGAAGGGGTAAAAATGAAACAACTTTTACTACGTACAGTATATGATGATCTCCTGCTTTCTCTGCCGCTGAGCCAAAAGCACAATGTGGGGCAATTTGTATTTCCTCCAAGATCAGTGTTTTTTTGTTTGGTTTTTTGCCTACTAACCTAAGCTCTTCCTTGCTTCACCTGATAACAAACAGCAGCTTTTCTTTCTCAATTTAAAGAAGCTTTTTGCAGTTTTCATCTATTTCAAAACTGTTTTGGAAACAGTGTGGCTCAAGTTGTAAGACGGTTGGACAGGATGTGGAAGGCAAACATCAAGGTTCTCTCTTAAGCTCAGCTGCCAATTCCTTGACTAGACTTCAGTAAATAATAATAATAATAATTAATAATAATAATAATAATTTATTTGTACCCCGCCCATCCAGCTGGGTTTCCCCAGCCACTCAGGGCGGCTTCCAACAAAGATTAAAATACATTAAAATGTCACACATTAAAAACTTCCCTAAACAGGGCTGCCTTCAGATGTTTTCTAAATGTCAGGTAGTTGTTTATCTCTTTGACATCTGATGTACAATCTGATGTACAATAAAGGCCTTTGTCCCACTCGTCTAGAGGTGGTGGAGAAGAGAAGACGACTTCTAATGCTCTATCTGGGGCTTCTCTTGCACATGATCTAGAATCGTAGCATCGTGGAATTGCAGAGTCCAACCCTGTGCAATGCAAGAATCTGCAGCTGTCCCATACGTGGATCGAACGTGCAACCTTAGCATTATCAGCACTATGCTCCCACCAACTGAGCTATCTAGGCTGAAGAAGCTACACTCAGTGTGCAAAATGCTGCAGCACAATTGCTGGCAGGAGTGAGACCCTGTCGCAGCTTGGGACTGGTTTACTTACAGGACCACCTTACCCCTTACATGACCACGTGACCACTTCAATCTGCGAAAATGGCTGTGTTACATAGCTGCCACACAATACTTGTTCTGCATTAGTAAGAAATTGATCTTTTAGTATGGAACTCCCTGCCTATTGCCATCAGGCAGACACTTTCACTTTCTGGCACCTTGTAAAAACATTTTTGTTTAGGCAAGCCTACTCAGATATCTAGAATTCTGGCATGTCTTTTAATCTCTGCTTCTCTTACCATTAATTTTATTTTATTTTCGTTTTAAATAGCTGTTCTTGACTGATCACTTTATTGTTTTACTCTTTTTGCTTATTCTTTTGTGTGTTACAATCAAACGGCATATAAATGTTATGAAACAAACAAACAAACAAAGGGTTCATAAGCAGCTGAGCACGCTGTTTCAATACTTGTAATATCCTCTGTCTGACCCTGCAGGGTGCTATAAATCATGCTAGTCAGCCAATGCATAACTAATACATACACTGAGATGTGTGGCAGACTTTCCCTGGCAAGTGTAGGAGTGATCCAGTGAGAGAGGAAGTTGCATACCTTTCCTCAGTCGGTAGAGAATGAGACTCTTAATCTCAGGGTTGTGAGTTCAAGCCACACGCTGGGCAAAAGATTCCTGAACTGCAGGGGGTTGGACTAGATGACCCTCATGGTCCCTTCCAACTCGACAATTCTATGGTTCTAAGATTCCCTGAGAGGCCTGGTGGAACACTACTGGTGCCACTGAAATGAACAGAAAGTCAGAATCTGAAATGTTTTTAAAGAGGAACATCTATGATTCCTTCTTCTCCCCTCCACCAAATCCCTCTGGAATTTCTTTCCAAAGGAGGCCTTCCTCACTTCCCACAACTCACAAGTCTGCAAGGGTAACCACCGTTTTCCAGTTGGGTTTTAAACAGCATGTGCTTTAAATATCAGGCCTTGTAGTCATTTCGATACATGTCTAACATGCTCTTCCACCAGACAGGATGATATGTATAATGTACAAACAATGCTATTCTCCTTTTTCATTCTTAGACAGAAAGCGTTTCCCACCATATTTAGACCAACCCACTGCCCTCCAGCTGTTTGTACTACAGTTCCCATCAGCCCCAGCTAGTGCATGTGTGCGGGGCTGATGGGACTTGTAGTCCAAAACAGCTGGAGGGTGCCTGGTTGGCGAAGGCCGATTTAGACTGTTATGCAACTAACTCGATCAGTACGAAACCTATCATATAATTTAATACGGTTCTGCAACCCCATCCTTCAGAGGTGACCAAATTTCCACCATACAACAATGGAGGCATTCTCTCTCTCCTCTCCCTCCCCGTTTTTGGGAAGCATTTGCTGCTCAAGAACATTGGGAAACAGAAACTATTCCGGCTCAGTGATTAGCAAGGAATGATGTAAACAGTAGAGGAATGAACTATTTCCAATGCCACCAAAACAGAACCCAAGGAGGATCCATTTAAGCTGCATGCTTAAAGAGATTTGCGGGCAATGCAAATTAAAAGCACAGATCCATAAGCTTCTTGCAGTCACCATTTCCCCACCCACCCACCCAGATGGAGAGGGGTCAGTTTGGCTCACAAAACCAAATCCACACTTCAGCACTGCACCTGCCACTTAGAAGTACATCTTCTTTGAAGCAAGATGTACAGATGGGGTTAAATTCAGGGTCACAGACAAAGAGAAAAAGGGATAGGTGTTTATTTTAAGGCTTATCTCGAAGACAAGTTAACCCCGCCACAAAAATGCACTGAATAGTTCCTGCATGAAGTTTGGTCACCTTGTGGAATGTGGCCGAGTCAGGTTTTTTTGAATTGCGAGAAAATGCAGCACAGGTGGCTCTCAGTCAGCTTGCTGACACTAGAAATACAGGCTTCATCGACTAGAATTTGGAAGGGTGAGGAGGAGAGGGAGATGATGATGCAAGGGAATCTGGATCAATAACCACAGCCTTAGTAACAGTTCTTGGAAAGGATAGCACGGAAGACTGCGGGGTTCAACAAGGCTAGGCATCTTAATGGCAATCCAGTACGGATGCTGTGGTTACTAGGACACTAATTGAACATGCGGCCATTCGGAAGAGCAATTAAACTACTGGGATTTTTGGCATATCGTTTTGCAAGCATCACGTAATCACAGGCACCATCAATCATGCCTGCAAATACGTAACAGAGTATTCATTATGCAAGCACTGCGTGACTTACATGCATGCATGCATTATTTCAATTTAAGCAGTATATTTGAATTTCCATCATTAGGCCTTAAAGTAAAGGGACCCCTGACCATTAGGTCCAGTCGCGGACGACTCTGGGGTTGCAATACTAAAATCCCATACATGATGCAGTTTGAGGCAAAAACAACAACAAATATATTGAAATTCAGATCCTTATAAACACTTCCAAGATTTTTTAAATAAAAAAACCCACAGTCATCTTAAACTGTGCCATCTATAAAAGTTTTCAAAATGAAATAGACCCTCCTCTTATTTTATTTGCCACTGCTTTTTTGACAATTTCCCATAGGCCCATCCTTCAGTCATGAATTCCCCACCAAAAAACCCAAAACTATCCTGTTAGAATGAGAAGTATATAAAGCAAAGAAAAAACTCCTGGTAACAAATGCCCGTCAAAACAAAAACAAAACTACCAAACTTGTATTGATGTATCAATCCGCCTTATATTGATATGGATAATGGTAAGTATTTCCCAAGTCAGAGTGCATGATAGTTGACTAAATATCCACAATACCACAATAAATATACGAACACTGTGATCCTAAGTATATCTCATTGGAAGCTTGTCCAGCTGCTTTCACTGGAACCAACAAGCAAACAAGGGTGCTGAGAAATGTAACCTATGTATATCTTATATAAAAAACTCTGGGCATACTCCCACATTTGGCTCTAAACCATAACTGAGAAAATTTCAGTCCATTAGAAGTTATGCTATCCCTTTTACTTCCCTTTACTCAGAAACAGTTTCCAAGACAAGTTATCATTTCTTTAATAATGGTTTATGCAGTAGTTTCTAACACTGAAACAACTTTTTACATTTCCTGAAACAGACTACTAAGAAGCTCTTTTAAAATGCACCAATTTAGACTGCTATTGCAAAAAAACCACAACCCACCCAAAAAACAAATAAGCGAAATCAATTATCCGCTACAATCTGAAATTTATTAGTCCCTTAAGTTTGGGATTTTCCTTTTGATTACACTACCAGCAGAGTACAATACTGTCTTCCTAACTCCATGCCACCTTCTGTGCTAGTGTAAATCACCAAAAAGGAGGCATCCCAAAACAAAGGTGTGAGAATTACCTGCAAACACCTGGATGACCAGAAGGCTGGATTGGCTGCAGTAGGACCTGAGGTCTAGGAATGCGAGTCCTAATGAATCCGGACCTGCCATGCTTTCCAAATTTATCCATATTCCTTTATACAGAGTACAAATTGCTCTTCTCTGCTGAGAGAAGCGCCAACCACCAGTCCATCTGTGTGTCTCTTCAAATAGTCCCCGAACAGAGTAAGTTCCTGGAACACTTTTGGATTGTTGAGCAGCTGACTGCAGCAGCAACAGCGCAGCGGCGGCAGCACCACCCAGTCACGTCTCAGGAATGCTGCTAATTAGACGGCAAATCCTCCTCCTCCTTCTCTCCTCATATACGGCAGGGTGAGAATGGAGAGATAAAAATCTAGCCAACATACCCATGACTTCGGTCCAAGAACAGTCATCAACCACCTCGTGCTTGGAACGCAAAGGATACCTGGCTCATAAGGAAGGCACAAGCTGGAAAAGCAAGGCTTTACTGGTGACAGGCGAAGCCGGCAGAATCCAAACTTTGACTGCTTTTGGGCAATCTCTTGTCGGCTGCGAGGTGGGAACAAAACGGGAAATACCTGTCCATACCAGGTCAATCTACAAGCAAGTTTAGCCCCGACGAATGCTATCAGGGTACAGACAGTTACTTTTGGTAGTCAAGACAGCAGGGAGTGAAAAGCTTAAATATTGCACTTTAAAGGCTCTGGTACGGCTCCAGAAGTCATGCCCACAACAACTAGAAAATCCAGAAAGACGAACACACATGCTACTCAAAAAGATGGCATGGTGCCCTTGTCTGAAGTCTGCTTCTTCACAATTTGGCTGTGCACACACCATGCATTTAAAACAGATTTCTCTTCTCTCCCTCTACCCCGCAAAAGTAAAAACTGGGAACTGTAGTTTGTGCTGGGAATTGTAGCTCTTGGAGGGGTAAAGTTCCCAGGATTATTGG
Source organism: Zootoca vivipara (assembly GCF_963506605.1). Taxonomy (NCBI): domain Eukaryota; kingdom Metazoa; phylum Chordata; class Lepidosauria; order Squamata; family Lacertidae; genus Zootoca; species Zootoca vivipara. The sequence continues at coordinate 71,693,078 of NC_083282.1, forward strand.
TAGGGATGTACTTTAAATATACTAAATATATGATGCGTAGAAACTCTAGATCAGGGGTCCCCAGACTTACCGGGCTTTGGGCCGGTGCCCGCCGCGCCGACCGTGCGGCGGGCCGGAGAGCAGGGGAGTGCGCGCGCAGCGGGCCGGAGGGCAGGGGAGTGCGCGCCCGTGCGCATGCACACACGCACACGGTCGGGGGGGGGAAATCGCCGAAAATCCTTTGTGCGCATGCGTATGGGCCTCCCCCGACCCGGAAGTGCATCGGAAGTGACCTCTTCTGGGTCGGGAGAGGCCCATACGCATGCGCACAAAGGATTTTCGGCGATTTTTTGCCGATTTTGAAGATCGCCGCCGTGCCGTAAGAGCGGGCGGCGGCAGCGGGCGGCGGGGGTCGTCGCGGGCCGGATTGGGCGGCTAATTGGGCCGCATCCGGCCCGGGGGCCGTAGTCTGGGGACCCCTGCCCTAGATCTCCTTATGATAAACATATCCCGCATGTTTTCAACAAGTCTTTTAAGTGGAGATCATTATCCCAGTCTGCATCTGTCTCAGAACTATTTGTAACTGACTTTATAGATTAATTTTTTAAATGTTTGCATTTTTTAAATAAATGTGATTGTTTTACAAATGAAGTTGTTTTGTTACTCTTATTCATTATTACTTATTAAATGTGTATACCAGCCTTCATCTGAAGATCTCAGGGGAGTTCACAGCATAAAATACAGAATAAAACCACAAAGAACATAACCAGAAACAAAACAAAAAACACACACCCTCTTGCTCTTGCAAACATATTTAAAAGGACATAGACTGTTAATCAGCCCAAGGCCTGGTTGAAGAAGAACGTTTTCGCATGGCGCTTACAGGTGTATAATGAAGTCGCCATTTGCACACTTCTTTTATTTTATGGTTGTAACCATTTTGTTTTAGAATCGTTTTGTTGTAACCTTCCCTGAGACCTTATGGTGAAGGGTTGGGTAAGTAATCGAATAATAGTATGCGTGCGCGCTCTCTCTCTCACACACGCACAGATCCCTATGTATTTCATAAGAAAAGCAACCTTAAAATATGTAAGATGGCACCTTTCCCTTTCAGGCATGTCCAACAGGTAGATCGTGATCTACTGGTAGATCACTGGACATCTGTGGTAGATCACTGGCTCCCCCCAAAGAAGCTCAACAAGTTTGGCTCCCCTAAAAGAAGCTCAATATTTTTGCCCTGCCTGCCAAAAAAAGCATGGCTTTCCCCCTCCCTAAAAAAGGTCAACAACCCTAACCTGAAGCCCTAAAAAAAGGCGGTAGATCACTGCCAGGTTTTTTTTTTAACTCTGTGAGTAGATCGCAGTCTCTTGGGAGTTGGCCACCCCTGCGGCTTATATCAATGCCTGCTGGTATAACATGACATCTTGTAAATATTTATTTTACCTCTTAATCAGGTGCAATGGAAGGAGAGCCAACTCTCTCACGCATTATATATATGAGAGAAAGACGGCTCAAGCAAAATCTTTCCCCAACACACAGGTATTTGTTACTTTGAAGAAAGAGGCCTAGAGTCTGGGTCTACACTGCTAATATCATAGGCTCTTATGGAGCGACTGAGAAAGTGGACGGGGAGAAATCTAACGTACTGGAATGCTGCAATTCCTTTTTTTTTTCAGGTGCAGCAATCTCAGGTAATACTAGATCAGGCATCCCCAAACTGCGGCCCTCCAGATGTTTTGGCCTACAACTCCCATGATCCCTAGCTAACAGGACCAGTGGTCAGGGATGATGAGAATTGTAGTCCAAAACATCTGGAGGGCCGAAGTTTGGGGATGCCTGTACTAGAACTTCGGGCTATCCACTGAAGTCTTTCTTGCAGTATTCAGAATGTGAATTTAAGTCTTTAAGTATTTAGTCCTCTAGGTAAAGAAAGCCCAGTAAGATTCACAGCCTTGAAAGAACAAGAGTTATATGACAGCACGGATGTTATCCTTGCTGCAATTTTCGCAATAGAAAAACGAAAACACAAGTGGGAAAACAAATGCAGCAGGCAATCGAACAGTGAAAAGTCTGCCACTATTTTCTGTGAATCCAAGCACACCTGTAACTTAAAAATACTGTACCTACTGTACCAAGGGATCACCAGATGTGTTGTCTAGAAAGGATAGGCACTGTGCATGCATGGGTGATCATTTTAAAATCTTTGTAAAGCAGGTTGCCAAATATTTCAAATTACTCATGAAACACCTAATAATAGTGCAAATTATGTTAAAACTTTGCATTTTCATAGAAAAATAATAATTGGGTAGGTTTCGCAATGAGAGGCACCTAAAATGCATTGAGTGATCCAAAAGAGGAACCAGTCTCATTTCTTTCCCTAACAATTCATTACAGTAGATCAGGCCAGCTGCTGCTACACCTGCAAAATGTATTGCAGCATTCCAGTATGCTAGATTCCTGCATATTCACAACTTCGCCACTCTTCCACTTATACAACAGTGCAATGGGCATTCATTTCTAGATCCAACACTTCCTGGAAAGGCAATTCAAAACTTCCAAGACAAGACTACTTACAAGTTAAACATGTCTTTCAAATTGTGCTATATGGTTACCATCTTGCCTGGGTCATTCAAATTTCCAAACAAAGCACCCTTGCATGAATTCTAGTCCAAAAATTGGTGGCTACTCCAAATTGGCACCACTGAATTATTACAAGTGTCTGATTGTGGGAGAGCTGCTGTATCATCAATACCTTCTACTCGGCCCTGCCTATTAAAATTCTTCCAATTCCTCTCATTTCTCTACATCTGCTCCACTTAACAGCTTCTCCCACTGCCCTGTTGCAACCTCTTATCTGTCCCCAAATCCCCATTACATTGCACAACTCCTTCCCATCTCAATGTTTTGTTTTGTTTCCTTATAAAAAATTCAATTTGGAAGCCACTCGCAGCATGCGAGGTGTCCTGAAAATAATCATGTCAATAAAACTACACAGTAACTTTAGAAAAGGAACAACAACAACAACAACAACAACAGGAAGAATTTGGAGTCATTTCACACAACTATTTTGAGATGGAAGAATATTTTCCACAATGCAACTTTACCTTCTCAAATATTGTACATGATGCTCTCCCTATTCATTTAATTCTTCTCTTCTAATCATAGTTGACTACAGTGATTTGTGAAACTTTTTCATCATTATTTCTGACACAAACTAAGAAGCAAAGCAAGAAGTGTTCAAACGCGGGTGACAGATTACGGGGCTGATTCACACAATTATTTTGAGGTGGATGGTCTGTCCTGAGTAAACTATTCTTTAGAGGACAGAGTGCTCTTGTGAAAATCCAGTCACAGAACCGCTTCCTCACAAATGTCCATACCAAACTCACTTTCTGAGGGTACATTCTTACGTAATCGAAACAGCACCACCAATGCACAAATTGGAGGAATCTTCAGCAGGCTTAGGGGAACAAAACGCTTGAAGATGTTTGAAAAAATAAAAAACTTTTTTTGGGGGGGAGGGGGGAGGACATCCTAAAGGGACAGATAACACCCAAACCACAGATGGGGCATGCTCAGTGGGCAAAGAATACAGTGGTACCTTGGTTCTCAAACTTAATACGTTACGGAAGACCATTCCAAAACCAAAGCGTTCCAAAACCAAGGCGTGCTTTCCGATAGAAAGTAATGCAAAACGGATTAATCCGTTCCAGACTTTTAAAAACAACCCCTAAAACAGCAGTTTAACATGAATTTTAGTATGTAATGAGACCATTGATCCATAAAATGAAAGCAATAATCAATGTACTGTACTATAAAATAAATAAGACCGTATTGTAGTAGATGATAAAAATTAATGTTATTATTTTTTCTTACCTGCACTGATGATAGTCATTGTTTGGATGGGGGGATTTTATCCATTTCCACAGTCACATAATCAATCAAACAGTAGCTGAACTGCGCTCCACACAGTCACAAAAACAAATTAACCAAAAAAGCCTCAAAAACAAAAACGCAAAATACATAGCAAAAACAAAAGCACCAAATACAGTGGTACCTTGGTTCTCGAACTTAATCCGTTCTAGAACTCTGTTTGACTTCAGAAACATTCGAAAAACCAAAGGAGCAGCTTCTGATTGGTGCAGGCGCCCCGGAAACAATAGCCAACAGCCGCATCCGACGTTCGGCTTCCGAAAAACGTTTGCAAAGCAGAACACTTCTGGGGTTTTGGAGATTGGGAACCAAGGCATTTGAGAACCAAGGTACCACTGTACTGAGCGGTGAGAGAGAACAGAATGGAGTACCATCATGCTATCTGGTGACCGCAGTGGTTTGTGGTTTTTAATCATACGGCTTAACTTCCAAGAGATTACAATATGAATAGTGGGGGTGAAATGAGGTGGTGGGAGAGGGAATCCTCAGAAAACAGCTTGTGCAAACGGGTATCTTAAAAGAGAGTTTGTAGAACGTTTTTTTTAAAAAAATATTTTGTCAGCCAGGGATGGTAGAAGAGTAAAATAAAGTGGCAAGCCTTTGATAGTTGGGTAAAAACTTTCCAGCTTCAATCCCATGCATCTCCCTCCACTTACCAGTGTCAAACACCACAACATGGATGAGTGGGATCCATACCACCACAGATTCGGTGCCTGGAAGCACTATTGTCACTTTAGCACTGGGTGCTACCGGTACTTGAAGAACTCCAGCGGTGACGTTCCTTCAAAACCGCTTAAGCAAAACATGCAGCAAGCGAAAAGCACCATAGTCATTGAGGCCTTCGCCTCCTCAATCCAATTGCTAAAAGAGGTTTGGCTCTCCTAAGTGCAGAAAACCTAATCAGATCACACAGCCCAGAGCAGCATGACGGAGGGCATGATGTGCCTCCATATGGAGACTCCTAAGCTGCTTTAAAAGCACCAGCGTGTTATGTGACAAACAGAAGATTAGGCCTTTAGGTGGGGAATAAGCGCACTGCCCTTTAGAAGCAAAGAACTTGTATTTATAATATAAGCAAGTTACTAGCAGATGGAGATGAAGGTGGAACAGGAAAGGCCAGATATATATGTTGCCCACTGGTACACATCTGACAACTCTCAACTAAAAGCCAATTCCCAACAGGGGAATGACGAAACTCAGCCCACAAACCGAATTTGAATTTATCAAGTGGCTCTATCCAATTTAATCAAGGTGTGACAGTTTCACACTTAAGGAAGGGAAAAGTGCTTGGAGAGATAAGAGATTTTTCCACACTTTCATGTCAACGTCTCCTTTTGGGTTGTATATCATCTCTCCTGTACAAAGATCCTATGGCTTTTCCAAAAAAAAACAGCTGACCGATGCCAGACTTCCTCTTGAGGGAATCCTTTAAAAAGCTCATTCGTTCCTCAGGCTTGAGGGGGAAAGTGGACATTCCCATGAATCCTTATCAGTGAACTCATATCACACAAGGTCATGTACTCTGTAAGTGTGAGCCCCTCACTGAAAAATGGCATCCAGATTATTATATAGCTCAACTATCTTCACTCATGAGAGAACGAGGTTGTAGGGCAGCACACCAATGTGGCCTTTGAACTACAGTCTGAAGAACCACCCAGAGTTTCTCCTTTAAAAAGGGAAGGTAGGTTTGCATGATAGATAACCAGGCTCAGAGAGTGGAGTCGTGAAGAAAACTATCCAAAAATTCATGCACCCCAAAGAGTACAAATACTATGGCATACTGGGGTACCATACAGCAGTCCCACAAGCTCATATAAAAACTAGGTCTTTGGAGCACATGGAGGAAAGTTATGATCTATATTTCCTGTTTAATGGATTTCAGCCTTACAGCATGCCTGTCCAAACATGAACCCGTGCCTTGTAACTTTGATCAATATTGAAACTTAAACCACATAAGACATTTTAATGCCTGAGGAAGAACTTAGTAAGAGGAAGCCATGAGGCAGAAAAACCTTTTCGTTGTTGTTTTTATGGTTTAAGGTAGCCTATGCATGCTTTTTTCTTCACACTTCTTTTATCTTAAATTGATTTCATAATTACAAAATATTGTTTCAATCATGCAGCAAGCACACATCGTATGACAAATACTGTCATATCAGAGTGAGAATGTCCACATGTATCACTTCATTCCTTCTGCAAAATAAAAACAACAACCAGTTTTGTTGAAAAATCTGGATTGTTTTCATTCTTCCCTCTGAAAGGCAGATATGACATGCAATTCTTCATCAGCATAATATCCCCTACTCTCCTTAGCCATTGATCAAGGTTTTCTTTGAATAACCAGTCCCATCAGGACTTGCATTCAGCACCAAGTTTAAATAATGTTGGGTGTAAGCCCTGTGAAAGAACAATCCATTTCACACAGCTAAGAGAAGACTCCTGATTTTTCATGTCCAACAGTGCTTCATTCTGGCAGGCACAAATCCCCCAACATCATATAATGTCAAGCAATTTTACAGGTAGGGGAACCTGCCATCTGTCAAAAGGAACCTATGGACACTTTTGGATCTGCCCAACCCTACAATGGCAGTTCCTACCACATACAGTGGTACCTCGGGTTAAGAACTTAATTAGTTCTGGAGGTCCGTTCTTAACCTGAAACTATTCTTAACCTGAGGTACCACTTTAGCTAATGGAGCCTCCTGCCGCCGCCACATGATTTCTGTTCTCATCCTGAAGCAAAGTTCTTAACCCGAGGTACTAATTCTGGGTTAGCGGAGTCTGTAACCTGAAGCGTCTGTAACCCGAGGTACCACTGTATACATAGCAACAAGCAACAGACCAGTCAATTGTGCTGCAAAAGGTTGCTATTTAAAATAAAATAAAAATCCTGGTCAGGTTTTGGAACCTACCAGCAAGATCATGGCAAAAACTCCAGAAACTTCACTCCATTTTGAGCCTTCCTTTTCCCACCTCTTCTCCTCCCAATATTCTGAGCCCAACCTGACTCTCCCACTAGATGCCAAAAAGCAATCCATACAACCAATGTGGTGTTTAGGCAAGTATTGCACATTTCTGTAAATGTACCAAACCTGAATAACTAGCTCTTTTCACAGACCCAGTCTTCTGGAGTTGTAGGATTTTATGGCACAGAATTCAAATTCCTTTCTCATAGACCCCAACAACATACCAGTGAACCTCAGCCAATCATTTGGGATTGCTTAGTCTCCACCCAAGCTTCATTTTTCAGAAATACAAAAGTTATAGAAGGGAACCACTCTTACCTATTAAAACTGAACACTAATTAAACTGCTGAGAAGCACTGAGAAAATAGTCTTCAAGTCTACAAAGTGGTAGCTTTTGATCAGTACAGCACTGAAGATCATTTCATATATTATGTTCTTCCTGCATCATAATAAAAGCTTTTATGTTTACATACAACAATGAAAAGTATGCACATGACAAAATACATACAGTACATTATAGCCTGGCACGCTCTAGTGAAGGACAGTTACGCTGCTTTTCATTCCACTTCCTGGCTTGCTATGTGCTCTGCCCTATATTTGTGAAATGGCACAGCTCTGCCCCATATTTGAGAGTTTCAGCGTTGTAGAGACTGCAAGATCCATATGCCGAGACACCCAATGCAGTTTAGACAGCTAGTTTGTGACATGCTGTTTGCTCTACATATTTTTACCTCACCATCCATCCACATTCCAAGGGTGGCTTACGCTAACAAAGAATAAATAGAAGAACTCTTACAAAACAACCACCACCAACCATTTATGACCATCACAGATCCAATTGCCAGGACTAACAGTTTAATGATGCAGCAGCTAAAAAAGCCAGTGCAATTCTGGGCTGCATCAATAGGAGTATAGCGTCTAGATCAAGGGAAGCACAGTAATAGTACAACTGTATTCTGCTCTGGTCAGACCTCACCTGGAGTGCTGTGTCCAGTTCTGGGCACCACAGTTCGAGAAGGATACTGACAAGCTGGAACGTGTCCAGAAGAGGGCAAGCAAAATGGTCAAAGGCCTGGAAACGATGCCTTATGAGGAACGGCTTAGGGAGCTGGGTATGTTTTGTCTGGAGAAGAGAAGGTTAAGGGGTAATATGATAGCCATGTTCAAATATATAAAAGGATGTCATATAGAGGAGGGAGAAAGGTTGTTTTCTGCTGCTCCAGAGAAGCAGACAAAGAGCAATGGATTCAAACTACGAGAAAGAAGATTCCACCTAAACATTAGGAAGAACTTCCTGACAGTAAGAGCTGTTCGACAGTGGAATTTGCTGCCAAGGAGTGTGGTGGAGTCTCCTTCTTTGGAGGTCTTTAAGCAGAGTATGGAAGTGAGAGCTGGACCATAAAGAAGGCTGATCGCCGAAGAATTGATGCTTTTGAATTATGGTGCTGGAGGAGACTCTTGAGAGTCCCATGGACTGCAAGAAGATCAAACCTATCCATTCTGAAGGAAATCAGCCCTGAGTGCTCCCTGGAAGGACAGATGGTGAAGCTGAGGCTCCAATACTTTGGCCACCTCATGAGAAGAGAAGAATCCTTGGGAAAGACCCTGATGTTGGGAAAGATTGAGGGCACTAGGAGAAGGGGACGACAGAGGACAAGATGGTTGGACAGTGTTCTCGAAGCTACGAACATGAGTTTGACCAAACTGCGGGAGGCAGTGGAAGACAGGAGTGCCTGGCGTGCTATGGTCCATGGGGTCACGAAGAGTCGGACACGACTAAACGACTAAACAACAACAACAACAAGCAGAGGCTTGACAGGCATATGTCAAGAATGCTTTGATGGTGTTTCCTGCTTGGCAGGGGGTTCGACTGGATGGCCCTAGTGGTCTCTTCCAACTCTATGATTCTAGCTTAAGAGGCCTGGGAAAATAAGGACTACATTTGCCTGTCACTGAAATGTCATCAGAGTCAATGCCAGTAGGGAGAGAGATGGTTTCACAAACAGGATATCACTACCCTCACTGTACTTCCAATGGTGGAGGCATTCAGGTGAGGGTCTCAGTGTCTCAACAAGTGCACATGGAGATAGGACTTCAGACTTGTCTCAAGCCCTGAGAGGCTTTGAAAGGTAAGCACCAGAACTAATTTGAGCCCAGAAACAAACTGAAAGCCAGCACTCGAGACATACTATCCACTAACCGGTCCCAGTTAGCAGCTTCAAGGTTGTGTTTTGAACAACTAGCTGCATTTACAGAACCATTTCCTAAGGCAGCTCCCCACATGCAACACATTGCCATAGTCAAATGGAGGTGATGGGAGCAAGGACGACTGAGGCTCTAGGCTATCTGTCTAGAACAGATAGTAGCTGATGAATCAGTCTAAACTGCTCTAAGGCACACTGTGCCACAGACGATGTAGAACTCAGCCGTGCATTCAATCCAGCTAAGTCTCTACCTGCTCCATTATGATGCCACATGGTAAGTGATATCAGGTATAGGGGCAGGTGTGTGTGGTTTGGGGGGGGGGACTGCATTGCAGACCAAAGTGGGACCCGTGCTGGGTCAAAATCTGGCCCACCAGGTAATGGGTCACTCTCTAGGACAGGGGAACCTAATTTGGAAATTATGAGATGGGAAATTTTCCGAAGAAAAAATAAGGCAATGGAAAAAGGGAGGCCATTGACAGGAAAACGCCCCACTGCAAACCTGCTCCTTTAGGAGGTGTGCAAGTCCCATCCAGAACAGATTGAACAACACAATCCTAGGCAGACAAACTGCACCCTCCTTGACTATTCTACGCCCAAATAAGCCCTGGCATTCCTAGAAAATGCTATTGATAGGTGCCATGTAAATCAAAATAATAAAACCAACATTAATATAGGCAAAAGTTGCTGTCTTATAGGGGATGCGGGTGGCGCTGTGGTCTAAAGTTAAACCACGGAGCCTAGGACTTGCCGATCAGAAGGTCGGCCGTTCGAATCCCCACAATGGGGTGAGCTCCTGTTGTTCTGTCCCAGCTCCTGCCCACCTACCGGTAGCAGTTCAAAAGCACATCAAAGTGCAAGTAGATAAATAGGTACCGCTCCGGTGGGAAGGTAAACGCCATTTCTGTGCACTGCTCTGGTTCGCCAGAAGCGGCTTAGTCATGCCGGCCACATGACCTGGAAGCTGTCTGCGGACAAACACCGGCTCCCTTGGCCTATAGAGCGAGATGAGTGCCACAACCCCAGAGTCGTCCGTGACTAATGGTCAGGGGTACCTTTACCATTACTAAGTTGCCTTCTACTAAATCACACTATTTGTCCATCTAGTCCAGTATTGTTTATTCTGAATAACAGCAGCTCTTCAGGCAGAAGTCTTTCCCAGCTGCATCTACTAGACATGCAGAGGATGGAACCTGGGACCTTCTGCATGCAAAGCACCTGCTCTGCCCCTGAAATGCAGTCACACAGAACCTTCCAGCACAATGGGGGCAGGTACTTCCACCGCCCCCGCTCCCCTGCACACCATAACATGCGAAACCAGAAGGTAATTTTGGTGCACACCACAGCAACTCTTCCAATTAAGGCCACACATATATCATAAATGTAAAAGTACATCATCCCCTTCTCCCCCAGCAAGGAATCCTGGCGAGAGTAGTTTACATCTTGCAGAGGCTGCTACTACCCCCAGCATCCTTAAATTGTAATTCCTAGGATTCTTGGCAGATGCCTTAGAAGCATAGCGCATGTGTAGTCCAAGACCATTGCAGCCAGAAGAGTCCCACAAAGGGATCCCTGTCGCTGGGAGGGCGGGAGATTCCATTTACGTCCACCCTGATATAGAGTGCAATAAAGAATAACAAGAAAATAATTAATGGCTCCTACTGCTAGGCAGCCATTTTTCTTTGGAGAAGTGAGAAAGGCAACCACAACATGCAAATGTTATCAAAAGCAATCTCACCTCCAGCTGCCTGTGGGTTAAAGAGAGAAAGAGAATGAGTATTGGTTTCTCTGGGAATTAAATGCCACCCTACAGGTTTGTTCTTTGGACAACAGCCAGTTTCTTTGGTGTGGGAAGGGTGAACCTTTTCGAAAGCTGACAAACTGGTACGAGGAGGCTAGTTGGCACACCAAAGCCACAACTTCCCACACAGTGAGGCAATTTTACTGAAATACATGGACAGAAGTTCTATACTACAAAATGGCACGCAAAATGAAATTGAGGGCTTTGCCTTACATCTAAGAGGGAGTGAGGAAAGTATTCCTCTGACTTAACTAAATCACACCTATGCATGTGATTTAGATAATTTAAGGGTAAGGTGATTTACCTTACCCTTTATGCATGTAAAATGTGACAAAGAAGGGCCTTTAAAACAAAACAATGAAAAGGAAAATCTGATTTGCAGAAGGATTGCTGTGCAATGAACAGTGCCTTTGCTTAATAAAATACATTCTCATCCTAGAGGATGTCTATTTACCTGATTTATTATCTTTGCTTCCAGGGCACTTAAAACAGTTCACAAATCCAAACAGTACAGTGGTACCTCGGGTTACGAACTTAATTCGTTCCGGAGGTCCATTCTTAACCCGAAACCGTTCTTAACCTGAGGTGCGCTTTTGCTAATGGGGCCTCTCGTTGCCGCCGCACCACCAGCACACAATTTCCGTTCTCTTCCTGGGGCAAAGTTTGCAAACCGGAAAAACTATTTCCGGGTTAGCGGAGTTTGTACCCTGAAGCATTTCTAACCTGAAGCGTTTGTAACTCGAGGTACCACTGTAATCCCAAGATGAAACAAAATGATTCATACTACAGTGGTACCTCTACTTACGGACGCGATACATTCCGGGGTGCCGTTCGCACCCCGAAAAGTCCGTAAGTAGAGAGCCGCCTCTGCGGTGTGCATGACGCAATAGAGCGCTTCTGCGCATGTGTGAAGTACGAACTTCCTGGTTTGCTGCGTTCGCAACCCGAAAATCCACAACCTGAACCTAACGCAACTAGAGGTATGCCTGTAATCAATAAAGGCTCACCTCGCTTTCAGGCCGGCAAATGTCCACAGACAGCTTTCCAGATTATGTGGCCGGCATGACTAAACCGCTTCTGGCGCAACGGGACACCATGACAGAAGCCAGAGCACACGGAAACACCGTTTACCTTCTTGCCACAGCGGTACCTATTTATCTACTTGCACTGGTGTGCTTTCAAACTGCTAGGTTGGCAGGAGCTGGGACAGAGCAACCGGAGCTCATTGCATCACGGGGATTCGAACCGCCTACTTTCTGATCCGCAAGCCCAAGAGGCTCAGTGGTTTAGACCACAGCACCACATGAATTATTGTTTTCATTTATCACTAGCTTTTTACAGTAAAAAGTCTCAACAACTCTCATCATCCCTGACCACGAGACATTTCCTTGGAGTAAATTTTTGGGGTGCACAAGGGGGCTGCAGTGGAAGAGAAAAAAGAGAACTGCCATTGCACAAGAAGAAATCTGCTCCCACGTTCGATGCTGCCCACTATGTTTTAATATACTGTATTATTGTAAGCCAATGTGTTTATTTTAATCAAAGAGTACGGTGCAAACCATTTTAGAATTATTTGACTAAGTCCAGCATTACAAGCATATGGTTAGATCAGTTTTGTCAAGGCTGCCTCTAAGAAGGCATCAGGAAAACATCCTGTTAGCCAGGGCACTACAGCATCCCATTTCCTGGCTCATGTGTTAGCACAGTCAGGACATTGTGATTGTTGGAACACATACACAACAACAGTTCTTCACATGCACCATCATACACACAAGCTGCACCAGGCAAAACAATTGCACAGATCTTACAGTACGTGGGTCTGTGCTGAAGTTCTACTTTGGGATGGGAGGAGATGGTGAAGTTTAATATGAATAACCTCTGGATTCAGGCCAGCCATTGTCTCCACCTTTTCGCATCTTAACAAACAGACCAATCACAAACAAAATGCATACAGTATTCTTTCTGCACCTGTACAGCATGAGTGCTGCTGTTAATTTTAAGACTAAGCTTCCAATAGATTTGTTTATCTAAGTTCACAGCTGTCTTGCCCAACAGCCAAACTTTGTTTCCTGGTTCCCTAAACGCTTCCTTTTCCCTCTTCATAGACTTTCCGCTTGTTAGGAGTGACTTGCACTCTGAGAAAAAAAATGGGTAGAAATGTGAAAGGCTTTTTTTTCCTTCGGTCCTGATGAACATTTCTGGTATTTTACACAGTTTTGTTTCTAATAGGGTTGTTCTGGTAATGAAGCAGCCTGCATTTTAATTATCAAGATGTGAGCATGTATGGTCAGAAGTAAAGCTTAAAATCACAGACACAGTCCCAAGATACCAATGTGCAGAAGGACACTGCAACCATGTGGTACAGCTAAGGGTAGTTCCATGAAGACCTGTGGGGCCTTGGGCTGTAGTGTAGCTACCCACTGCCCTATCAATACTGGCACCATCAATAGTGGACGCGGGCGGCGCTGTGGTCTAAACACTGAGCCTCTTGGGCTTGCAGATCAGAAGGTCGATGGTTCAAATCCCGTGACGGGGTGAGCTCCTGTTGCTCAGTCCCAGCTCTTGCCAACCTAGCAGTTCGAAAGCACGCCGGTGCAAGTAGATAAATAGGTACCGTGTTTCTCATATTATAAGACACGTCTTATATTTATTTTTTCCTCAAAAAACACACTATGGCTTATTTTCAAGGGATGTCTTATTTTTTCCCTCCTCCTCCTGCCGCGGCCGGCATTGCTGCTGCGCCTATCACTATGTCTTATTTTCGGGGTATGGCTTATATTCCTTGAATGCTTAAAAATCCTGCTATGGCTTAATTTATGGGTATGTCTTAAAATATGAGAAACAGGGTATCACTGCGGTGGGGAGGTAAACGGTGTTTCCATGCGCTCTGGTTTCCGTCACGGTGTTCCGTTGCGCCAAAAGCAGTTCAGTCATGCTGGCCACATGACCTGGAAAGCTGCCTGTGGACAAACACTGGCTCCCTTGACCTGAAAGCCAGTTGAGCACTGCAACCCCCAAAGAAGGAGGAGGAGGAGGAGGAGGAGGAGGAGGAGGAGGAGGAGGAGGAGGAGGAGGAGTTTGGATTTGTTATCCCGCTTTATCACTACGCTAAGGAGTCTCCTTTCCCTTCCTCCCCCACAACAAACACTCTGTGATGTGAGTGAGGCTGAGAGACTTCAGAGAAGTGTGACTAGCCCAAGGTCACCCAGCAGCTACATGTGGAGGAGCAGGGACGCGAACCCAGTTCACCAGATTATGAGTCTACCGCTCTTAACCACTACACCACATTGGCTCTTAACCGTCCAGGGGTCCTTTTGCTTTACCATAGTGACACCCAAGCAATATCCCATTTGGCATATGATGCTACATTTTGCATTGATTTACATGCATCAATGGCTAATGTGGATCATCTTTAAATTGTGCCTGCTCACACTCACAGTTGGATCCAACTGTTCAGCTCACACACAGACCCTACCTGCACACATGCATATCCTATGCAATCTTGGGTTCTTCAAGAGAACTCACTGTTCCAACAGAAGTATATCCCTTCGTTCTTTGAAAAGCAGCATGCACATATAATTGCAGGTAATGGTGATGCTTTCTGTAGTTGTCTGATTATACAAAAGTGTATTTCTTTTCAAAACAAATGCCTCTCTACTAGACTTGAGTTCAGAAATCTGCTCTCAAGTTTCTTTGGTTGCCGGCATGGTCCACATATAAGGTGTTCAAGGATATTTTAAGTTCAGATGAACAGCACATTAAGCAGAGTCAGATATTATTTGTGAACTCAGGACAGGAAAGGATAAAGGTAAAGGTAAAGGGACCCCTGACCATTAGGTCCAGTCGTGACTGACTCTGGGGTTGCGGCGCTCATCTCGCATTATTGGCCAAGGAAGCCGGCATACAGCTTCCGGGTCATGTGGCCAACATGACTAAGCCGCTTCTGGCGAACCAGAGCAGCGCACGGAAGCACCGTTTACCTTCCCACTTGGAGCGGTACCTATTTATCTACTTGCACTTTGACGTGCTTTCAAACTGCTAGGTTGGCAGGAGCTGGGACGGAGCAATGGGAGCTCACCCCGTCACGGGGATTCGAACCACCGACCTTCTGATCGGCAAGCCCTAGGCTCAGTGGTTTAACCCACAGCGCCACCCGCGTCCCTATACAGGAAAGGATAGGAAGAGGAATTAGGGAGACAAAAGGGGACATGTATATGCAAGCCCACAACTTGCACCCCCTCATACTGATGGATCAAGTCCCAGGAGACTGCTTCCATGCAGTCCCTGACCTTATTCAGCTAGGTGGGGAAATTTTAAAGGGATATAATATCTTGTTGCACTCTAATGTGAAGGTGTAATTTTAAAAAAAACACTAATCTCAAATCCAACAAGCTGCTTTTCAGATCAGCCACTACGGATGTGTATACTGTACACACCAACCCTGCTCCCTGGCTCCAACACAAAAGGACAGGATTTCCTTCGACTGGGCTAAGGGTGTTATTTGCAAGTGCCAGCTCTCTACAAGATTTTCAGCAGGGGGAGATGGTGTTTTGTTTATCCATCTCCCCCTGCAAAAGGATATCCTTCCTGTTCCATGATACATGAAGGCCACCTGCTATTGGGCTAGTAGCAGGACTTAACAATACAATAATCCTGGCTCACTCTACAGCTTTTATACTAAGCAAGAGCAAACCTTTGCCCTTTTCTGCAGCAGCTCCAAGGCCAACTTCATTGTCCAAGTCATATATGGCTTTGGAGAATAATTCCTGCATATACTGTGCAATAAGCACATACAACACCCAAATCAAACATGCATTCCTACACTTAGAAAGTGTTCATGGGGACTTAATTGCTCCTGAACTGTGGCTTGCTTTCTTGGATCTAGTTTGGGTGCACTACAAGTGTTGCTGTTTTGACCTGGCCCCTCTCTTGTGGTCAAACTTTTCACGTCTCCCCCATGGCACAAAACTAAGGTACTTATGCCATTGTGAGTTTAGGGGGGTCAGTCGGCCTGCATGATGCTGAGCCTCTTGGACTTCAATCCAGCAAGGGTTGAAATCTAACGGAGGATTCTATTATTGAACAAGCCAGACAAGGTTACCCACACTTACCTTTTGCCCCACTCATTCAAGGCAGAGATACACCCCTTAACGCTCTGTTTCCAATAGGGTTTTTTTGTGGGGGGGGGAGGGGTGTTGCCTCACACTTTCCCAGAAAAAACCCCGCTCTTTAAAGCTAAATCAGAGCAAACATCAATTTGGGTTTTCTGCAGATTGGTGTTTGCTCCAATACAGCTTTAAAGAGCAGGTTTTTGCAGGGAAAACTCCTTAGCCCCCCCAAAACAGAAAGTGTGTGTGTGCTCAGACACAGAGCTTTAAATCGCAGACAGTGCCTGGAAAGAGTGGAGGAAAGGTGCAGATAAGCTCCCCAGCAAGTTAATGGTCGTAATTTAATAAAATAGGGAGCAAATGAGTGTGCCCCCCTCACCTGGCTGGTACTGTAGTGAGAAGTACTATAGCCAGAACTGTGTGAGAGCTGGGCTAGAAGCAGGCAGAAGCCAGAGGGTGAGAGCCATGCCCAATTTATGCTGGAATTCAAGGCTGTAGCTATGGGAGAAGCAGGACTTTCTAGGGCAGGCATGGCCCAACTTGGCCCTCCAGCTGTTTTGGGACTACAACTCCCATCATCCCTAGCTAAGAGGACCAGTGGTCAGGGATGGTGGGAGTTGTAGTCCCAAAACACCAGGAGGGCCAAGTTTGGCCATGCCCATGACTAGGGTGTTAATACTGTGAGCCCCTCCATCTTAGCCTCAGGTTGTGTTTATGTGTAAATAAACCATATGTCAAAAAGTAGCCACAGGTTCTGCTGCACCTCGTTTCAAGGAAACTGAACCCTAGATAGACACCTAGAACCCCTATAGGCTCAGAGATTGGGATGGCGTGCAATAATACTTTTGAGGATGAATTCTTCTGTGTGCTTACCTGGGATTAAGGTCCACAGAACAGACTGGGTCTTATATCTAAGTAAGAATGCATAGGATTGTTCTGTCACATGTCAAATAGCACACTTTCACATGTTAACTAGGATTTAAATAAAACATTGCAAAATCAGTAACATACGTTTAGGTTGAAGTCATAAACATTGTGTATATTCCCGTTCTCCTCCAAAAAATATCCATTATTTTTTGCGGGGAAGGAATACCTTCCCACCCAACTCCAGTTCACAATTCCCAGAATTTTTTCATCTCCAGTTGAGCTCCAATTCGCACTTCTCACAAGCGCCATTTGAGAAATCTCAGCTGAAGGTGTGAATGCTCTCTGCTGAAAAGCTTTGTGTGAGCTGAAAATCAGGCAGCGTGAAAGTTTTCTCCCATCTATAATTAAAACGCCTCGAAGTGTCACATTATGGCTAAGCGGCATGAATGCATATGTGAAGCAGCCCTTTGTCTGACACACAACTAGAGTTGTATGACAGAAATCACATAGCGAGAGAGCCCTAAAGTGACTAATAGCTTTGGTATGCTGGCTGGCTTGTCTCTCTTCATATCCCTGCCACCTCAGTCTAGATTCTAGAAGCAGGAAGGCTAGAGACCCATTATGGGAATGAAGGGTGGTTTGCTTTGAGCAGGGTGATAAAAATCAAGGATTTTTTAAATAAATAAATAAATGGATTTTTAAATAAATAAATAAATGGATTTTTAAAACAAAAATTTTTTGGAGGAAAAATCTTTCTAAAGATAGTTTTCTATTTACCGGTAAGTTACATTGTAGTCCAAAGGAAATTTGTTTTTGTTTTCATGTGTGCTAAAACTCAGTCTAAGGTTGTTGTTTGTTTGTTTTTAAAATTGTTTAACCACATCAGTTAACAAACATGGATACATATGCTATAATGTTATTGTTTTACTTAAATAAATTGTTTAAATTGTTATTAAGGAAATGATTATTTTTCTCCTTCCAATAAAGTACAGCAGAACGGTTGTCCAAATATAAACAGTTAACTTATTAAACCTCACCGTAATTTCATAATTATCTGTCAATGTATTTCTAATAGTATAACCAAATCAGTAATTTTTGATATAACTGTAAAAAGTACTCTGAAAATGCATTATTCAAAAAAATGAAACCTTTATCTGTTGTAAATATTAAGATTATACCAGCAAGAATTGAGTCCGTAAAAAAAATGATTTAAATCAAGTCTTACTGACTAGTGATTTAAATCTTAAATTGAATTGCTTTAAATCAAATCTACCTTGGCTTTGTCACACAAAATTCAGGACTTGGAACATGGGTGTAGCCAGGGGTTTATGTTTGGGGGGCGGGGCAAGCTTCATGTTGGGGGGGGGCGGAACCTCAGTTAGTTAAGTATTTTAATTAATTTACTTGATTGGGGGGGCAGCTGCCCCCCTGCTCCCCTCCAGCTATGCCCATGACTTGGAAATATAATGAAGATCAATTCCAGTAGTAACTGCAGTAAATCCTGGCTGGGGGATAGAGAGGAATATGAAAGTGTGACGAAACTAGCCTACTGTACAAAGGTAAAATTCACATTTATTCCCAGCTCACTTCCCCCTCTGCCCCCTCCCACAGCTTTCATGCAAACCCTGGAGGTTTGCCTAGAATTTATGGATGGAAATGTCACTTCTGAAAATCTAGCAGAAGTATAGCTTTCATTTCTGCATTAATTGTTGCCAGAAAAAAAAATGTGTTCATGGGAAGTTCTAGGGAGTTTTGTGTTGGAGTTTTGTGTTGCAAACATCTGTGGGTCTCATGGATCACACCTCCACAGTTTCATTTTGAAATTTTGGGCAGTATTTTGGAACACTCCACGGTGAATTATGGAGGGACAGAGGTGTGCATGTGTGGAAAGCGGTGGGGGTGGCGGCAACATGTCATGTAACGTTTGGTGTTGTGTGTGAATTAAATTTAGCACAACATGGCAGTACAGTGGTAGCTCTGGATGCAAATGGGATCCATTCCGGAGCCCCGCACACTACCGGAGCAGTACTCAACCTGAAGCACCGCACGATTCGGCGTTTCTGCGCATGACATCATTTGGCGCGTCTGTGCATGCGCGAATTGCCGAACCCGGAAGTAACCTGTTCCGTTACTTCCGGGTTCGGCGCGTTCGTAACCCATGTTGTACACAACCCACAGCATTCATATCTAGAGGTATGACTGTATATCAAAACAAAAAGCCACAGGTCCGTAACACAACAGGTGCTGGAGTATAAAAGGAACATTAGAAAGCTGGGCAGCAGGGCTAGCATTATCATGAGGAAAACTAACACAATAAACCCCACATCTCGCAGGCTCTTATTTTAGCAGTCTAAATTCTTTAGCGTGGAGAATCGCAAGAGACTATTTGCACCATTGGGGAATGATTCTTGAAATGCAAATAAAAGCGTTCTGAGATATATTTAAACCTCTCTCCCCCATCCCAGATGGTATCTGAAGAAGTAGGCATGCACACGAAAGCTCATACCAATGACGAACTTAGTTGGTCTCTAAGGTGCTACTGGAAGGAAAAAAATTTTTTTTTGGTCCCCAAACTGTTCAGCTTCATCGGTCCAGGCGAAAAAAAATCCAGAGTTTAACGCAGGTAATGTCACATCTAGTTTGACCCGTAGAAGGGAATTTTTAAGAGGCAGAGATTGACTGATGGGAGGGAAATACAAAGGGCTTCTTCCTCATAACATAACTTCCTCACAGGTTTACCATCAGGCTGCTTCAATTACAAACTGGGTTTTGTTTTTTTTGTTTTTA
This sequence comes from Zootoca vivipara, assembly GCF_963506605.1. Classification (NCBI taxonomy): domain Eukaryota; kingdom Metazoa; phylum Chordata; class Lepidosauria; order Squamata; family Lacertidae; genus Zootoca; species Zootoca vivipara. The sequence continues at coordinate 71,712,723 of NC_083282.1, forward strand.
AAGCACCATACACCTGAGGGAGGGGGGAAACTACTTCCCTATGGCAGACAACATAATCATGAAATGACTACCGCTTAGATATAAACTAAGATAAAGTGCTGGTTTTATAGTTGTTTTAGCTATCCTTGTTTCTCCAAAAATCTAGAGCAAGAGCAAGGAACCTGTGGTCATTCAATGCAACTAACAACCTTTGGGAAAGGTGATGGGAATTCTGAATTAGGTGCCGTCTGCACTATGCATTAAAATAGCAATGGCTTCCCCCAAGGATAATGGGAATTACGGTTTGTTAAATGTGCTAAGAATTGTTAGGAGGCCCCTTATTCCTCTGAAAATGGGGCTTTTCCTCTTTGCAAAAGAAGCTGCACAACTGTGAGCTGATTCTCCCCCCCCAAAAAAAAATGGGGCTTTCCTCCTCTGAAAACTAAGTGCATCTTATGGTCAGGTGCGTCTTATGGAGCGAAAAATACGGTAGCTAGAGATCTCTGAGAAAAGAGATTGCTTGTAAAAACCAATCCGAGAACTGTAGCTCTGTGAGGGGTACAGGAGCCTCCTAACAGCACCCTTAATAAACTACAGTTCCCAAGATTCTTTGAGGGAAGCCTTGACTGTTGAAAGTGGTGCAATACCGCTTTTAAGTGTATAGCACAGGTGGGCCCTTAGACGTACACAGGCCCCCTGGTTTGGGGGGAAGAGAAAGAGTTAACTGTAGTATTGTTAAATCAATTCAGCTCTCAAAACGTGTGTGTTTTACACCACTTCATGATACATGTGTGTATATGTGCCTAGTATAGTATAGTATAGTATAGTATAGTACAGTATGCCTTTCAAATCAAAGGTTAGGAGATCACAGCTCAACTTGCCAACTCCCAACAAGCATTTGGTCAATGACTGGGCCACAGGAAACTGCACTAAGTGCAGGGCAGCATTTCTGCTCCTACACACCCCAACCCACTGTGTCCCCAAATCCTGCAAGTACCCCTGCAGAAAACTCCAAGAGCACGGGCGTCCCTCCGGAGAGATGCTTTCTCTGCCAATGACATGGGTCAAAATGGGGTGTTCGTACTTATCCAAAGATATACAAAAGGAAAAGGAGAAAGAAAATGGAAAGAGATTTTTTAAAAGACTTCTGGTTCTCTGTCTGTCAGCTAAATATAGTATTCACTCATCAGCATCCAACTATTCTGTTTTCTAGAAGCCAATCTCTTTTCAATCTTCAAATCCAGATATTACAAGTTCATTTTCTCTTTCACACAAAAAGTCCACAAGAAGTTTCCAATCCTTAATAAATGTCAATGGTGTTTTTCCCTCTAATTAAGCACATTAACTTTGCCATCTCAGCTAAGTCCAGCTCCACCACAGACTCTGCCCGCTGCCACCCCCCGCCCAGCTCCATAGATCTGTTCTACTCATACCGGTAGATCTGTTCCACTCCATAGATTTGTTCTCCCTGCTTCACTCAGTCAGTTTTCCAGTAGGAAGTGGAGGTGTTTGGGGGTGTGTGAGAGATGTTGACCTCAGGTATTGCAGAAGCACACACATGCAGGGGGCAAGTTCATGCAATCAGGTGGCAGCTCTTGTATGATGAGCCTGTCATGCATGAAATGACACGGCATCTAGATCAGCATCTAGATAACTGGCTACCCAAAACAGCTGTCCCTCCATAGGGTGATTCCACTGAATAGCTGCCATGTGATAGTTACAAGGGTCATGTGAAAACTACAGCTGGGAGTATGGGTACTAATTAGCCACTTAACAGAAATATCTGGCCTGGTGCATCACAGCAAATCGACTTTTCTGAATCACTAACTGCAAACAGAGATTCAGGCAGCCAAATGGGAACGCAAAAATACACCGAGCATGTTTCAGCTGCACAGCACTTCAAAGGAGGAGCTGAGTCAGTCCTTGTAATATTCAAGAATTACAATCTGTGTTATTCATTCACAGTATTTAAATCACCCTACCTATGAAACATCGTTTTACAAAGGTAGGAACCGAGGCCAGTCAAAACCTGCCGTGACTGTTCTCTTCCCACTCCCATTTCTCTCTCAGCTCTTCCCAAAACTCATGGTAATTCACAATTAAAATAGCATAAGTAATGAAAGTTCAATATAAAATATGGAAATGAAAACGACTGCCTCACAGCCTTACAATCCCTGATCCTAAATGGGCCATGCAGAGCTTTGCAAAGAGCCTTTAAAGTGCTTGAGGCTTCAGCTTCACTGTCCATCAGGTGGCAGGCATTAAAATAAAATCCCATCTTCCTTTGCCAGTGTAGTTTTTGGCTCCTTGACAGCCACATCTCTACTGGTCTCTACTGAGACCCGGATGGTGGTGTGGTCTAAACCACTGAGCCTCTTGGGCTTGCTGATCAGAAGGTCGGCGGTTTGAATCCCATTGCTCTGTCCCAGCTCCTGCCAACCTAGCAGTTCGAAAGCACGTCAGTGCAAGTAGATAAATAGGAAGACAAACAGCATTTCTGTGCGCTCTGGTTTCCGTCACGGTGTTCCATTGCACCAGAAGCGGTTTAGTCATGCTGGCCACTTAACTTGGAAAGCTGTCTGTGGACAAAGACCGGCCTGAAAGCGAGGGGAGCGCCACAACCCCATAGTTGTCTTTGACTGGACTTAACTGCCATGGGGTACTTTTCCTTTTCCTACTGGTCTCACACCAGATGCCACACATGATATCCAGTGTGGGATAGATAAACAGAGTTTGGAGAAAATCTTAGAGGCTGAATCTGAACCCCTAGCAGCCCATGTTAGGCCCACAGCCTGAATGTTCCCTAGAAGAAGGGAGTTATTAACTTCTATTATTTCATACACACGACGGAAGCCTACACATGTTGTGGTCCACCAAGGTAAACATCACCCACCACAAGGTGTTGTATTGTGGCTCACAAGGTATTTGAAATCCATCCACACGGCTCCATTACACAGATCCATAGAGGGAGCAAAAACAGGTCAATTGAGCTTCTGGATGGTTATCATAAATAGCTAGCAGGTTGCGTTTTGATTGATGGGTCATATAGTTAAGCACCTGCCTGAGAAAAGAGGGATGGATGGATGGGCTACGCTTACAGCATCTGTCTCACTACACTTAACAGTAGGCCTTGGCTGGCAGGCTTCAAAAAACCACCACAAGGTATAGTGTACCTTGCACCTGGAAGGAAAGGGTTGTGACAAAATAGATTGTTTCTGTAACTATTCTGAGAACCTTAAATTTCTTTTAAGAAAAGGTTTCTAGACTTCATGGTGCGGAGGAAGATGTTTATATTTGCACTTCCTCCACATTTACCAAACACAAACAAAAGAGCAGAACCAGCCACCAGGGGGAGCAGTTATTTTGAATTACGTAGAATCAGACAATTTCTACAAAGGTAGTCTGTCCAAACAAAAACAGTCTTTCAGGTACCGCAATACTTTTTATTGTCATTTTATGAGAACACAGAGGCAAAGGAGCAAGATGGACTTAAAACGGCAAATGGCCCGAGAGCCAAAAGAGTGGAACAAATGCGCTCAAGGCAGAATATCCAAATTGCACCCTATGCTAATAAAAACGTAATAACAATAATTGCCCATATGCTGCTTTTAATGGCTTCACATAATTGACTGTCTGAGACACTATGTGTCACCTTACCTAATGGTAAGTCTGTGAGTTGTATCCAGCTACATCATTTCACGAGTGGAACTTCTGTTTGTGCAATCCAACTTCCTCTCCTCTCTCACCCCTAGCACTGCCCCCAACTTTCCAAAGCAGATATAGGGATGGGGCAGGGAGGCAGCAAGAGGGAGGGGAAGTTCCCTGACAGGAGGGGAGCTCACCCAGTAACTAAGCTGAACGCAACCCATAGTTCACAGTAGGTGGGATATTATTTCTCTATAAGTGGAACATTTACAAGTCATCAGGCCCATCAAGCCTCTGCCTCCCATTCTCTCCATTCTGTTTTCAATGCCCTGTTTTATAATGGTGTTGTACACATGGACCTGCATGCACTGTGTGAAAGGATATGTGCTAAGGACAAAGGGGGGGGGGGTTGAATGCAAATTTGTCACCAGGACAGTAGATCTGAAGGGAAGGAAATTCACAATTTAACAGGAACAATGCTGAACTGGGAACTTGAGATCAAGCAGTGCTCACCAAGGACAAAAGTAGGGCAGTTTTGTCCATGGGCTATCACATAGCATAAACACATTGCAAACTGGGCTTGCACACACTTCCGTTTGTCCAATGCCTAGAAAGCATGGGTCAGTGCGGTTTTCCTCTTGCCCCACTGCTTTCCCAGGGAAAACCTACTCTTTAGCTCTAAATAAGAGAAACCACTAGACGTGCCAACTCTCGCTGCCAGCCTTGCAGTCTCCAATACGCGCAGCATCAGGCCCTCCAGTGTTTCCAGATCAGATGGTAATTAAAAGGAAGGGATTCTCCAGAGTCAAAAATTCTCATCAGGAATGAGGCAGCATGATTAGAGTGTTGGACTATGACCAGGGAGACTAGGGTTCAAATCCCACACAGCCATGAAGCTCACTGGGTGACCTTGGGCCAGTCAAGATCTCTTGGCCTAACCTACATCACAGGGTTGTTGTGAGGATGAAACAGGGAAGATCACCATGTACTCCTTGGAAAAGGTGGTATATAAATGTAATCAATGAAATAATAATAAATAAATTCAAAATGGCACAACGGGTTCTGGTTCACACACAAACATTACAGTTGAAGGTGAGGTGCCATGTATCCACTCAGCAAACTTCTGATTTCCAAAGAAAACCTGATAGGCAGTAAACAGTATGACTAGTTGTGCATTAAGGGTTTCAAAGAGTAAGCAAATGCAGGTTAAGTACTCAAGTATTGCTGAGCTCGTGCCTCGGGTATCATCACCTCCTCAAATCATTTTTAGAAAGTCTGGAACAGTGGTTCCCAACAGGTGGTCCGGGGACCCCCAGGGGTCCGCGAGCTATGCCAGAGGGGTCCGCAAGATGCTATTAGAATAAAAAATATATTAAATATATTTCGTATAACAGATTTTTTGTTTTGGCCGCTTCCTGCATGAGCAGAGTCTAGCGCAAAACTAGAAGTAGATAGAGGCAGTAGTTCTGCTGTATGCCGTTAGGTGGCGCTTTACAAACACTACTGTTTTGCAAAGAGGCAGCGCGCGCATTCTACTAACGCTCACCTCCCCAAGATGCTTTGCACGCGTCGGCTTCATTTGTGCGCTACTGCGCAGGTACCCTGTCTTCTCCATTCCCCTCCCTCCTCCCTGGCGCGTGCTGCCTCTTTGCAAAACAGTAGTGTTTGTAAACAAAGCGTTGTTTTTCGTGGCAGCTACAGTTTGCGTAGTTAAAAATGAACCGTTGGTTAAAAAGTGGTTCGTTAAAATGACAAAGGCCTACAGATGAAGAGGAAGAACTGTAAAAAACGTATAAATAAAAAATATAAAAAGACTCTTAATTTGGCTCTCACTTTTTAATTTTAGGATTAGGAATTAATGGGGGTCCTTGTCACAATAGCGGCTCGATGAGGGGTCCTCGAGAAAATTTTGTTGGGAACCCCTGGTCTGGAAGATAGGAGCAGCCCTGCTGGATCAGGACAAAGCCCTATCTAGCCCAGAAACAAGATGTGGTATCCCACAGTAGCCAGCCAGGTGCTTATGGGAAACCCACAAGGAGGACACTCTTCCCCAACTCTGGATCCCTAGAAACTGGTATTCAGAGCCATGCTAACCCTGATCCCGGAGGTATCATACAGCCATCAAAACTGGTTGGTTGGCATCTGTCTGTCTCGGGAGACAATGGAGGAGTGGGCCTTTGGGGGTGAGGTCAAGCTATTCGAAGATTGCAGTGCCTGCTGTGGCTGTAGGCACCAATGCGGGAGAGACTGTTTTGCTGCAGCTGGGGCAGATGAAGGAATCTGGTTGTGCTGGTGCAGACGTACCATGGCATTTCTTCTCTCTGTGCTCCTCCCAGCGGTCATCTCTCCTCTGCTATGGATCCATGACTTGACTGCCTCTCTCCAGGCACCGCAGTTATAGTCGTAAAACTATTGAGCTTTATCCTCTATGAAACTGTCTAGTTGCCTTTTAAAGGCATCTAAGTTGTTGGCAATCACCACTTGTGGCAGCAACATCACCGCATAAATGAATCCTTCATTTGATCTGCCCTGGAATCCCCCAGCACTCATTTTCATTGGATAACCCTGGGATTCTAGTGCTGTGGGAGGAGGAAAACTTCTCTCTATCCACTTTCCCCACTCCATGCATAACTTAATGCCATTTCCCCTCTTGCCTTTTTCCCTTAACTACCAAGCTCCAAACATTATGAGTTGCAAGATGCTCTGATTATTCTGGTTGCCCTTTTCTGGCAATTTACACACACACACACACACACACACACACACACAAACACACACACTGACCCAAGCACCTTCTTGTTTTTAAAAGGGATGGGGGGACTGATGCAATTGGATGTTGCAAGCATTGCAAGACAAGCAATCAAGTGTGCTGTTTACACAATGAAAGAACCAAAATTCTTGGAGGAAGGACACTGAACATCCTGTGCTTGTACAGCTAACAGCAGAAGTACCAAACACCTGTTTAAATTTTAGATACCATCTTCTTTAAGGAACTTAAAATCCAGGGTACAAAGCTAGTGCAAAACAAAATGCTGCTGTAGATAAGCAGTCAAGTCGCTTGCTTAAAGGGCACTTCTGAATCAAGTTCTCCTACATCTCCAGTTTATTACTTAAGGAGAAATCCACCCCCCTCCACTTTCCAGAAGAAAGATGCAGTGGAGGAAGATGTCTTGTTGACATTGCACCTCGGCTAACACACCAGCAAAGCCTTTGCTGGGCTCCTAATGAGTCCACAGACTTGCCATATGGATAGAACACCTCTAGACCACAGGGAACGGAGTTGGCTGAATGAGTAGTAGTAAATGTTGTTTCCATCCCCCCCCCCCCGAAGTTACGCTCCAAAGAACACTGATCTAATGAACTTATACTCAACACAAGGGATAATCACATGTACAGACAATATACTGGTTGTAAAGTTCCTCTTAGGGCCACTTGCACTGCTCTAGAGGCAAGCTGCCTTTCGTTTTAGATCACAGATGGGTCATCTATGGTCCCAGGCCTCATTCTGGAAGCTCATTTGTCACTCCTACAGCAGCCTACTGAGCAAGGATGAAAAGCAAGAGAAAAAGGTAGGTACCGGGGGGGGGGGAGAGAGAGAGAGAGAGAGAGAGAGAGAGAGAGAGAGAGAGAGAGAGAGAGAGATAGAAGCTGTAGCCCCACCCACTTTTTAACTGGCCCCACCCACCGCTGACATCAGACTCATCCACATGTGCCCCCTGAGAGATTATCCTAGAGAGAATGCGGGGACCCCCACAGAAAAAGTGTGCCCATCTTTATTTAGATTTTACAACTTGAGCAGAAAAGTAGGCTGCCGCTTCCACATTTTTTCCTCTATTAGCAAAATGCCTGCCAAGCAGTGAAAATCCGTACAGTATAGGGAAGAGAAAGCTCTATGGCAGGCATAGGCAACCTCGGCCCTCCAGATGTTTTGGGACTACAACTCCCATCATCCCTGGCCGCTGGTCCTGCTAGCTAGGGATGATGGGAGTTGTAGTACCAAAACATCTGGAGGGACGAGGTTGCCTATGCCTGCTCTATGGAGTAGGCAGTCCCAGCAGACATGCCCCACCTTCTGCAAGGAGAGCCCTGCTTGATGATGTCAAAGGTCTAGCATTCTGTTCTCACTGTGGCCAACCAGATGTCTATAGAAAGCTCTTTACCCCCACCCCCTTCACAGTTAGTTTGATACTTAAACACTGAGTCCTGTTTACTGATGAAGCAAATGCTGGTTCAACCATCAGTCAGATTCTCTGCACTGAAACACAAGGCACACCCAATATGAATCCCTATCAATACAGGCTAGAACACATGACCACCCCTTTAATTTTCCCTACAGACATCAATGGGAATCATTTACATTTAGGATCAAATAAAGTGGCTGCAGGTCAGGGAAAGCAAATGTTGCTGTTCCACAGGAGTCAGTAGGAACCACTGAAAATACAATTTGATTTTTTTGCGACGCCAATTGTTTCTTAAAAAATCAATCTGATTGATCAACTGACATTAAGAACCATACATGCCTATCTACATAGCCTCATTGCCACAACCTATCCAGAGTTTTGTTCTTTGGTCGCACTAGTATGTGCTGAGCGTTGCTCAGTACAAGGTCACTTCCTATGTTCCAAGAAGTCAAAGTCCTGCATGACTTCATCCTGCAACCCCCAATTTATAACAGCTCCAGTTGCAATAAAACACTTTTGAAGGAAATATTGCTGCACAAGCAGACTTTAGAAACAAACCCTCCTTCCCAAAATTGGAATAGTCCTTGTTACGGCTATTGCAGATAAAAGTCATTGTCCAAACTAACCAGCGGCAGCCTTCCTGAGTTTCAGGAAGTGGACAATTACCAGCCAGGAACTGAACCTGCAACCTTCTGTACACAAAGCATTGTGTTCTGCCTCAAATCTACAGCCTTTCCCCATTGCCAAAGACTAGACCAGACAAACTAGACCAGAGCTTGGTTGATGGGAAAGGGAAGCAGAAGTGTGGCCTTATTAAAAGGCACTTGTAACGAACTGATATGTTAAAGTGTACTATAGAAACAGCACTCAAATGCTTCCTGCAGACCCTTTTCAATCCCGCAGTATGAAGACCACCAGGTTGTATTTTATAGCCTAGCTTCAACATAGCTCCAAAATGCGGTACATGCAGATGACACGTTCGAAGAAAATTGACACGTTGCATTAATATTGGTAATTGCAGGATCAGGCCCTGCTTCTTATATATTGGTTTTGCGATACCAAAATCACTTTTGCTTTTTTCCTTAAAAAAGCAGTTCTCCCAAGCATCATTTTTTTTCTTGAAGGAGTCGCCCTATGGGGAACACTAGGAAAGCTTCAATTCAAACAATAACAGCATGTGTTTCTTGTAAGGAGAGAGGCGGCAATCACAACTAACCGTTCATTTCTTTCCTGGCAAAGAGAGAGAGAGAGAGAGCAACCCTCAACACCACCCACTGATAATAAAGTTGTCAGCCTGATGGACACCACCAAAGTGCTAGCACAGAATAGGGTAAAAATGCTACACAGTTCTCTCTTGATCATACTGGATCCGTTCTAAAAGTCATCTAGTTTCTTCCACTACAACAGTCACCCCCTGCTTTGCATATCAGATTTAAATCTTGTCTTGGACATTTGTCTAGAACGTCTATATCCTGCTTTTCAATGAATCATGCTCAAGATCAGCTGAAAAGTACGAAAAATTTACAGCGGCAGCAACGTATATCAAACAATGGGATACAAGTGTCCCTTCCTCACGGCGCCTTGCCGTGCATGCTTACTCACAAGGAAGCCCAGAACTTTGGGCTACAATTATAACTAGAGAGAGCAAGCCCCGCTCAACACCATTGCTGCCTGCCTACCTCGAAGTAGACACGGGTCTGCAGTGGCGGATTCCACCCAGAGGCTGCCAGATCAAAACGGCAAAAGTTGAGGACACGCCTGGGCTGTGGCGGACGACATGAAAGCCCTCCTTCTAAATTTTATTAAAGGAAATTTTCAGCAAGCCTAAACGAGCCTCCTTCATTCCTAGACCTCTTACTGATGCCTCCCCATCCAGTTCATAATCTCCCAATCCTTTCCACGAAAGGGGGGGAGAGACCCTCTGGGTGCTCCTGATCTACATTTTGAATCAGTTCTTTAAAAACCGACCTCCCTATCCCCAGCCACGCGAAGGGGAAGTCGCCTCCCGTTTTGCAGAAGCAACAAGGACACAACCGCACCGCGCATTTAAAGCACCGTTTCTTGTTTCTTCTTTATTTCAGCAGACACAGTTATGGAAATGGAATATATATACTGTATATTTGTAACGTTTCTCCAGGATGTCTCAGGAGAATCCGCTGAAAGTCCTTGCCCGATATTCCCGCAAGCCGAGAATCGCCAGCCTTGTATCCCCTCCAAGATCCGAGGATTCAGGGGAGACCCTCTCCAAGCGCTCGCTGCATCCCTCTCTCTTTTTTGCTGCCGCAGCCGCCCTCGAAAGCGCCTCTCCTGCAAGAACAAAGGGACACGCGCCTCTTTCCCTACCTGCTGGATCCCAGTGGGCGCGGACGGGGGGAAGAAACGAGCGAAAGCGTCTCGTCCTCCTTCTCGCCTCCTCGGATGGATGAGATGCGCTTCGGGTGCGCGAGCGCCGCCGAGTGGGAGCGTTTGAATGGAGGGAGGGCGGAGCCCCCAGGCGACGAAGGGGAGGAATAATAGCCCCTGTCCGGTCAAGGAGGAGCAAAAGCAACGGACCTTGCGCGGGTTTTGCACGTGATGGGAGCTTGTGCGCCTCTGCAAAGTAGCTGCAAACTAGTTGCTACCCAGGGCGCAGCCGCCGCAGGAGAATGCAATTGCAGACCGTTTCCCTGTCCTTTTTCAAAGCGGGTCTTTCACAAATGGGAGATAAAAGAAGCCTGGGGGAAGGGTAAGACGGGAATTGAGTTAGAAGTGGTGGGAAACGCTCGAGAGGAAAGGGATAGGCGTCTTTACTCCCCTGGAAAGCCTCAGCCCCCCCCCGCCGCCCCCGGCTGGGTAGTCGAGCGAATGGGAACGCGATGCAGAGCGTCGGAGAAAAACCTCGGTCATTCTCTTTTGGCTATTGCTATTGCCATAACCTTGTCCTGGTTGCTATAGAAATGGGTTTTTTAAAGAGGCCGTTGGAAACATCAGGGAGTCGTTAGAGGATTGGCTTGTTCTAAACTGGGATTGGCCTGTTGCTCAGGCTTTCCAAAGAAAGGAGGATCAGAGGTTTGTCTTGGCCTAGGACATTTCGGTGAAGAAGCGCTGCAAGTATGTGAGTGGCGCAGAGTAATGCGGTTATCTGTTTAGGAAGGGTTGCCGTAGAACAGGCATGTCAAACCTGCGGCCCTCCAGATGTTTTGGACTACAATTCCCATCTTCCCCAACCACTGGTCCTGCTAGCTAGGGATCATGGGAGTTGTAGGCCAAAACATCTGGAGGGCCACAGGTTTGACATGCCTGCCGTAGAAGCTGCGCCTGTAACAGCGCTGGGGCAAGACGTTGGTCGATGCAGAAAAGTATCAGTGAAATGCTTGCAAACAAATCTCATACTGTAATTAGAAAAGCTTTTAAACCACGTAATAAAAATAATTTCTAGGTGGTGTAAGTAAGTTATGCATTACACATAACTTATGCATGTTTGCACAGATGTAAAGCCCCACAAATGGCTAGTTCTCAAAAATGGCCATAATAGTTGAAACTTTGGCTGGCGTTTGCCACTCCTTATTGCAGATGCATAAGAAAATACTGCAGTCTTCCATGCAAAGCAATTAGAAAACAGGGTAGGGAAGACATCAAGCATGAGGAATTACTTTATGCCAGAACCCCAAGATCCACCACCTTGGAGTAGGTGCAAAAGACAGGATGGGTTCACATTACCACCTTAAAATGTAGTGAAGTTTCTTGCCCTACAACTCCTCTCAGATTTTTTTTTTGCCTGTGTATACAGTAGGGGGTGTTGACAGGGGCAAGGATGTGTTTACCCTAGCAAAATATGTTCACACCTTGGCTAGAAGCAAATTGGGAACTGCTTAAAGACTCCAGTTGGTGTGAAGCTGGTTTGAGAAACAACCCATCAAACAATAGCATTTATTAATATAGTACAGGATATACGCCAGTGTGGTGTAGTGGTTAACAGCGGTAGACTCTTAATCTGGTGAACAGGTTCACATCTCCGCTTCTCCACATGCAGCTGCTGGGTGACCTTGGGCTACCGTAGTGTCACACATCTTTGAAGTCTCTCAGCCCCACTCACCTCATAGAGTGTTTGTTGTGGGAGAGGAAGGGAAAGGAGAATGTTAGCCGCTTTGAGACTCCTTCAGGTAGTGATAAAGCGGGATATCAAATCCAAACTCCTCCTCCTCCTCTTCTTTTGGATAGGATTGTGCGGACACAGATTAAAACCCAGCACAGAAAATGCAGTGGGCACACAATTACTCTGTGAACACAGCCAAACACTTAGAATTAAAGAATTCTGTGCTCTGGAATTTGTTAGGAGTTCCAGAGCTGAAGGGAGCCCCCAGCTCTTCAGTGCAAAAATCCACTCCTGCAAAAAAAGAAAAGAAAATCTGCTAGTGGGGGCCATACTTGGCCCTCCAGCTGTTTTGGGACTACAACTCCCATCATCCCTAGCTAACAGGACCAGTGGCCAGGGATGGTGGGAATTGTAGTCCTAAAACAGCTGGAGGGCAAAGTTTGGCCACCACTGTATCAGAGCTATCTTCCTCCTACTCTTTAAGTAGCACAAGATAACCCTGTTAGTTTTTGAATAAGTGGTAGTTTTTAGTTACATTTGCTCTTCTGCTCATGCAAGCTCTACACTGCACTGCAACGTGTTGAATGGCTGCATACAGCAGACTCAAGTGCAATAGACACAAGTGTTACAATACAAATTTAGACAAAATAATGGCCTCAAGTCAAGCAATGTTTATTTTAAACTACTAAGCTTATGGCATCACATTTTGGAATAATAATAAAATATTACTGTGTGTGGTTGCAAGGCATGTATTTTTCAGATTTCCAAATCCTACAAGCGTGGTATGTTTGTATAAAAGCTGGAGTAAAAACAAAGTCAGTGTGTTAATTTCTAACAGTTTTAAAGCTGCTGTAGTTGCAGCAATTTTAGTTGGATCGGTTTGAAATTTGTCTCATCTATAGACTTCATCAGGTAGAGCATTTCAAGTTTTTTACTTGACAGGTATCAGTTGACAAGCTTATAACGGGAGAACATTTGTTGTTGTTGTTGTCCATCTACTTAATGAAAGGGGCACTCTCATGCTTCTTTAAGAGCATAGCTTTAATCAGAGTTAGGAGATATATTTTGCAGTGTTGTTCAGTTTCACACTCTGGTTTGAAACTAGCAGCCATACAGACATAACACTTACCTTCTGACAAACGCCCAAAAAAATACCGTAAATGGAAAGGTGATAAGTTCTATGTACAAGGAGCAAGGATGAGGGTGTACACAGATCTTGTTCTTCTAGCAATTGTTTTTTTTTAAAAACCCACAACGATCAGGAATGTTATGTCTTCACCTTATTTAAAGATTATCACACATTCCAGAGTTCCTATGCTCAAAAGTGCTTGTGAAAGATTTAGCTTTAATAATGCAGTGGGATGGCTACTAAAGGTAAAGGGACCCCTGACCATTAGGTCCAGTCGTGACCGACTCTGGGGTTGCGCGCTCATCTCGCATTATTGGCCGAGGGAGCCGGCGTATAGATTTAGCTTTAAAAATGCAGTGGGATGGCTACTAGATTACTGAATTATTTGTAGAAAGCAGTTTTTTCTAGAAAACAACCTTATTTTGGCCCAAGGATTGTTCACTGTTAGTCAACCACATGACAGCTGAGGGCGTGGCCAAAGCAAAAATGGAAGTGGCCACCCCAATCTTGTGCACATTTCCACCCACACCTCCCAGCTGCCTTGTGGGATATCTTCTGAAGAAAACGCTAAGGAGTAAACTCTAAATCTGGAGGTGAGTCCCTAAGACGTAAGAGTCCCTAAGTTGGATGGCACCTCGTATGCCCCCTTCTAGCAACTCCTGCAGCCAAGCTAGTGCCAAGTGTATTGCTCTGTTTTCCTCTGGACCACATCAGCAAGGCTGGGAGGGAGGTCTTGTTGTCTGGGCAGGACCTCCATACACACTATTTAGGCTTGAGGCCCAGGGAGGTAACTTTGGCGCTACTAACACATCCATCTGACTTCACCCCTGGAGAGACACTCCATTGTCTCTCAGGACAGATGTATGCCAACCACCCCATGGTGGAGCTGTGGGCAAGCTGGAGGGGAAGAGGACAGCTTGCAACTGGAGTAGAAGTCAAGGAACAGAAAATCCTTGTGACATAGAAGGAGAGATGTTCCACTGCACTATCCCTTACTAACCCCCCTTTGAGAAAGTTATTATAATATTTGCAGTCATTTATTGCTCTTAAATATGTTTAGGCTGGTATGCATATCAGAGCCTCATTGTTCTCTAGAAGAAGGGTTGTTATTTCAAGATAAGCAAATAATGCTTTATGCTTTGGTTCTCATTGTGGAATGGAAAAACTGAAAAGGCATACCACTCTTCCCCCCACCCTCTACTCCTTGCTGAAAAATAATACTACTAATAATTATCTGAGTGATGAAGCACATTCTAGTGTTTCCTTGCCGAAAAAGTGATTCCTACAAATATACACCACACAAAGTTTGTTGAGTGGAGTCACTATATTTTAATCCTGCCTTGTACAAAGCATTACGCTTTAGCCCCAAAAGTTCTTTTCTCTCTCTTCCCCAAGAGAGAAGCTGATCGAGCAGAAATTTCTTGTTTCAAGGAAATCATGATTTTTGCAGGCTTTTGGGTCACCCAGGCAAAGAGCTGATTCACACGGACAGCCAGAGATGAAGGCAGCAGCTGGATTCGTAGAACATTTGAGACCTCGAGCAACTGGCAGAGAAGGTTGAAGAGGAGAGAGACCAGCAGAGTGCAGATCAGCTAAGAAAGAACAGAGGAAGAAGTCATCTTTCACATCTGCTCACGGCAGTTAACAAGATCACCATTGCACAAAACAATGAACACTGCAACAATTATGGCCATTTCCCCCATGCAATTATGCTGCGAATGCATTCAGACATAATGAATTAACTTGGTACTGTCTCTGTAAATACGTAAAATCAGCATCTGGTCCCACCTTTCTTTAAATCCTTGCCAGAGAACTAGATAGAAACTTGTTTAATACACCTGTTAAACTCTCAACAACCACCCAAGGCCTAAACAAGGCTCAAGAGGCAACACAAGGAAAAATTTAAAGCACTGATTTTGGCAGTTTGCTGCTGCTGCTATTGTTGCAGGCCTGCTCTCTCTATATATACACATATACATATATATGCACATATATACATGTATATATACATGCAGTCATACCTCATGTTGCGTCTTTTCGCATTACATCCCGCGGTCACCGGAAAGTACTGGAACGGGTTATTTATGGGTTTCGCCGCATGCGCAGAAGCGCCCAATTGTACTACACGCCTGGACAGATGCAGCACTTCGAGTTGCGGGCATTTCACTTTACGGACGGGCCTCCGGAACGGATCTCGTCCGTAACACGAGGTACCACTGTATGCACTGAATAAAGGTATCAAAACCAGGCCCTGTGTCACATGCAAGGCCACAATTGCCCTCCTCTAAAAGGTTTGCTCAAATGTGTGAATTTTGACCTGCCTTGAATCTTCAGTGCCTGATCGTATACAGCAACATCTGCCCACCCACCCAAACTCACTTCTCACCCACCCAATTCTCTACAACTTCATCTGATCTTCTCTGCTATCCTTTTCACTTTGCAGACTGTTAAGCAGTGGCCTTTTTGATCTTGAGGCTCTGGCAAAGGCCGGTGACAAGAACACCAAGAATACAAGAAATCAAGCCTTTAGTGTCATTGGCCCAGTCCTGCAGAACACCCTGCCGACATATTCAGCAGGCGCCTTCTTTACCAACTTTTAAATGTCTGCTGAAAACTTTTCTATTCTGGCATGTTTATGCAAGTATTTAAGAGCACATTCCCTACAATGGTCTATTGATGTTTGTTTTTAATTTCTTTTTGCCTCTATATATATATATATTTGATATAGCAGTATATAATTATTTTAAATAAAAAAATAAGATAGAAGGGTTCAGATTCCATTACATGTGTGGCCTTAGACCATATTTACAAACACACACTTTGTCATTCTTATGGCTGCCTTCATGTATAAATATGGCTGGTCCCATCATGGCTAGTTTTTGGCTCTCTTCCTCAGGTTAACCTACCGGTACCTGCTGTGAAAATATGACTGGAGAATCAACTACGCCCCCTTTGACTTGAGAGCAAATCAGTAGCATAGTTCTATGCTTGTCTACTCAGAAGTTGGCAGGAGCTGGGACAGAGCAACGGGAGCTCACCCCGTCACGGGGATTCAAACTGCCCACCTTCCGATCAGCAAGCCCAAGAGGTTCAGTGGCTTAAACCACAGCGCTACCTGTTTCCGTGCCAACCTAGCAGTTTGAAAGAATGCCAGTGCAGGTAGATAAATGCAGTGAGAAGGTAAACAGCGTTTCAGTGCACTCTGGCACTCTCCACAGTCCTCTGTGCGCTAGTAGTTGTTTAGTCATGCTGGCCACATAACCTGGGAAACCCTCTGGATAAATGCTGGCTCCCTCGGCCTGAAAGCAAGATGAGCGCCGCAACCCCATAGTCACCTTTGACTGGACTTAACCGTCCAGGGGTCCTTTACCTTTTACCTTAAAAAGGTAAAGGACCCCTGACAGTTAAGTCCAGTTGCGAACGACTCTGGGGTTGTGGCGCTCATCTCGCTTTACAGGCCGAGGGAGCCGACGTTTGTCCGCAGACAATTTTTCCGGGACATGTGGCCAGCATGACAAAGCTGTCTCTGGTGAAACCAGAGCAGTGCACGGAAACGCAGTTTATCTTCCCACTGGAGCAGTACCTATTTATCTACTTGCACTTTGATGTGCTTTCAAACTGCTAGGTTGGCAGGAGCTGGGACTGAGCAACGGGAGCTCACTGCGTCGCAGGGGTTCGAACCGCCCTAGGCTCAGTGGTTTAGACCACAGTACCACCCACATCCCTTTTACCTTACTCTGAAGTAAATCCCTTTAGCGGGATAGGGCTCACTTACAGTGCAATGGATATAGGATTGCAGCCTAGAAATTCATTAATAGTATCTAAAGCAATTATTATGTAATGCTGAAGCAAATAGATAAGGGACTCATATCTTTTAGGCTGCAGTCCCAAGAAATACTTAGTCTTTCCTTCTGTCTCCCGCCCCCACTGCATCAGTTTTCACTGCTCAACCAACTGGCTTCTATTACTGTGACTTGTCGATTTTTGTAACTCTTATTGATCTCAAAAGGGGTTTATAATTCCTTTTAGCTAGCTAGCTTTGAGCACCCACCCCACCCAAAAAAGCAAACGCCCAAAACAGGAAAGTAACAAGCATTTCGCAAGACTGATCCAGGTCTTAACACTACTATCAGACCACCAAAATGTGCAAACTTCATATGCTCTGTTTCACCTAAAGGTGTGTTCATCATTGTGAGATGCTAGCACTTGTACAAAAGCTTATTCTATTGAAGGAAATTTTAGGAAGCAGTTGTGGTTTTGTGAAATAGCACAGGGGGGAAATGTGAAAACCTGTGGTTGTGTGCTACCCATTGCCTCTTCAGGATTGTAGGTCATTATGTAGGATGCAAACCACAAAAGGATTTAGAATTCTAATCCCAAACCTATTATTCCACGACCTGGGACAGATTAATTTGATACAAACTTGGTCCTTTCCATCTTGCCTACAGAAATATGCTCTGAGAAGTAGACAGAGAGGGAAAAACCTTTTTGTGCTCATTTGAAAAAAAGGAGTATAACTTACCATTACTGTGTTATACAATGAATTTTTGTCCAAGCAATACTGTTTTACATTCTGGTCCAATCTGTCTGAAATAAAGGCAGAAAGGCCTTTTATCTGGACAGCCTCTTTTGAACTCAGATAGGCAGGCTTGGGTCTCAGTTTTTTCACAGGTAGAGTTGTCCTAATGTCACTTGTTGAGGCTCTTCTGTGTATCTCGCCCTGGCTGTTATTTTCTCTAAACTCATTTTCTGATCCGAGGTCAGCATTCCCATCAGAATTATCAGAGGGTGGCATCTTTATCTCTTTAGTGATGGAAACTTGGGCTGAAAACAAAAGTTTAGCTTCAGTAACATGGTAGGTAATTTTAGTCAGATTACAAAAACTGCACCAGCTGTGCTATGAAAGTACATTGAACAAAACTGTTTTTTGTTTAGAAATGCACCAGCTTTGTATAACAGGAATAGGCTCTCCTTTAGATAGTCATTCAGGAAAGTCAAGGGCTAAATTGCCTCTGCAATATCAATATTATACCTTTACCCAGGCACAAATGAAGACTTGGACCCACTCCAGTGACAAACTGCTTTCATAACTGATAATACTCTCAGGATGAGAACAGTTGAAAAATCCATAAAATAGCTTATGGGAAGTAGCATACTCACATTCCCAACTCTGAACAAAAATGAATTTTCTCATTATCAAGTGTGGTGCTTTGGAGAAGGCAAGTGACAGTTTAACATCATTTTTCACCATTAAGCCTTGCTGCAAACAAAATGGATCTTGACCCAATAATAAACCCAGTGATGTAAGTGAACATGCCTATTACACTGGAAAAAACAGAAGTGTTCACCATTATTCAAGTGGAAATGCTGCTGACTTACTGTACTTCAGCAATGTCACTCCAATTCCTATAATTAGAACGCTTTGTGCATAGCCACACACATGGATACAAACAAAATTAAGTCCTAGCGTCTTAAGAGTTTACTCCCAAATAGGATTGTATCTTTTAGTCACTTATGCATAAATAAATTCTATATACCGTATGTTTGATGGTATGTGCCAATAATTTTTTTGGGAGCTGTGGCATGTTTGAGAGGACATCTTTTAACATAGTATGTTTCAAAAAGCAGTTTTGTCCTAACAGCAGCAGTTCCACTCCAAAGCAATAATTGTGCTACAGTGACTCCTGGCCCCCAACATACCACTGTATCAGAGCAAACATAACGGGGGTTTTACTTACAGACTTAGTAACTAGTAGGCATTCAAGTGTGCTTTCACTGGGCACGGTTTGACTAGAAAAGTACCATTTTAGTAGCCTTTGCCCCAGAGCATCTAACCATGGGATCCCAAGAGTCTTTGGTTTCTGCCTCAAGAAATCTGTATTAACAGGACAATAAAGTGGTGAATCCTTCACCATATTAGAAAGGAAGCACCTAGGATGCATTTAAAGGCAACAGACTGTGAAACCCTCTCCTTTCATATTAAAATTTTACAAGCTGCAAAACACTGAAGAGATACCTATTCAGGGCCAACCCACCCATGAGGCAGAGTGAAGCAGCCTGCCTCCAGCGGTGGGATCCTGCTGCAGTTGCCAGAATCACACAGTGACAGTTTCCAACAAGCTCTTGCAAGAGTTCTGTGAGATTGCACCAGCGGGTGCCACCACACGACCCCAGTAAGCAAGGCTTCAGCGCAGGGGTGGCACCTTCCCGATTCGCCTCAGATGGTGAAATGAGCTAGGCTGCCCCCTGTACCTACTGTACTTGCACTATAGGTGTTGCAATCTCAAGAACACCAACACACAAGTTATTAAAAACATTGAACAGAAAGCAAAACTGAAGTTGAAACATGAGATAATAAAGCATTCTTATCCAAATGGGCTCAAGATATTTCTATTAAAATAGCAGTTCAACAATGAACAGTTATGGAGAAAGAAATATTCTAAAGCTTTTCTAGTGCCTCTGTTTCCAAATTACAAAGCAAAGCAGCTTCCGTTCCCATTAGGATTGTCAAGCCTGTTAATTTTTTATCTGCCACTGGGTAGTTAAGAGGTACACTATGCCTTCAAACTTGACCGAAAGACAAATGACTAGACTAAGCACCCATTCCTTTTTCAGTACAGTACTAGTGATTCTGCCATTAACAAATACCGGTAGTACACACTAGAGGTAAAAATAGTTTGAAGCTAGCCATTTCACAGCAGAGTACATATCTCAAGAATGATTATGACTTACAGTGCCTGCAGTAAACTCCTTTCTGTCCAGTTCGAGATTTTTGAACTTGCAAGTTGCAATAGCAATGTTTGTTATTTGAAAACATGAGCAAGCATAGTATTGTGTATGTGAAGTGAAATAATAAAATATAAAAATGGACAAAGCAGAACAAGCCAAAGGAATTCAAGCAAGAAATTTCTCCTCAGTTGCATCAACTCTCCCTTTTCAGCTACTATATATGTTCTCTTTCATACCAACAATCGTGAGGTGTGCAAGTACTGTGCAGTACAGGTTTCAACCAAATTACAAGGCTTATTTGGGTATACCACAACCGTTAACAAACATTCCTGATACAAAGTTTCTTTTAAACCTGAATTAAAAAACAGTTATTTAAAACATTGCTATCAAAAACTATAAATTTTCCGTGTCTTATTTTCTTTTGAAACTGTCTAAATGCCTGACACACAAGATCAGCATTAAGCTAAAAATAGTTTTGCAACACAATGCTTTAAAAGGAAAGCTAATACCTAAAGCCTTAATACACAAGCACATCTTAGCTGTCTCACAGCAAGACTTACCATCATTAAGTAGATGTTGAAGCCAGAAAATGAAAAGGATCAATAATATGGCAAAAGGCAAACAAAACCAAAAGAAAAGGACAGGAAATGTTAGGTCATTAATTAAAGGGACCAGAGGGTACTTCATCTCTGCTCCAAAATCCACCTCAGCTGACTGTGCACATGTTTTACTAAATACTTGCTGTGCTCCACTAAGCACCTTAAGATAACTTACACTTGCTTATTACGTCACAGCATGACTCACAAAGCAGCTATGCTGTCATTCCAACACCGCTGATTTTTTAAAAAAGGCTGCAATCCCATTAAGGGAGGAACACAAAGATTATATGGAGGTTAATTAGAGAACCTGCAGCACACCTGGTATAATGACACCTCCTCCACTTGTAATTAGAAACAACAAACTAATGGGAAAATAACAGAGCTCCTCAAATTCCTTTATTAGGCCCACCAATGGCCCAAAAAATAATGATATTGTGTTCTCTTTTCACAGCCATCACCAAATATTCCTACTTTAAAAAAAAGTTATATCTCATCTCACATGCAATGTTTTCCAATACTGCGGGGCACTGCAAAGTAGTATTAGGCCTGTTTTGCAGGTGGAGGGAATAAAAAAGCGTACAGTATAGCACAAAAATGTAGTCTGGTGTATTTCACTGGTTGATGGGGGGCTGGGTGGATACTGGGTCTCAAAAACAGCTTTGTGAAGAACCTGCAACCTTTCCCTGCCATTACAATATCCCTCTGCAGAGGCAAAAACGGCCAGCACAAGGCTAATTATCTTCATTCTGAGAATCATAGTCCTCTGAGGGGAACAGAGTTGCTTCCTAACAACCCTAAGGTAAAGGTAAAGGGACCCCTGACCATTAGGTCCAGTCGTGACCGACTCTGGGGTTGCGCGCTCATCTCGCATTATTGGCCGAGGGAGCCGGCGTACAGCTTCCAGGTCATGTGGCCAGCATGACAAAGCCGCTTCTGGCAAACCAGAGCAGCACATGGAAACGCCGTTTACCTTCCCGCTATAGCGGTTCCTATTAAACTACAGATCCCAGGATTCCTGTTTAAATTAGTATGATACTACTCCTTTAAATGCATGGTGCAGAAATGACATAAATCAGGCGCAGTGAAGATCAGGGCAAGGGGTCAGATTTTCAACAACATGCCGAGGCTGCCAACCTTTGGGCTACAATTCCCACCATCCCTAGCCAGTGTGACCAATGGACAGGACGGATGGGGTTGCAGTCCCAAAGATAGATGGACATGGCATTCATACAAAAGAAAAATAATTTAAAGAGAAAGGAACGTGAAGGGTGGGAGGGAAGCTGTGAGGGTCTTCCATGCTTTAAATTTGTCTGGGGTTGATGTGGCAATACAAGAACACAGCATGCACTTTGGGTTGGAGCTCAGCCTAATTCCATCTTGCCTCCCGGGAAAAACCTTCCAGGAAAACTCCCAACCAGTCCAAGAAACCGGAGAAGCGTGTAAACTGCAAGTGCTGCGGCACCTTGAATGCTAAGAAACGTGTTGCACGGTATAAACTCCAAATGCGTTTGTATGTTTGAGCGACAGAGCGAGGAAACCCCGCTTTTCGTTACGGGGGCCCGTCTGAAGAGCGGAACCTCGAAAACTCCGCTCTGGTTTCCAGTCGGCGGATGGAACGGAAGCAGCCGAGGCAGGTCCGACGGAGCGGCGTCCCCCATCCACCCCCCTCCGTACGCGTGCCGGGCGGGCGATGGAGGAGGCCGGAGGGGTTTTCCCCTTCCGCGACGTCCGCTGGGACCCGGACCCGGCGCTGGAGCCGAGCCCGGCCGTGCGCGTGCCTTCTCCGGCTCCCTTGGTGCTGGACAACGGCTCCTTCCAACTGCGCCTGGGCTGGGCCTGCCGGGCCTCCGAGGTGCCCAGCGAGCCACTGCTCCGATTCCGATCGCTGGTGGCGCGCAGCCGCGGGGCGCGCGGAGGGGCCGGCCCCGAGACTCAGGTGGGCAACGACCTGGGCAGCCCCGAGCCCCTCCGCTGGCTGCTGCGCTCGCCCTTCGACCGCAACGTGCCGGTGCAGATGGAGCTCCAGGAGCTGCTCTTCGACCACGGCTTCCAGCGCCTCGGGGTCGCCTCGCAGGTAGGCGGACTGAGGACCACCTAGTCCCGTGTTTCCCAGCGTGGGACACATCATTTTATCGAGTTGTTAACACTATTTTATTTTATTTTCATTTCTTATGGTTCTAGGGGCCTCATATCATCACCATCACTTTTAATTTGCATACCGTCTTTGTATCTACCAAGACAGTTTACAAGCTGAAGAAACAAAGAATATACACCTTCTAACAATGTAATGCAATACAAAAATGTGATAATAAAACATAACTTTAAAATGAGCAACCTACCTCAAATAAAGTAACATTCAGCAATCATTAGAATAGTATAGAATAATATTAAATATCAGCTTATAAAAATTAAACGGAAATCTACGCTTAACAATTACAATAAATAATTTCTAAACTACAATAAATAAAACAACAAGTATATAAATATATATGGTGACATACACATTGTTAAAATTAAAATCGGAATGTACTGTAAACGGTCAGCTGGTAACAATGGAGAGGTTATTTATACAGAAAATACTATTTTTTCATATCACTTCATATTACTGTATTATTTTTTAAAACAATTTCCTAGTGATTTCTTCCCCAGTACTTCAACTGTCCTTTCGTTCTTTTATCTTTCTCTTTCACAGATGCCATGTTCTTTGGAAGCTTGTTTAGACCAAGTTAATGGCCTTTTAGGCTTCCTCCACGTGAATAGGAGTTTACTTTTTGAATAATAAGAATTATATGTCACCCGGGGGGGGGGGTCAGGATTTTTAGAGATGCTTAGGTGGGGCATGGCCAAAAAAAGGTTGGGAACCACTGATCTAGTCCAAACCCCCTGCAATGCAGGAATATGCAACTGTCCCATTCCTGGGATTGAACCTGCAACCGTGGCATGATCAGCACCAGACTCTGACCAACGGACCTGCCCAGGAGTTTATGCATGCGATACTCAACGTATATAGTTCCATTTCATTAGTACAGCGGTACCCAACCTGCTTCCCACCAGATGCTGATGACTGGCCTGCCAGTCACTGCCTCTCAGGATTCATACGGTAGATCATCGAGCTGTAGAGTTGGAAGGGGCTCCTGATCATCTAGTCCAAGTCTGTTTTCATCTATAGCTCTATAAATAACTTTCAAACATAGGTAAACTGTTTTAACCAGGTCTTCGTGTCTTCATTTCTTGCCATTTCATTACAGGGCTGTGTTGACCACCCAGTTGTGGTCACTGAAGCAGTCTGCAACCCTCTCTATTCAAGACAAATGATGTCGGAGCTCCTGTTTGAATGTTACCAAGTTCCCAAGGTTTCTTATGGCGTGGACAGTTTGTACAGTTTATATCACAACAAGAGGCAGGGCTGGCCTTGCAGTGGTCTCATAGTTTCCTCTGGATATCAATGTACACATATTTTGCCAGTCTTGGATGGCCGGTGAGTTGGCTGCAATAAACTGTATCCAGGCATTAGTGGACGTTACTAACTTCTCAGTGGGTCCACTCTAAGTAAAATTTAGTTGGATTAAATTCAGTTTTTTGCTTGATACTTTAAAATTCTGTGAAGTTCTGCCTCTAAAGATGACCATCAATTTATGAAACAAAGGCAGCTGCACAGTTTGGTGTTCCCAACATGTTCTGAGCATCTTTATCAAATTAATGTTTATGCTCCCTTGATAAAAATGTTTTTGAAAGGCGTTGGGAAAAGGAATCTGTGCAGCTGTCTTTCTTTCCTTCTTTTTGTCATCTTTACCACTGCAATTGATCCATTGATTTTGTGTCTGACTTTTACTAATCCTGTATGCAAGAAGTTGCTAGAATATGTAGATGCTAGCACCTTAATTCTGCTTAGTTAGGTTTATAGTTTATAGTCATGGGGTGGTTGTTGTCCCCTCAGTTTCCCTCGAGTGAGTGAACTCTGTTATGCAGTGGGCCATCCCTGGTTCCGAGAAAATAGTTTGTACTTGTGCTGCATGAATATTTCCTGAAGCAACAGAAGAGAGTTGCTATATGGATTGTTTATATTATTTTCATTCAATTTCATTGGATTAGGTAGTTAAAGTGAAAAGTTGGATATATGAATATGCTGTATTTTATAAGCCAGGTGAAGATGTTGATTTTATCCCTTGTGATACCATCAAGTACCTTTTCATGGAGTTGATGTGTTCTGTTCTGTTCTTTTCTTTTCTTGTATTCTTCTGGAGTGCTTATATTTAAACTTCCTGATTGTTCATAAATATGAGTAAAGGCGGAAAACATTAAAATAACCTAGATTCTGTGCTCTGAATAACTTTAAGGATTTTCTGTTTTGCTTTATGAGCTTTACAAGAGAAATGTTCCTATATAAATGCTTCACATAGCCTAAGTCTTTTGTTATGAATTTTGTTTTTGTCCTCGCACAAAAATGAAGATCTCTACCTGTTGCAAGTTGTATGGGTTTCCTCAGCTTCTTTGGGAGGAAGGGTGACATATAAATTTAATAATAATAAAGTGTGGAAATGTATACCTAAAATGTGGACACTGAATTATGTTAGAGCATTTATTTTAAGCTGCTCAGAATTCTGGTTGTTTTTTTTAAAAAAATCTTAAGGTAGATGATAACCTGCTATTGAGAACTCTAGTAGAAAGAATTTAATGAACCATTCCTATGTTGTGTACCAACTCACTTTTACTTTGTTTCTGTGGATTGGTAGGTTGGATGCTAGAAACTGTAAGCGTATAAATATTGGAGGGTGCCAGGCTGCTCTGTACCTTCAGCGTCTCCTGCAGCTTAAATATCCTGGGCATTTTGCTGCCATTACTCTCAGCCGTGTAGAGGAAATACTGCATGAGCACAGCTATGTTGCAGAAGATTATAAGGATGGTAAGCATTGCTATTAATGGCTGTCATGCAGCTTTAAAGTTACATACTACTGTATTCCCTCATGGTTTGGTAAAAATATTTTTTTCTCTTAGGGTTCTGGCAATCCCAGGAGAAAAAAATATATTAAGAAGTAATTTTATATTGCTAAAGAGGTATGAAAATATCTTAAATGTTAAAATGCTAATCGTGGTTAGTTTTAAACCTGAGTTCAGATTTGATATGCATGGTTAACATTAAGTATATTGTAGGTGTAACACTTTATAAAGATTGAATAGACACCCTTCAACATAAGGTCCAAGAATAAAATATGCAGTTATAATAACAATGACAGCTATTGCAATTATAGGAACAGTATGCATTCTAGAAAAGAGGTAGGTCCCACCAAACAACATACCTTACTTGTCAAAGGGTAAAGTCATGCGTCATTAGCATACAGCAAAATCTGAACAGTGAACAGGCTAGCTGCACCCCTCACAGGGCCACCATCCTCTTTACTTATGAGAGTGGTGAGACTACCAAGGGCGTCCTCTCTGCAGATCTGAACACCCAAGAAGGTTGGTGGGATGGAGCCAATCTTTCAGATATTTGGGACCTAAATCATTCATATCTTAAAATACTAATGTGAGCTATGGTCAGTACTGGAAAGTTAACCTGATTTTACCTTATTAAGCTTTTGTATGGTGAATAATCCCTCAGATGCAGCAGCTTGTCCCAAGCAGTATCTAGTGATGCAGATTGCTTTGAGCAAACTTATTTATTATGTGCCCTTATAAATAATAAAGTGTGTTAAAGGGGCTGAATTATCTTGTTGAATCTGGTCGGCAACTGGTTTTAGGATGTCCATTTGGCAGACACAATAAAAGGCTGTGTCTATTCTCCATCCTACTCCAGACTGCCAGCAAGTCACATTGCATCATGTCATTTGCACGCTTTCTCCCTCTAGGTTTGCATTAGGGAGAGTTGGCTCTAGGGCAGGCATGTCAAACCTGCGGCCCTCCAGATGTTATGGACTACAATTCCCATCTTCCCCAACCACTGGTCCTGCTAGCTAGGGATCATGGGAGTTGTAGGCCAAAACATCTGGAGGGCCGCAGGTTTGACATGCCTGCTCTAGGGATTCTACTTGCTCATTCTTCTGAAGCATAGTTACCCTCCTTGGAACAAGGGTCTGGGACCTGAGTACCTTTTGCTCCTTTCCTTTTCATTCATGTCTCCTACTTGGTGCAAAACTGTCGGGAATACTATGTGTATCTAACAGACAATAGCAGTTTCAATTTGAAAAGTAAGCAAGAACAGTAATAGTGCAGGCTGTTTGCTTCATTGTTTATAAGCTACCTTTGAGAGTTAACCTCCCAAGGTGGCTCACAACATTTTTTAAAGATAACCTCTTGTTATAGATTATCAGATGGCTTTCCCTGTAATTTCCAAATATCCAAACTTGCCAAAGGCATTTGTTTAGCAGCGCAGAGACCTTGTAGAGTTGTGCCTGCAAAACTCATTATTATGCTTCTGAAACTTCTGAGCAGAAATGCAGAAGTGGAGGTCCCCTGAATATTATGAGAACCATGTGCATAAGATGCAGCTGCCCTTTTCAAATAAGCTGCTGGGGAGCACCCTCACATCTGAAGAGAAGCAGGAGAGGCGGCAGCAACAACTTCGACGGCTCCAGGAGCTCAATGCTCGCCGAAGAGAGGAAAAGCTGCAGCTTGATCAAGAGAGGTTGGACAGGCTGCTTTATGTTCAGGTAACCCCGCACAATGTTTGAGATGCAGCTTTGTGGAAGTTGAAAAGGAGAAGCTGATGGCAGGAGAACATGATATGAAAATACCAGATTTCATTCTTGGGGGAAAATACTTAATGTCATGGGGTCACTTTGATATCATCTCAGTGAAAGATTTACAGATATCACAGTCGCCAGAAAATAAGGGCAAGTTTTTCGCTCATTTGGAAATGTTCCCCCACCCTGGGCTTTTCTGAGATATTCCCCTTAGTTATATTGCGGGCAATAGAAATCACATTGCATTGTGTTTTGTGTGCAGGAACTACTGGAGGAAGGTCAAATGGATCAGTTTCACAAAGGCTTGATGGAACTGAACATGGACTCTGCTGAGGAACTTCAGTCTTACATTCATAAGCTGAGTATGGCCATTGAGCAAACCAAGCAGAAAATCCTACAGGCAGAAGTGAGCGTTGAAGTGGACGTTGTTGATAGCAAGCCAGAGGTACTGCAGTAAGGTTGCATTAATTATGTTGGCACATAACCATAAGTATATGCAAAACCATTCTAAGACTGTATTTTATTGACTGTATTACAACTTTCTGCCAAGTTGTCTATTGCTATATTCTCCTGCTGTCTCCTTTTTGCCTTGCCATCCATCACCATCCCTCCATCTCATAAGTGATATCAGTTGGTGAGTGCCAGCAGGACTGCAGCAAAAATAGGGCCACTGAGAAACAGAAGGGAAGTACAGTGGTGCCTCGCTAGACGAATTTAATTCGTTCCACGGGTCTTTTCTTATAACGAAAAATTCGTCTAGCGAATCCCATAGGAATGTATTGAATTTTTTTTAAAAAAAATAATTTGCCCATAGGAACGCATTAATTGAATTTCAATGCATTCCTATGGGAAACAGCGATTCGCTAGACGAATTTTTCGTAAAATGAATTCGTCTAGCGAGGCAACCTCCGCTAGAAAAAACCTTTCGTTAAGCGGAAATTTCATTAAGCAGGGCATTCGTTAAGCGAGGCACCACTGTAATGCATTGCTTGAGAGAATCCAAGGGGTTGCAAAAGTAGAAAAAGATAGTAAATTGCCCAATGAGGACCGAGCATGGTCTTGGGGTCACAGAATGCTTAGTGTCTGGGGGGGGGGGAATGGGAAATGGATGGGTTTAGAGGAACAAAGTGTTTTGGAGAAGGACATGGCTGGCGTGAAAAAAGGACATGAAAGACTGAACAGGAGCCACTCCACTCTCCAGTGGAGCTGCTGAGAAGTACCGTAGGAGTGGGCCCTGGTGTATCTCAAGATATGCAGAAATGCAAAATATAAAAACATGGAGGAAAATGTTCCCCAAAAAGCTCTGTGAGGCTATGCTAATATTTGCTGTTCTCAGAGCTTAGTAGCCTCATCTCCTTGCAGAAAACTGAGCTGCCGTTTGTTTTGAGTACTCTTGAGTCAGACCATAGCCTATTTAAAAAAATTTTTTAAAAAATATGGCCTATTGGAGGTTGAGGATAGGAAAGCAGTGGATATTCAAGTTGGAATTATGCAAAGGTTCCTCCTTGGCATTTGGCATCTTTCTTGAGCATTCCTCGTGCCCTGTTAAAAAAAAAGTTGAAAAATGGAATATGAAATTAGGGTCAGCTTCACATAACAGAATTGGGTAGAAGCCAAGAATATACCGTACTTTTCCATGTATAAGACTAAGTTTTTTTTTATACTAAAAATAATGTTAAAAGGGGGGGTATTCTTATACACGGGGGAATCTTCCCCATTTTCTTAATTTTGAGTCCCCCCAAATAGGGGGTGTCTTATACATGGGGGCATGTTGTACACGGAAAAATACGGTACTTACACTCATGCCTCTTCTGGAAACATTTGAAGCAACTATGTATTGCTCCAAGGTAAACGGTGTTACGTGTGCTGCTCTGGTTTGCCAGAAGCGGCTTTGTCATGCTGGCCACATGACCTGGAAGCTGTACGCCGGCTCCCTCGGCCAATAATGCGAGATGAGCACCACAACCCCAGAGTCGGTCAC